>NC_136070.1:1039537739-1040280864 GCF_964261635.1 Lissotriton helveticus
AGCTTCCCTCACACACGCAGCAGGTACAGCACAGGCAGCAGCAGTGCAAGCTTCCCTCACACACAGAACAGGTACAGCACAGGCAGCAGCAGTGCAAACTTCCCTCACACACAGAACAGGTACAGCACAGGGAGGAGCAGTGCAAGCTTCCCTCACACACAGAGCAGGTACAGCACAGGGAGGAGCAGTGCAAGCTTCCCTCACACACAGAGCAGGTACAGCACAGGGAGGAGCAGTGCAAGCTTCCCTCACACACAGAGCAGGTACAGCACAGGCGGCAGCAGTGCAAGCTTCCCTCACACATGGAACAGGTACAGCACAGGCAGCAGCAGTGCAAGCTTCCCTCACACATAAAACATGTAAAGCTCAGACAGAAGTTCTACTTGTTTCTTCTCTCTCACACTCACACACACACACACACATGCACAGATATAGCACAGGCAGCATCAGTGCAAGCATCCCTTGCATAACCGGTGCAGCACAGGCAGCAGCAGGGTGCGCGCGCACACACACACACACACTCCCCCCACCCCAACACCATCCCCTGCATAGAGAACAGTTACAACACAGGCAGCAGCTGTGCAAGCTTCCCTCACGTCGAATATTCCAGCACTGCTTGTTTCTCTCACACACCAGGATACAGCACTAACCGTAGCAGACAAGCTTCCATTAGTCTCAGTACAGGAAGAGCCTCCTTCATATTAATAATTATAATCATTATTAATGCAATTATTTTTAAATGAACATTCGTATAGCGGTAACAAACACTACCAAAACAAAATCTCTTGGTGCTATTAAGTCAACAAGGACTACAAGTAGAAAGGGCGTGTTTTATGCACCGCTTGCAGGTTGTCAAAACACATAAATTAAAGGCATTGTCATTTAGAATGCCAGTAGCTCTCAAAATCTCGCAAATACGAGACCTATTGCATTGCAAATGCTTGTTTAATTTAGAATCTGCGTTGTGCATCAGTTGGAGCCGTAGAGGCATGCTGTAAATTCATGTTTGTGACATTACAAAAAAAGCAATAATCAATTGCATTCGGCATATACACTGGAAAATCAAAGATTATGCCCTGTGGGCTAGCATTCTGTCCTGTGTATTGCAGAAACACCCATCATAGGTTTTGCAATATTGCATCACCACGATGTTTTTTTCCACTTACCCAGGCTAATCACAGCTCATGTTGTATTTGTAACTATCAGTTGGAAACCAGCTGCAGTTACCTCTTCGGCGCAAGCTGCTATTTTGGACAGGTTAAGTGTGACTCGTTACAGCTGATCAAGAAAACCTTAGCTCATGCGGTAGACTGAAAATTATGTGCACAATGAGAGCACGTGTGCTCTATGCCGTAATGCTTAGAAATAAGTTGCAGGGATATTTTTAATCTTTTATGTTGGGTTTGTGAAGTTGAAAGAAATGATAACAGAAAACCTGCAAATATTATAGTCCTTTCCTTCTTACAGTCCAGAAAGCCACGGAATGCATTTCCTCCTATTGCGAATTCACCATGGCTTTCTACATGGTAAGAGGGGTTTTTGTGGTACCTGACTAGTATTCTTCAAAATTTAAACCCCTTCCATTTTCCCCGAACCGTGGCGGTGTCTGTCTCACAACTGGCTAGGCCTGAAATCCATGTTGAATACAGCATAAACAATCTGGTCTCTTTAATTTAATTTTTGCTCTGAGAATCCTGGTTATTAACATTTTGGTGGGTTATTGTACTTGTTTTTTTATTTTCTATGTAGCTCTCGTTGGCATTGTAGAGTCCTGGAAAAGTTTGTTTTAACACACATGCCCCCCTGGGACCTTCATGAGACAGTCAGTTGGTGTTTGGTCTTTGAGTGCTACGTTGCGCTGTTTATTGATCCTCTGTACAGTATTCACATGAACATTCCAGTTGCTGACTGCAAGCATAGTCCAGATTCATTCACCACCATCAGTGCCTTAAAAAATGATTTTTTTCCAAATGGTTTTATTTTGGGGCCTGACCTCTGGTTGAAGATAGAGCAGAGTCTTTCGAACCTTTTGGTTTGGGAATTCTCACGTTCAGGTCAGGAAAAATGTGAAAACTTTGTGGATACTTGTTGACCAGTGACCTTAAATAGACCTGCAGATAAATAATACTATAACTTGGGAGAGGAGTGGGTCTAATGGCTAAGGCGGTCGACCTCGAATCTGGGGAACTGGGTTTGAGTCTCGGCAATGACACTGAACATCCTGTGATTGTGGGCAAATCACTTAATCTCCCCGTGCCTAACAAAAAACAAAAAAAAGAATGTGTCCTCATGTAAGGCAACTGGTGTTATGTAAAGCGCTCTGATACCCAATTGGGGTCAAGTTCGCGCTATATAAAACTCTGTAAAATAAAATACTAAATAAAAAAAATAACTTCCTGTATATATCACCTGTTGATGTTGCTGAAAGTTCAGCATTTGTAAGCCCATGATGACGCATCCACAGTTGCTAAAGCAGTTATAAGCTCTAACAAGCATTGGCAAGGCCAGTAGGTCTCGTCTCTGCAAGAGCTCTTGGCTTTGCTAAAATGTTTTAGCCATGTTGTACACTAGAGTGGCTGCTGTTCAGCTTGGCTAAACATTAGTAGGGTAAAGGAGAGTGACATAGAGTGCAGTTTTGCAGTGCAAAGTGGCATAGAGTAGAGTGGCATAGAGTGCAATGGTGCAGAATAGATTGGCATAGAGGACAGTGGAGTGCAGTTGTGCGGAGTGGCGCAGAGTGCAATAGAGTGGCGTAGACTGCAGTGAGTGAAGTGGTGTAGAGTACAGTGTCGTAGAGTGCAGTGGCGTAGAGTGGCAAAGAGTGCAGTGTATATTGTCGTAGAATGCAATAATGTATATTAGAGGGACATGGAGTGCATTGGCAGAGTGCAGTGGTGTGGAGTAGAGTGGCATAAAGAACAGTGGTGCAGATAAGAATAGGTTGGCGTAGAGTGCAGTGACGCAGAGTAGAGTGGCGAAGAGTGCAGTGTTGTAGAGTGATTTGGTGCACAGTAGATTGGCCTAGATTGTATTGGTTTTGAGTATAGTGGTATATAGTGCATTGGCATTGAGTGCAGTTTTGCAGTGTGGTGGCATAGAGTGAAGTGGTGCGGAGTGGTGTATAGTAGTGTGGGGTAGAGTGCATTGGCATCTCAACTCAGATTTGTAGAGTCGAAGAGCCTGGTCTTGAGTCCTTTTCTGAATTTAGGGAGAGAGGATGATGATCGGAGGTGCAGGGAGGAGGTCGTGGTAGCAAGGTAGGAGAAGGAGCATCCTCCCCTGTTGCTTCGGCAGATGTGGGAGTGAAGGCGAGTGAGGCGGCGCGCAGGTGTCTGAAGGATTGGTAGAAGTTTAGGCAGTGGTTGATGTAGGCTGGTCCTTGGCCATGGTGTAACTTTTAGGTGTGTGTGTCAACATCTTGAATTGGCATCTTTTCTGGATGATGAGCCAGTGGAGGTTCCTGTGGTGGGGTGTGATGTAGGTCCGTTTGAGGAGGTTGAATATGAGTCTGGCAACTGAGTTCTGTATAGTGTGGACTGGTGTAGAGTAGATAAGCATAGAGTGGAGAAGAGTACAGTAACAGTGTGGAATGGAGTAGTGTGGAGTGGTGCAGAGTAGAGGGCAGTGGCATGGAGTGGTGCAGAGTAGAGTAGAGTAGAGCATGCATGGTATGGTAGCATACTGCCATTACAGACAACACATCTTCAATTGAAATGTCCATTAAATTTGCACTTATATACAGTTTTACAGATAAAAGTATACAGCGCATAAACGAGAATGTGTGGAAATGTATTCACCCAATGTATTGATTTGCTCGTCAGCACAGTTCATTCACAGACATTTAAATAGTGTTGTGTGCTAGGAAAGAATATCTGTGCAGCCTTCCTCAAGCAGGCCCCCACTAGCCAGCATGATTGTCACATAAATCCTCTCACTTTGAAGTCAGAGAAAGAAAAATAAACAGCAAGATCCCTGGAAGACAGAGCCTGAGGTTTGACCTCTGTCTTTGAATGCACATCAAATGTGACAAGATAGGAACAAGATTTAAAGGCCTATTTACGGAAAGTGAGTTTGTGGCAATATAAAGTAAACCAGGCTTGGGCACCGAAATAGACGGCTGAACTTGAGCTGAACAGCATAAAGCCAGCAAATAGAAAGCCAGAAAATGTGAGATCCAAACAACAAAGCAAATGGTAAGCAAGTGGATGCTGGATCTCCCACTGGCGTAAGGAAAAGTGAGGGGGCCTCCCTGCACAGTACTTAGAGGGGCCCCCTCCGGGCTCAATCAAGAGCTCTCCTGCCAGAGTGCAGTGCCAAGGGGGCCCCTTGGAGCTAGAGGCCCCCCAGGACCGCGGGGGATGCGGGGGGCCTGTGTTACGCCCCTGGGATCTCTGCAGGGCATTGGTGGCGGAATATACGGCACAGGGTATGTCGGCACCTCGCGACCCTTCTTAGACCCATCCTATGATGTGGCAAGAATATTTTTCCTTTGTGGAAAGAAGACTGCACAGGTCAAGCCCCTCGCAAGGTTAGGAGAATGCAGATATGAGCAACTCAGACGCTTCCTTATGGCGCTCGGCTTCTCCCCTCCTCCCCCTGTTCCCTCCCCCTGCTGCTCTCACGGTTCACAAAGAACACACACACACACACACACACACATCACGTAGCTCATTCATGATACGCATTATTGCCCATGTGAGGGCCTTTAGAGATTATACAGGTTTCTTTATCTGTGTTATGTTTATTCTTCCGATGTGTTTATTGCTTTTTTTGATCGCTGTGCAAATAAGGAGATAAGAATGGTTTATTGTATTATTTGCTAAGTGTAAAGTGGATAACGTATAAAGATATATCTATAGGTTTGCTTTCTTTTCTTGTCACCGGCATACAGGGGAGCTCAACTCCCCACTAAGTGTCAAGTTGGTAAATGTCACTGTATAATAATGTATAACGATGACGGCAACTTGTACAATGCTCAAATCTGTGGGGGAAAAAACCCAATAAAGACGATTAAAAAAAAATGCAAATGGTAAGCAGAGGGCGAAATGCATTCCTAGGTCAACTTTCCGAATATCCCCAAGATGTCTTTAGCAAACCAAACACCTGCGCTGTCTGGTAGGCTGCAACCTGACAATGACTACTGTAATGCTATGCTGGTTGATCTCTAAAGCCAACATTCATAAGCTGCGAAGGTTGCAAAATGTGGTGCTAAGCTCAGTCTCTGATATTCTAAGGGCAGGCGCACATCATCCTGTCAACGAAAATTGTACTTGCTGCCAGTAGCTCCTAAGATTAATTTTTGGACACTTGACCCTAAACCAAAATTCTCTTTAAAATAGTGCTCTAGAATATGTAAGACCTTGTTTCACCCCATATTGTGCTAGTAGAACATTCAGCTCTGATGACTGGCATCTGCTGGTCTCCCCTAACTTCCGGGGGGGGGGGGGGGGGGGCATTTGTATAGATTTTTCGGCAATTGGAAGGAACCTGTGGACTGCTATCCACGATAGGCTGATACTTGAACAGCGTGCTAGAAGCAATGTGTGAGTTAATCTCAGCCACTGGTTATCTCCAAAAGCCTGTGGTATAGTCATGTGTATTGTGATTAATGACACTTCAGATTTTGCAACGTAACATTGGTGCCCATTGATTTTCGGCCACTTCGCCACTCTAGACAGAGACCTGCCATATACAAATCACCCTAGGCCCTGATCCAATAGGAGCAGTCCAGCCAGAAAAGCCAGACCAGGTCCCCTCCAGATGAGAATACAAGCAACATCAAATCAGTTTTGATGTACTTAAGCCTCATCATTCAAGTAGGCTTGAGTCCTGTGGCTGACTGAGCACAGGAACAATGTTCCAGCCTACCCACTGTACCTAGGGTATCTAAGGCAATAAAATAACAGGTAATGGAAAAAATACTTGAATTAATCCCAGCCACTAGCAATTAATTGGACCGTATTCCAGTAAATTCTTTTATGCCCACTATCCTGCTAACTGGCCTGGAGTTGCTTATGTGCCCATCTGGAGTGGACTTGGCTTTTCAGTCCGCGCTGGACTATTTCTATTGAAGGACAAAGACAGATCTACCTATGTCTTGTCTCAGTCTTCAGTGGCATAGTAGGTAATATAAATATGGACTGGAATTCAGTCCCGAGAGCTTGTTAGTGACTAAGATTAATTGAAGCTTTCCTTTAATCACTGTGATGTGCTGAAGCTACCGTTTTAGAAAACATTAAAGAATTCTGTATTTATTTGACTCTGTTTCAGACTGATAAGGCACCGAATTGCCTGGTGAGTTCTTTGAAACTATACATTTATTGAGGTTAATGATGATTTTCATAATTTTATAGTGTATCGTAATGTTATGTTATGGGTATTTATAGAGCTCATGGCTACCCAAAGGCATCCCAGCACTAGCAGAAGAATAGGGGTGAGTCACAACAGCTTAGTAGATGGGGTTTTTGAAAAAACAGGTTTTCAGATGTGTACGAAAGGGAAGAAGATTGGGTTCTGAGCGTAGGTGGAGAGGAAGGGCGTTCCAGAGCTTGGCAGCAGTGAAGTAGAAAGACAGGCCACCACTTCTCATCCTATTGATTTTGGGAACCGAAGCTAGGTTGAGACTGGATGAGCGGAGAGATCTATTAGGGTGGTAAGGGGAAATGATAGATTGGAGAATGGGGGGGGCTTTCTTACAGAAGGATTTGTGAGTAATACATAGGGACTTGAATTTTATTCTATCCATGACCGGGAGCCAGTGCTAGGTTATCAGAGCAGGTCTTGCAGAGTGGCTGTTGGAAATCTTGAGGAGCATGCGTGCTGCACAGTTCTAGATGACTTGCAGTTTGTTTGTGGTCACACTAGGAGCTCCTAAATACAAAGCATTTCCATAGTCGAGACAAGAGAGGATTAGTGCCTGTACCATAAGTCTCCTTGCTAAGAAGGGGAGGAGTGGGAGAACTTTGCGGAGCATTCTCAGGATGCCATAACAGGATGCGGCCAGTTTTGTTGCCTGATGGTCAAATGTGAGTGACCGATCTAGCCACATGCCGAGACTTTTGATCTGATTTTGGGCGTGGATGGAGAGCCAAGACAGTTTGACTAAGCAGGGCCGATGTCAGAAATGGGTGAGTTGCCCAGCAGCATGAGCTCCGTTTCATCTCCATTCAGCTTGAGGAAGGAGAGTTCCATCCATTTGGCGACTCTCTCCAGGTAGGGGCCTAGACTGGACGAGGTAGATCCAAGATGATTTAAGGCCACCACTAGTTGGGTGTCATCGGCATAGGTAACAATTTCTATCCCAAAAGGGAGGACAATCTGTGCCAGAGGGCTCATATAGACATTGAACAATGTCAGACTCAGAACAATGTCAGACTCAGAGATGAGCCCTGAGGGACGCCACAGCCAAGTGGAATCCGGTTTGAGGAGTAATCTCCTTCAAAGACTTGAAAGCTCTGTCCTCGAGGAAGGACTGTAACCAGTTGATGGCACTGCCCGATAGTCCAACATTCCTCAGTCTTTGGATCAGGATGTCATAATTAACAGTGTTGAAGGCGGCACTGAGGTCTGGAAGGATGATTGCTGTTGATCCACCGTTGTCAATTATCTTTTTGGCATTTTCAACCACTGCAGTTTCGGTCCTATGTTGACGGCGGAATCCAATTTGTGAAGGGTGAAGTATGTTATGGGATTCGCGAAAAGCAGAAATAACTAAATTAACATGCTTTTCTAGCATTTTGCTGATCCCGGGGAGGAGGGAAATAGGGCGATAGTTACCAAGCGTATCGGGGTTAAGGCAGGGATTCTTTAGCAGCGCCCTCACCATGGCGTGTTTCCACATTGGGGGTACTAGTCCGGTTGAGATGGAAGAATTTAAGAACTTTAGAAGCACCGGAAAGACTATATCCCCAGCCTAGGTTGGTGGGGGTGCTGAGTCATTAGGGGAGCCAGATTTTACTGAGGTGCATATGTTCACTAAAGTGTCCATACCCATCAAGCGAATTTCCTTGAGGGAGTGCTCTCATGACACGGAATGCTCCATGATCTGCGGATTAATAGTGGGAGCATGGGGGGGGGGGGAATTATAGATATCCTTGATTTTATTAGAGAAGAATTCTGCAAGTTCATCACACCGCACGTTTGAGCCGTCAGGGGGCCATCCCTGACTGGTAATTTTAAAAGATGTTTAGCGATCTTAAAGATTTTGTGTTGGGAGTTTGAGGTGGAATTGATTCTTTCCTCATAGTATGACGCTTGTGCCTCCTTCACTTTAGATTTGTAGATTCTTATAGAATCCCTGTATTTATGTGTACCTATAGTGTTGTAATTTATTCGCCATTTCCTCTCAAATCTTTTGCAAATTTGTATGTACTTTTGCAGCTTGGGGAGTACCACGGAGAAGGGTTATTCCTAGTTTTTTTGTGGATGTGTTTCCTAGGTTTGACTAGGTCCAGGGAGGAATTGATCCAATGGTCAAATTGTTCATTCGCAACAGCAGGGTAGGTATCTAGGGTAGGTATGGAGCTTGCCAGAGCTGCATTCCAGGAGTCCAGCGGAAGGTTAGACCAGGAGCGTTTCCAGCTACTGGTTGTACCAGTGGTAGGAAGGGGTTACGACAAATCCCAAGAGAAGGGGACCAAAAAGTGGTCAGACCATGGCACTGGGACTGGATGTCCTACTGAAAGATCCCAGCAGTTGGAGAAAATGGAATGTATGAGGTGCTCTTTATCATGAGTGGGGCTCATGACGTTTTGCTTTATCAGAAAGGCTAGAAGATTCTGGGTTAGTTAGATCACTATTGGGTCTGAGGGGTCATCGAAATGCAAGTTAAGACCCCCTAGTACAGTAAAATTAGAGGGAGAGCTTTCCAAGTTGGCAACAGCTTCTGTTAAGATTTTGAACAGTTGTCCATGAGGCCCAGGGGGGCGGTAAATAAGAATACCTGAAAAGGTGTGGGTTGGGAAAAGTGAGATGGAAAAGGAAAAGTTCTCACTATCTGGAAGGATATTAGGGGTGATGCAACATTTGAAACCTTGTTTTAAGATAATAGCAATGCCTCTTCCTCTGCCCTGTTCCCGGTCTCACCTCAGGATGTAATATCCTGGTGAGAGACATTGCACAAAGTCTGGTTCTGACTCTGCATTGAATCAGGTTTCCGTAAGAAACATCACGTCAGGATCCTCTTGAAGCAGAATAAAAATTTGTGTGCCATGTTTAGGTAAAGATCTGCAATTTATGGACCGCATTTTGTAAACTGACGAAGTGGCGGGACTAAGTGAGGTTCAGGCAAAGGGAGTGGTATGTAAGGACAGGGAGGACAACTCAACACGTCCATAAATGGACCAATGGAGTGTAGACAATTATTACCGGGGAATACCCTCAATCTCCTTAGTAACTCTGAGGAGTATGTAAGTAAATTAGAAGTGAAACCGGCAGGTGGGATGGCCAATGGCCCCGGCCAGACATGGACGGGCGCAGACGGACTTTCCTTTGGCGCGCCGCCGATGCGTCTGTGCGTGTCTGCGCCATTGCCTCAATTATAGCCTGAAACCCTAGTAGGAATTGAGGGAGTCTAGAGCGTCTCACCTCCAAGATGGCCGCCGTGAAATGGCCCAAAGGAAGTGGTGAAAAATGACTCTTCCTGGAAGAAGAGAAAAACCTCCCACTCAAACACCAGCATAGCTGCTGCGGTGGACCGGGCAGGAGAGCGACAGGAGGACGCTGAGGAGGTGAGCAGAATAGAGAGTAAAGTGCAAGTAGCAAGACTATCCAATTTCAAAACTTTACACACGGTTAGCAAATTTAGAGACTTTACACACAGTTCCCACACATGCTTAAAACACTATAAAACACAGGCTTAAAACACTTTTAAAATAGAGGAGCGCTTAGCCCCAGCAGCGCTGAGTGCGCTAACCTTATCCCAGCTTATACTGCTAATCATGAACAAAGCCAGTTAAGAACACCGCAACAATTTTTGGACCATACCCATGGAGACTTTGACCTCTGTCCCACGATAATGGATCGACATTTTGAGGATCTTTGTAACTTTTTTTTATTTTTGGGGGGTAAAATATATTTTGATTTAGAGCAAGGAAGGTGAATGCTTAAAACAGGGACTACTAGACCAAACTATCGGACTGTATTGTCCATATATGACTAGGTGGAAGGATCTGTTAATGTTGGTAGCATTTTCCAGCAATGATTGAATGGTGTGTGTTTAGAGCCAAAGTGCGGAGTGAAAAGATAGCCTTTCTGTCTACCACCTAAAAAGCATAACGTCAATCCCTCATCCTCGTGATCCTGTAGGAATTTGTTGGTCAGTGGATTTCTGATCTTCATACTGTCATACCTAGAGATGTTAAGCCAGAGCGCTGGGTTCAGCAAGTAGATTGCTTGGCAGTAAGTAACATACAATTACCTCTTTAGCTGCATACAACTATTTTATCAATTATACAAAGAGGTCTATGCCATGACTACACACACACAAGTAGTTTTAGGATATATTTTGCTGCTTTACAGCATTGCAAGCCTCTTTTAAAAAATTTACTGCAATGCATGGGGATAATCTGGTGACTCTGGCTTCAAGTGGGCACACTGTCTCCAAGAACATCGACCCAAATCGATTCTTATATAAATTGTGCCATTTTCAACTATTGATAATATATAGATAATCTATTTCACTCTAAATCGAATGATTGAACTTGGAACTAATTCAAAGTGAAAACATTTTAAAATGGCAAATCACCTCGGAGCACCTTTCCCTGATTAAATAAGATGTGCTGCTTTTATATTTTTTTAAAGTATAGTGTTTTTTTTTAAGAGTGATAGGTGGCACACAAATCCATTACTTTTAAAAGAAAAAAAATCAAAGCAGCACATTTTATTTATTCATTGATGGAATGCAGAGGGCTGATATTGAAAATGAGACACATAGCAGCTTTCGGCGTGCTGATCACTTTTACAGGTTCTTCCAGAATTAAACACCCTTTCAATAAAGCAGTCAAGCTGGGATTGACTGTTTTTTGTAGAGGAATTGATTTTGGCCCTTATTTTCTACTCCTTAAGGACATTTTCTGGGAATGTGCCATGTTGCAAGGGCCGTGGCTTGACATTGAATTGTTTGCTCTTCTAGCTACACTTCTGGTTACAGAGTCGAGTTCTAGTCTGAAATTCTGCACCTAAAATAAGTGAGTTATCGTGTGAAAATCAGCGTAATGCTAGTGATCTTGGTTTCCCAAAATGCCAGAATTCGGAGAGACGATCTCGATATCTATATTAAGAGTTATGTTGAGAAACTAAATATTTACTGGACATTCTGTCCATTACACAGTGATGTCAATTCAGGGGCATCTATGCGTACTAGAGATAGTACTCTACTACTATTTCTTTACATACAATATAAGGTCTATCTGAATTAGCCCCAAATCATCCTAAATGGGAATTTCCAGGGAATAATCACATATCCTTAGTACAAATTGAAAGGACTGTTCTCTCTGTGAGCTTTTACTAAAAGGGAGTTATGATTTTTGGGGGCACATACACAAAGGCATTTAGGAATACCGGAAGTAGTACTCCAGAATCTGCAACAATATAATATGTGTGTTTTAGCACAGATACAGATTAGCAATGTATTCAGATGATTGGGGTCGATATTACTGCCGTAGCATGCGATTATTCATTAGTGAATATTGTTAGCAGGATGGCATTTTACAACTGCATACTTCATCTTACTTTACATAAGCTGTTATGCAATAAAGTTTCTTACCAGTTTTAACGTTTTATAGTATTAATTAATTTTGCAGTCTTCCATTTTACTTAGAAGATCCGCCTACCGCTCAAACATTTACTAGTTATAACAAATAAATTCCTTTGTTAGAGAAGTGAGAAACGACTGAACTTTTGTCACTCTGGTAAGACTGAAGCCTGCAGGGAAAAAACTTTTTGACCCAAAAACAAAATTCTTCCATGGAAACAAAAGTTGTATTATTGGTTTGCAAACATTATCGCTTGTGTTTTTGTTTTAGCTTCAAGCGGGGTCGCTGGTATTTCATATGTTGCGTGATTTTGTTAGGTATGCGGATAACTCGGGAGTATGTGCAGCCATCCACAGGTTCCCGCGCGTGTTATGTTAACGCAGGTGTCTAACCCCAATTAGAACATTGGAATGTTGGGAGCTCTATTGAAGACAATGGAGTGCTCCTGGCTTCTAACGGCGGTAGAAACCCGGAGCATCAACATTCCAATGTTGTCCTTCACAGCTGTTGCTGTGAACAGAGGCCTTCTGGAGCCTGAGGGGATTTCCATCCCCTGGGGCTCCATGAGCCCTTTTTTTGTTGTTTAGAACATTCTGCCCTTTAGTGGTGCAATGTTCTTATAGACCTCCGTAGCTGGACTATACCGCTATTAAAGTCCCATTCCCTTTAAAAAGCCTTCACCTTCGGCTCGGGCCTTTAACGTTGGAATGGGCGTTTAATGGCCAGTATAACCCTCTATGGCGGGCTATTTTCTAATACCACTTTCAGCTTCTCTTTGGATTCCATTCATATGAGCAACTCTTATTTTAAAACATCAAATAATTTGAACTTTTCAGAGCCACTAGGATGTCAAGTTGCTACTAAGAACCTGTCCACCCTTGGCTTACATTTTCTGCCTTGGAAGCAGCAACTTATTTGGATTTTGTTGTTGCCTAGTCTTCTGATTTGCTAAAGAAGGCTAATGTACCCTGTAGCTCAATGCACTAACATGCATCATTTGGATTAATCTTGTTTATATTGACGATTAAAATGGGCTGCCAGCAATTTTCAGTGAGTGCATTTTAGACGTACTACTCGGCCGCAGTAATGTGTTTACCGTGTCAAAGTAGCATTACATCACAGCATCTAGATACACAAACACCCTTTCACTTCCAAAATGGCAGCTTGACTCGCCTTTCTTGATGCTTAGATTATTGTACATTAAATTGTTTATAATTAACTGGAGGAAGAAAGGTGTATATTTTCCTCAAGGAAAATGTTTCCCCATACATACTGTAGCATTGCACACAAGTTCTCTCAGCATTCTGTTCACAGGTGCTGCTTTCCAGCCCTCTTAATCTGATGTGGAAAACCAAATGATGATAAAGGGAAACTGAGTACAAACAGTTTGCTCTCCTACAGTGCCACATTTGACTGACATTTTTTAACGCTAATATGGTTGACATAACCCCCTAAAATGCTGGAAAAAACGAATTCTCTTACATTCTGGACAGATAGCAAAATTCCTATTGATAAGTGGTATGGAGATGTTCGTCTAAGTATTCTCTATTCCTGAGTGGGTAGAATTACTGTGTAACTTTTATTCTCACCCTCTCCCACTTGCGATAACTACTGCCACCTAGCAGAGACATTCGAAAGTACTCTGTCATAGCTGGTAAATCAAAGCATGTCCGATTGTGTCCATGCAAAGCCAGAATTTCCATTTCTCATCCTTCCTGCAGATCTACCCATGTTCCTCACTGTCTACCGACCAGTGAGGACCTAAACCCATTTTGCTATTTTCTGTCTGCTCAAGATCCTTTCCATGGTGTATAATATTTCAGCAAAGCACCTTCCCATCGTGGTGTGAAGCATATTAAAAATAAAATGCGCTCAATTTATTTTCCTGCTGTCGACTACTTGGAGTGACAGAACTTTAGACCTGATCCAGGCAATGTATGATGGGCATTAGAAGTAGCTCTGTACCTGATCACAGTGTGGCGTCACTTAAGTAGCAAATTGATTAAGTAAGACCCTGTTTTGTGATTTCATTGCACAATTATCCACCATAGACAGCTTCTACAGAGGAACCACAGAAGAATCCTACTCACATTTGATGCATGTTTATAGGTGTGACATAGTATCACAGCAGTGCCCGTTAGTGCTGTAGCCGTACCCACATACCAAGTTGCAAGGCCTTCTGCTAGTTGTTTAGTGGGTGACCCTGTCCAAGGCTTACTTTTTTGGGAAACTCTGCCTCGAACCAACCAAGCTTTGACCATATCCCTTCATTAGATCCTGGTACAACATCTGTAGAGAGCTTCAAAGTTTGAATCTCAGTCTCTCCAGTATCCTTCTTCTTGGGGCCATCTGCTCTAATTTCAGAGTGGCTTTTTATTCACGGTCACCCATACCATATCCTCCCTTTTTCGAGCCCTTCTTCGTATCTTCTCAAAGAACGTTCACATGAGGACAACAAGCATTGGCAGTGCCAATAGGTCAGGCTTTACAGAAATGTTGTATGCTAAAGTGAAGCGTTACAAGTAAATAGCATTGGAATATAAATGTGTTTGTGTGGAATCAAAGAACTGTATAATATTGATGTAGGTTAAAAGGTCAGGTGACGTGCACTGTCAAGCCAGACCTAAACATCCATGTAGGTTAATAACTGCCCTCTCCCATCTGTGCTGCTGCCAGAGAAAAACATAAATGATCAAGCTATCAAAGACATTTAATAGCATTTCAATGTCAACTGTGTGCCCTTTAAATTTCAAGCTTAGATGGCTGGATAAATGAACAAAATGATCACTCTTGTATGGAGTGCTACAGATTTCTTTGTGGAAACACACAACTTCTGCCCAACCAAAACATGTACTCCTGTTTCCCAACACGTAGGCGTAGCCAAAGCCCCTCCCTAGTAATGCTCACATAATTGTCTGGCGACAGCTGCGCTGTCAGGGAAGACCATAAAAAGGAGACCAGCAGCACACAAAAACCTGTAAAATTAACTCTTTTCAATTGGTGCTTAATGGTGGTCATTATATCTGCTGATAGGTTAGTGTCCTATACAATGTTGGACCTCTGACCTGTTCATTGTGTTTCAGACGTTTAGTGCCTTGCCTCTAAACTGTTTCATTTCACCGTCATGGGGCAGAACTATTAAAACACCTGTTAGCTTTTTGCTAACGTTCTTTCAAGGTTTTTGAAATCTTAATCTTGAAATTTGCCAACCTGATGTTGCCTGAAAGTCTCAGACCAACAGCGTGGAGAAAACTCTTCACGATCTTGACATCCAGTGATTCTTAAAGATCACTCTTAAAATTGGTAAGAAGAACAAGAAGTGCTTTCCCACATATGGTTGGAATGTTCAGTGATGGTGACTTTCAAGACATTATCATGAGGCATAATATTCTTTATCCCAATTCTGTTATCCAAATGTTATTAGAGGTAAGACATCATCCAACAATTCACACGAGCAGGTTTTATTCTGGGTTGTCTCATCCAGAGAGGTATTGACGTTTTAAGTTTTCACACATTTCCTAAAGATTTGCCTGTTACAAAAAACTATCTCATCTCTTTGTATTTTCTTCTAAGTGTGTTCTAATAGGTTATGGACGAGGCAGAGGGATTAATGTAGGAGATAAAGATACTTTAAAGGAGACTCTTATAGTTTAAACTTAAATTCCTTCTCCACATTCATCAGCGGTCATGCGTTGTGATCTTGCAGGAACAGAAATGTATGCACTAGAGATACACATTTTAGGAGCAAGATGTGAGCCTGAGGATGTATATGTCTTACATTTTTGATTTAACTGTTTATTTAAGAGTTCAATTTTAATCTAACCACTGGTGACTTAATGGAGATAAATTATAGTAATATATCTAACCTGTAATGTCAACAAGTACCCTTGCGTGTTGGAACACATTTTAAAGAAAGAAAGCTTTTTCGAAATATCAAGACACAGACACTCACGCACAACAAAGTATAGATGGTGTTCACTACCAAATTTGACACTACAGTTACTATGACGACTTATCAAAAATCAATAGTATTGATGTTTTATTATTCCGTTGTAATTTCTTTTGATCGTCTCATGGCACTATCCAGAGTACAAAGTTCAAGGTCAAAATAGATGAATGCCTGAAAACTCTTAGAACATGCCAGTTAGATTAACTGAATTTTACTCCCAGCAGTGCAGAATATTATATTAACATGCATAACTTCGGCCAGTTAAGTTTATTCCTGTCTTCACAAAACAAACTTTGAGACTGTGACTTTGAGTAAAACCATTAACTTTGTTAATTTTTAATAGCTAGGAGAACGGTTGCGCTGCTTTAAATAACAGTATTGCATTAGCTATTTTGTAATTTTAGTTGATAACTCATTATTTGAACATATGTCAGCTATTGTCTTTCTCTTCTGATTTAATTTAAAATGAGTCTCAGTTGGCACTCTTAAAGCGCAGGTGATGGCAGTGAAAGTAAAGGGAATTATTAGTATCCATAAGACATAGATGATAATTGTACTTTCAGTAACAATCCACAGTACAGCCACAGTACAGAAACCTCAGAAAACTGGGGTTCTTGTCCCTTCTACTTCGATATAACTTCGAATATGTCTTATTAACTACTTGGAGGTGCGTAGAATTGCAGTGCCAAAATATTTTTGCTGTGGTGGCGAGGGAAGCAGGAGAAATGCCAGTAGTCCTACAAGTATTCTACAACTCCGCTGTCTATTTCAGAGGGTGTGGGGGAGGAAAAATACAAGACCTCCCACCTTGTCTGTTAATAGGGGGGAAGGCGTACATGAGTTCGTTCCTCTCCTTATGTTTGTTCAAACTTCCCAGCTGCATCTTTAGCGATGCTGGTCTCACTTTTAGACCTATGTATTTACTAATTGTGTAAGTATTTAACTTTTTTTCCTTCTTAAAAATTCAGTTTGCAGAGTATTTGGCAAATTCCGATTTGTTGAATAGTTTCATGCTTTGGTAATGTCGGTATCCTAATATAGTAGTTCTCTTTTTCAGTCTCAAGATTCTTAAAAACTAGTATAATTAATGGTTTAAATAATGTTCCATTAAACATACCAAACCGATCTTTCCTTTCCACGTGGGAATATTAGGCATACTAAATTCCTAGTAATTCATATTCTGATACCACATCATTCTGGTGTTAACAATTAGGTTATATTATCCGTTCTAGGTTTGCACAACTAATGACATTCAATAAAAAAAATAGTTTGCAGATAATTAAGAGAAGACATTTTGTTCTGCTGAATAGATTTGGGCAACTGAAAAAAGCTTGTTACTGTCTTCCTCATTGAGGATCATGTTTAATTTGTGGAGAGGGCCCATGCAACAATGTAAGTGAAGGGTTCAACATAAAGGAAAATCCATGGTTTTTAGACGTTGACTGCGAAGTAGACCGACAATAACATCAGATGTTCAGAAGTAAGACCACAATTTGAGGAGAGAAGTTTAGAAAGAAAACAAAAACAATGTTTTTGTAGGGGACAAGGGAATTCAATGTCTCCAGATGAAGACTCGTTTCAGTGATAAGGAATGCAGTAGTGGCTGCTGCCAGAATAAAATGGTGGGTCAGCGCGGGGGCAAATAATAATAAATAAAAGAAAATGCACTTAACTGCTTGTCCCGCTGCTGCTGTGTCTGCCAGTGCCCCTTTTCCGGAGGTCCTAGGTCAGCAGAGGCTCCCAGACTCCCCACACAAACCAAACGCTGTACTCCTGCTGTGAGAGCAGCGCCTGGGTTGGTCTGAGCGGCCTGGTTAGGCGCTCACGAAGGGACAGGGAGCCTGTGCCGTTTCTCCACCCAGCAGTACAATACAACTGAGTGGAGAAATTCCAAGTGTGCCTGTCTGTTTGGCTGGCCTAAGTCGGATGGCCAAACAGCATGCGCACTTACAAGTGCCCTCTATTCCTCCTCCCAGTCCCTCCTGAGTGTTGAGAGGATTGCCTGGCCCGACGAACAGCCTGCAGGATCGGCTGCCAGTGAGCAATAAAACGACAATATAATAGTTTTATTGTTGTTTTATTTTTTCATTCTCAGTGGGGCGACTCTCCTCCGCCAGGAGCTGCCACTGAAGAAATGGGAAGAGGAAGGCAGACTAGCTGGTTATGTATGCTTACTGGTGGCTGAGAGCAAAATTTCTAAGCGTAGCCCTAAAACATTTTTGAGACAAGAATAAAATGGCTGAAAAGAAGAAAGGCTTAAACGTATGACTATAAAGACACAAGACAGGAATATCCTGTGGAAGGATGGTACAACAAAAGCAGGACAAAAAAATGGGAGCAGGCTTTTTTTTTTAAACTATTTTTATTGTAATTATAATCAAGGCACATGTTGGTCAAACAATACATACAGACAATCAATTCTGACATAATTGGCAATATGGCAGAGTGCACAATAATGGTACACATAGAATAGCAGAGTGCAGTATTCCCCTCATGAACTTCCCGTACCCCCATCATTGTCCTCTTCCGACTCACTATCCTTCTGTGTCCTTGGTGGCTCACAAATGTACCCCCTGAATTTGTTCCAGGCCCCCCATACCCTGCTCCACTTCTGAGGACAGCCTCGATTAATGAATGCTGCTTTCTCTGCCACCATGGCCGTGTCTAGATCCCCACACCATGCTGTGAGTGTTGGCAACTCTCCTGCACCCCACTTTTGTGCTATATTGCACATCGCTACCATTATTCCCAGTGTGGCCCACGTTTGCGCCGGGCGTGTTAGATCGTTCGCTTCCCACACATTCAGTAAGCAACGTCTAGGGTCAGGCGTCAACGAAATCTCCACCGTCTGTGATATAGTCCTCATTATTTTCGCCCAATATTCAGCGATCCTCGGACACTCCCACACTGTATGAAAAAACGTTCCCTTCTCCCCCACATCGTCTTAAACAGTACAGGTGTGATGCTGTCCCTATTTTATGTAGGGTGCGTCTCGTGTAGTAAGTTCTATGTAAAATTTTTAGCTGCACTAGTTTGAGTCTTGAGGGTATGCCCACCTCTCGCGGGGAGGCCGTCGCCTCCTGCCATTCGGAGTCCTCGAAGATCCCAATATCCTGAGACCATTTTTCTCTAAGTGACACATTTGGGTCAGGCAAATTATTTACTAATTTGCGGTAGGTGAGGGAAGTCGCCCGCTTCTGCATGTGCTCTGTCAGTAGTCTGTCCTCCAGGGGGGTTGCCTCTGGAACCTCAGAGTTGGACGGCAGGACCTCCTGCAGTGCATGCTTTATCTGCATATACTTAAAAAGTTCCGTCGGTGCTAGCTCATACTGTGTCTGGAGACGTTCAAATGTCTACCTCCCCTGGGAGCAGGCTTTTTTAAGTCTTAATGATTGGATTCGAAGTAGTACGATGTTGAGGATTATGCCTACAGATTGAAAAATGAGGTGTTAAAATAAGCTAGTTATCTAGGTTTGCGACACTGATATGTTTCACTGTCAGTGAATCAGTGCAATGTGTTTCTGAAGGAAATGACTCATTTGCAAGTTCAAATAAGTAATTAGTAATGTTTCTCCAAAATACAGCTATTCTCTGTTATTACATTTGCAGATCATTCTGTCTGATTAGCATGACACAAATTGACCTGCAGACACGTGGATTCAAGGGATTAGCATTGCCTCAGTGAGAGGGTGTTTTTTTTACTAGTATTGTTAGCAAAAGTAGAAGAGGAAGCTGTTGGTGAATAGCAAGTGATTCATTTTGTTTACCTACGCTTAAAAACATAGTCATCTGAATTAGGAAAGAATTTGGAAAGTCGTGTGAAATGTAGAACATTGTAAATCGTTGTAATACTACAAAAAAAATGAGAATGTGCTAAAAAATGACAAGTCAGTGTGACAAGACCAGAAGTTTATAATAGGAACTTTATAGTTACGTACACCCTAGCTTCTTACATTTGACTTGTTGGAACCGCATGCTAAATAAGACGACAAATGATATGTGTACATTAAAAAGATTAAGGCCGCTGGGTCCATCTAGTGTTGTGCGTTCACATTCTTCTTGTGAGTCCTTAACCTAGCCACACTTAGCCTTTCCCTTCAGTTATGTTGACAAGAGGGTGATGGATCTTATGCCCAGCTGCTTCCCAATTGCATCAGACCTACAGGTCCATTTCTCCTTTTTCGTTCAAATTTTGAAGTGCGCATGGCATGCGGTTAGAAGTTTCCTACCACTACAAGTTGCATCACTTGCCTCGCCTAGTTAGTTCAGAAGATGGGCTCATGCATGCCTTAAAACCCTTTTTGCAGCAGGTGAAAAAAAGGTGTCATGTCCTCTAAAAAAAATACCTTGCCGTTCATCCTCACACAGTAGGGACTAGAGGTGCAAGTAGTAAGAGGCACCCAGGTCATATACTTGCTAATTCTTCTATTCCATGCCCAAGAATCTGGGCCACGACAGTGAAAGTAGTTATAAACTCAGGCCTAAAACTACAGGCATACACTTTGATTCCATAACACTGGATGACTTTTTACCTCTAAATGCGTTTCCACCACTTAGAGATTTTAGTCAATCTAATCATTGGTATTCCCTGGGGGCCATAACGAAATCCCGGTGTAAATATTCATGTTGCCCTAGTTTAACAACCACTCAGAGGATCAATCAAGTTTCAACATTTGAAAATGTACCAGGTTCTTCTTAGCTTCCCTTATTCGATGCTTTATCAAAGCCTTGCGAAGTTGTGTACCACCCCAATTTCCTCAAATGCAAAATACTCTTGCCTCAAAGAAAAATAACCTGTAGGCATTGAAAGGTTTTATACTCGCCATTGCCTAACATTTATCTAGTACATGTGGACAGTGTTTCTTCAGTCACCGATTTTACTTATGCAGTTTATGCCTCACAAGTTGCGGCTGACTCCTGATTTGCCTCTTGTAAATTGCTTTAAAAACCTATTTTTCTTTGGACCTGCATGCCTGTAGAAGTCTATTGAAGTTGCAGTCACTAGTCAGTTCAGCAACTAGTTGGAAAGCATTCTAAATCATCATGCCTTCTTCATCAAGAATGACAATTGAAGTTGTTATGCCCCAGTCTGCCTGAACCATGGTACGATCCTGCCTTCAGCAGAATCAAATTCTACTCGCATCAGTCAATCTATGCCAAGAATGTGCTTTAGGTGTGAATTTGGAGGTGGGTACATTTCACCCTTTGCAGAAAGCTTATGAATATTTGGAAAGTCTGTACCACAGTGTAAGTATTACGTTTTCGCCTCAAGTCAGGAGACGTTTAGTTCCAGAAACCAAGTCTTCTGCATCTTCCACAAATTAGGTGTGTTATTAATTATAGATGGCAAGTGCACAGTATAAAATTGTCACACCTCTTTTGTCATGTTTTTCTGTTGTATAACGTGGTATCAGAAGATATCCGCATCTTATAAAGTGTTATTCCATATCGAGGGAATTCAGTTACTTACTTTGTTTTTTCATAGGATGTCCGGTTATTGCCCTACTGAGGGCGATTTACACTCTCACATACATCTCATAAGAAAGCCCTGCTTGTCATTCTAAGTGATGTCCTGTCTCCCACAAAACTATCCACGTGATTGTCTGCGGGGTCACTGGGAAAAAATAGTCTGCACTAGGAAAAAAGGGACATCAAAGGTCCTTAAATGTAAAGTTGTAATAAAACCGCTGGATTTTTAAAAATATTGTATACATACTCTGTATCTAGTTGCATTAGTAATCCAAATTGTTAACAAAAAACGAGCCGATGTCACTAATTCACAAGCCCGTGTGATTTTATTTCACTTTTCTTCATCTTATTCAGAAGAACGTTTGATGCATTTGAGTCATGTCATCATAAAGGGCAGCACATTATTGTGCAAAACTCATTTACAAACAATGAACATATATACAAATTACAAAAACGGCAAATATATCAACAAAAACTGAAAATACAAAAAATCAACTGCACACTTATTAACATTATGCCAATATGACATATGAGACCAGTCCCTAACTGGAAAAGAAAACACTAGGCGGAGGGTTTAAATTGTTCTGCTAAATGTTTAACTCCTGCGAGTGTATGAACCTCTGGGAGCTGCATGTTGAAGTGTTGTCAAACTGAGAGTACTGCTGCTGTGAAATCTCTCCTATAACACACTACAGGTGTCTTATCCCAGAAGCTGCGGTCAACTCCTGTAGGTTTCACATGAATGTTTTATTCACCCTTTCCACACCGAATATTTCTTCATACCAAGTAAGAACACGACTATCTATAATCCGAGTCCATTGTTTTGTTGGATACAGTATGAGGTTCCCAGATTCATACATTTCCCTTCCTTTAGAGCTAGGTCACCAATACCATAGCGTCTTCTTCTCTCAGTACTCTAATAAGTCCTCTTGACAAGGATATGGTTCCTAGAAAGTAGAAGAAAAAGCTGGTACCCATGGTGACTCTCCCACTCCTATCTCATCCCAGGCCTCCCTTGTTCTAATGTTGGCAGTTGCTTCCAGTCTCCTCTTTGGTATGCCTTACTTGCCCAGAAAGTAGAAGAAAAAGCAGTTCTCAATGGAGCGCTGTCACTCCAATCTCATACCACTGACTGGCTGCTTTTCCCTCCCTTATGTACCCTGGTGATTACCTCACCCCTTCCTGTGGTCCTTGAGAAAAGTAGGTGCCCGACTTGCAACTTCTCCAGCCCTGTCCTTTCTCTCCTGGATTGATTGAGGAGTGGATCTTCTCAATTGGGATTTGCCCTCTTTTGTAAAACACGCTTGTTTTGTCTTCCTGCTGGGAAATCCGACATGGCGTGCTGAATGCCTTAACTGTCTGGCCTTGGTCCGGGCTCCCAAGATGACCTGGAACCACTACTGCCTCTTCCTCTGGAGCCGGCCCCTCCCTGCTGCGGTATTGGTTCCCTCCACTTCTTCTCACCTCCCTTACCCCGATTCAATGAGCCTAGTGGGGCAGGTAAAAAAATGTTTGCATCTTCCCAGTACCATGTTTGTCCCAAACATGTTTGTGAACATATCCACCCCCTTCTTTCTAGAGATTGTGTTTTTCGTGTTGTGTGAAATCTGCCCGTTTTACAACTGATCCTGCCCCACCTTGAGGTTTCTAAATACAATATTTTTGCCATCTGTTCTTAGTACTCCTATGCCTGAAGGAAAAGAATGCATACCTTTTCAGCTCTGAAAGAGCACCCACTGGAAACTGCTGAATATAGTAACAGTACGCACAGAGTGCTCCTTAATTATTAAATAGCTCCACCTATAAAATCCTACGTTGCGTTTAGATATTCTTTATTATTCTTGAATCCCAAGTATAGAATCAATATCAGAGGAAGCTGTCTCATATATTTAACATGACACACGTCTTTCTAGCTATTACAGTGTGTCCTCCTGTCAAAAGGTACTGTACTTAGTCTACCACATGTAAAAGCACCAGACACTCAGCTGGCGCCTAGAGGCAAGCTGGGACAGGGACCAAGAAAAGGGTATTCCTAGCAGGAGCAAAGAGTAACTCATGGGTATTAGACCTTGTTGGTCTGCGATTAGGACCTGATCTATTTGCGCATTGGATTGGCCTGCAAAAGGACATTATAGCACTTTATAAAATGTATTAAATCAATATGAGTTGAACAGAAGTAACCCTGGGTGAAATGTGAAACAAAATCAACATAACCTATGAGTTTTCTTGCTTTTCAATACATTGTAGGTCACTTGCAGCCTGCCGGTTACAGCATGTATAGTGGTGCCAATTTTTTTTAGAACGATGCGTCAGATCTCTGATTCATTTTACATTAAAATGTTGCCAGTGATGGTGCATGAAACTGCATAAACTGCACAACATAAGAGCTATCCATCAAAAAGAAACCAGGCATTGAGAGTCCTTATTAGTAACAATCATACAGTATTCAACTGAGGAAACTGGAAACAAAACGACTGTGATGGTTTGCTGACTCACTCTCTGCTTCCTTTCCAAAATATGATTTTATTTTATTTTATTCCATGTGACCGTGATCTCGTTAAGGATGTTTACCTCGGTTGTTGAATTTAGTTCGAGATAGTAAGACATGTTTAGTAAATTTTTGCTGCCAATTTCTTGATCGTCCTCTAATCCACATTTCCTCCACATATAATATAATAGGTATTAGCCATAAGTACATGCTCCTACTAAGTCAAAAGAAGATGCACTGCAGCTTCACGTCGTGTTAAACATCTACCTCCTTTTTAAACTCCTGTTAGTCCCCTGTGTGTGTTGTGCTGCCATTTTACCATCGTGTTCTTTTTGGTCAGTTAAATATCTTGTTACTTATTTATTTGTCAGCGGGCAGACCTAACTGGGTGGGAATATGGGAGGGGGGGGGGTGTCTGTGTGTATAAGTAAAAGTAAAAAAAATATATAACCCACGCTGTGGGTATCGGCTCGGTTCTCGTAGTGTGGGTTAACCTTCTCAGAACTAAACAAGCAGTATATTTGTGGGGACTGGTCCCTGTAATGTGTTTAGGTACTTTCAAGTTACATTTCTGTCTCCTATACTGCAGTAGAACGCGCAGAATCGTAGAGAAATGGGCAAATGCAACTTCAACTGACATAGTTCATTAACCCGTTAACCGCGGCAGTGCGGTCGTTTAAAAAAACGGGCAGGGGTGCGTCGGCCGTTGAACGTGCGCAGCACCAGCCAGGTAGTGCTCTGAACGTTCAACGGCAGCACTTAACGGGTTAATTTGAAGGTCAACCTGGATGCGAAGAAGTCCACATCCAGCGGACCCAGGAATTGGAAAGGACGGACTTTCAATTTCCAATAACTGATATCCGTCTGGTTCCTCGAATACCAATCCGCCACCACATTGTGCATTCCCGGAAAATACTCCACTCTCAAACCAGTCTTGTGTTCTAGACAAAAAACCCACATTTTTGTCTCCAAGTCTGAAAAATCTCATTGATCTGCACCCTCATAGCTTGTTGCTATATCACCCCTGTTACATTGTCCATTTTCAACAAGAGTGATGTTCCTTGCAATTGGTTGAACCTGTGTAGGGCAAATAAACCTGCTTTTAATTCAAGAGAATGTATATGTCCTTTCCTCTCTAACATATTCCAAATGCCACCTGTTGCCTGATCTGAACAAATTGCCCACCCATCCTGACATACTGGCATCTCTTTACAGAATAACATTTCCGAAATCCCTTAGATTTATTTTCTTTATCTTCCTTTACGGAAGTTGTAACTGGCTCTTCAATGTGTCTACCACAATACCCAAGAACTCCAACGTCTTACTTGGAGTAAACATAGACTTCGCTGCATTGATTATGAATTCTAGACATGCCAAAAAGCCTCTTATCATCATCAGATGCTCCCTCAACTCTTCTTCGTTTTGACTCATTATCAAAATATCGTCCAGATATGTGATCAATCTCACACCTCTTTCTCTCAAATAACCTACCACTGGTCTCAGTATCTTCCTAGTTTACGTGCCTTTTAATGCTTTCAGTGTCCTTTGCAGCCTGTTGCAGTTCCTGTGAGACTATTTTGCATATCAATTCCTCCTGAGAATCTTCACAGACTATATCAGCCATAGTGAAACAATGTACACTTTCTGAATAAGAATATCCCACTATTGTCTGAGAAATACTATTCTTTTATATCTCCTTTTACCTTTCTTACTTTAATATTTCCTTCCTTTTTTTTTTTTAATATTCCCTTCACAAAGCGTTTTTCTCTCAAAAACTTGCAAACATGCCGCCTATCCATTCGAAAGAAGCATGCTTCGCTTCTACGCCTTGTTCCGTCTATGGGAATCGCTGGCCACACCTAAGATGGTGGTGCAGCGCATAGACTGGAATACTACTACGCTCTCCTCAGCCACATCTGAAGGTGAAACGGTCTTGTGCGCGGATACACAATCGTCAGTTAGGTAAGGGCCTGGTAAAACTGTGTTATAAAACAACTCTTGGCATGTGTAACCTGGAGAAAAATCTTTCATTGACACTATGGTTTTATTACCTGAAAGAAGAAAAAACTAGACACTGTTCAAAACGACCAAGCACCACCTACTTTGACAAAAAGACCATTTATATATTGGAAATATAATGCCCCAACCCAATCAATTTGGTTAAGTACACCTTGAAACAATAACCATCATCAAACTTTATATTAAATGCAATCTACACAAATAGGCAGTCATAGAACAATATATATACAGAAAGGTCTAAGTAATACTCAACTGCTCAGAAGCAGCAAACTAAAGAGAGGAAGAATATGGGACCAGGGAGATTTAAATGGACTTGAGAGTTCTCAAGGTTCCATGTTCCTCCTCTTTTGTTTGCTGCTCCTGTAGCACTCTATATCTCACATAAGATCTGTCAACAGCACCCAGAGCTTTTTCTCCACAGAAGACCAATCTACAAATGCTGATCTAACTCCTGTACTTGACACAAAAGAAGAACGTTAACTCTCTATTGTTACAACATGGGGCTTGTCAGCAGCACAGGAGTCACTGCAGTCAGAACCTTCTGCCTCCAAAGCCTGCATCTGCCCTCTGAGATCTGAACTCCTCAACCTAGCCTACAGTCCCTATTTCTCCAAATCTATGGGAGCAGCCACCATGCCCATCTTTGTTTACACTTGCTACTAAGCAGTGCTGGAGGTAATTTTATTCTATTAGTAGTGCACAGGACATTGCACCCAGGCACTACTTCCCAAGCAGCATCGCTGGACCTGTACCCTGATATCAGTCAACAGGACACTGTACTGCAGCATTATGACTGTTCGCAGTTACCAAGATGCATCAAGAGTTCTTGGAACATGGACCTTTTTGGCTGTGTTCAGGAAACTGCCAACTAAATGATAAAACTGAAGTCCCAGGATGCAAAATTCTGGTGTGGTACTAGTGCCTCCTTTATGTGCATTTATCTTGCAGAACCTGCTATCTCGTTATTCATTTACCATTCTGTGTGAGAGAACCCGGCACAGCTAATGCACAGCTGGACTCACTTTAGTGTCTTTTCTGCATGCAGAATTTGCATGACGGTGGGGACAGTGGACCAGCTCGTGGTGCTTTAAAATGGACAAAGCTCGCAATTGCCCTCAAGCTGAGGCCGACACAGCTTGCACTGACCTCACATTGTCTGTCCGTCCATAACCAACCTGGTAGACTTGCAGGCAGAAACTAGAAGTGGAGTGGTAAAGCAGAAAATGTAACTTACCTTTTTATGAGTTACCATTCATAGTGTACAGCACATTTCTCTTCACATGAGTGGCTGATGTTGCTTTCCTGTCAGAATCACTGCACAATGTATTAAGATAAGAACACTGTCAGAATAAGGAACAAATACGAGGGGAGTTGAAAAGTGGCAGCTACAGTTCCTTTCATCCTCCACCCCGTTGTAGACCATGTGCAGCACAGTGATCTTGAGAGTGGCTAATGTGCGTCTTTCAGTAACACTTTTAAGCCCTTGGACCGAAAAGTACCATTTGCACATAGCTGCTAAGCGGCCCCATACCATGTTTGACTTTTCCAGCCATCCCGGGCATTTTAGCCAACATGACATTGCACAACTTTACAAATTTTGGGTTCTACACTAGCAGTGTTCTGCTTTCTACTTGCAATGGGACCGCAAATTCCAGAATGCAATGTCATAAAATGCAGGTACAGACCGACCGATTACAATGAAGCATTTCGCACCGATGTAGGCACCTCAGAGTGTGATGAAAATCTCAAACAGAATGAGAGAATCATTGAAAACGTATGTGTTCAATATTAATCAACTCTAAAACATAAAAAGTGCGGGAAAACCGTTGGCAAAGATTTGCTTCTAAGCAAACACAAGGAGATGATAGACGGAGCTCTGAAACCTTTCAGACACTCACCCCAGTCACAGATCTGGGTTGAATCCATCATCTCCATGTGTTTGCTTTGTCCGCCCTAAGTTGCAAGGTAATGCCAGACGTGGGTCTCTTGCTCACTTTGCCACTGGATTGAAGCTAGCCTGGCTGATGAGTGGTGTTACCCGGAAACCGGTCCCAGGATACCTGTTTCCAGGTCCATGGAAGACCTGGCTTGGCAGTTCGGGATGGACTGTTTCCATGAAGCACTGGTTCAAGACTGATTTGCATGTAGCTGGGTCTGAACTGGGGTGGCGAAGTGAGCGTAAGAATGATGATGGATTCAACCCAGATCTGTGAATGGGTGTGTCTGAAAAGTATCAGCACTCCGTCCATCATCTCCTTGTGTTTGCTTTGGTAACCCTAAGTTCCTAGGGTAATGCCAGATATGGGTCCCTTGCTCACTTTGCCACTGGATTGAACAAAGCCTGGCTGATGAGGAGTGTTACTCCGAAACCGGTCCCAGAACAAACAAAAAAAAAAAACGGTTCCCGGATGCTTGTTTCCGGTCCAGGGAAGACCTGACTTGGCAGTTCGGGCTAGACTGTTTCCATGAAGCACAGGGTCAAGACTGATTTGCATATAGCTGGGTCTGAACTAGGGTGGCAAAGTGAGCGTAAGAATGATGGATTCAACCCAGAGCTGTTCAGAAAATCTGTTTTGAACTAATTCGCTCTACGGCGTTTGCTCGGTTGAAACCAAAGCAGGCGGTGGACAAGTGATGCTTTTAACCAGGAGAGCCCCAGTGAAGTGTCCACTGGGGCTACGTAATGATCATCAGTGCTTCACACAAGGATGACTAACAATCATAAAAAAGACAAAAAAATGGTAAAGTATTGACCCACCAACCGTGGCAGTGAAGTGCACTTCTTTTTAATCAGATGTGTACTTGTGATCAGCAAAAAGGCCATCGCTCTCCAATGGCTAAAGTGAGCTGATCCTGTTGCCCAGGCTGTCAGCCATGGTAGGCACTATTAAAATGTTAATGACAGTTTAACAGACCAGTGGATGAAAATCCGTAAACGAAGGCCCCTCTTTTTATGTGATTTTCTTTTTTAATTATACGAGACTGGCTGGAGTTAACTCTAGGTCCGACTTGTAGATCATTCAAACCAAGCCAGTGAGGTTTTTTTTGTTACTTAATTTTTTATTATATAGTCCCTATTCTCAAGGGTCGAGTCTTTACAAAGCAGGCAGCCTTTGAACATGTTTAACTGTATTCCACTTGAGTAAATCTGTCATCGTATTAATATTGCTCTTGGACGTCACCTACATTAAGCCTGAGCTGAACAGGGGCTGCATGTTTGCATTTGATGAGGGAAGTCTTTGTTTATTGCTTTTCCACATGGAAACGTGGCCTGGGAAGGGAAGCCACACTGGAGACAATTGCTGGGTTAAGTAAGTAAAATACTTTTATGGCAGATGTCGAGGTGTGTGCAGCTCTGTGGGAGGCAGGTGGTGATTGAGTATCGGTGTGCTGCACATGAAGGTGTGATACCGTCAGGTTGGGACATTCTGAAATAACTGCCATATGTCACTGTCCAAAATCCTTATGCAGAGCAGCTTTATACATGTGCAGGAACATTTACACACACATGTGCTTAACACCATTTTATGTAATGCATGAAATTGATCTTTCGTTAATTAATCCACATCTTAAAGTATAGGGTGATAGATGCAATATGTGCTTTCAAGAACAAGTACTACCAGTATGGCTTGGAAGATTAATTTAACTGGGAAATGGCAAGAAAAAAATTAAGAAAGAGTAATGTGTCAAGTTAAATGCACAAAAGGGGAAAAAAAATCATATTGTGAAAATAAAGTAAAAGGGAGAAGCATGCAGCATGTTATACACAAGGTAAGGGTGGGAGTGTAGGGTTGTGTTTGGTTATTTCCTTCATGTTTATGCCAAAACTTGAAATACTTCCTGGTATGCCTGTTACGTTGTGCCGCAGTGAGGTTTTGGTGGTTGCTTCCCTGCATAGTGAATAAAGTATGCTGCACTCTTGTACTGTGCAATCCTGAGTGGATTCTTATCTTTACAGGGTGGTATGGGCCTCCACCATTACCAAAGCTGACCTTAAAGCGAATCACGATCAGCTCAGTCTACATGCAGATACATTAGGACCACTTGATGGGTCAGCTCCGACTCACAATGAAGGTAGAGAACCGGTCTGGGGTTGCTTGTATTACCACTTACAGGGGACGTGGCCGTACTGGTCGGGTGGACTATTCCCATTGGGGCATAACAAAGACTGACTTGCATGTGACTGTTCCCTGTCAGGTTTGGTCCAATGAGCTAATGTAAAGGAAAGCAGATGAGAGTAATTGAGTGGTTGGGATTAATTCAAGTGTTACAACTACATTTTTTTTTTCTTAGCTGTGTCCCCAGCAGTCTGAAAGCACAAATTAAATATTCATTTTATCACAATCTGGTCGCATTCCAATACGAATGGATGTTCCTCACCGGTTTACGCTACAGTTTCCTCTCATCATTAGGAGAGGACCATGTTCACTCAAGATCCATGAATACTGTTAGTTTCTGCATATGCAAAATCTACATGTCTCTTACATGACCAACAACCCTGGTTAGAGGGAGAAGCCAATCCTCATGCCCAACAAATAAGTTACACAGTATAACATGTGTGGGCCCCAGTGCCAGTACGTGTGTACTTTCACGAGGGGGCATAAATCGATCTGAGCAAGCAAAGTACTGAACATTGTTGGCAGGCAGAGAAGAAAAAAGAAGCTACAACAATAACCATATTCCTGTTGAGCATAAACAATATAAAGGTAAAAAATTCTATAGAGTGTGTGTCTCCCTCCAGAACCTCGTTTGTAGTGTGTGGGCAGGCGATCCGCTCATTTGCCACACATCATCCAGGTCTCTCGTCCTGACACAATGGCCGGGTTTTCTGACTGCCTCCCTGCCGCTAAACGGCATTGTGAGGGACTATGAGTGCCCTCATGGGGGACGTTTGTCAGAACCTGAATCCAGCTGCATTGGATCCATGAATACTGTTAACAGTTCTTTATGGTTTTAAGTTGATGATCATTCCAATGTCCTTTTGTCCTCAGGGCACCTTTTTAATTTCCCAGGCTTAATGGAGACATCTATAGAGAGTTGTGGGCCTGCAAGCCATTAGGCTGTTTCTGCCTAAATTCAAAGGCCTGATCTTTACTGTGGAATATATGTGGGTTTACAGTCCAAGTCCAACTGTTCAAGCTAAAGACGTACACTTAAAAATGTTATGATCCTGGCCTTTATTCGTGAGGGGGACTAGTTGGGTGCATTAGTTTGACTGGTCTTTTACTTCGAAACGGAACCCTGAGAATACTTAGCTCCTTTTTGGGTTGGTTGTTTGGAAACAATATCTTCACTAGAACGTCCCTCACCCTTAATGCAACTTCCAGGTGGGCTGTTGCCGGTGGCATTAGTGACCCATTTGTGCCATCAGAAGGGATGTGTATCCATGCTATGATGACTTTCTGTGCACTAAAGCAACAAGGAACAGACTGTATGTTTGAAAATTCAGTACACCAACTGCAGTGGGTGCGGCTAGTCCAAATAATGAGGACGACCTGTTCTTTTAACTCTCAACAACACGGGTTATAAAGGTCAGAGGGATACTTCATTGGCTATCTATAGAGGTATGTCTCAAATTGCTTTTTAAAAAAAAAAACTAAATCTCCATTACCTTGAACCATGGTGTCTGAAGATCTATACACATGGGCGGCCGGCATGGCTTGCCGGGTAGGTAGTCGCAGGAGTGTGTCGCAGGGGGGGAGAAGGGTTTACAAATTAATAAAAAGTACAAAACTTACATTGAGGCAGAGTCCTTCGTCTTCTGTGCTCCTGCTCTCCTGAGTCTGCTTCCAGGAAAAGGAAGCAGGCAGCCAGGCTCCCACCCCTAAGCCAATCAACGCTCCAATGGAGCGTTGTGATTGATCTGAGTGCCATGACACAGCGCTCAGCCAGGGGCTGTAGAGGTGAGCATGTTTTCTTCGCAGCCTGCATGGAGAACAGGTAAGTGCGCATGACTACTTTGGGCGGCCCGAGAGAGCCGACCAAACAGTCATTGTGCAGTCAATTGGGAAAACCACTCTGCCCCTGCCCTTCTCCTTGAGCAGAGCAGCCCTGCCAACCCTCCCGCCCTCAAAGGAAATATAAAATGATAATAACGGAAAGTTATTATCATGTTATGTGTCCTCTTCTCACTGCTTGAAAGCAGTAGGCAACGTTCCTCTGACATAGCGGAGGAGCCGCCACTAAGTATACATGGTGTAGATTCGCAGTTCCATCTCTGTTGATCATACCAGCCACTCAGTGTAAGAAGTCAAATGGTAGCAACTTTTATGCCATGCTCCCACCATGTGAAAAAGCCTTTCACTGGATCTACGTTGACTTTTTGTTTCTCGTGTCTTTTCAAAAAGGCATTCAAATCCGTTTTTTTTTATTTTTTTATTTATTCAGACCCACTCACTGATAGCCCACTTCGCACCAACGGTTATGCCTGCCAAGAATTCATTAAATGATTGTTAGCATGAATGAATGGATTTACTACAGCGGATTTCTCCTCCTTAACAGTGGATTTCTCTGCCTCGAATGGGAGAAATCCGCAGTAGGTAAACCTCATGCAAGGGGTTCAAAGGGGCTATTGCAAGGTATGGTTTGCCTTGTAAGTTTGTGAACGCCCACAAGCGTCCCTTTATGAGTAGTCATAAACTGGCATCTGACCTCTTTCCACCCTTTTAGTGTTCGGAAAATGACTCCAGCTCCCGTTCTAGGATATGAAGGGGAACCATTCACCCACAAATTAGTTGGTGGTGCAAGGGAAGGGGTTTGTCCACTGGAAAAATGTGGCGTAAAAGGGGAGGGTTGCTCAGTGGGCTTTATGCCCCTTGTGTGTATGCACAAGGAGAATATGAGCCCATTGAAGAGGTTGCATGACATTCCCAGTAGTACACCTTTAAACCTGCGCCTGGCATAGTTTTACAGGTATAATCCAGGGAATGATTTTGAATTCCTCTGAGTAATAAATCTGCACCCATACACAGACATACATCTGCAGATGCAAATGTACTGCTTTGTTTGGAAATGGGGCCCATTATATTTACTAAATATTTATGTGCTTTATTTACCACAAATATGGCTTGAAGGGTGTCAGGTCCCTTCACAGAGCATTGTGAGAAATCAAAGAAACTGGACGATGATAGGCTATGACAACTAGCACATCTAAATGAGATATAAATAAGAATGAGATAATTATAAAGGGACAACTATTTACAAGTTTATCACGTCTGTCGTATCATTTGTTGTTGAGTTTTATGGCTAGCTGTTCCAAAGTTAATAGAGCGATTACTTGGAATAGCCCCCCCCCCCCCCGCTCCTCCATTTTTCCAATATACTTATATTGTCCCCTTTCAACAGCACTTTAGCAATTGTTACTTAATGGCCTGCCATCAGAGTTTAGCAAAGTGATCAGACAGTCAGACAACGCTTCCTAGGTGAGGGTCCACTTCATCTTGTCAAATGGGATCTTCTGATTCCAGTTGATACAAATACCTTGCTATTGCCATCTTTTCAACAAGGCTGCGCTTCTTACATCATTGTCATCTTCTGGACAGGGGACGTTTGTCACTTTGGCGTCCACTATGGAACCCATCACTCAGTCTATAGAAAGTAGTCTGTCAGTCTGCAAGGGCAGATGTGAAACTTTTGTTTAAAGAAATAAAATCCAATAAATCAGTCTGGTGTTGGGGTCTTATTCATCTTGAACAATGTCTTGGATCCCAACATGACTAAAGGTTTACTTAATGCTTCCCTTTGACTCTTTGTGAGGCAAATTTGTATTTTTCGGATGCTTATCATGTTCAACACCTCTTCCCTTATTGGAAATTTTAGTCCGACATGTCTGTGTCATGACCATGGATTCGAGAGGGGAGGTTCTACAAAATGTTTTCGTCCGCCAAACAGGTTATCTCTGTACTGAGTCATACAATAATATCTTTGCCTGGATATCTTCTTTGACTGAGTCTTCTTTTTGTATTTTTATTTATATTTTCTTGTCATCTGCTTGTGCTTGGTTTGTAGGCTCGATTACCTCTTGGTTCTTGTTAATACGATTTTAGCAGCAATTTTGATCCTTTCGGTTGCACAAAACTGTTTCTTCCTACTTGAGACACTGGTGAGTATTAATCACACATTTATGTTTTCCACATTTAGCGCCTCTGAAGATCCTTTTTTTTTTAGCATGGCATTGTAAAATATGGTCTTGCTTCTTGTATGATGAGTCCCTTTTGCTACTAGCAGGACACTTCAGCAAGAGCATCTCTTACCTTGGATATACGGCTGTTCTTTTGACTTTCTTAACCACTTCCACGCTAATGACAAGGCCAGCTCGTCATGGGCGTTACCTATGCTGCGCTCATGACGAGCTGGCTCTGTCATGAACAAGCCTTTTTCTTCTTCTTCAGCGCACAGCGGGAAAACGCGGTAGCGCTGTAGTGGTTAAAACCCTAATTAAGACAACCTTTATCAGCATCAGCGGAAATATCTACTGTTGTTCTTTGCTGTTAAGGAATAAAATATATATATATATATATATATAAGTAAAAAATATTGCAATATTTCCTTCGATTGCAGATTTCAGTACAAAATTCCAAGGTAAAGCTAGGCTAAGTGTTATATTGCCTGCATCTTCTAAGTAGCTAGCTGTTCTGATTAGGTCTGGCGATAAACCGTCAGGGACCATTTATTTTTCATGCCTTTTTGGAGACCCACTTTGCGAGATCTTTTTGATTTTGAAAACATTTGCAGTGGGAAAGCACATATGCTGGAAATTTGTAAAATTTCCACATTCTACAAGAAATTAAGAAAGCTGACGGTGGGGGGGGAGGAGCCAAGATGGCGATCGGAACAGTCGCATAAACGCCTCGCTCCGAGATCCCTTCCTCCCCGCCATCTATCCTGTCTTTATTCCTGTTCGGGGTGTTCCGAATTCGGTTACCAAGGAAGAGCCTTCACTTACCGTCTTTTTCCGGGGCTCTGGCGTGCAGTGGTTTCTGCGTTCTGCCCTTGTCGCCTTGCTGGCCTTCCCGGCCCTGACGCCGGGGCCTCGAGTGCTGTGTCTGCCCGGAGGTGTTCGGAGTGCCGGCGGTCCGGAACCGGTGGAGAGACCCGATGGTGGGAGCCGCGAGCCGGAAGCGCCGGAGCGGACCCACCCCCGATGGTGGGCCACCCCGCATGCCTGATTGCCTGCCGGCCCGAAGAAGAGAAGCCGCGCTGTCCGGCACCCCTCGGGTGAGAAGCCCACTCCTGTTGATTGTCCCGCCTGGGATCCGGTGCAGGGCTCCCCCGGGTGTTGTGGGGAGCGCGCCCGTTCTTCTGGTGACTCTCCTTTCTCCGCCGAGCGCCATCCGCCGCGGATCGGCTGTGTGTCCTGGGGCCTCCGGCACTCCTGGTGGACTTGGAGGCGGATGCGACAATGGCGGCGGGCGATGTGCTCAAGATGGCGGATGGCCCCTCGGAGTGTCTTCCTCCTGGAGACAGGGACGTTGCTGCATTTGCTCTCCCCAGACCTCGTTTGATTCGGGCGGCCCCTACACGGAGTGCTGTCTTGTTTGCCCTGGGTGCTCTGCGGATCGACCTGTCCTTGCAATGCCGGGACTTGGAGTTGCGGATCGCCGCCATGGTTGCTCAGCCATTTTGTGACGCGGTGTCGTCTCCCCGAGTTGGTATTGTTGAGACTTCTCCAGCTGCTGTGCTGGGATATCCGGCTGGGTGTTCGATTCCATGGGATCAAGTGGACCCGGTGCCGATGCTGCAGTGTCTCCTACATCCTGATTTCTTTGCTTTGTGCTGGACAGCCCAGATTTTGTGCTTGGCCACGTGGATCTTTGGGGTACTTTTGCATTCTGACTGCTGCCGAGTTTTCCTGGCTGCTTCTTGTTCGCCGGGACGGTGTTCCGCGAAGATCCCACTTGCTTTCCCTGACTGGTATGGACCCACTGTATCATGCTGTTTCCTGGCCGTGGCGGGGTCTGGCAGCTCTGCTCTTCATAGAAGTGGACAGGGGTGATCGGGCCTGGGTGCCTGCGGGACTTTTGTTTTGTTAAATGGCATCTCCGTGCCTCATTATTTGGACAGTTCCTGTCTTCATCCTTTGTGTAGGCTTTTCTCAGTATCCTTTTTGACCTCGATTAGTGATCGTTATTGCGGGTGGGGTGGTGTTCTGTATTTCGATCGCCGGCTCCCCTCCTCTCTTCTCTCCTCTCCTTCTCTTCCCTCTTTTTCCTCTCCTTTTATCCCTTTCTCTTTTCTCTTTCTTCGTTATTATTCCCTTTCTCTTTCTTCTATATTTCGGGTGACTCTGGGCGACAGGCACGCTGTTTAGTGGGGTAGGCCATAGCCATTACAGTGATGTAGGGTGGGGGGGGTGTTTGTTATTTTAGTTTGTTTTCTTCTATGGTCCCTTTTTTGCTTTCTTTCTAGGGGGTGGGCTATGTCCCTTTGTTCTTTCTCCTTCGTTTCGTAAGTGTCTGCACTTTCTCCTTTTTCGGGGCGGGAGGGCGGTCTATGTGGTGATCCATTTATTTGTTTGCTATGATTTGTCCTTTATTTTTGAACCTTTGATGGGCATAGGATGTCTCTGGGCCTCGCCCTACTGTGGTTATTTGATTGCGTGGGGGGCTGTATCCCTCTCGTCCCCCCCCTCTTTTTCTGTGTATGTTGCATGACACCCTGGTAGATATGGCTGCTGCCTCCTCTATAAATCATAAAATGAAACCTTTCTTATCCTGGCGCTTACTGTGTAACGACTTCATTACACGTCTATCCTGTATTCATCCTACCGTACACATTGATGTTACTCCTTTTTGAATCTCCTGATTTAGCGGCCGGCCCCTGTGGTTGTAGGCCTGCGCTTGTACTGATACATGTCTCTCAATAAAGGTTTTTAAAAAAAAAAAAAGAACGCTGACGGGAGCAAAACAAAATCTTCACTGTGGCTTTTTTTATTATCTTCCTTCTGTCCCCATGAACATGTACTACTGTGATTTAATTTTTTTACTCGGGTTTTGAAAATACTCCCAAATGATTAATAACATGTAAATATGTTCAGATGCCCTATTTGTACATCGCTCTCTTGAAAATATTCTAGGCAACAAAAAAGAATAATATTGCACTCATGACTCGCAGAAAAACCTATTTGCATATCTTTATCCCAGATCCATGGTACTGACGTTTTTGGGGAAGTGTTAGAACAGAGAACACTTCAACCGCATCTTTTATTCCAAAAACATGTTGCCTTAATATTTAAATAGCAGAACATGAGCTGAGCAATGTGTTTTCTTTGCTGCTTCTGGAAAGATATTAGGAACAGCAGTTCAGTAAAGCAACAGTGGTCTTTAAATTGACTGCCTGCTCTTCGATTATGTGTGCAGATCTTCAGAATTGTTGCCTTCTGTAGGTCTAAAAGCGATAATTCAGCTCTGATTCAGTGTGAATAATCACTGTTCAACAGTATTTATTTATTTGAAGATTTTACATAGGGCGAACAAGACTCTTGCGGGTATCAGAGCGTTTTACAGGGTAGATGTAAGAAACAAATACAAGCATGGAAAAATATAGGTGATTCAAATACATAGTGATAACTAATACAAACTAGTAATTATATTATAGTGATAAGTAAGTAGTTCAGGTAAATTTAGCCATGAGAATCGATTTCACTTCTTTTTTGAAGGAGGTAGTAGAAGGTTTCTGTCTTGTTTCTAGTGGCAAAGCATTCCAGATCCTGGGAGCCATTCCTGAAAAGGTCGGGTTGTAAGTTTTCTTCTTGGCAGATCGTTGTGGTTTCAGAAGAAGATTCCTGGAGCATCTAGTACCACGAGAGTACCAGTTTCTGAGCTAGATCACTTGGAGTATTGTGATGTAAGGCCTTGTGCGTCATACATGCAATTTTCAGATGAATTCTAGCCCCGAACAGTAGCCAGTTGAGGGCTCGAAGGTCTGGGGAGATGTGACAGTTTCTTTTGGAGCCTGTAACGAGTCTAGCAGCTGAGTTGATTGAGGCTCTAAGAGGGGTCGTTGTCGATCTGGGAAGGCCGCATAGAGCGACACTCCCATATTCCACTTGTGGGATTACTAGAGCTTGGACTGCATGTTTGAAGTCATTTGCTGGCAGGAAGGGTTTCAGTCTTCTCAGGGTGTTCAGGTGGAAATGTGCTTCTTTTGTAGAGGCGCCGATATGTTTCTAAATGTTTAGGTTTCTGTCCAGCGTTACTCCCGGCGATTTTGCTGAGTCGACAATGAGAGGTTGACCTTTGAGTGCTGTTAGGTGATAGTGTGTTCGAGTATTGATGGTGAGAGAACCCATTACCCCCACGCTAGCACATCATGTTGTCCGTCTCTGATGCAACAAAACATCTAACAAATCCCATCGACTCCCCGCTAACGCAGCAACACCTGGCCACCATGTCTGCGGTCATTGAGCAATTCCAGAACCACGCGGAAGTGTTCCAGAATTCCTAAACAATGCGAGATCATATAAAAGTCAGTCCTCTTCACAGCAGCCCCCCTTCCCATCATACTCAAAACCTCATATTATGGCATATTTTTGTAGCATACTCTAAAACACGTTATTTGTGATGGCTATTTCATTTAATTTTGTTCTTTACCAAATTTAAGAAGGTGCAATTAATAATATTGATACAGATTCCATTTAAAAGACATAGTATTTAAACATCCACAGTCTGAAAACTATCTGATATTGCTGAGATATTAACAGGCTCTGAAGTTGATTTAGTCCAGTTGTTATATTTCTGTATGTACCCTTTTTGTTTTAATATCAAATTCCCTCACAAATGAGCATTCTTCACATGGTGTTTACACATTACTGAACAGTAAGATGATGATTTCAACAAACTCTGCAACAATAACACAAACTTTAAGGAGGTCTACCTGCCTAGATTGGCTGTTGTGTAAAGGACTAGTATGGTGCTAAAGTGTGTCTGCCTCTCGAGGTCTGTGGGCCAGTATCTAGTGCATGAGCTAATCAACTGATCTCTGGTGCGCATCTGGTTTTGTTCCTTTCTTTAGATGCACCCGTCTTGGGCCAAAGCGCAGGGTTTGTGTTGGTGTATGTGCCATCGCTGTGATGTGTTCATGTATATATGTTTGTGCATGAGTCTGTAGTTCTGTTGTGATAAAGTGCTCACCTGCGTCTATTGTACATGTGTCTGTGTGCCTATCTCTTGCATTCAGGGTGCTTGCTCTTTTCACTGGTGTACTTGTGTCTGTGTACCTTTTGTTGTGTGCATATGTCTCCATACTGTCCCCCCCTGCTGTTCATGTTGTAGCCATGTTTCTGGTGCTGATAATTTTATATTTGTGCTCGCAAAATTCGTCTATACCCTACACATGTTTTCTCATTGTTTATCTGAAATCAACTCGGTTATTATGCTTTTGTAAGTGGGTTTTCCAACCTGCCTTTATGAGGAATAAGCATTTTCATGTTCTTTATAAAATTATAAACTCTATCCTTCCGAAAAGTTTCTGTAACCCCCAGACTGATGAGACATCTAAGATCCACCTCTCAACATGGACTTACTGTCCACCTGGTACAGGGTGGGATTGGAACCAGAAATGAGTTCAGGCCACTCATAAAAATATGGGCCACATATATGCTGGTCATGACCAATCGTGGATAGCCCCTTTCGTCAAACACTGCTTGTTAGTTTGAGAGTGCTCATAATGGGAGTTAAGAATAAAAATATGGTTTGCATTAAAATAAAAACTGTATATCCTGAAGATTCTAGCAAGACCCGAAGAAGATGTGCTCAGACAGTAGCCATGTCGATTTAAATATTGTCTGGACCAAGGGCGCTAAATGAAGAACACAATTCGAAAGCCTTTGAGGCCTTCATAAGAGACACCGAAGTATACAAAAAAGCGATGAATGGAATGCTCAGTGTAATCTCAGCCACGGGTAATTACTCGGGCGCATCTCAGTCCATCATTACTTTGCACACCATGCCACCTCAGTTTGGACCCAGCCATATGCAAATCAGTTTTGACCGTTCTCCAATAGGAGCTGTACAGCCCAAATTGCTAGACCAGGTCCTCCTTAAACCTGAATCTTATTAGGTCTCATCAGTCTGGTATAGCTCGGTTCCAGTTGCACAGTGTGCACTGTACCAACCTATGGGTGTACGTGTCCCACTTAGGACGTTGCACTGAAGTATACAAAAACGTGATGGATGGATTGCTTGATTTAATCTCAGCCACTGGTAATTACTCTGAGCCACATCCCAGTCCATTGCTATTTGGCATTCTTTGTCTCCTCGGTTTGGACCCAGCCATATGCAAATGAGTCTTCACCCTGCTCCAATGGAAACAGACCAGCCCAAAGCACCAGGACAGGTATTTAGATGAAATCTTACAACACATTCATTAAGCATGGATATCAGCCAGAAGTTGAAAACTATCACTCTTGCTAAGGTTTCATCCTGTAACTTTGTAACCTTTCTCTTCTACATCAACACAAAAGCTCTTTGTAGAAGCCTTTGTACTTTGTCAGCACTGTATACAAAGAAGAAATCAAATACATTAAGGGTATTGTGGGGGTTTACTGGGTGAACCAGCCACCGTCTTCCATAGTGGTAAGTAAGTGGACTTGGGAAGAAAAGGTGGGGTAGGACAGACTACTCTCCTAATGCATCCACATGAAGCTTCAGGTAGGAGAACTTTGGGTGGGTTCTTAAGTGGTTTGACCATCAGTCCGGACTAGCAATCATTTGCACATTGTGTGGACTGGCATGTTATTGCTCAGGCATCTCTCTCTTCCACTTCTCACTCCAAAAGTAGCCCCCTGCAGTGAATTTACACTCTTTTCAGAGGACAGCAGCTCAGTGATAGGCTAGGGTCTGACTAGTTTGTTGATGAAAGTGAGCAGCTGGACTCTTGTCGGATGCATGTTTATACTATAAAACACCTTGCACACACTATATACTCCTTGAGCTTCTGCTTTCTGGGGTTTGCTGTGCTAATAGAGCTGGGCAGTCCTGGATGGCACCCAGAAGCTCACATAAACAGGGCGAAGGAAGGGGTATAAAACACCCAGTATTTTTTTTCACTGAGCAGTACCGTCTATCACAAATGACTCCAAATGGAGATAGCCTTTTCAAGGAGAGTAAATACAATGAAAAAAACACTGAAGGGAAAAGAACTCTGAGGTCAGCACAGGGGTGTATATTCTGTATATTGCAAGAATGAATGGTTTTGCATGGAATGCTGGTAAGTGAATACTGGACTAGCATGATGGTTGACTGATGGTAGCACAGCACCCTCACATCGTGGGACTGTGGGTGCTATTGATTCTGCCTGCTAGCAGTGCTAGGAACTAGATTAATAGCAAAAAGAAGCCCTACACAACTACATTCACATGCTGGTGAGGTCCTTGGCAGCCGTCTTTGATGAGGAACTAGTTTACCTCCGACAAGCCGTAATTGATCTGAACACGTGACGCAGTACTTCTTTGTATTAGGTTCCATCGTTGTGAATCTGCTTGTTGACACCGCTCGTATAACTGTTATTAAACTGTACAAATAAGTTGGTTTGGAAGATGGCTGAAAACCAAACTGATTATATAACTGCACCTATGAGTAAAAGTTATGAAACTGTTCTTGGGTAAATTGCTTGTATGTAGTATTAACAGTTCGTCGATGAAGTGCTCTGACATCTGTCAGAAAGAGCAACAATGGCTATAATGTATAAAACCACTCCAGCAGTGGGAAACAGCCTATACAGCGAAGTGTTTGCCTCGTTGTGCCTTTACCACGCAATTTTTTTGGGCGCATGTTTTTACCGCGAATATGTATTCAAAACACACGCATTTAAGGTAAGTTGGGGGCTTGGGGGTCTCCCCCATAAATACATTTTTTTTAAATCTAAAAACAATGCGTGGTATTGGCATGTCTTTTGAATACATATTTACAGTAAAAAGTGTGCAAAAAATGTGTCAAAAGCATGCAAAGTAATTGCATGCGTTGTACCATCGTACAACCTCGAGCAGTATGCCCAATATCCGGAATCAGTTCACTAGTGAAGGAGAAGAGGGCTTTCCCAGTGTTTAGGGTCCTGAGCCTACTTTTCCGGTACACACCTCCTTTTGAGGTTGAGCCTACAAGGCATATTGTGACTTACCAAGAACATAGAGGGGCTTGGAGCCCCCACGTTATATTGGTTGGCTTGTCGCTCACATATGCCTGCTTATTATTTGTATTCGAGCTTGTAAAGTTTGTGTTTGTCCCTCCCATGAAGCATTGCCTCTTTACAATCTCTTTGATTGACTGGCATCGCTGCTTCCGCTGCATGCTTTTCAGGCAGGGAGAGGATGTGGCCCTATGTCTAGAGCGTTGACCTCGAATCTGAGCAACCTGGTTCGAGTCTCGGCAACAACTCACAACATCCAGTGGTTCTGGGCAAATCACTTAATCTCCCTGTGCCTAACAAAATTAATGTATCCGTCTGTAACGCAACTGGTGCTCATGTAAAGTGATCTGATACCTTCAAGTCGAGTTTGCTCTATATAAAACTCTAGGGGAAAAAATCCACTACTTTTATCTTTTGTGTGAAGTGCTCCTTTATAGTACGTGTGTGTGTTTTTGAACCGTCTACCTCATGTACGTCTCAATCTGCACTCCGTGTTGCTGTCTGTGCCTGACTGCTTCTCCCTGCCCCTCCCTCTTGCACTAGCCCGTTTGTTCCCTCCATTGCTCTGTGTTACTTCTGGTTCCCCCACTCACTTGCCTTTTTAAAAAAAGTGCTTTTACGTGTTTTATTTTCTTTTTAGTTACTGATCCAACTCTGATTGGTGACAAAGAAAAGTGCTCACATTTTGTAGGAACGCGCATGCGCTGTAGGCATGCCTACAAAAAGGATGCAGATGACCGTGTCAATGCCATTTTTAGGTCTCGTCTATGCAGCGCGTAAGCGCTGCTTTGGAGTGACCTCTTGGAAATCACTGTGTACTTTCTTGGAAACTCGTGCATGTACTGCACTGTTTCCAATGAGCACTCGTGCATGTACAGCGTTTACCTGCGGAAGCGAGCAGCAGCACCATCTGTTAGCAATTATCACTCCTGCTGCTGCTCGCTCCCGTAAGGTTAACACTGTACATGGACTTCTGCCTGCGCTCCACTGAAACCCCTTTAAGTGGTGCCCTCAGCGTCTACAGGCATCCAGTATCCTGTTACTAATAACTTTACAGCTTTTGTTGCTTGTTTATACTGGGAATCAAACCCCAGTTGATGCACAAGATACTTCGTACGCGAGGTCTGCAGAATAAACGTGCAATGAATATCGCAGAAAGCACAATTCAATATGCAGTCAGGAATTAATGGCAAGCAAATATTGAACCAAATGCCAGAAGTACTTCAATCTAGGTCACTTTCAAAGACCAGCTGCAGGCCATGGGCTGACTAGTACATCGAAATGCGAGCGTCCTGGATCACAGTAGCAGTAGTCGATGAGAAAAACAGAGCAGGTTGCTATTTAATTGTTGCCTTTTGACCTGCGGACTGGGAATGGTGGAGAAACCCATGAACACAATCTGAAAAGAAAAGTGCGCCTCCTTCTGCCTTCTTAATTATTAAGTAAATGTCAGTCGCTTTTGTTCCCCATGGATGTGCTTGATAATGCGCCTCTGTTTCGTTTGCAAAGGGGTAGCAGTAACCCCATCCAAGCACCCAACTTTACACATCGCAAACACAGCGGGCAGCGTGACCCAGTTTCCAGACCGTTCTGCACTTTTTTCCACATGCTGAATGCATAATTTTCTTTTTTCAGTTAGCAATCACAGATTTTGGGGCTATTCGTAATCCTTGAAGGGCAGATATGTCACCAGAGTATGGACATTTTTCTTATCTAATGGGTTTTCTAAGTGTGTGCTTCTGGTTTGTTGCCTTTGCAATGGGTTTTCTTTCCGAATTCCTGACCCACAGAACAGTAGTCCTGACAATGCTCATCCAACCGCCACCAGCAACAGGTTCAATGGTATGTTGTGATGGCATCGCTGGAGCACCTGTTGGGTATATCCTCACAGGTAAAGTACCTCAGATTCCCGCACACCACTTGTGGTTATTTGTGTTTTACGTTATTTTGTGAAGAGCATTCTACTGTTCATCCCACTAAGAACAATAACATTAGTGTAATTTGTATTCTTTAGGTATTTATCGAGACTATAGCGTTTCAATGCAAAATGCTGTATATGATACTCTATTGGGGCTGGCCAATCCTGACAGAGTGGTTCTAATAAAGCCATTGATGTGGGTACTCATAGCGCATAATATTTAAGTGCTAATCAACAAATAGGTGTGTGATGTGTGCTATGAAATTGTTCAACAGTACATGAATGCCCTGGAACACGTATACCTTATTTTCTTACATGGACTATTTCTAAAGTCAGATGTAGCTAGTAAATATTTGTTACCAGAAGACACCATCTCCCGGGGACTCCCAAACGTCCTGTAATGGCTTTTCCTTTATAAACTAATTTAAACATGTACTTCACTTCAACTGGTTCAACTCCAGCCATTCACACAGACCATTCCAAGAATGCATTGAGCAGTTCAATCAAATCAAATTAAAGGACTGGAACATAGTATCTCTGATGACATGCTGTCATAATAACTTTACACTTGGCGAGCCACTGAAAGATGGAGTCAGACTCGAACCTGAAGTCCGGCTCTGGCTCGGGTCAGGGTCCTGTTGGCACCGCAAGCCCTTAACGAGTGAATGTCTCGGACAATGCTCTCATAAAGTTGCCATTAAATAATGTCTGCATTCATGAGACAGTAATCAAAGTTAAGTAACTTTGTATTTTCTAGTACTTCAATTATGTTAGCTGGCATCCGTATGCAGCCCAATTTGCTTCTTTCCATGGAAGACTACTAGAAGCTCATTAACAAATGAGTTGTATTGCCTCATTAATCAAACCGGTGTCACAACCAGTCTTAGCTAAAAGAAATACAAACATTCCCCTGCTTTGTTTAAACGAGCATTGGCATAGCCAATAGGTCTCGCCTTTGGGACCTTATAAGTATTTAGTTATGCAGCACAATATCCTTGGTACAACATCAACTGTTGCATGGCTAAACACTTGTGAGGTCCCAAAGTTTTTTAGCTGACTTAAAATTATTGGCAGAGCCAAAAGTCACAAAGACATGACCTATTGACTTTCCAATTCTTGTTAAAGATGATCGCATTACATTGGTTACACAGCATACGCTGTCTTTAAAGGGGCAAGGAGGGCTGAACTTTGAACTCTGCTTAAAAATTCTAAATAGATCATATTATACTGCAGAGTAAATTAATGTCCTGGGTCACCTCAAATGCCAGACTTTAAAGGGATGTACAGTAACTGTACGTTTTGCAAGCATGTTGTTAAATTGTGTTGTGTTTGTACTGCAAACTAATACATAGAAAGAGAAAAACAAAAAATGCTTTGTCAGATGTTGCAGAAGCCAAGATCCCTGACAACACATTCCAGTCGTGCCGATTGTCACTTGGTGTATTTTTTGTATGGAAAACATTGTATTCTAGCAGCAGAATTCTCACACATCATCATAGAATTGGTTTCCAGTTTTCGAATAATGAGAGTTTTTGGATACACGAGAAGACTGAAAAAGAATCTGCTGCCAGAGCGGACAATCTGTTTATTTCCTCATGATTGTTTTTCTTAGAGTGTACGTTTCCTCCTAGATTATCGCCACATGTGTTGTGATATTGTGCCTTTGTACACAGTGAGCACTTGGCTATTACAATGTTGAAAAGCTGTAATGTCATATTTTGTCTGTCCCATTCTGTTTTCCAACATGGCAAAGAACCAGTCCACGACAAGTCATTCCGAGGCATGTTTGTCATTTAACATGCCAAAAATGACATTATCTAAGTATGTCCAGTAATTGATAATTAATTAAAGCATGAATGTCTAACGAAGGACCCCAAACCGAGAAGGGATTTTGTTATTTTTCATTCTGGCATGACTGGTCTGAAAATGATTCTTTTGTATTCCTTGTAAATAGTTTAATTATGTTTAATGCCCAAATCACCATACTTAAAACGTCTTTTAAATTTGTTTATTAGATTTTAACAATTAAGATACAGAGAAGCACAGATTCATACGTGAAGTATATCCTTAAGTAGACTGACATGGATTTGGCAGTTGATCGTACAATGGTGGTGATCTCCATACATAATAGCCACTGATCATCTGTACTGACCTGGGAGTATAGGCATATTATGGTCATCTACATTGGTTGTGTGTTTTAGGTAAAATGCCTATAAACATGTACCCTGGTGCAGGAGCTGCCTTTGGTGTCCTTGGGAGCCGTGATTTGCTGTCCTCTCGATTGGGCTATTTCCTCTAACAACTAATGTCGATACCAAACTGCTGGCCTGTATCTCTAACTGGTAATCTGGGTGTTGAACTGGGTGATTAATACAGGGTTGGGTGCTATTCAGTGGTCGTGTTCATATGTAAGTTGCTATGGGGCGTCCCTGGTTCGTATGCGTACCACTTAGGTATGCCCTTCAAGGGTTCCTATTGGTGTGATGGGGGTTGCCTGGGTTTGGGGTGCTTCGTCCAGTTCGTCCCGTGGTTTGTTGGCTAAATTGGTACAGTAGTTGCACCCATTCCATGGAAATATGACGTTTGCGTGTTCCTTTCACTTCCCGTATCGCTTCCTCTTCTGCTGTACCCCATTTCTTATCTGCTCCCACCCAGGCCTCCACTGGGGGTCCCTCTGGGGCTCGCCAATGCATAGCTATTCCTCTTTTTGTCAGGATGAGGGAGAGTGACATGAATCAGACCTGTACTTCATCAGTTTTTCGTCTTCTAAACACGCCTAGTGCGCATGCCTCCCATGACTTGACTCCTAGGACGTCCGTGGTTGCACGGAGCGTCTCATGAATGTAATCCCAGTACTGCTGTAGTGTGTGGCACCCCCAGAACATGTGTTTGAAGTCTGCTGCTGGAGCCAAGCATCGGGGCAGAGGAATTGCGTATCTGGATAGAAGCGGTGCAGGCGCTCGGGTGTTGAGCATGCCCTGTGTAAGATGTTAAACTGTATATTCTTGAAGCGTGCGTTTCTGGAGACCTTTTTGGGGTATTCTATAGCTTGTTCCCACTCCTTGTCGTGTAACGGCCGACCCATGTCCTCCTCCCATGCTTGTTATGTCACCATACTTGAAACATATATCATTTTTCATTTTTAAAGAGGAGCAGCAACAGGTCAGAAGATAAAATGTCAAATGCCAATTGTAGAAGTAAGTTTTGTATGTGGTTGAAAGACGAATTGAAATGTGAAAGTGAGTTCTAAAGAGTAGAGACCAGAAGTGAGAGTGCCTGTTGCTTGGACAGTTTAAGACCATGATGTTGGCAGATTGTTCAGGGTATAAAACCTATCATTTATAGCCTGAGGAAAACTAAAACAATCAGTCCTCCAGAGGTTGTGCTTTTGTATAAGTATAGCGATTTTCAGGAATTTAGTGTTGGTCTACTTAAATCCTTGTTGGTCTACTTAAATCCTGGTTAGTTAGATGAAAAACCTAGGTTATAGACTGAACTTTAGGTGGGTTTCTGGGTTTAGACTGAACTTTGTTTTCTCAGGCAGACAGTCTTTGTTTAATCGCTTTAAGGCAAGACGTTGCCACCAAGGCCTTCGTTGGTTTCAGATAAGATTACAGCAAATCTTTTATCTGGGATTAATGACCTTCCAGCTTAAAATGCTAGTCCAAGTGCACATTTAGCCATAAGAGGTGTAGGTATGGAAATTGGATCTTTTTTCCCACCACTCAATAGATCTTTATTGGCTCCCATTGAGGCAGATGAACCTGCCTTGGCATTGTGTACAATCTATTATTATTAGTTAGTTGAGCATGCTGTTACCTAGAGGTGTTGTAGCACCAAAGAAATTAAGATAGGAGTCTGTTTCGGTTATTTAATCAATTTATTTTTAGAGCCTACCAAAATGCTAAATGATTTGGCTCCATCCGTAAGACAGTAAAAAGTTTGTACCGGGCCTGTGCAGTAACCGCAGAGAAGATGCAATCTCCAAATCTAATCCTCCAAAATGTAGGCACAACAAGAGGATTAAGAGGGCCTATGAGGGCTTCTTGAGGGTTCAAGTAGGGTTGTATTTTGAACAAATTGGAGATGTTGTTAGCACAATGCTTTTGGAAGATCGCTTTGTGACAAAAGACACAGGGCCTTGAATTCACATCTTTCCTGAACAGGAAGCTAGTGAAATTACCTAAGGTGCATAGAGATTTTATCAAATTTACTTAGATTGAAATTCTGTCTAGCAGCTGCTTATGTAAATTCCCATTGCTTTATTGAGACAAACTGAAGCAGTGAAGAACCTGTCAGATGTTACGAGAGACCCGTCTCAATATTTCACCACTTTAGGCCTCTGGTGCTTATTTTTAGCCCCTTCTCCATACTTGCACCTATGCTGTGGCATTCTCATGCCGTGATAATCAGGCAAGAAGACTGCTTATTGCACACACAAAAAACTAACACATCTGTTAATAATAGGTAGCAATTGAAAATCTGTTTCAAATAAAGTGTCTTTAAGTCTTATTTTGAAACGGATGCTGTTTAATAAAGTTCAGCTGTGCTTTTATTTCTTATAGCAGTGATGCATGTGCCATAGGACGTCATCTGTACTTTGTTAGCTAAAAGATGTTACAGCACTGATTGAGATGGCTGTTAAATGATCACTTTGTTGTGGTATATAGCAAAACATCAACCTTCCTATGTCAAATATTCAAAATGCAGCAGGTTTCATGTGGTTCCTCAGAAAGGGATCTGTGCCTTATTCAGTTGCAAACAGTACAATATTCAGCTTAATTATTTTCTCGTGTTCTGTAAATGCTGCACATATTTGTGATCTTTTTGACAAGGGATTTCTAGAAGTGCTTACTTCAACGTCGGTCCAAGCACTTTGCGAATGGAAAGGCAATGTTTATGCCAAATCCCTGCCTGACAACATGATTTTAGAGGGCTTTGTAAAGAGAGAAGCAGGAACTGTTGCAGTTTCATTGCACTTTTGGATCTGCCCTTGGGCACTGGTCTCCTGGCATTTTGCCGCTCTCAGGAGTGGGACGTTCCCAGGACTCCTGTATTTCATATATCTATTTTACGCTTCTACAATCTGTCGTTCTGAAGATGGTGGTGATCGGGCTATATTCTGATCTTACGTTGATTTGTAATTTAACACCAGAGACAGAGTCTTTCTTTCACAGATTTGCACTCATTCTATTAAAAACTGCGAGCAACTAGAATTTGCCTCTGAAAACAACTAAAGTCCTATGTATTACCACTTATCAAATTGACCAAATGGGATATTCAAAATAGAGGAGAACCTCTGGGTGTGTCTTGGCACCTTTCCTGTATATATTAACGGCCTGGAGAGTTTGTTGTTGTTGAATGAGAAAGATATGGCACAGGTGGATAAGGTTCCTGTCGCAGTGCTGCAATATGCAGACGACGCAGTCCTATTGGCATGGACTGCTTCACAGATTATTAGATCCTTTTACGGCCTATATTGCGCAGCTTGATTTAAGGAGGAACCACTCAAATTCATAAATAATGATCTGTGGGTGCAAAAACAACAAGCTTAGAGGTAATTTTATTTCTGGAACCAGGGCAGGGTAAGTTGTCACCATCATTTACCTATGGATTCCTATACTTACCTTTTAATTGTGGGCACGTATACATAACATAATGTACCAACTCAGTTTACTCTTGCTTAAGTAATTTATCGTCTTAGATTCACCTGATTCGGTCAAATCGTTCTATTACAAGTCGCCTACTCAGCACATTTCTGCATTCTTACAGTGGCACTTTTCAATATGATGCTCTTATGTGTTGTTTCACATACCTAAAATATCCCACCATATTAATTGTCACCACGTTTAAAAAGGCAATACAATTTACTGTATGTTGAGAACCTCCAGTAAAGTTAATCTTCAACTCATGCATTTGGGCTCTACTACTCATCTATCTATTGGACTGTCCACTGCACTTAATATAACAGTCATTTGTGCCCTTTTCTTTAGTGGTGAAAAAGCAGGTGTGCTCTGAGATATGCTGTTGTTGGTAGATTTGTGGAGAGAACTTAGGAAATATGGGCAACTAAAATAGACAACATTATCAAGCTAACCTGTTTGATAACCCTTCCTTTTTGACGAACACAAATTGGAAGAAGAACCAAGTATCATTCCATTCACTTTTATAAGATTTTAATGAATTACTGCAGTTTGCATACTGTACTTGTATGCATTACAAAACAATACATGGGATTGTCATCAAAGCATATGTATGTTTGGCCCATAGGGTTATCAAATGTCAGTGAACTCTTATTACCATCCTTCATCTATGTACCCTCACTTGTAGGACAACGTAAAGGGGCTAGGGTACAGTGACGAAGAAGAAACATTTGCCGCAACCCCACAGTGGCTCCACAAATGCATCAAACGGCAAACTAAATGTTTCACTTTTTTTTTATTTACATTTTTTATTTTTTTCGATTTACAAAGGAAAATGCAGAGTAATTTAGTGCTAGGATGAATATTCAAAGGTGCATTTTCTGGATGCTCCCTGATCTGCGTGTCTGGGTCTGTGCTCCATCCAGGAAACACCTTTTTTGGGATGTGTGAAAAAAGTAGACCAACTCGAGTGGTGGAAAAAGAAGGGGAGAAGGAGGACTAAGGACATAGCAGGTAGGGGTATACACCAGGAGGGAGGAGAGTAGTGACAGAGACCAGGTTACATTGTACTTAGGGTTGGCAATTGTCAACTGTTCTTTAGCAAGTGTGTACTATGCCCCTGTGTCTACTACGGGAAACGGCTTTTACAACGAAGCCGTTTCCACGAAATCTTTAACCACGCATGCTGTACAACGCATGCGTGGTTACAACTAATGCCTTTACCACGCATGCCTTTACTACGATGTTTGTAGTAAAGGCATATGTGGTAAAAGAAAAAAAAAAGGGGGGGGGCTTGGGGGGGTCTCCCCCCCAAATAAAACAACTCACCATAAGTCACGTCGGCATCAGAGTCGATTAAGAGAAATCGGTAAAAATATGCAGTTTTCTCTTCACGACGTATGACGTCACCACGCAAATAGTCGGTGAAAGGTTTATGCGTGCTAAACGAATTCCGTTGTAACGCATGCGTGGTAAAGGCATGCGTTGCAACGGAATTCGTTGTATCATCATATATTCGTCTACTACATGCCTCTAAAAGCAATGACCAGAATGTTCTCCCATCCCCAAAATAATGAAATATGTCCTCCCTGTTTCACCAAAGACTGTGGTCTCATCTTGCAGTGGTTGCCTTATATCATCGCAGAATTGACAGTGTGGTCCTGCGAAGGACAGGCAAACCTGTCATCAGACTGAGTCAGCAAGTTAACACACACAATGTCTGATTTTGGTCTAGCTGCCGCTATGTGACAGACTGATAACCTGCACTATGAGTCAGGACGCCAGTGTTTATGAGAAATACATAAATTAAAGATTGCTGATAAAAAATATTAAATAAAAATAGCCTATCGTCTAGCCTTCAAGATTCCTACTGGCTACTGTCCATTGCGGCTCCGTTTTTAGTTTATTATTTATATGCTCTTGATGCTGATGCAGAACCACCTGACTCTTGACTCACACATTGTGAACTAATATGCGGTTAATTGATTCCTTGGGAATCCAAAGTACAGAAACAATTCAGATTCTCCTTGATATTACACACTTATCAGAAAAATGTATTTTCTCCCAAACATCTTGGGATTTGGCTTAATTAAATTCAATTACCTAAATATGTTTGTAGCTCTTTTGTTGCTTATATGCAAGAAGAGAATTTTAATCGTTTTTTATTAACCATTGCATTTCTCATGAGTTAAAAAAAAGGACATTCGATTTATGTTGTATTTCTATTTTTTTTTCAGTTTTGGCACATTCATTGCTGTAGGAATTACAATCTTCGTGATATTTGTTGTAACCGTCATTTTGTGCTTTACCTGCTCATGCTGCTGTCTTTACAAGATGTGTCGGAGACCACCAGCACGTGAGTCATGCAACTTCTATATATTCTTGAGAATTTCTGCCCAAACAAATGTCTGCTATTACCACAATGTGAGTCAAGCCCCCTCTTTATGTTCTTGAGAATTTTTTATTAAACCTGTATCCGACACATCCACAGTCCGAGTCATGCAACCCCAATATATTCTTGAGAATTGTTAATTAAACTTTTGTCCAAGATCATCACAGCACCAGTCATGGGACTGCTGTATATTCTTGAGGATTCTTGATTAAACCTCTGTCTTAGGACACGGCATCATGGGTCATGCAACCTCTTTATATTCTTGAGAATTGTTAATTAAACCAATGTCCCAGAACATCACAGCAAGAGTCATGCAACTTCTATATATTCTTGAGATCACCACAGCGCCAGTCATGGATCATATATCTATCTATCTATCTATCTATCTATCTATCTATCTATCTATCTAAAATCACTCAGGTTGCCCCCATGGAGATATCACACAACGAGGAGTTACCGCACTGACAGCACCGGCAACTTGGCTGCTCTGTTCACATCCCTCCAAACACCAAACGCGTTTCGGGCGGTGAGCCCTTGATATATATATATATTTAATTAAAAGCATGTTCTGCAAAGTACCGCTTCTTGCCTCATTCCCCGCCAGTGATCAAGAGCTCAAGAAGCTCGAAACGCATATGGCTCAGTGAATGCGTGGGGCATGCTGTCGGTGTTGCCACCTGAGATTCAGTGTGCGGAAACCCTGAGGTGCGTGACATTCTAAGAGGGCAACCTTGTGGCATGATATATATATATATATATATATATATATATATATATATATATATATATATATATACTTGAGAATTGTTGATTAAACCTATGTCTGAGAATACCACAGCAACATGCAACCCCGATACATTATTGAGAATTGTTGCTCATTCCAAACTTGTGTTCTCCTACAGTCAAAGGAAAAGAACAATGCTGAGGTACCCAGTGCATGTAGTACTTACTCAATAAACTACTAAATTATATTTTACTTATGATTCCATCTTTACCGATTAAAGTGCAAAAAAAGAAATTGTAGTGAGGGCGAGCATACATACCAAACTTTCCACCCACATCTCTGGGCTTTGGCAGGCTCATCACATGTCCACTATAAATAATTGCGTTAATTACAAAAATGTGTTGCTGATGGTGAAGAAACATACAAAGAGGGTGCAATGTAAAACAAACGTCTATCAATAATGCATCATGCAAAAATATATAAAAAAACAAAATACCAACTCCTAGTAGTCAAATAATTACCCTAACCTCCGGCAAACCAAGGTGATCCCCTAGCCCAATATGGAAAACAAGGCATAATTAAATTCTGTAATGGAGGACTTGTACCACCAATGTTGGAGTCTCTGAGCTGGCGGGTGTGAATTTAGTTTTGAACTTGTCCTCAGCAAAGCAAAAATCTTTGGCCCATTCTGCTACGTTTATATTGTGTTTGAAGCCAATGTTATGAAATGTTGATTTATAAAGCAATAACGGATTTAGAAATTAAAAACCAGACGCTGTATCCAACATCCACTCTGATGACCATGTAACAGCCAAAGGAATGGGGAAGTAAGGACCGAAATGAATGGCTGTGTGTTCGCTGCTGTCCATGTTGATACATCTCACAAGTTGTGAGGAATAATACGGCCTTCTTTGAAACTCTTACATTTACACGGAAGGCACCTTTTTCGATTTCCATCCACTGCTACCACATTCAATGTAAATGCCACTGCGTAAAAAAGTCAATGTGGGTCCTAATTAATCAAAGGGATAACCCTCTGTCCTTGCGCGGCTACTAGCCACCAGGTCAGTAGCCATCACTAACAATTTTAATTGTTAGTGATGGCTACTGAAAATGTGCTTTTGTTGGTGGAGAGCAGCGACAAATTGTTATATAATTCAGCTTTATCTGGAAAAGCTGGATACAACTAATATTAGTATTTTCAATTTTGAAATCCGTATATTGATCATAAATTCATTAGTCCGCTAATCATTGGTGAACTATTTAGGCTTCTATAATGGTCAAACTTTAATTCCTGACGGCCTGTAAAAAAATAACTCTAAAGTGACCAATAAGTTAATGAACTGTGACCTAATTCTCCTCCTCCTCAGTGGAATATATGAGAGTGCACTAATTTTGCTGTAAACGAGAGGTACTCCACAAATTGGAGCTTGCTGAATAACATTGACCGCACTAGTTTTGGTTCGGTCAGCCTTCAGTTTCTTCAGAGCTTTAATTGAACATACTGTCCCCAAAACACATTGACTCCTTATCATGAAAAGATTGAAATGGTAATTTTTGGACACCTTGGACATGGCTAGTGGTGCAATAAGTGCTAAAAAAGAATATTCATTTTATTTATACATTTATGTTGTATATGTGAAAGCACTATAATTGTTCCAAAATTGAAAACTCCGATATCTGTCATATCTTGTTTTTCCTGATCAGACATTGTTCGGTTACAATTGTTATACCTCTCCACCATCAACAGCATATTGGTGTATTATTTACATTATTAAATGCCACCTCTGTGAATTCCCTCGTTTTTTGGGAGGAGTAAGTTATGGGCGTTCAAAGAACACCCCATTTTCATCCTGAATTTGATGCTATAAAATCCTTCCCTCTCGTCAGCAAAACAGCTATTACTCACTGACAAAGGTATTTTGAGCCGAAGTAGATAGACTTAAAAATCTCTAAAGTAGATTGAGCATTTATGTGGCAATATAAATTTGACATTTCGATTTCTTCTGTTTACTTAATTCCAAAGAGATTAGTCAAAGACTATCATTAAGGACACTTATTGTGAATTACTGTATCAGTATTTAAAAATAAGCATGTGACCTTTTACTTTTCTTTTTCTTAATAAGGAAGGTGTCATACTTCTTAAACCAGTCTTTCTTAAATATTAGGTTAGAAGTAGGGGCGTACAAATGTGCATTATTTTCGTGAAAATTTGTGGAAATTATTTTCACGGTTTCGGATACCTCGCATCAAAATTCTCAAAAAATAATAGCAAGTGCATTTGCTTGAAGATAAAATGTGTTTCCCGAAAGGCATTTCCCACTATTGTCGGACACCTCATAGAACAAAAGAGTGTGATATTTCACACCTGCAAATTTGCAGAATTTCACATAACGAAATCACAGTTGCATTCAGAGTTCTAAAAGCGGCTGTTCATCTTTAATGTAACTTTTCTGATGATATGATTTGGGCTACTGTTGTTGGATTAGTATCAATTGGTTAAACCTATCTTAATTGTGGGTGTTTTGTGTTTTTTCGCTTTTATTTCTTATTATATAGTTATTGTTTTATTTAACCCTTTAATTGTGCAATGTGCTTGCATATGTATACAGGTTAAATGAGTGGGCACACTAGGGCTAGGCGAGACTCTATCCGTACTAGAAGGGAAACCACTTACTGCCAGTTTCAAATGGGGTGTCTTAAGTTTGAAGCTGTTTTTGGGCTACTGCTGGACTACATGATGGTCTATCGACTTTATTGGTGTTGGTACCATGCTGAGGGCTTTACATTGTTTTTCTTCAAAGTATGATTTGTTTGAAGATATGGATGTGTGAATTCGTAGTCCTGCTATTTAGGTAATGAGACAATACACAGTTTGTATAAACAAGCATTGGCATTGCCAATAGGTCTCGCCTGTGGGACCTTATAAGTATTTAGTTTTGCAGCACAATATGATGAGTGGCGTTGCGTGTGTGAGTGGCGTTGCGTGTGTGAGTGGCGTTGCGTGTGTGAGTGGCGTTGCGTGTGTGAGTGGCGTTGCGTGTGTGAGTGGCGTTGCGTGTGTGAGTGGCGTTGCGTGTGTGAGTGGCGTTGCGTGGGCGAGTGGCGTTGCGTGGGCGAGTGGGGTTGCGTGGGCGAGTGGGGTTGCGTGGGTGAGTGGCGTTGCGTGGGTGAGTGGCGTTGCGTGTTTGAGTGGCGTTGCGTGTTTGAGTGGCGTGGCGTTGCGTGTGAGTGGCGTTGGGTGAGTGGCGTTGCGTGGGTGAGTGGCGTTGCGTGGGTGAGTGGCGTTGCGTGGGTGAGTGGCGTTGCGTGTTTGAGTGGCGTTGCGTGTGTGAGTGGCGTGGCGTTGCGTGTGAGTGGCGTTGCGGGTGAGTGGCGTTGCGTGGGTGAGTGGCGTTGCATGGGTGAGTGGCAATGCGTGTGTGAGTGGCGTGGCGTTGCGTGTGAGTGGCGTGGCGTTGCGTGTGAGTGGCGTTGCGTGGGTGAGTGGCGTTGCGTGGGTGAGTGGTGTTGCGTGTGAGTGGCGTGGCGTGTGAGTGGCGTTGCGTGTTTGAGTGGCGTTGCGTGTGTGAGTGGTGTGGCGTTGCGTGGGTGAGTGGCGTTGCGTGGGTGAGTGGCGTTTTGAAAATGCAAAATTGTTGTTTATTTATTTTTGTTTGTGAAATAAAGTTAAATAAAAACAATTGTGCATTTTCAAAACACAAGCTAACAAAAATGTCACTGCTAATAAATGTATCTGTTTATATTTGCATTAAGGGTGCAGTACTTCACAACTCTACAGGGACACCTAGTAACAGCCTGTGGTACTGCACCCTTTCCTTGAGACCTAACATGGAAATAGAATTACGCAGTGTCGTAAAAAGCAAAACAAAAAAACATTAGCATTGGCAATGGCAATAGCTCAAAGTTACACTAATGCAAGACCAATTGCATTACAAATACTTGTTACATTTTGGTTACCGATCCGTGTCGGATCAGTGACTAAAAATAGAAGAAAACATATGAAAGTGGTTTTATTTCATTTTTAAAGTGGATGGGTGATTCTGAGGGCGAACGTGATGGGGGGGGGGGGGGGGGCGAGAGAACGAAGCAACAAAGGGGGGAGGTGGAGAGTATGTGGAAGCAACAAGGTGATAAGTTGCACAAAGGGCGCCGGTGGTGGAAGCCGTGGATAGAGCACATGGACAAGCGCAAGAGAGAGGAATCAGGGTGAAGCCGGTGGGTGACAGAACAACAGAGAGTGCAGGAGGAAAGACTTACACAAGAACAAGCGTTTTTTGAGTGGTTTTGTAGCCTTTGCGGTGTGCCGCGTTTTAACTTTATATGCTTAAAGCTAAAGCGCGGGGTGCCGTCAATGCTATACAAATTAAAAAATAGAAAGTGAAGGCAGGCGCCCGCCATGTTGAAATTTCACTAATGCAGACCTATTTCATTGCAAATACTTGTTTAATTTTGGTTACCGATCTGTGTTGGATCAGTCACTACAAATACAAGCATAGGTGTCGCATTTGTGAAAGTTAAAGCTCTTGGTTTTGAAAATGCTGAAAAGCCGAAGAGGTATATGCTGTGGGTGGTCTCTGCAGCAGGACGTAAGTCAGAATTTAAAAGCCCAGGCAGTGGCCAATTGGAGGAGCAGGCCTTGAGGACAGCATGCATCGTAAAGGGCCGGTGAGCTGCTGACAATAGACGCATGGGTACCATAGTTAAAGTGTACCATAGTTAAAGTTAAAGCAAGGCAAGGTGCGCTGTTGAAAAGAATTACGAATATTTTAAAAGTGGATTTAGGTGAGCCGCGCAGCACAAAAGTAAGGTGCGCAGCTGAAATGTTAAATCTAAAGCATGTTGTGTCGCATTGAAAATAAAAACAAAATAGTTAAAGTTATAGTGCGACGTCCAGGCAAGTGCTTTTTGGTAAATATAAAGCGGCCACACAAGAGTTGCGGCCACCATATTTTAAGTTAGAGCGAGATGTCGCAGCATGCCCTTTTTGTAAATATAAAAAGCGTTTAATAATGTGCAATATCCAAAGCAGCTGTAGCCAAGGATGGGGAGCGGGCGTGTACAGTGAGAGCTTTTTGTAAATATGAAGCGGCAAATAAAGCGCGACGTCCAAGCAGCTGTACCCAAAGAAGAGGAGAAAGCTTAAAACGAAACAAGGAAAGCCGTAGGGGGGGGAGGGGGGAGAGGGGGGGGTCGGGAATGCGAACGAGGGGAGAAGTGTGGCAGGCAGATGGCTGCGCGGAGGGAAGCCGGATGGGGGCGGGAGAGCCTGGTGGGGGGGGGCGCATAGAGGAGAAAAGAAATGCGACACGGCGGGCAGGGGAGGGGGCGGAGCGGGTAAAAAAAAAAAAAAGACGGAGGGAAAGGCAGATAAGGGGAGGGCATTGCTGTGGGGAGGGGGTGTAGGAGAAATGCACACGGCGGGCAGGGGAGGGGGCGGAGCGGGGAGAGCGGCATGTGGGTGTGAAGAAGCCGGGGCCTTTGAAGTGAAGCTAAGCTTCACTTCAAAAGGTGTCGGAGGAATGCGGCTGAGGGAACAGACGGCGATTGCGGCTCAGGGAACTGATGTGCACGCGCTTTTAAGCTCAATGCACATGCGCATTGAGCTTAAAAGTCACGGGCACTGCAAGGAATCGCCACGATTCCTTGCTTGTTAGTTAAAGAGTGGTTAAGCCGCAATAGGCTCGCAAGCTCGATGCGCATGCGCATCGACAGGCGAGACCTAAAAAGACTGTAATGCCTGATAACGTGATGAGTGTTTGGAATGAGATCTCGTTGGCTGGGGAGGTGCTTCTGGAAAGAGCAGGGGGTGTTTGCAGTGAATTACTTCAAACATGGAATGAGGAATTGAAATGTTGTGCTATTAATATGTTCATGCTATTCCGAATGGTTGTCTCTTGCGTTTATTACATTCTTTTAATATAAAGATTGAGGATACATATTTACATCTTTCTCTTACAAGCTCATGTTTCAGCTTTAGATTTGACATTTCAAAAACAACTCTGCAAAAATACTGATTCATAACTGGGGTCTTGTAAACCATAATAGATTCAAAGGAAGTGGTTTGTAAGATAGACGGACGCCTTCCTGGTGTAAAACTACCTTCCACTGAAAGAATTTTCCATGAGTGAGACCACATAACTACATATGTCAAGGTATATTTCACACAGTTTTATTATGTGCTAGTGTTTTTCATACATTTTGGGCTGGTGACAGGAACTTGTAATCACCCAAAATAGAACATGTATTTTTGAATCTAAGACGTCTCATTTTGTTGTTAAAAGCAATCCCATAATTTAGTCGGGAAAGCAGTGAAGAATTGTACAAGTGAATTTGTATGTTCCAGACTTTCCGTTTTCAGAAACGGATTGTGTAACTACTTTCTACTGCTCTCTTTCCTTTTTTGTGGTTGTAGTTATCGGAAATTATACATTTCAATTTTCTGTGGCTTTCATACGATGTTGGGTACAAGTTCATATCACTAAAGATCCTTTCTCTAAACGAAGGCATGAAGCAATGGATGCCTTTGGCGGGGGGGGGGGGCTACATTAAGGACAGGTGAGGTATTATAGGGGTTATCTTATTTTTGAGGGTTATGATTGTTTGCGCCTTGTGAAGTTGCAGCATGTAGACAAGGATAGGAAACACAAAGCGAGTAAGACATTCTGTATTCAGGGTCTGTGCTAAGCATGGACAGTGTGGACAGCTACCATGGGCCCCGTACCAGCTGCACTACCCAAAAGCTCTGCATAGGTTCCAGTACACAAACCCCTGTGCCTCCTAAGCAGCAGGGGTAAGGAAGGTGCAAGGCCCATGTGTGGGCAACCCTCGAAGGGGGCATAGCTGTAAATAGGCAGTGGCACAGGTGTGTTTGCAGTATCCTTTCCCAGTGACCACTCAGCCTTGATCCAGTGCTGCCAGGCACAGGAGAGGGACCTCCCTCATCTAGGCCTCACATCTATGATCAAATGCTGCCAGTGCCAGGAGATGGCCCGTCCCACCTGCGCCTCACAGCCATGTCCCGGGGCTCCCATGCCTAGAAGAGGGGGGTTCCCTTCCCTTGACCTGGCACCATTGGACCATAATTGCGAGACCCCTGGGAGGTGTCTCTTTCTCGGTCGAGGGCATAGATATCATTCGTGTAGCCGATTCAGTGGCACCAGGACACAAGGGTGTTAGGCACCCATTGCAACCAAATTATGGTTATATTTTGCTGTCCAGCTAGTGGGCGGCTGAAAGCAATTTACCTTAATTGTACCAAGGCACAAGACGCCATTGCTGTCACTCCCCTGGGCCTCACAGCCATGGCTCAGTGATACCTGCTCAGGGCCGCTTCCCTATGCCTCACGGCACTTGACCCAGGCTGAGAGGCACAGAGGAACGGGCCTCTCTCAAGTATTAGCGATCAGTAGTGCAGCAGATGTAGTAGCTCTAGGATCCAGGTGTGCTAGTTGACCAATGCACCCAAAACTAAGACTGTTTTCAATGTCCAGCTAGTGAATGAGGTAGTGTAATTCACCCTACTTCCACCAGTGCCAGTGGTAGTATTGCCATGTCACTGACAACTCCCATGGGCTTGGCAGTCATGATCCAGTGCTGCCGTTTAACAGCTAAGGACCTCCTTCCTCTGGGCCTCACATCCATGGTCCTGCACTGAATGAACAGTACAAGGAGCCAGGGACACCTTTCCTTGGGCCTCAAAGCACTGGACAATGGCTATGAAGCCTAGGGGTAGGGGCGCTTCTCAGGAAGTAGTTATAAGTAGTGCAGCAGGTTCTGTGGCAACAGACCCTGGTGTGTTAGTTGACCAATCCACCCAAATATTGTCTGTATTTAGTAAGAGCTAATTTCCCTTGCTTGCACCAGGGGCTGTGGCACCATTGATGTGCCACTGGCTCCTCTTCCAGAGAACTCACAGCCATGGCCAGTGCTGAAAGGCCAGGAGAAGTAAATTAGCTGAGTGCAGGATTGTCCCACATTTTAGATGTTTGGCATCCTGCAGTAGCTCTCTGCAGAATTCAGGACACAAACCCATTTTTTAATCGACAAAGAAAGGGCTGTTAAGGGCTAGAAGGTTTATCAACAGAGAATGCAAAACAAATCGGCCAGCTGAGGAGCATCTAGCTGCCCAGTCCAGGGGGATGTCCCAGCACTTGTACTGAAATCAACCACTGTGCAGGGGTGCGAAGAGCCATCGTTTGTTAACATTACTGGAACCGAGGACTTCTAGCACAGAAGGTGATTCATAGTGGCCAATTTAGCAAAATGATTACCTTGTAGAGGTGATAAAAAGGAGGAATGTAAAAGTTGAGAATGAAGTGGCCCTTAAGTAGCCGGCGGCCGTCCCAAAACCCTTACATTCGGATCATGGCCAGCCAGCCCATGATCTCATGGAAAATAAGGGCACATGGCTCAGGACAGCATGATTGGCCCAAAGTCAAATAATTTGATCAAGAAGAAGACCAAGATTACAATGCAGGACTGTCTGTTTCAAGCCCCATAACTTTTCCACTACCCCATTTTTCAATTTAAAGAGAGTTGGCCTGATTTAGGTTAAGGTGTTGTGGGAATGAAACTCAAAATATGAACTCAGTGACTTTTACTACCCCCCGCCCCCCCCCCCCCCCCCCCGCCACATGTCAAATTCTTCTTGGGGGAAACTATGGCCTAGTGTTCACCGAAACATTAGTGGAAAGTTGGCTACCCTGCAGTGGAGGGACCCTAGGTATGTGGTGAGGGAGTTGTGAAACCTTTACTTCACCTTTGTAGGGACATCTGCAAATCGGTCCGAGCCACCTAGCTACTGGTGTTAAATGGCTGATCGTTCTGTCTCCCAAATGAACCTGCTTTACAGATCAATCGAATTGCCATGGGAGCTAGACATTACCAAGCATTGACGTACACAAACAAGGGGACTCTCCCACACATAATTGACGGAACCTATGAGTATTGTGTCATTGACCTGGCATGCTGCCTCATCTGTGACGGGCTGCCAGAGTGCCGTCACAAGGTAAACCGCTCTCTGAAGAAGCCAAACTCTGAATTAACTCAAATCACTGGAGTGCTTTAAAATGGGACACAATTGGGATCTCTACGGCCAGGAATTCTTGGGTCTCGGGTGAAATGAAAATCTATGAGCATCTTAGGGCGGAATACACCTTTAATAATTTTCGGATTTTTAAGTATTGAGAACTGAAAACTGCCCTAGAGAGATATTAAAGGGTCATGAACGACAACCAGAACTACTCCACACTAGATTGTAGGGTTTTGATGGAAACCCCGGGGTGTAAAGCAATTTTCCAAATATCCAAATAACTGACTAGCTATTCCTAGCTAAAATTTTAATAGTGAAAATTAAGTTGAAGATACAATTTGATGAGGGTCAGATTGATCAAAAATAAAGAATGGACACTTGTAACTTCATAACCATTGGTTATAGTTGAAGCACCCTCATAAACGCTACGATATTCAATGCGGTGTATATCTGTTATCTGCCCATTGTCAGCGTTATGGCATAGTCATCGGGTGTTCAATATTGTGCTATATGCCAGCCTCTACCTGAGGCAACCTCTGGTCTGGGTAGCAGCGTCTACAAATTGGAGGACTCTCCCAGAGAGAAGGTGCAGAAAAAGTGGAAAAGGTAGTTTTTCTTTTCATAAAAAACAATACAATTTGATGCCCTAGAGGCCTAGATGATCCATACTGGGAGGAGGCTACCGGAGGCCCCAGGGAAGAGGCCAATCAGGGCTGGATCCTGGATGATGCAGCTGAAGCTTTCACACTGAACATACTGTACCATAACGCAGTTCAAACTGTTTGGATAGGTGTAACCAGATTCATGACTGGGGGTTGATACTGCGGTGACCTTCCATACATATTGGGAGTACTACAAAGGGACAGAGTTTTGGCAAAAGTGGGTGAGCGCCTCTCAGTGGTCCCCAAAATCCAGGTAAATTGGAATTTCAGAATTATGTTGCTGGGCATCTTGGGAGAAAATCTTTCACAGAAATACAAAAAAACTAATCTGCGGTGCTAGTTTGGCAGTAGCCAAATGAGCCATAGCCAGGCTATGAAGCAGCAGGGTCACCTAGAGGTTTTCGAATTTGTGCAGTGTTCTGGATTAGTGTATGGCTAATGAGCAACAAATATAGAAATGGAAATCATCAAATGTATGGAGTGGATGGTGCTCTCCACCAGCTCCTATGATTCTGCTTCGTATACGAGGGCCTGCCTGCATGGGACTTGGGGGTTCCGACCGGGTAGCTGGCCAAAATGTGATGGTATTTCCATGCTGCATCTTGGTGTTACATATGAAGGGCTCTACTGAATCTACCCTTGTAAACTCTACTTGGGTGAAAACACCTTGCTGGTATTGTACATGTTCTGCTACATTTAACATATGGATTGATGGGTGAAAGGAGTCCATATGACAATATATAATAAGAATAAATTCCTTCTTTTCTGTGTATAATCTTACTGAAAAATTATAAAAAATATGTTCTAAAAATGTGTCCTTGATTGCATTGATGATGCATGGATATTGATATAGAGGGATTTAGAGTGCACGAATGCCAGGGGTGCCTTGGTGCTAATGTCTCCTGCACAACATTTAAAAGATAGGCTATATTAAATACATTATCCTCACACCTCAAACTGACTGCTCATCCTAAAGAGGAGCAGTTCTCAGAGCTAACTGCTGATTACGATGGACAGGAAAAACACATGTGTTAAGCTGCTTCCCAAAAGTGAGAAATTTGGACTGACGTTTAAGATGTTCTGGAAACAACTAGTTAACATTTGAGCAAAGATAACAGATTTTGCAGAGACTCGGGCCTTGCTTTGCCACCCAGTGTGACTTATATAATGTAGCTCCACTTTATAGCGCTGCAAGATATATGTAATTTTATTAGGGTTTTTGAAAGCTTTATCGTTTTACTGAAATCCACACTCAAGAAGTTGCTTCTCTTTCTGCCCTGACCCCCAAAAATCCTAGAGCAGAGTGTATTATTAGCATAGTACTCACAGCCATGTCACCTAATCAGTGCTTGTTGAGTATGGTTGCCATCTTATTTGGAAAGAAAAGTGGCAGCCTTATTGAACTGTCCTAATACGTAGTCATTTCTTGTACAGTGGAAGTTGCAGGCAGAACTGCAGGCTCTAGTAAGTGAACCTAGGTTTCCCTGAAGCGAACCTCTAACTGGTGTAGTCACCAGCTGCCAGGAAGTCTCCCGCACATCAGACAATGCATCTCTCCAGCAATACAAGTTGCCCTTCCCATTAACAGAGAAAGATATATTATGCTCGTGGGAATGCAGGCTTTTTTAGGCTTGCCGGTCACTCATGCTGCTCAGAGATATGGTGTCAGACTTCAAGACAATAGCAATAGGACAATCTCTGTCTCGTTTTGCATGGATTTTGTTTTTTCCCCTCTCAGAAGGGACAAAGTTCATAGGGGATGCCGCTATCTGCTGCAATGCAAAGTGATTATTGATATGCCTGGAGAGGGAACGTAAGATCTTCATCATCACTATCTGTCCAGGCTGTTGCCACAAAGTTCAACGCTAGCACAGGCAATCAAATAGCTCACAGCAGAGAGGTGGTTCCTGCTAAGAGTAGACTAAGCAAGTACTGTGGGCCCAAAAAATACTTCACAACCTATTGCCAGTATTTATTAATTTCCAGCACAAGTCTAGGCGGTCAGATTACCGGTGGTGCCAGTAAGACGCTTGTCAGGTGGCACCAGTATGAAACTGGTCTGGTGGCAACCCAGTTGTGACCAGCCAACTGACTGTCCTTACAGTGACTAATTCGAACTGGACTGGCTCAGTTGGGGTTTGTCATACGTCGCCCTGCTACGACACATGTAGTGCGCATTATTGACTGCTCTTGCAGCGGTACCACAAAGCAACATTAAAAAGCGCTGCAGTTGATAAAACTGGACAACATCTCCTGTTTCCCTTGGTAGTTTAGATAGCTGGAAACGTGGCTGTGCGTAATAAGTCAGAGCGCTTTATTGTCGGGGTGGAACATGTGTTGGTGAGGGTTGGCAAACCCGAAACTACATTGGCAAAAAAGCAACTAATTAATGGCACAGGGTAGATGTAGTGCACGCTTCGAGCTGTGTAATATCACCAATTCATCTGAGCATCAAATACAGTGCACGGTGGTAATTTGATAGAAGGAATAAAGTCAGGTATTGTGCAGTGCCCCTTAAGACCGCATTGGCCAAGATGGGAAGGTATGCCATGCATGTAGATCTGTGACATATAATATGTAAATGTTGAATCTATTTTTTCGAATTAGAAGCAAAATATTAGACCCCATAAGGAAACAAGCATTTACAATGCAACGGTCTCGCCTTTGCAAAAGTTAGAGCTATTGGCATTGTAAATGACAAAATTGTTATTTTATTTGTGTTGGTTTTGAAAACAGATAAATAAATGGCAGTCATTTACATTGCCAATAGCTTAATCTCTCGCAAATGCGAGACCTATTGCATTTGCACCCCCCCCACACACACACACAGAGCCACACACACAGAGCCACACATACACACAGAGTCACACACACACAGAGACACACACACACACACACAGAGCCACACACACACAGAAAACCAGTCCTTATTTAGGAATAGCCCATGCTACCCAAATACAGACATGGCCACTTCCATCCGTTCATCTACGTCACAACGATTTCTTGGCAAACCAGACTCTTAAGCCGTTAGGGACTCACCTGTGCTTAGATATTGATTTCTCCAAGAACTCATTTATTACGCATGAACATCTATTCCTTAGGGGTTCATTCATGACGTTCATATGCCCGACTTTACCTCAATACTGGCATTCCTAAACACCTTCAAGGTATAAATATATCTTCACTTGCTATGGCATAGCACGGTGTGGTTCGGTGCAATTCGACTACCTACTTGCCCGGCGCAGCTCGCTACAGCAAGTGACGAAGGAAGCCAACTCTCCAGCTGATGCACTGACCAGAATCTGTCATCCTCCTGCCGAGAAGTCCAGCTCCAGTGTTTCTGACTCCCCTTGCGGGGTGTTGGGAATTCGAGTCCCGTGAAAGAGATACCAACCTCTCTCATTCTAAGGTATGGAGCTGAGTAGAACCTAGAGAAACCTTTCGCAATTCTTGGCTAAACTAAACCTATGCTAAAGACAACAGTTACTACTTCCCTCGTACTAGACCTAGGTTAGGTACACTGGGGTAGGCGTATTTTAGAAGCACCAGTTGAGTATTTTTAGCCTGTGTTATTTATGTATGTATTTTTATATATGTCATATCAACAGACAATGCTATTACAGTATTATTTTATATTACTGTTTGCACTGTACGCATTATACTTTGCATTCTGTCTAACAATTGTAGCAGTTGATATCTCTTGCTTGAGAAGTAAGACTGTTCAATAAACCCTTTTATTGAAACGCCTGTCTCACTATTTCTATGCAACTATGTAGAAACGAAGCATGCACTATTGACTGAGTGTAATAGCTATCTATTGTTTCCACGACTCTGAAGATACGTTTCGATTCTAGGGGAAATAAAGTTGTCATGTTTATGCGGTTGTCAGAGACTAATCCCTTCTTGTTTATTCAAGGGAGTTTCTAGTGACCTCTGAGTTAGCTGGCACTCACAATTAAGTTTAGTATACTCGATCGAGACCTACTGACCTAAGTCCTACGTCATAGCTATAGGATATACTATTCCAATGCGCAGAGCCTATTAGGAATATAGGAACTACACTACAGAACCATAAATGTCAAGACCATAGAAGACTGTAGCTGAACGGGACTATAAACGTGCACGACTGGATATGACCTTAAACTTTAAGACCTTAAAAGCATGGTTTGGCAGGACCTTAAATCTAGTGTTATAAGATTGTAGTTGATAATGACTATAGACTTCACCACAATAGAAAAGCGTGGTAGGGTAGGTACCTTAGGACATTACCATATAGATGTGCATAACATAGGACTACACAACAGAGCATACTATAACACACAAAGCACTGCAGGACTGAATAACAGCTTACAGTAAAGCCTAGCATAGCACTGACTAACAGAAGAAATCCTAGAATAATACAGCATGCGATAACATAACCCTGTTTGGCACAAGGCAGGATAACACATGGATAGGAAGTTTGTTGTGACCCTACACAAGCACTCTACTCCCACATCCAGGCAGAACATCCTTGTCCCAGCACCCAAGAGAACAAAAGAATACAACCCTAGGCACACACCAGGTGTGAATCCACGGGGTGTGGCAATATCACTCGACTAGTAAAATGTCTGAAAGGAAAACAGCAACCAACATCCTTCCTACGCCCAAAACCAAGATCCACACAATTGAAAAACAAGTATTCTGGTTCACCCCATCAAACCAGCCGACTGACTACCACTGAGCGCATGAGGCCTCACAAAGCAAACACAAAGTAAACACAGTCTCCGTGGGTTAAAGAGCCTGCTGCAAGTTCTCTCTGCAAGCGTGAATATGCAGTGGTAGAATCGCGCTTCTCTGCCTTCCATAAAATAGGTGCAGCTGTTTGTATTTATAGGTGTTTCGGATGAAAATAGCACCTTATAATTACAGCACTGAAATCTGCGTCAGTAAGCGCTATGCAAACTGTACACTATTTTATTGTCATACGTGCTGGCCATACTTATATGCCCAGGGTCACACCTCATAGTGTGGAAGTTAATCGGAAGTACTAGAATGTACCGAGTACAACTGGAAAATAAAGAGGGGTCCTTTAAACACAGACATGAAAACACTGGAACTGTGGACATGAGAGTAGTGGAGCTCAGGGCACGCCTTTTGGAATTTCCATTGATATGTCACACGGAATGATGAAAGGCTGAACCAGATTTCAAACTGCTCACGCCTTGCACAGCACAGACATCTGTCGAGTGCTGTTGCCACTTTTACTCAGCACATTAGGCCTTCGAGGCACCCGCCTGTCAGTACAACTAACGGCGAATTCCCTATTTGACAGTTATTTGGATCCATGACCCTATGGCTGTGGTCGCTGCCAAACTTTATAAATAAATAAATTAAATAAATGCTATCCTCACGAGACCGTCTCCTAGCTCGCAGCGCTTCGAAACCAGCTTACGGCGGACAAAGGAGGGGGCTCGTTTGTGCTTCCAGGGGTCACAGAAACACAGCAGTGTGCCCGGTGCCCGTGTGGTTGTTGTTCTAACATGGATTGGGTCACATAAAAAACACTGGGTCAAATCAACCCGAACTGTGTAATGGCATGTGAGGCGAAAACAACATTATCAAGACAAGCCAAAGAGATCGGCGTGAAATCCTGTGCGTGTGTGTTGGTGCGTGAATGGTTGAGTGTGTTGTGTAGCTGTGTATGCGAAGTAGTGTTCATATAGTGCGTGTGTAGTTCATGTGGATGCACGGATGGTTTGTGTGATTGGTGCGTGTGTGCGTATTTCTCTTTTGTTTATTGCGCTCTTTATTCCAGGTCAGGTATTATTTGTTGTTTTTTATCCTCAAAAACCTGTTTTATTTACATCAGGATGAACCTTGTGTTTCGTTATCAGAAAGAACAACGCGTGTGTGTGAGGGATGGACATTCAGACTAGACTCTCAACATGGACAAAGGCCGGATGCGCGGGTAACGGGCTGTGGGAGTTGCAGGTTTGCGGTGTTAACGTTCATACTCTGCTATTCTGAGTTTAGAAATAAGATACAATGTATGCATGCGCCTAGAAGCGGCCCTTAGTGGGCTCCCACCGCCACATCTGGAAAACAACAGCTCACTATCTGTTCCACTGCTCTGGGACGTGACTGCTGGATAATTCACGTGACGCCCAGTCCTTGTGCGCCCGGGCTCGCTTGCACCAGGACACCTATCACAGCCTTACGGTTAAGTGAGCACCCTCGGCCCTTAATAAGGTGCTTTTAAATTAGCGGAAATATTCATGTAGAGCAGCTTAATTGTTGGATGTTAGTCCAAAGCAGAGTACCCATCACGGAAAGATGAAAGGCTGAGTCCGCCTTGCGCATAACCTCGACGGGGCATTGCAGCCGGTGCATAACCTACCTAGCGGTCTCCATAACTCATACGCTCTCTCGCTATCATCTGTCCAAAACCCAGACAGTGTAAGCAAACCTTCAGGTTACAATGTAGTCAATGTTCGTTTTTTTCATTTGTTAAAATGTGGTTACCTCTTCAAAAGCATATCATGCAATGATTCGAAAAGAAGATTGATTTTTTAATTAAATACGTTGTCGTTTTGGCCTTAATTCCTGGTTTCCATCAGGAATTCCACTTTTGCTGAGGGCAGCAGTGTTTGCACAGCCAGCATTGATAATTCTATGCATTAGGATCTGCAGACAAGCGTGTCCTGTGAGCGACCATTGCCCAGCCCGACTACCTGGCTTAGTTTCACATCTGGCTCTCCGCCCTGTGCTCAGTCACTGCCTTCTTGGTAAGCGGGAAGACGTCCTTGTAGGCCCGTCCACATCTGATCTCCCTGACCTCCCCAGCCACAGTTATTTCGCTTCTGTGTCAGATGACTGAGAAAAATGCGGAAATGAGTCATGTGTAGAGCTGAGGACAACAGTGCCTCGCGGCCGAGGATATCGTATTTACAACACAGGCGGACGTGTCAGGGAGTTGAGAGAGGACATGACTGAATCGGAGAACACCCAGGGTTCCTCATTACAAATGACTAGGCTGCAAAATATACAGACTTGATTTTTTGGGGTGCAGACTTTCTCACCTCTCGAAACCAGTTTTGTTATCATGTTGAACAAGCAGTGAAAAGTGCTTGTAACACTAAAAGAAACGTGGGGAACGTGAAATGGTGTACTCTGAATCGCAGAGGTTAATGGTGGGGAAAGGAGAAATGCTTACCGGTTGTATGAAGTCTCGGCAACATAAAACGCCCAGAAAGGCATGACGACAAAAGGGGCGGGACTTAAAAAAAGACCCAGAAACGCCCACGAATCGCGTCGTGACGGGGGAAGAGTGATGGACAACCATGTCTTCCAATGGCTAGCCTCCATTTATGGAGCTAGCCAATGGAAGAAGGGGCGGGTTCAAGTCCCCAATACTGAGATAACATTAAATTTCGCCTGCGCAGCGAACGCCAGGCGAAACCTAAAAATGGAAACACCCCGTATAACACCCAGTTTTGATCTGCCCCCTCAGACAGGACAATTGTAGGGACCCATAGCTGGTGCGAACACCACACACAGTATCTGGCAGAGGAGGTGAAAGTGGACATGCTATCCAGTGACAGTGGACTTCACAAATGAATTACTGCTGGAGACCACTCCGTATTGTTTGGAAGGCTACCCAAACAATAATAATTTGGTTTACATATTTTTTATTTGTTATTTGACTCCTTCGAGGCAAATCAAATAAACCTAACTAGAAGGCAAAGTAAAGCAAGTCACTTCCACTAAACAATGGTCATACAAAGCTAAACATTAACAGTTGCATACCATAGAGTTCAGATCTATTTTATTGATGTAACCTGAGGCATTAAACAATTAATTCACAATGTGGAAAATATTTCTTGTGTCCCTCAGAATAGAGTGTTCCATTATCTTAATGATAGCCCCAAACCGCTCTGCACAACTACAGTTATCTGTTGTCTACGTTAACATTCTACTAATGAAAGGTAATCATGAACAAGTGTGTTAAAAACACATTCTGTAAGTAGAAAGAAAATATTGTTTAAGTTGTTCTTTTCAATGTTTTGTTTACCTTTAATGAATAGATTGTTGATAAAACATTTGCCGCATATTTATGGATTTACTACAATTGCCACATAACTTGCAGATTTCAATATGAATGTTCTTTGTAGCTTAAATAGATCAAAATAATACTGCTAAATAATTTGCTTCATAATGCCATATAATTTTCCTAAAATTACTGCATAATTTATCCTTGATGGTGCATAATCCTAGTAACCCTCTCCAGAAGGGTTCAGGCATTGTCATTATGATGAAATCCTTATTTCTCACAAAACCATGACATCTTTTCCATATATTAGTAAGTTTCAGTTCTATATCAATGCAGGTTGTGCAATAAAAGCCTCCAAGCATGTAATTGATATATAACAATGTTTACTGAAAAAAGTATAGTTTAAAGGCCCTTTATAACTGGGTGATAATGCAAGTTTAAAGGTCCCATTTAAAAATTACACAAAATAAAAACAATTCACCAGTTATAGTTAATTGAAGTAACTATGGTTCACGCCCTACCGTGCACAGTGTTGTCCTCTATAATATAATTGATAACATCACTAATATAATTGATAACATCACTGATGACCTCTGAAACGACGTCTTAGGGTGTGGCATGAGCTATGTAATATGTTAGGTCATAAGCGGTGCATGGGAAGGACGCAAGTTGTAGTTACTTCAGTTACCTGCATATTCTGTTCAGCTAAGAGAAGCCATCTCTGCACATCCATGTCAGTCTGTTGTTTGCTCTTGGGAGACATGACACATCTTTTTCACATTAATTCAAGTACAATCACTGGCTTGGGCTACTGCTGGAGTGCTGGAGAGCTAATGCAAATTAGCCCCCTGGAGCTTCAGAGATGGAAAAGGTTAACGTTCAAAAAGTTTTTCTTTTTACATTTATTGAAAATCCAACTTACTCATTAAATTGTATTTTAATACCCATTAATAAGTTCCTAATTATTTTTTAGTAGGTTCCTTTCCCGGGTTAGCAGCATTACTATTTTAATTTGTACTCTGGTTTTCAACATAGGGCAGCTAGGCCTGCCATTGTGAAAATAGCTTTTGGGCCTATGTCACTGTAGAACATGGTAATATTTTTTTTCTACATGTTACTCTTTTAAATACCATGCACCTTACCTTGGGGGCTTCAAGGCTACCATATGGGTGACTTGCTGATGTTTCAAAGGGAGCATTTTACCCGTCACAAAGGATTCTTTTAATAGGTCGCACTGCAGCAGTCGGGTTACACGGGGTAGGCCTGTAGCCATGTTTGCACTGTCATTGTAGTAGGTGCTGCAGTCCACAAGTGGCCTTTAGCTTCCAGGCTCTGGGTGTGCTTTTACACCATAGACTAGGAACTTACAGGCAGTTTAAATGTGCCAATCAGGAATACACCATTTTAACCATGGGTAAAGTGTGAGCACACACACAATACTAGTGGTTTGCAGGGGTAAAGGTCACAGAGTTCTAAAGCCAGCAAAGCAGATAAGGTCCAGAAAAAGTTGAAAACTCTAGGGTGACCATACAGAAAAGGCAGTTTTCCTACAGCAAGAGTTAAATGACAGCAGAGTCGGCAGCCAGAATGTGCCTTAACCTACTTAAGCAGCGCCACTTCAGGTCTGCTTACTGTGGCTAGCAGTTGAAGCCAGAATTAAATTTGGGGTTCTAAGCCCAATCCACTGAGTCTTTTAGAAAATGCTCAAAATACGTGCTTACCCTATCACCATGCTACACTGGGGCCAGAAACAATTGTTCATTGGTTGCTAACCTGATTCAGAAATGATTCTTCATGCAAATGATAAATGGAGATAAACCATTAGGAGTACAAGGTCTTGGGCTATGGAATGCTGTCAGCCCTTCCCTGAGCTTGAAACCCAATTACATATGCTTCAGAAAACTGCAGAAAACACAATTATTTAGAGACTCCTACTTAACTGGCCTTCCAGACATCCAGGGGCTGCATTCATAGAACATCATCCATTGATCATTGGCACTACCGGATAGGACGGGTTTTACGTACATAGATTTCCTCAGATGCACCATTGCGTCTTGCATCTTTCGAGCTTTAAAGTCATCAAAGGGTTACACCTAGCACAGTATAGATTGTTAACGTAAACAAGTAGTGGTTTTGTACACCTTGAACAGTTTGCACAGGACTTTCCAGAATCAAATTTTGCTGTTGACATTTTCTTCTTTTGAAGGAAGTATTTAACTCCTTACATATATCCAAGGAAATGCCTAATCAAAAGCTATTGTTTTCTGTGGCTTCACATAGTACCAATATGTACCAGCAGCAAATAGCACTTGATCTAGGGCACGGGCCAGTCGCACCATCTGTGCATTGCATACTGGTACCAGGTGAGGATTGGCCTCTGGATTACTGGTGTAGTGGTTTGGACGTCATTGTCACCTCACTCTTAAATGTGACAGGAATGAAAATTGTGCATTTCATTTTGTAAAAAACATATTTTGTGCCCCTCTTGGGATTCCACTTCCCCCCAGGAGTAAATACCTCCCCCACCGGCCTACCTTTGTAGTAGGTGGATCTTCCCTACCCCGGCCTTAAATGATCATCTGGTTCCAGTCAGTCGGATTATGGTTTATATTTAAATTTGAGGTCATATTTTTCCTACACATTATCCACAAATTATTTGACCATCGTGCGAAAATGGTCCTAGTAAACAGGTGTTATTTTATACTTGCTATTATTTTTACCAACAATATCAGCCTGGCTAGGAGTCTGTTTAGAGACCTTCGAACATGTGCCCTTGCCTATGATAATCAACACCAGAAATAAGTTAAAGTAATACCTAGGGTCATCAGTATTGCTTTACCTTACAATTTGAGAATAGAATGGTAGCCCTTTAAAGATTTTTTTAAAAATGTTTTATTAATGCACCACTTGTATTTCTTTCAATCATAACTGTGTACAGTAACAGGATTTCCTCTTTGAATATTTTCAGCTGTTATAACAACCACAACTTCCACTGTGATACAGACTCCATACCCACAGCAGCAAGGAATGCCGCAGCATTACCCAGTGCAGGCACCGTATCCAGGATATCAGCCTTTGCCAGTGCAGCCGTCACAAATGTATCACGGAGGTATGCCAGCTGGGGGGATGCCAACCGCTCCCTATCCAACACCGTATCCTCCACCATATCCCTCACAGGTCGTAGGACCACCTGGTTACCAGGAGACTATGGCAAGTAAGTATAACACCGCTTAAGTGTTTATTTAGAGACCTTTACATCCGGGGGAAATAGGGAGGTGCTGCTTAAAATATGTCGATATACAGACGGATATTTACATTAAAAAAAATTAAGTGGAGGAGCAAAGTGAATTATATTATCTACAACGCAATGACAAAAATATTTAGGTGCACAAGAGGGAGAATTTGCGAAAAGTTTAATTGAGGGAAGGGAGAGACATGAGTTTTGGGTTATGTTTATGTGGTCAGCATTTGTACAGTGTTAGTGACTAAATTATAGCTCTTGCTTTTTGGTCAGCAGCTTAAGTTAAGATGGTGATCCTCTAGAAACTTTTTGAAGTCTGGAATCTTGGCTGACCTCATGTGTCATACCTGTCCTCAGAAGGAGCCTTCAGAGAGGTCACTCTGAGAACTCTTCCTCACGTTTGTGCTCAGGTCGAAAGAGAAAAATCCTCAACTAAATAGCGGTTTCCCTATTCAGGCCTTTATGTGCATCATAATATGGCACCTCTAGGTTCTTTATTCTCCACCCTTTCTGGAAAGGTATTAATTATCTTGGACCCATCTTTTCTCTTCATCTTATGGATGTGTGTATGAATAACCAAATCTCATGCCGAAGTGAAAATCTCACCTTCCTCTAGACACATTTTACTGATGTTTTCTAGGGCACCCAGACTCAAAATGTCTGACCTAGTAGGAGGTAGGACCAATAGTTCAGGCACAGATTGAATGTAAGTGATATTCTATACGTCCTCTTTGCTATAGGAGTCAGAAGTGTATACAAAACCCTTTTCTCCCCCGCAATCTCAGATATGCTTGCTTAAAGGGTCAAATCCAGCAACTAAAAGACAGTTTGAGGTTTTTTTCCACAAATAAGCCCTCAATGCACTTACAATTTAAATATTCCATCCTATGGATATTAAGTTGTCACTCCCAAGGTTCTAACATATCTTTCAGAAAAGCCAAGTTGCCAAGTTGTTGAATGAGAGCCAAGTTTGGTGGTGCTCCTACAAAAATTAAACAATAAAGATAAAGCCATATCATTGATCGGACAAGACGACAAAGTCTGCATCAAACCAGTTGCAGCTGGTGTGAGAATCAGAAGACAACTGTAAGGTGTGTTCAAGACGGATGCGAAGAACAAGTGGACATAAATTGGGTCATATGCTCTGGATAGATTTCACAATTCCTCCATCTCCCCATACATGAAAGGTTTCCTCCACAGTGCCTTCGGTATTTGGTCTGCCTTCGAAAAGGAATCTATATCATTTGAATTCACTTCACTGTTCTTCTCAAAGCTTTGCCCCTCTGCCCTGAATGCAAATCAGAGATGGCTTAACCTGTAGAGTGAGGTACAGATCCAGCTTTTTCAAGATCTCTGTAACAGGTCACTCCATTACTGGTTGACTGGGTTTAAGGAAGCAGAGTAGTCTTTCTGAGGGGGGCTGGGCTCCAGCATCCCCTTGAGGAGGCCAGCAGCCCTTTAGAAGAGATGCTACACAAAGTAATCCATACCGATGCATTGTCACCATGATAGTTTTTCAGCATTTTTGTATCTCCCTCCCCACGCCTGCCTCAGAATAGTCCTGGCAGTACTTCTGGGGCGCTGGGTACAGATGTCCTGGTTTTCTACAGCTGTACAGACATTTGCATAGATCTCTATGACCCCAAATATCATGGCCCCAGGCAAATAAAACAGGGTAGCGCCGAATGCTTGAGCAGGGATATTTTTAGGTCTTTGAGAAAGGTCAACAAGTCAACAGAATATCGGGAAGGGGCTGGCAAATTATTGTTGAGCGAAATAATCCATACTGAAGGTTGTATCTTGCTTTTTTGCTGGATACCAATAGTTATAAACAACAAAATTGGTTCTGTTGGGGACACAATAGAATTGAAAGACGTATTGAATACATGTAAGGAAAAGATATTTCCGTGACTTCACTGACCACAATAGACGGGAAGGTAAATCTTTAGTATTTAGGTAGTCAGAATTGCATTGGGCAAGCTGTCCAGGACAAGACAATACAAAACCTAAAATTACATTGAGTGAGTTGTGACTGGTGACTTAGTGACAAAACGGTTAACAAAATACAGGCCAAATCATACACTTAGAACAAACAATACATCAAAAATATATATGTCAACTATTATTCGCAATAGACACAGGAGGCTTAAATCATTTCTTTAGTTCCTGCGGACCTTGTGTAGACGGATATATAGACAGAACGTCGACGTTTCGACCCTAGCTGTGATGCGCTGATTTATGAGCATCTGTGGCGGGTCTTCATCAGGACTGGAATGTGATAGGACAGCCTCAATAGTAGTAGGTGTGTCTTGCAAAGCTTCTTCAACTTAGTGGTGGAGATTGGCAGCCGACTAATTCCAGCAGCATGATTTGTGCAAAATTCTTCAGTCTTTCTTTTAATCTTTAACACCAGCCGGTGGGAAGATCATGAAGGGCGTGGTCGCTGTGGCGAATGCTCTAGCCGACCACAAAGACCTCTTATTCCGTCCGCGCGTCTCTTCAACTGATACCAATAGTTAGCACTGCTGGAGAAGTGACCGGGTTAAGTTAATAAGGCATTAAGCTGGTTTGCAAAGACTGAGGACTGGTGCCATAGTTGATCTGGAACACCACGCACAAGGCCTTGAACTAGACCATGGCTGCCACAGGTAGGTGTAGTTATTAAATCAGCAAAGTTGACATCGTATTGAATGTTCATGTTCTTTGGAACAAAGTGACCAGTGGTCTTTTGTATAGTTTGGTGATTCCCAAGGGTATACTAATATTAGCCTAATTGCCAACATATAACCTCATGTGCCAAGAATGAAAGACAAAGCATTAATGTTTGATGTAAAACAGGAGAAACACATAACTAGTGTTGTGGCTGAATTGCATAATGTGAAACCAGAAAAACTGAGATTTAGTCCAGATTCCCCTCTTGACTAAATTGTGTTATCCAAGATAAATGTTATTTGACCAGGCTTCCTTTTTCTACATTATCATATATGAGAGCACCTTGAAATATACCAGTGTGTAATATGCTCTGTATAAAAGCTTATGTTGATTATGATTTAATAGCCTATCATTTTGCTCCATGTATAAGAATCTAGCCTACTTGTAGCGTGCACATGACAACTGACTTGCCTTTTAGTCAATTAATAGCATTGTGGTCAGAGGGGGTGGGTTTGAATGTTTCAAAGTTCCTATTTAAAAACTAACACTTTAAATAAATGCCTCTCAGTGCTGTGATATAATCTGATTAGACTAAGGTGTAATGCTTCTGAATATTGAAGAAATACACTTGAAATTTGAAGAGATTTATCATATTTCTACATGTTTGTAGCACAGTGCACTTGCCAAATATTTTCATGGCTCGGCTCGTGCATGAGTCCCACGTTTTTAAAGCCAAGCCAGACCCTTAGTTTGGCTCTTACTGTTGATTTACTGGCTCACCCACTTCTACTAAGAACCCATCAATACTTACAGACCTTGTGCCTATGATCCCGGTCTTCTCTACTGATACAGATTGGGGTTAAAACTACAACTAACAAGACAAGAGTTCAGCAAGGAACCAGAATGTAAGCTTGCTTACATTAGTGACTCAGTCACGAACAGCAGGAACAAGATTGGGGGGGGGGGAAATTGTCACTTACTGAAAGAGTGAGGGCCCAAGAAGGTGGCAAATACCTCGCAGCGATCTTCTCTGTACAGGGGCCTAGTTCCTTGTGAAAGTCAGCTAGGTTTGCACAAAGCTATCTAACCTAGGTAACAATATGTAGATCCAAAGTAGCAGAGGCTGTCTGGACTATCTTCAGCACTTACGTCTGTGTATAAGTTGCCACAGATAGACAAACTAAGAAATAATGTGCTTCCCCTCTCATGATCTTGCTACTGAATGTGTTATGCTGAGAATCCGTATTGACCAGGTTGTTAATGGTTTAAAAAAAAACTGTATGGCCCATTATCACAAGACTAGTGGCCGTGAAGAGTACTTACCCGAGCATCTCAGAATTGATGTTTATCACATTTCTAGTGCACATGAACGGGAAATAGCATCAAGAATGTGAAAAACATTCACTGCATGGCCAAGCCATGTGGGTGGCGCATTGGTGTAAGGTTCAGCAGCAAGAAGACTCAAAACAATGAACACAGAAATAGCTCTAAGATTTGGGAGCAAACATTTATTTATTCCAGTATTGGAACTTTCATAGATTCCCATGCTTGAATCATTCCCCGTCGTCGAGATGGGAGTCCCTGGTATACATAAAATAGCAATAGAAATCATTGCAAAAAAAGAAACTAGGCTTAGGCCCATTCTAGTTTTGTAACATATCTACCTCTTTTTGTAAAAGAGAGCAAATAAAATGAAAATCTAATCAGATTAGCCTCACCCTCTAGAACCTTCCTGAGAGAACCTCAGATTTTCTACTGCACGTTGAGCAAGGGAGCCTCCACTGAGCTCTGCTCAGTTTTTTCCTTACAACCTAATTTCTACAGTGTTTTCACCAGTTTTTCTACAAGACCTGCTTGGACTTCGTGTCAACATGTCTGACGAAGAGAAGAAGGCCCTCTTTAAACCCTGTGCAACCGGTTCTACGAATAGGCTTAATGTGGAGGACAAGCACATGGATGGCATTTACTGTCTGTACCCAGACCATAAGGCTTCAGACTGTAAGATTTGCCGGACCTTCTCGACAAAGATTTTGCAAGACCGTGAGGGGCCTCTCTTGACCTGGCTCCAGAAACTTGAGTCAAGGAAAGAACCAGTCTCCAGTGACAGTGATGAGGCCTCCTCTGCTTCATATTCTAGGAGGTCTCTGAAAAGGTGTAGGTCTTCTCCTTCACCTTCTAAAGGCTGTCCCAGTAAAGCCTTGAAAAAGTCCTCCCGTAGGTCTGAAGGGCGCAGTCCTAGCAAATCTCCTCACTGAGGTGTAAAGGAGAGGGAAGGACTATCAACAGGAGTGGCATCTGAGAGGAAGTCCAGCTCTGTTCCTCCATCATCTCCTCCGGCACCAAAGGCCTTCAAAAAGCCTTCATCAGTCTCTTCTGAGGGCAAGCTGGTGAAGAAAATTAACTTGTCGACGACTCTGTCTACAACCGCGTCGGCGAGGACTTCAAAGGTACAGTCTAAGTCCTCGTCTCCTTCAATTCTGACTCAGTCTACGGTGATTTCTACATCTCTTTCGCCTGCGCTGCATGGTTCAGCGTCGACGCCGGTGGTGGCAACTCTGTCGTTGACGACTTCGACACAGATGGCGGCGGCTGTGGTGAGATGGCGACCATGTCTACAACTTACGACGGCAGCATCGGCTGCAGTGGTGACGACAATCTCGACGACGGTACTGTTGATGGCTTTCATGTCTTCGTCGATAACCCTTACATCGTCGTCGACGAGAGAAAAAATTGCTATAATTATCAGAAAGCCCCAAATTACACCTGAGATGACTTCTCCCAGAAGGGTGACACCTTTACCACCTGCACTTCTCCTTGAAGAGGAGGGATCTGATGATGATGATGATGACGGGCCATATGGTTATGCGCATAGCCCCTCTCAGTTGCACGTTAAGTGCGTGGAGACAGACTCTGAGGAAGAATACATTGAGGAGCAGCAATATGATCCTCCCTTGGATTGTCCAGAGGTCTGCCAGCAACAGATGGTCTCTAGGTCTTCCTCCCTACAACAGACTTGCAAATTATGCTTTCGGACTATAGAAAGATTCCCAACACAATCTCCGGCTCAAGTTGGGGTGCCAGTTACAGCTGTTCCACCTGTGCTACCATCTACCCCTCAATTGCCACCCCCACTACCACTGTCCCTCTCATCCAGGATGATACTTCTGGTGAGGACCAGGGAAACGTCACTCTTCCAGATCCAGACATGGAGTGAAATGACTATATCTTTCCTGATCCAGCTTCGCCTTCACCAGCTCCAGTGGATTCCCCCCCTGGAGACATAGGGGGTTTCCATAATTTGATGGAAAGAGCTGCTAAGAGGTTCGAACTGCCCATGCCCACGGTGCAGTCCAAATGTTTTTTTACGACATCAAAGAGCCTTACAAAAAATCAGTTCAGACTATTCCTATTGTTGGTCATGTCTGGGACGAGGGCTTAAAGATGATGAAAAACCCATCCACGGTGCTTCCAGTGCTGCCTCACCTTGAAAAGAAATATAAAGCTCCTGAGGATAGTCCGGCCTGCCTGGTCAGTCAGCCTAAACCGGACTCTGTCATCTCCCAGGCGGCTCAAAGAAAGTCCAAAAATCCTTAAGCTCCCCTCACGACACCTCCAGATAAAGAGGGCAGACACCTGGATAACGCCGAAGAAAAACCAAAGGTGATGATGGACGGAGCGTTGACAATACAAACACTCACCCCCAGTCAACTGATCTGGGTTTAATCCATCACCGTTCTTTAGCTCACTCCGCCACCCCAACGCCGGCAAGAGGTTTTCCTCCATGTCCAGCCTGATGGTCAGGGCGGTGAACGCCTTAGCGATACTTGGTTGCTACGGTCGCCAGATGTGGTGCGACCTTTCCCCCTATCTGGATCAATTACCGGAAGAGGCTAAGGTGGATGCGAAAAAGATTCTTCAGGAGGGAGAGAGAACCTCTTCAGAGGTAATTGACTGTGCAATGGACATTGCAACGACTGCGTTCCGTTCTCTAGCGGGAGCTACTGTCCGTCGCCAAGGCTGGCTTCGAGCTCCATGGTTTCATCTGGAGGTCCAAAACAAAATCTAGAATCTTCCCTTCGATGGGGAGGCCCTCTTTGGGAAGCACATTGACGATGCGCTTCAAGACATTAAAAAAGACACGGAAACTGCAAAATCCTTAGGAACTCTGCAATACAGCAAGCTTCCCTTTCGTGGGGCAAGAGGCAGAGGCCTTCCTACCTACAGAGGAGGATACTAGCAACAACGGTATTCTACATATACATCAGCCTCTCAATCTTATCGCCCGCAATATAACCAGCGGCAGGGTCAATCATCCTCTTTCTCTAGCTCCAACAACAGAGGACGACGAGGACGCCAGGGGAAGGACTCCTCTAAGCGTCAATAGCGGCTTGGGGCCCCTTCTAATGTTCCTTCTCCTCCTGTAACTCCAGTGGGAGGCAGAATCTCACATTACTTCCACAACTGACAGCAAATAACATCGGATCGTTGGGTTCTAAACATCATTCAATGCGGTCATACCGTGGAGTTTGTCCAGTCACCACCTGCCAGAGCCCCTCATGCCACCGAGTCAAAACATCTTCCATCAAATGCTCCTAAAAGGGGCGATGGAGCCAGTTTCTCTCTCGCACCGGGGAGAGGGTTTCTACTCCCGGTTCTTTCTAGTTCGGAAGACCTTGGAAAAGTGACGCCCTATTCTAGATCTGAGGAAGCTCAACTCCTATCTCATCAAATAGCTGCTCTCAATGGTGTCCTTGCAGGACATCCTTCGAGTCCTCAACTCAGGAGATTACATGGCCACATTAGATCTAGAAGACGCATACTTTCGTATTCCCATCCATAGAGCCCACAGGAAGTTCCTTCTCTTCACAGTAGCCAAGAGTCACTTTCAGTTCAAGATCCTACTAGTTGGACTCCGATCTGCTCCGCAGATCTTTACATAAGTACTAGCTCCTGTGGCAGCTTTTCTGCAAAAGTAACAGCATCAGGTTTTCCCTTACCTGGATGACTGGTTGCTAAAGGCCCTTTCCATGCACGCGGCAGAAGAATCCGACGCAGTGTGCACACCTTTTCGACATTCTGGGTCTTACTCTCAACATGGAAAGGCCGACTCTGTGCCCTTCCACGACAGCCCAGTTCCTGGGGTCCATTCTGAACACGTCCCTTAACAAGGCCTTTCTGTCCCTGGAGAGGCAATAAAAGCTGACAGCCATGGCCCGTCTACTCATAAAAAGACAGTCACTTTCAGTTTGCCTCTCCAAGTCCCTCCTAGGGTTCATTTCCTCCTGCATTCCTCTGATTCTTCACTGCAGATTACGGATGCGCCCTCTCCAGGCGGAGCTAGACTAGCAGTGGCGCTAAGTGGAGGGATCCTTCGAGGACAAGATCTGCAGTACCAGGTCAATGAGGGACGCCGCATCATGGTGGACTAGCAAGGACAACATTTCTCAGGAGCTCTCCTTCATGGTCTCCGCAGCTCCTCAAATCATAACCACGGATGCCTCGCTGGAAGGCTGGGGAGCGGTCTTGCAAGACCTTCATGTAAGCGGCCGTTGGCTACCTCAAGATCGCCTTCTGCATATCAATCTTCTAGAGCTCAGAGTGATTCGCCTTGCCTCACAGGCTTTCCTCCAGCGAATAGAGCAGTCTGTGGTCCTGGTACAACTGGACAATATGACGGCCATCCATTACATAAACAAAGAGGGTGGTATCAGATCTCGTCTTTTGTCAAGAGAAGCTCAGACATTCTGGGAATGGGCGATCCAGCATGACGTATCACTAAAAGTAGAGCATCTTCCGGGTGTTCTCAACGAAACGGCGGACACTCTGAGCAGACTAAAGTCAGTCAGTCAGTCATGAATGGGAACTGGACAAGTCAACTCTGGAACAGGTATTTCGCCTATAAGCAGACTTGAAATTCCTCTCCTGGAAGGTGGCTCTTCTTCTAGCATTGACTTCAGCCCGGAGAGTAGGTGAGTTACAGGCACTCACCATTCAGGAACCTTGTCTCCAATTTAAAAAGGGGACAGTGATACTCCGCACCAACCCAAAGTTCAAACTGAAAGTGCCTTCAGACTTTCATTTGAATGAGCTAGTCATATTAAAATCTTTTTTCCCTCAACCTTCTACTCCAGCCAAGAGAACACTCCACTCACTGGACATTCAGCGGTGCGTGAAGTTCTATCTTCAACGTACTAAGAACTTCAGGAAGTCACCTCCGCTCTTTGTGGCTTTCAGCTCCCATCGTAAGGGTTTTCCCCTTTCCAAGCAAGGGATTGCTCGTTGGATTACCAGCGCTATCCAGTATTGTCACCAAGCAGCGGGCAAGCCTCTTGACGGTCAGATCCGTGTTCACTCCACGAGAGCGATTTCTCCTTCGACAGCCCTTTTAGCTGGAGTGCCTATCTGGGACATCTGCAGAGCTGCAACCTGGAGCAGTGCTCCTACATTTACAAGACACTACTGCCTGGATTCTTCAACAGAGTGACAGCAGTGGGCCAGGCAGTCCTGAGGAACATCTTTCATTAAGTGGTGAGCTTTCCCTTTCAACCCTCCTTCCGTCTTTTTGTTTAAGCTCTTCGAACATTTTTGAAGTCATTAGCTTGTTTCTTCCTTTTCCTTATGTTTACAAATGTGTTTATTTACCATAGACTTTGTGATTTTGATGAATTAGCTACTTCTCTTTCTAGCTTACTACTTTTAAGGACTCATGGGTTTCGGTTTTAATAACCAATAATATATAAAAAAGGAATCAAGGTTCAAAAAATGTGCTCATAACTGCTAGCTACTCTTATTCAAGCATGGGAATCTATGAAAGTTTCAATACTGGAGTAAGAAAACAAGTTACTTACCTGCAACTTTGGTTCTACAGTATTGGAAACTTTCATAGATTCCCATGCAACCCACCCTCCTCCTCTAGGAAAGCTCAGCTTTCAGCATCTTCAGTTATATGGTTTCACAACGGCTACGAAAATCTGAGGGTCTGAGGTTCTCTCAGGAAGGTTCTAAATGGTGAGGCTGATCTGATGGTTGTTCATTTTTTTGGTCTCTTTTACAAAAAGAGTTGGATAGGTTACAAAACTAGTATGGGCCTAGGTCTGGTTTCTTCTTTTGTAATGGTCTTATTGCTATTTTATGTATACCGGGGATTCCCATCTCGATATGTTATGATAAAAAAAAATCAAGAAACTATGTTGCTGGGTAATTTTCTAAATAAATCGGGGAAATTCTGAAATAAGGAAAGCTGTTGTTCTTGAAATGGTTATTATAAAAAATGTATTGCATCCTATGAAATATTTTTTTGTCACACAGTAAATTTACAGCAGGATCCTCCCTCTCTGTACCAGTGTGTTTCAAACCTTCTATCAAGTAGTATTTGTAGAGCATGATTTGTCACCTGGGAGGGTATCCAGGCACTTGATATAGGTCTCACTCGAAGAGCCAGGTCTAGAGCCCCTTCCTAAAGTCGGTCATCAAGGGCGAGAGTTGGTGGGGGAGGATGTTCCAGGCTTTGGCAGTGAGATGGGAGAAGGCGCATCCTCCGGCATGGCAGTGGCGTATGAGAGGGGTCTGTGCAAAGGCGAAGTGTGCGGAGTGGAGGTTTCTGGCGGGGCAGTGAAAGAGCAGGCGGGGATTATGAAATGGAATATCATCTGGACCAGGAGCTAGTGGAGGTCTTTCAGGTGCTGGGGGATGTGGGTTCTCTTAGGCTGGTTGAGGATCAGTCTGGCGGCTGCGTTCTGGATCATCTGGAATCTTTCATGAGTCTGGTGGTGACGCCAGAATAGAGTCCGTTGCCGGAGTTCAGCCGGCTGGTGATTAGAGCATGCATTACCGTCTTCCTGGTGCTGATGGGGAGCCACTTGAAGATTTTGCGGAGTGTGTGAAAGCAGGCTGAGGAGACAGGGTTGACCTGACATTTCATTGAGAGTTTGTTGTCTAGGATGATGCTAAGGCTGCGGGCGCGGCCTTTTGGCAAGGGGGTGGGTCCAAGTTCCAGCAGCCATCAGGAGTAATTCCAGAAGGCAGTGAGTTTGCAGAAGATTAGAACTTCCGTCTTGACTGTTGGGTTTAAGGCAGTTGTCCTTTATCCTGGCTAAGACTATATTCATACAGTTGTGGAAGTTAGCCTTCGTTGAGGTGATGTCGGCTGAGAGTGATAGGACGAGCATTGTGTCATCCACGTAGGGGGATGATGTGCGATATGAGAATGTCTGCGAGCGGTGTCATGTAGACGTGGAAGAGTGTAGGGCTCAGGGATGAGCCTTGGGGAATGCCACAGATGTGCTTCACTATCACTATTATGAAAGACCTCTAGTGGCAAACATTAGATCTAGGGTTTTTCCAGTCATTTGGGTGGGGGCTCTAGTCACTTGGTACAGTGCCCTCAATTCTAGGATGGCCTCTTGCTCTAAGTGCACAAAATCATGATCAACCCAAAGATTGAAGTTACAATCGGGGTTTTCTGGTTGATTCGAGTATGAGCTGAGGGAGGCCTGCTAGTTTTTATGCAAATTGCCATAATTTCAGAGCAGCCGTTTTGAACCACAAAAACTACCCAATAGTGACTGTGGTCATGTTATGGGGCAGATTTTGTTCGACAATGTGCAGTTCTGCTCAAAGCTTATTAGTGGAAGGCAAGTGAGAGAATAGCAATAGAATTCCTTAACTGGTAAAGGCACTCCACTATCATTGGTGGTTGTGATATGCTCTACATAAAGAAATGCGTAGCCCAGACAGATAGCCACTGCAACATGCACACCATGTTAACCTGTGAGTTAGATATAGATTTCACTCGAATGTCATTGTATTGAATGACCATTGATAATAAGCATGACTTTTGCTGATGCTTAGGGTGGACATTTGCTCCACCAGGTTACACTGTCTGGCAATACATTTGTGAGGCTGTTTTTTTAACCACTTCTTTCTTATCATCATTTATTATTTGAATGGAGAATGTGGAGTGAAATAGACTCAGTAGACTTGGTTTTGGCTTTCATGAGTATGAAGAGTAACCCAGAATATCAGACTTTATCTGTTATTTCACAACTCTATTTGTTAGTCATAAGCAATAGTTTAAAAAATCCCCTATTGTGGACCTTGTGTGGTAAGGAACTGGGAATTCTTTGAGAGATCTTTCTGATTTGGCTGGTCAGGTTCTACCTTTATACATTTTATCCACTCATCTTTATCTGCACACACATTGACAAGCAACGTAAAAACTAGCTTTGTAATATGATCTGGACTATCCCTCTGCGATTTCCTTCACATTTGTTTTCTTATATCTTGACTTTGGCAAAGGACAAGCCTCTGGTTTTCCGGAGGAAGAGTACCATCTATCTCAAGAGGAGGGACTTAACACCTCAGCTCTGATTTAAATTTCTGACCCTAAAACATTGGTGATAAAACTTTAACTTACAGCAATATTAGGTGACAATATCAGTGAAGAAAGCAGCAAGGTGGGTTTTGAATGGATAGTTTGGTCTGTGGGAAGGCTCTATTGCAAGCTTTGATGGCCCATCACGCTTGTTTAATTTATATAATCTTCCTCAAGCAGTGAGATTTAAACCTATTCATCAAAATGCTGGCACAAGCATGCCCCTTTGAGTAGTAAACATCATCTCCTATCGTATTGGATCTTTCGTAAATGGCTTACTTTAAATAATTCCCTACCGCCGTTCTGGAATTCCTCCATACATTTTGCCCATTAATTCATTTTGCTTATCATCATGAAATAGGGTGTTTCAGTACCAGCATTTTTAATGGGAACAAATTAGTATGAGAAGAAATCGGAGTCCAAGGCACACATCAGTTACATGACAATGATAGGGCTTGTCCGAGTTCTTACGTTGTTCCTCAAGATAGAATTTTGTAATTTCGAGGTATGTGTGGCTGCATACTTCAGCCATATAGTGTTGGGCCTGGATGCTTGCAAGTTGTTTTTCTTCAAAGAAGTCCTTCAAGTCATGAGGCAGTGTGACTTCTCCTCTTGCTGGTAATTCAAATGGTCATCAGCTCCATTGGTAGATTGTTTTCTTCCCGTCGTCCGGTTCGGATGTGTGCTCTGTGTCGACACAGTCACGGGGCACTCTATTCGGTCTACCCGGATTCCTCCCCTCCATCTGTATTGTTCTTCGATCGCGTCCTTTGACTCTTCATTTTGGGTCGATGGTTGTTACCTCTCTCAAGCGGGGTTTGGGTTGACCTTGGCCCGCACGGGCCTTGCCTTCGATGCCTACCTCTGTCTCAGCCGCGTATCTCACCATGCCTCAATGATGATGAATAGGACACCATTCAGATACTGTCCTCACTGCCATGCAAAATATCCTCAGAGCGACCTCCATCAGGTCTGTAATTTTTGTCTCTCACTTGAGCACAACAAGGCCACCTGCAGCTCGTTGCATACCAAGACTCTTCGCTGCTGTCAACTCGAGATGTCGCGCAGCAGTAGCGATGACACCCCACACCTCTTCGTTCCCGAGGACATAAAGGGGAAACATCATCTACAGCCCTCGCCAGCAGGTGAAGAAGCTTTCTCCCCCAAGAAAAGCATCCGCTCCGAGCTGGAAATCGAAGATCTTCGCCAGCCCAGCAGTCTGCGTACAGCACTCACTCCCGCTAGACACCATTCTCAAGCCGAGCAACCCCCATCAAAGGGCATACAGCCACTCTTGTCATGCCATAGTAAGGTTTTTGGACTGCCCCTGCCTTTGGGGCATGGTTGGCAACGACAAACTACTTTGGACGCTCCGCCCAGCTCTTGCTTGGTGTTGAAGAAACTCTTGAAGCCGACCACATCGGTGCCAGCACCAAGCCGACCTTCGACGCAGACTACATCTGCCTCGACCTTCATACAGAGCCCTTAGAGGATGACTTCCTCTTTGAAACCCTCTCCTCCACTTACAACTCTAGTGAATATTGTGAATAAGTCCCTATGCTTAAGGGCATGCTACTCCACATACCTGCTCTTTTTTTAAAAATTATTTTTATTAATCAACACAGAGTAGGGTTCACAAATCGTTTTGAGTGGCGTAGTCAGATCATTACACACATGCATTCGTCTGTCATCTCAATTCCCCATATCATACATGATCCCCACGGATTATCCAGGCGTTTTTACCGCCATACCATACCCCTGTCTCTAACCCCTGTAAACTCTCCAATCCCCCCACACTTTTCCCACTTCTTGGGGTATCCTCTGGCTGTATATTTATTTTATTTTTTTTAGTTTTATATAGCGCAAACTAGACCCCAGACATCTGGTATCAGAGTGCTTTACATGAGCACCAGTTTCGTTATAGAAGGACACATTCAGTTTTGTTAGGCACAGGGAGATTAAGTAATTTGCCCAGAATCACAGGATGTTGAGCGTCGTTGCAGAGACTCAAACCGGGTGCCCCAGCTTCGAGATCGACCGCTCTAGCCATAAGGCTACATCCTCTCCCCAATGGGATAGACCACTTGTTCCGCCCTCTGGCACCAATCCAGGTCTGCCATCCAATCATCATCTGCCGGGGGACCGTAGCACCCCATGTCCTTGCAATATTTTATTTTGCAACCCCGTCCGCTAATCTAAGCTAAATTTCTTTTGTCCTAGGCCAGTCCTGGCCCCCTTTTATCCCCAGTAGGAGCTAGCCGGGCTCCACCGGGATCTCCATTACTGTTACCCTTGCCATATGGACGTGATTTGGGTCCAGGCAATGTTGAATTCCTCTACAGTCCCATATTGTCTGATAGAAGGACCCCTCACCCCCTTCTGCACATTGAGGAATGGGCGCTTCCAATTTTGTGTAGGAGGACCTGTGCATAATAAGATCTTTGAAGAATCTTAAGCTGGACCAGTCCGAATCTCACTCTGATGGAGATCTCCCGAACGGCCTGGAGGGCCTCTGTCAACTCCTCGTCATCTAGTGTTTTCCCCAGATCGCCCTCCCATGTCCGCCGGAAGGGGCCCAGTAGATCGGTGGAATTGTTAAGTAATTTCTTGGATTAGGGATACTCCCTTCTGTGACACTGGCTCTGTTTTTTTGTTTAAATCGTTTTTATTAACCTTTTTTTTGTTTTTGCTCATTTATCAATAAGACATAGTCATAACAGCACTCATGTAACAGATTAAAAAAAAAGGTGGGGGAGAAAATGAATTGCCAGTGGCTAGGTACACTTTGACTGATTACAACATGGCAATGAAAATTCAGGGTGCATAAATTACATCAAAGCTTGCGGCAATGTCCCAAGAAAGGTAGAGTGGTGCTGACAAGGTACGGCATCGGGTAGTATGCGAAGAATGCAGAAAGCAAGACATATAGTTAGGGCATCACTCATGTAAAAGATGGAAAAAGGGGAGAAAAGTGATTGCCAGTGACAGTGTACATTCGGGCTAATAACTACATGACGATGAAAATTCAGTGCCTATTAATTACATTAAAGCTTGTGGCAATATCCCAAGAAAGACAGAGTGGTGCTGACAAATCACAGCATCGAGTAATATGCGAGTAATGCAGGAGCAGTGCAGTTCAAACGTAACCAGGGACATGGGGCACAACAAAAGCGAATGAAGGGTGGGATAGAGTCGCACAAGACCTGCCACCATAGCTAAAATCGCTGGAGGCCTCAAACACCTCTAAGACAGTGGCAGCGGGGTTCTGTGCCAGAGGGGCAGTGGCAGTCTGGGTGTTAGTCCGCAGTCGCGTCAGTCGGGGGGCACCCCTAAATGATAAGCCTCTGTGATGCAGGTGGGGATCCCGTGTCTGTGTCTGCCCCCAAAAGCTTGGAGACCATTGCTACTCATTGAGGTGCCAGCGGGAACATACGAATGCCAAGGAGGTCCTCTCTGCACCCTCCGCCCTCGCCCAGTTGGATAAGGATCGGCGCCAAGCAAGAGGGTGGGGCGGTAGGGGGTATTTCCAGCGCTTGGTGATCAGGCGCTTGGCGGTTATTAGGCCTAGGTCTAGAAACCGCGTGGCAGCTCTATATTTCTTGTTTCTGCTGAAAAGGTACAGTACATTGGCTTCCCAGGTCAGGGAATGGTGCCGGCTGTGCAGCTTATGAGGGTAGTTGTCACGGTGTGCCAGTAGTCAATCAGGACTGAGCATCCCCAAAGCATATGTATTAAGTCAGCATCCAATTGCCGGCAGCGGGGGCAAGCCGCATCTATGCGGAGGAAGTACCTGTTTATTTGGGCCGGGCCAAGGTAGGCTTGATGCAGTATGAAAAATGGTATCTGTCGGAATCGTTGATTCCGGGGGATGCCGGTCTGACCGCTACGGGCAGCTATCCATTCCCTATCGGTAAACCCTCTACCCAGGGCCTCCTCCCAGTGAAGTCGAAGGTGAGTGAGATCTGTTTCCGTGTGTTGTCGAAGTGAGGATGCGAACCAGCGCGTGAGGTGTCTCCCTCTCCTCATCACGTGAAGGTACTGCAAAGTATGGTGTATGGGAGGCTCCTGGGCGAGCGCACCCCATTTGGACACTGAGGCTATGAGTGGTCTGTGTAATATGAACTCCCGAGGAGGTATATTTTCCCCTATTATGAGGTCCTGGAATGAAATAAGAGCGCCTTCTTGAAACAGGTCCCCCACATTAGGTACCCTCCCAGGTCCAGTAATGTAACTCCGTTGCCGTCGTGTAGGTGTCCCCCCGTGGAGTTCCCAAAAGTGGGATGGCAGGTGCGTACGGAATGGTGGTTCTAGTGAGGAAAAGGCACCTGCGAAAGCATTTGTGTGCTACAGTGAGGAGGAAAATATCTGGAGGTCTAAGTGTGGAGCAGGGATGGAAAATCTGGAGTAGGGGTTTTAGTAGTAGCGGGGGTCGCAGAGAGGCTGTGTCTAGTAGAGAACGGGAGGACATCCACCTGGCGACCCATTGCAGCTGGGAGGCCAGGTGGTAATGCTCAAAATTGGGCACTGCGACTCCGCCCAGTTCAGCAGGCAGGTAAAGCTTTCCCATGGACACTCGATGGCGTGAAGTCCCCCATATGAAATCTCGTATTACTCTTTCCCACTGCTTAAAGAAGGGGGGGGGGGGAGATGATGAGGGTAATGTGGCAAAATAATAAAGGAGGCGGGGAAGAACCACCATTTTAACCAGTGCGACTCTACCAGAGATTGCCAATGGAAGAGTCTTCCAGAAACCCATCTGAGAACGAATCGCTGTGGTAGCTCTGACAACATTTCTGTCCAAGAGGTCGGCTTTGGCGCGATAAACCCGAACGAAAAGGGTCAGTGCACCAGGCCACCGGTGTCCCCCCGAGTGTGTAGCCTGGATCCGGAGTGTCCCCTAGGAACAGGGAGAGTATGGACAATGTCGGGTTAACTCGCAGCACAGAGACTCGCGCAAAAAGGCTAAGGGCTCGATCACGGGAAGGGGGAATATCATGAAGGTCCCAGGTCATCGGCGTAGAGCGAAATGGTGTGTATGCCATCGCCCAGTTCAATCCCCATATCAACGTGCGTGCGGATATGAGCCGCCAGCGGCTCCACCGCCAACGCAAATAGTAGCAGGGATAACAGGCATCCCTGCCGGGTCCCATGCCTTAATCGAATCGGATCTGAAATATATGGGCCCGTCCGAACCCGAACCGATGAATTACAATATAACAGTTGCACTAAGCTGAGGAAGTAGGGGCCGAGTTCAAAATGAACCAGGTTAGCAAATAGGAAGTTCCAGGCCAGCGAGTCGAATGCCTTCTCAAGGTCTAATACCATGCAACCGGAACGCGGCCAGGCGGTTGAGGCATATTCCGCCACTCGACAGTAGTGGCGTAGGTTCAGGGCCGTGTTACGCTGTGGAACAAAGCCTTTCTGGTCAGGGACTCGCGGAGCCAGTCGGTTGGCCAAGATCTTTGCCAGGATCTTATAATCCGAATTTAATATAGCAATCGGTCAGTAGGAACCAGGTGATGTGGGGTCCTTACCAGGTTTCAACAAAGACACCACATTAGCGGTACGCATGGTGGGGGGCAAGGTCCCCTCCGAGATTGCCTCCAGAAACATCGAGTGTAGCTGCGGTACCAAATGTTCGGCGTAGGCTTTGAAAAATTCTGTTGCAAGGCCGTCCGGCCCTGGAGATTTACCCGAGGACAAGGCACGCAATGCGTCCCGCACGTCGTCTTCTACTGTAGGGGCGTCCAGCTCCAGGGACTGGTCCACCGTCAGAGTGGGTAACTCCACTGTGTCCAGGAAGGATCCCACGTCATGGGCGTTACCTGTCAGTAGGGTGTCATACAGACGAGTGTAGTGCTCAGTCATCAGCGCGTGAATGTCTCTCTGGGTGCTACGTTCCCGACCGAGGTCGTCAAGTAAGAAATGTATGGGGCGCAGGGGATGTTCCTGTCTAATCAAATAGGCCAGTAGTCTCCCGGCCTTGTCGGCGGACGAGTGGGAGCAGATCGAGTGTGGTAAATAGTTATGGCAGCGCAGGCGGTCTAGGAGTGTTGCGCGTTCGGTGTGGGCAGCATCAAGATGTCGCTGTCTTGCCTGGTTGGTGACAACTTGCGACTCGAGTAGGAGTAACCGTCCCTCAATGTGGGTGAATGAGGTGTCTAACTATCTGTGAATACTCCAAGTCTGTCCCAAACATTGGCCCCTAACCACCACCTTAAAGGCCTTCCATTCAGTGAGGATCGAGTCTGTGGAGCCTGTATTAATCGCAAAATAGTTGGCTATTGCTGCCTCCCAACGAGCTTCGGAAGAGGGGGTCTTCCAGGGCTGTGGTCTGTAGGCGCCAGGTCGGTACCAGTGGGGGCACCGCCTCCCAGGCCAGGTGTATCAACAAGAGGTTATGATCGGAGTGTGTCCGACTAAGGTAATCAGTCGCTTGTATCAAGGGGAGGAGGGCTGCGGATACGAGTATTCGGTCGAGGCGTACGTGTAGCTTATGGATTGGAGAATAGAAGGAGTATACCCTGAAGCGAAGATGACGTTCCCGCCAAACATCTAAAAGGGCCCAGTGACCTAGCCATGCGTTTAAAAGGCGAGCGTTGGAGGAAGCGATAGTACTAGTGAGGGGCGGGGGAATGGTCAGGGAAAGCATCAAGTACTGCATTAAAATCTCCGCCCACGAGCCACGGGACGTCCCTCCATCGAAGCAATATCTCTGAGAGATCACTCAAAAAGGTGCCCTGAGCAATGTTGGGGGCGTATAAGGAGCCCAGCAAAATCGGTTGGCCGTTCAGTCTGCCGCTTATCAGGACGTACCGCCCCATTAGGTCCGTCAGAACTTCCTTTTCTTCCCACGGGATCCCAGCCTTAACCCATATCATCACCCCTCTAGCCATGGACGAGTAATTGGTGCTGTATATCTGACCACGTAAAAACTAAACAATTGCCAATACTGAGCAATGATTATGAGAAAAGATTTTTCACCTGCATGTATGACTAAAACATAAATGCACTTGGAGATTAATCCATCAGTCATTGTTTTTTATTTTCAGAACCAATTAGACCATATTTTTTTATCAAAAGCATTTTATATACATGTGTAAAAGGACAATAAATCCAACAACAAAGACAAAATCCTAAACACAACTAACTACACTTCAAGGTGACACCCCCAATCAATCGGAACCTTTCCCTCACACAATCAATCCAACATTCTTCCACAACCAAAACACATTCTCACTTTTAACATCCATATAACAACCCAGTGCTCATTTAACTGGTGAATACACAACCTAATCCCCACGTCAAATGATAATTCCAAAGTATTTCCAGCACATGTAGGAATAGTTCTGAATAAACATTCTTCCAAACATAAACGTCTTGATGAGAACCGGACAAAGGGTCTGGTTCGAAACACGTCGACCCCGTTTTTGTTGTCCCCGTCAAAAGATTTGTGTTTTTTGATGAATTAATTTGTCAATTGAACGAATTAAGACGTTTGTTTGGAAGATGGTTTATTAAGAACTATTCCTACATGTGCTAGAAATACTTTGGAATTATCATTTGACGTGGGGATTAGGTTGTGTATTCACCAGTTAAATGAGCACTGGGTTGTTATATGGATGTTAAAAGTGAGAATGTGTTTTGGTTGTGGAAGAATGTTGGATTGATTGTGTGAGTGAAAGGTTCTGATTGATTGGGGGTGTCACCGTGAAGTGTAGTTAGTTGTGTTTAGGATTTTGTCTTTGTTGTTGGATTTATTGTCCTTTTAAACATGTATATAAAATGCGTTTGATAAAAATATGGTCTAATTGGTTCTGACAATAAAAAACAATGACTGATGGATTAATCTCCAAGTGCATTTATGTTTTAGTCATACATGCAGGTGAAAAATCTCTTCTCATAATCATTGCTCAGTATTGGCATTTGTTTAGTTTTTAGTTATTTGGACTCGGCCTTACTGAGGTGAGTCAAGGCCCTTGGTTGTTTTCTACAGTATATCTGACCACGCCAGCGCAAGCGCGTGGCTTCAACAGCTGCTAGGTTTGTTTCCGGTAAAAGTGCAACTCTCGTCTTGTGCCGCTGTGAATAGGCATAGATTACCCGCTGCGTAGCCGGATGAAGTCGTGACTTTCCTGCTCTCCCGTATAAATAAGGCAGCGGGAAACGTTCATGGAACTGGAGTCTTTCCAGCCTATACGTTGGGTGATCTCCTGGTGTGTGGTTCCATTCATTAATAATGTTGAGGTGGGCCGCCCTATCGTAGGCCCTTATGTCGGTACTGCCAATCCTCCGTTATAGGGGTTGCATTGAAGGATCTGCAATGCTATCCGCGGATGAGCACCGTCCCATTAAAGGAGGCGCAACTCACTGTTAATGAGAGTAAAAATAGTGTCAGGTATTTTGTAATATGTGTTCTGGAGAACATAAAGAAGCTGAGGTAGCGCTACCATTTTATACATTGCGGCTCATCCTATAATAGTCAGAGGGAGTTTTCTCCAGCGTTTCCCATCTGCCTGAAAATGAAGCAACACTCGTCGTATATTGCGATCCAGGCGTAGCAATGGGTCGGTGGTGATGTAGAGACCTAGATGAAGAAAACCCTCTGTGACCAGCCGCTAGCAGCTGGGATAAGTGTAAGGCACTAGGTCTCCACTTAGCGGATAGAGGGTGGACTTAGTCCAATTAACCGTAGCTGCCATTTTCCTCAAAGATGTGCAAAAGGCGGGGGAGTGTTTCAGTGGGTTGTGTGACGTAGAGCAGAAAACCGTCCGCGTACAGCGATATGCGCTCTTCCTCTATGGAATCCGAACTGGTGAGGAAGCCACCCAGGCCCGGTCGGGTACGAACCACACAAGCCAGGGGCTCCAGTATGAGGGCGAACAGTAAAGGGGATAGAGGGCATTCCTGTCTGGTGCCTCTCTGTATCGGCCAACTATCTAAGAGATTTCTGGGTCCAAAGAAGAACAGAAGCCTTCGTCCTATCCTTGACCTCCGAGCACTCAACTACTTCCTCAGACAAGAAAAGTTCAAGATGCTCACTCTTGCTCCGGTTCTGTCTGCCCTGGAACCAGGAGACTGGATGGTAGCGTTGGACTTGGCAGGACCCCTATTTCCATATTCCCGTCCGGCCTGCCCATTGTCGCTACCTGCGGTTTACTTTGGGCCACAAGCACTTTGTTTACCGTGCTCACCCGTGCCCTGCGGGTGTTCACCAAGGTCAGGGCAGTGGTTGCAGCTCATCTGCGGAGATCAAGGGCTCCAGTCTTCCCCCTATCTCGACAACTGGTTGTTGAAGGCAGTCTCGCCCCAAGCAGTCGTCTCTCACCTACACACTGCAGCAACCCTCCTGCACTCGCTGGGGTTCACTATCAACGTGCCATAGTCACACGGACTCCCTCTCAGATGCTCCCCTTCATCAGAGCCGGTCTGGACACGGTGCAGTTTCAGGCCTATCCTCCAGAGCGGCGAGTCCAGGTTAATCGGGCTATAATACAGATGTTTGCAATAATGTTGGGGTGGGGTGGAGTGGGGTTGTGGACCCTTTGTCAGGAGGCCCTCCGCCTCTGGGCTTGGCTAGAACAGCAGGTCATATCCCTGATGATTCAACACCTGGCCGGTTCCCTAAACTCCAAGGCAGACTAACTCGGCTGTCGGTGCCTAGCGGATCAGGATTGGCATCTTCATCCGGAGTTTAAGCAAGGTCTCTTTCAGCAATGGGAAGAGCCTTGATTAGATCTGTTCGCCTCCGAAGAGAACGACCGATGTCAGCAGTTTTGCGCGTTGGAGTTCCCAAGGCAGCTCTCGGTCAGCTGCGCTTTTCGTCTCGATTGGAGCACAGGCCTCATGTACACCTTTCCGCCCATACCATTCCTGTCCAAAGTGCTCAAGAAGATCAGGAGCGATTGGGCTCAAGTCATCCTTGTGGCACTGGACTGGGAACAGGAAGTTTGGTATCCTGAGCTTCTACAGATGTGCTTCGACCCTCCGATCAGGCAGCCCCTTCGGGAGGCTCTTCTGTCTCAGCAGCAGAGGAGGGTCCTGTCCACCCTCGCCTCCCTGTGTGGAGATTGAGCGGCAACATTTGACCACTATTGACCTTCCTCCTGCAGTCTGCAAAGTTATTCTGGCAGCTAGACGTCCCTCCACTAAGTTGGTATACAACTGCTGATGGCACAAATGTTGCAATTCTTGAATAGTACGGTCTGATGACCCACCTGCCTGGCTCCCTCGCTAACATTCTTCTTTTCATTCTTTCTTTGGCTCTGTTCTGGGCACTCTGAAGGGTTACCTTTCTGCCCTTTCTGCTTTTCTACAGTTGCTGTATCAACCGTCACTTTTTAAATCTCCTATTGTACATAGATTCTTAAAGGGCCTCACACATATGTTCCCCCCTCACCATTTAACATGCCCCAGTGGGACTTTAACTTGGTTCTCACGTATTTGATGTGGGCACCTTTCAACCCACACTGCACAATTGCCTCCTCCTGCTGCTTACTATCAAAACAGCCTTATTAGTGGCAATAACTTCTGCCAGGAGGCTGAGCGAATTGCAGGCTCTATCTTCTCAGCCTCCCTAGCTGACAGTTTTTCAGGACAAAGTATTACTCTGTACTAGGCCTTCTTTTTTTGCTAACGTTGTGACACCGTTCCAATACAGGGCAATCTGTCACCTTGCCAACCTTCTACGCTCCTTCCAAGGAAGAAGATAGTCTTCCCCGTCTGGACCCAAAAAGAGCGTTATCGTTCTATCTCGATCGCTCTAAAGAGTTCTGGGTTGATGGCCAACTCTTTGTAGGGTACATTGGAGAAAAGAAGAGTTGTGCTATGCAGAAGAGGACCATCTCTTGCTGGGTTACACTCTGCATAAAAATCTGTTACTCTTTGGCAAAGAAACAGCCTCCTGAAGGCTTTAAAGCTCATTCTACCAGAGTGAAGGCATCCACCAGAGCTCTTCAGCATGGTTTCCCAGTCCTCAACATCTGCCAAGCGGCTACGTGGACGTCCCTGAACATGTTTGCCAAACATTGCCTGGCTAATCGGGTCCATAGGGATGGCCTCTTTGGCCATTCAGTCCTACAGGACTTTCTGGTCTATTACTTTTCCGCAGTCCCTCCTCCAGGGAAATTATTTCTTTGTGTATCTTTTCTAAGTTAAGGAATCTGTGGATAGATGTCTGTATCAGATGGACAACTTACTTACCTTTGGTAATGCCTTATCTGGTAGAGAAATGATCTAGCCGCAGATTCCTTGGTGAACCACCCATCCTCTCTGCACTGCAGATCAGTTTTTAGTGTCATGGTTTTCCCCTTCAGGGCCCTAGTTATTTTTTTAACACACAATGGTCAGTTACTTCATGGCTCTGCACTTCTGGCGTGGAAATTCGCAAAAGTACTGATGTCAGTGCAGAGGTGGGGCTTGTATAGACAGCGCAGTCATCACCACGACGACTAACCCGATGCCTACTACGTCACGTGGAGTCAACCGATGCCAACTATCGGAACGCAGGGGTACTGCTATCAAAAATCTTCTGGATCCAGCCTGATGCCTGGAAGTTCTATGGTACAGAATATGCTCCTAGATCATGTCTCTACCAGATAAGCCGTTACAGAAGGCAAGTAACTTGTCAGTTACCCTGTACACATCTGACCCCGGCATATAGTGCAGTAGATTCACATGCTCCCACCCTCCTCCAGGGACACCTGTAGCTGTTGGTTTTCCTTTACCTCTTTATATGCATGAACATCTCTTTACTTACACTTACTTTACACTCCATTCTCACCCACCTGCAGTAAAACCCTCTAACAAAGGAGTTAATGGATACCCATGCACATTATCACAAGGAGGAGGAGTCACTTGAACTCGTGACTCGACTTCTTTGAAGAATAACAACTTGTAGTTAGACTCAGATTTCAACGTTACTATATATCTTTAACTCTCTAACATTTGCGAAACACTTTCACTCCCTAGATGTCATCAGTGGCCATTTGAGATGTCATCAGTGATTTCACTGACCGTGACATGAGTAATATAATATGTGAGGTCATAAGCAGTGCATTGTGGGGGTGTAAGTTGTAGTTAAGTCAGGTAACCATAACTGCTAAATTCCGCTAGTTTTGTACGAGTGAAATCTGAGCCTAATTTTAACATCTCTGTAACCTTTTTTATTAAGTGATTTTTTTAGATTTATTAACATTATATTTACTAACTGTAACGTCTCTGTAACCTTTGGTATTTTTTTTATTAATATCTGAGGTTTTTTTTAAGGTTATTTCCTTACGATAACGTTCCTGTAACCCTTGTTTTTGTGTGAATTTCTACGGTTCTATTTAATTTTATTTCCTAATTGTAACCTGTAACCTTTGAGAGTGGGTGTGTGAGTGGCTGTTGGGTCTGTGAGTAGGTTTGCAAGTGGCTGTAAAGATCTGTAAGTGGGTGTATGAGTGGCTGTATGGGTGTGTGAGTGGTTGTTTCAGTAGTTTTCTGGGTGTGTGAGGGGCTGTATGGTTGTCTGAGTTGGTGCATGAGTGCCTCCATGAGTGGGTGATCAATCTGTGAGTGTCTGAGTGGGACTGTGAGTGGTTGCGTGAGTCTTTGAGTGGGACTGTGAGTGGGTACCTTAGTGTCTGAGTAGGTGTGAGTCGGTGCATGAGTCTCTGAATGGGTGCATGAGTATCTGAATGGATCTTTGAGTGGGTCTGTGAGTGGGTGCATGAGTGTGTGAGTGGGACTGAATGAGTACGCGAATCCTTGAGTACGTCTGAGAGTCAATGCATGAATCTCTGGGAGTCAGTGCATACACCTCTGAGTGGGTGCATGAGTCTCTGAGTGGGTCTGTGAGTGGGTGTATACAATTCGGAGTGGGTCTGTGGGTGGGTGCATAAGTGTGAGTGGGTCTGTGAGAGGATGTGTGAGTGGACCTGTGAGTTGGGTCACTGAATGAGTATGTGAGTCTTTGAATGAGTATGTGAGTCTTTGAGTGGGTCTGTGAGTGTGTGCATGGGTCTGTGAGATGGTCTCTGAGTCAGTGCGTGAGTATCTGGATCTCTGAATGGGAGTATGAGTCTGAGTAGGTCTATGAGTGAGTGCATGCGTGCCTCCATGAGTCTGTGAGTCAGTCTGAGTACATGAGTGTCTGAGTGGGACTATGAGTGGTTGCATGAGTCTGAGTGGGTACGTGAGACTTGGAGTGGGTGCATGAGTGTCTGAGTAGGTGTGTCTTTACTTGAGTCTCTGAGTTGGTGCATGAGTATCTGAATGGATCTCTGAGTGGGACTCTGAGTATGTGAGTCTGAGTACGTCTGTGAGTCGGTACAGGAGCCCATGTGTGTCTGTGAGTCTGTGCATAAGCCTCTGAGTGGGTGCATGAGTCTGAGCGGGTCTGTGAGTGGGTGCATATAATTCTGAGTGTGTCTGTGAGTGGAACTCTGAATTAGGACATGAGTCTCAGTGGGTCTGTGAGTGGGTCTCAATGAGTGCGTGAGTTAGTTGGTCTCTGAGTGGGTGCATGAGTCTCTGAGTGGGTGCATGAGTCTCTGAGTGGGTGCATGAGTCTCTGAGTGGGTGCATGAGTCTGAGTGGGTTTGTGAGTAGGTGCATCATTATCTGGGTGGGTCTGTGAATGCATTTTTTTGAGGCTGTGTTCGCAAATTCGTTTCAACGCTGCATGGGGTCCACGTTGACGGTCTTGACGAATTTGCGAATAACGCCTTTGGGAAAAAAACCTGTTTAGCAATATATTCAACACATGTGGAGTCCCTGAAAGATCCTTATATTCCTCCCCTGGGGTCGGGACACATTCAGCCTGACCCCTTATGCCAAGTTCTAGCATTGTAATTCAGCCCCAAAGATTGTCCTGATAACTAAAATGGCGGCTGCAACTCTCTGCTCGGGTCGCAGCCAGCTAATCACTCTATTCCTGTTGGCGTGCACATTCGCGATTCATCGTGAATCCGTCGCGATCTTAGATATACAAATTTTATTTCCTTTAGTATCTCGCAAACTACTGAATGGATTTACACCAAATAACAAAAAGCCCAATCTGTCACGTGCGCACTTCCTTTGAACTTGCTCGATGCTAGAAGGGTCCACCTCCAGGCAGCTCCAAGTCTGAATGCCGTTATGGCGCAGACTATTGGAGTGGCCAGGTGAGGCAAGGGTGTTGGGGAAGGAATTACAGGGAAAGAGATCTGTAAGAGAAAGCCAAGACTTTGAAGACGGAGGGCTACCAGGCCTAGAACAGGACAAGACCGGGCCTAAAGCAGGTGCTGTTTTACTGTCAATTGATTGTGTCAGACGTAGTTTTTATAGGCATAACCCCATTATTTGCAAATGCAGATAGTTACAGCAGCCATTCCTTAAGATGCATTCGAATTTATAGCAGATGAACTACCAGGAATTGATGAACATAAATAAATAGAGCCTCACCTTTTGGATCTGCGACAACTGAGGTGGGACACTTGGGTCTCTGCGGAACACAGCTAAGTGCAGAATGATCAGTTTCTCTATTTTCTAAAGCGAGTCCAGCTGTGGGATAACTCTGTGGGTAAATGCATCTGTTGCTTAAATCTGCACGCAACCTACTATACATAGCTTTAAATATGGTAGGTCCAGTAAGTATTTTCACCCTTTTAGGTCAATACTATAAAAAACAGGCTCACTATTTACAGCAAGCATTGGCAAAGCCAATAAGCCTGTGCCTATGTGTGAGCCAATCTGTCAAGGCAGTCGGACAGTGGCAGAATTTATGGGCAAGTCGCTGGGTGACTTCACCAATGCCCTTGACGCTGCTGGAAGTGAATGCAGTGGGCTACAATTCAACTCTACACATTTTCATTCCTCACCACATAATTCAACAACAAACCACATTTCTTCTCAATAATACAATTACACAGTACTCCACATACATCCGAACAACACCACAGAATTCCGCATCATGCCACAAAATTCAACAGCCCACCACATAATCCTCCTGTTTTCTGTCCCTTCGTTTAATTCGGAAAATCTCACGGTTCTTTTCCACTGATGCACTCAAAACCATAGTCATGGCCCTTGTTACCTCCCGCCTTGACTATGGCAATGGCCTGTACGTGGGCATACCTGCCTACGAATCTCGCCGTTTACAGGCCATTCAAAACCAAGCTGCTCGCCTTATCCTTTCCCTTCCTAAATCTTCTCACATCACCCCGGTTCTCAAGTCCCTTCATTGGCTTCCTGTCCGTTTCAGATCCTTCCTACAAATTGGCTTGCTTAGCTTTTCGGGCCCACTCCCGCTGTGCTCCCCTGTTCATCACTTCCCTTGTCTCCTCTCATGCCCCTAGTCGCACTCTCCGTTCCTCCTCTCTTTCTCTCCTCCATATCCCTCGCTTCCGTAAATCCAGAACGGGGGGCACCCGGTTCTCAGTCCTGGCCCCCCAGTTCTGGAACAGCCTTCCTCTGTCCATCCGTTCTATCCCCATCTACGCCCATTTCCGCAAAGCCCTCAAAACTTTCCTTTTCCTCCAGGCTTTTCCTTCCTAGTCTTCCGGGGTCTCCTCGGCTGAGTTCTGATCAGGTCCCCAGCGCCAGGAAGCCGCTTGGCCGCAGTGCGCTCTATTAAATATTTTATTCATTCATTCATAATTAAACTCCACAACATAGCACTCCACAATACAAAATGCCATTCTGCATAATTACTCTCTATCGCACACAATCCCACTCCACATAATTCCAATACACACACTACCACATAATTATATCCACATATTTCTACTGCACACCATGTTACATAATTCAACTACACAAATCCACTTCACACTACATAATTCCACCACACACAATACCACAACTAACAATTCCAATCCAACTCACATAATTCCACTCCACACCACATACATCCACTCCACTCCAATCCAAAACACATGGGTAAAAGACATTGTCATTCACAATGCCAATACTTCTAACAAAAGCAAGACCAATTTGCGTTGCAAATGCTTTTGTCTTCTTACAGCAACCATCGCTATCTCAGGATATTAAAGCTTGGATTGTCTTCAGCCATCAATATATCTTAATTGTTAACATGTTTTCCATGTCTAAAATGAAATGCGGCATGGTGTATATATTGGGTTCACATGTTTTAACGTCTCTATCTCTCTATGTTTTAGCTGGTGCCGGAGTACCATACCCAGCAGCACAGCCACCTTACAATCCTGCATTCGTGGACTCTGCAAAACCGGCCTACTGAATGGATATTCCTCTCTGCCTCCATGTGTATTACACTTGTTTTGTACCACCTACCAGGAACTATCCAGGCCCTACAGATGTTGGACTTCATAAAATAGGCTTTTCTTGAGGCTCAGCTGCTTTCCTCCTAAGAACAACCCTTCACAGCAAACTGTGTCCTTAGAATTTAGGGAATAAACTGGGAATGTTACCATCCCAGTCACTGAATCCACGTTCAAAGACGAGAACTTTCACAGCCTTGCAGTATTGTCCGTTAGCACCAATTTTGTTTAAAAATGATTCCCATTGATTTCCATACACAAATGACCAAAGATAAAACCCCAGCTCATAGCAAAAGAAAATACAGAATGGTGAGGTTGAGTTCTTATTCACGGATGCAGAAACTGCTATTAACCTGTGAGCACGGTAGAGCCCAACTAATGGGACTTCTGTAAGCCGGTTCGAATAGCATTGGTTAAGGTCTTGGAATGGGTATGTCACAATGCAACCAACTGTACATGGGTTCTTTGTTTCTGTAGAATGGATTAAGCAGCCTTCATTAAAGTACATTTGGACTTTATGTAAACCAACAGGATAGATAGCAGACAATCTGATTTTTCTGATTGCACACTGTCTTCTAAACTAAGCATCCCATTTATGTAAGCCGCAAAGCGTTACTTCAACTAGGTGAGCTTTTTGCACCTCCGATTTGCTCCCACTTAATTTTTGTAAATCTAAATCTAGTGGCGATTGTATTTTGTTGCATGCAGAATACCGCTCTTGTTCACAGATGACATTACTCCGGATAGCATGGACTCCGTGGTGGTTAAGCATGTGGGGAGTGGGTATAGATCCAATCTCAGGATTACAACTAAAATGATACTGAGGTCATTCCAGTCGGTTAAGCATGTTTCCTGCCTAGAATGATTTGTAGTCCAGCCATTGTACTTTACCATTCCTATGCGGAAGCCATGTGTCCACTTCAGGGGTTAGATCAGGAAATATGTGCTTTATTCTTGCATATACCTGAGCCACTGAGATCTCCTGCAGAACCCAGGCCCCAAAAGTGTGGTTGCAGTGACTGGAAATTCTCCATGTCAACTTGCTAGTGACCATTATTATCACAACAGTGTATTGGATACAAACCTAACATCAGTGAATCAAACCTTCGGTAAAGGACAAGTCTTAAATTGTCGTTATACGTTTTTTAAACTACCCCCAAAAATAAATACATTTGCTTTTAAGGGATATTTGTTAGGTAGCTCTTCTCGAACGCAATTTCAAAAGGTGGTTCCTATTGCAACCATTCATTAAAAAGAGGTTTATGCTAGACTCACAGTTACTTATTAAATATGCTCATTGGTGGCTAAGCTCCTAACAGCCGATCTACATACATTTCACCGCGGGAAGATGAGGTGGGAAGGGGGGGGATTGCTCAGAGGATGTTACATTTTCAAATTCTAGTGTTGAACAGTCGTTGTCTTCTTCCGTCCAAGATCACTAACAAGAGGGCAGTCGTATAAGTTAATAGAAACACCAGATCTTTTAGAAAGGACTCCTTGTTAGGAGGCTCCAGACCCCAGCTTGGTTTTGTTTCATTGTTCGTTCGCTTTAGTGTTGCTAGTACTCTCAAGGTTTGAGCTTGCGCTCCCTCGCAGGTTCTTCGATCTGTTGTTGCATAACATTGCTTTGCAAAGACATTTTTTGCAGTCCCCAAAAAGGATTTTATATAAAAAATAAAAAAACAGTTTGTTTATTCAAGTGTTCAATGTGCAGCAGAGACAACAGGGGAGTGAACCACAACCAAGCATCACAAAGGACATTTTGCAGGACCATTAGTATAAAGTAGACTAGTCCTTTCCACCTGTAATTTAAGGTGAAGGGTTATTTTCGTTTATAATTCATGAGAGCCATAAAAAATTATTGTTGCGCAGCATTTTTCAAAACACTTAGTGTGCATGGGAATAGTGCTGCTCAAGGAAACTTCACTTGACAGAAATTCAGAACTACTAGTTTTTCTTTGTGCGGCACTGGCAATGCTGGAAAACAAAACAAAAACACCTCTGCGTGCATTTCAGGTGTGGCCCGAGTATGGTTTATTGAAAATGTCTATAAGTGTACCACCACCACTTACCGTATACTAATCTAAGTTAGGGAATGAAAGGGATTGTGTGTGTGTATGTTTTTAACAGTCTAACATTTTTTTTCTTCAAATGTTCAGCAAAAATATATATATGTAACCAAAAATTGTTATTTTCAAAGTGTACGTCTGTAGCAGTGCTGCTATTGACACAGCTGTAAAACCGACTGCACCGGTTTTGATAGTTGTTGCGAATATATTTTTTCAAGAGCAAAATGCACGAATTCATTAGAAGCAAACCATGACTAAGGAAGCGGTGTCCTTTCCTGACCCTTATAATTAGACCGCTTTGAATTGCTACCTATGTATTTCTCTTGCTTTAGGGTTAATGCTGTAAATAGCTCACATCTGTTATGAAAGTTATTGAACATATATTCCCTGTTGGTTGCTTTTATCCATGTTGTTGTTTTGCTTTTGTAGCTTGTTCCTTATTTTGATTTCTGAATGCCAGAATTAGGTGTTTTCTTATTCAGGAATATTTTCAAGCCGTATATTTCCTGTTCATCTTTTTTCAGCTCATCAGGTAAACGTATCTACTGGATATTTTCTCAGGCCTTCCACTCACCGCCTTATGGTATCACGAGAATCAGCTACAACGTGTTTCACTCATAGATAGTAGTTATTTTCTTACTAATTTTTTTGCAAGTATGCATAATGTTGAATATATGACTGTTAAAGGCTATGAACCAGGGCTTTGTTAAACATTGTAATTTGTATCCATAATTGCAGCCCGGGTCTGCCTGGGCCTGCCCGCGTGAATGCATGATTTCCTTGATGACTGACTGAATAGAGCTTTATAATGACAGGTCTTGCAGTGAAAGACGAGAGCATTTTTTATTTATGTCATTGATTATTGTATTTTTCATTGAAATGCGAGATAAGAGCATAATGTACCAAATGCGCATTAAGCCTCATACACAAAGCCAGACTGCTAAAAGTCAGAAATGTAATAGTGGATATTTCCCATTAGTTTTAGAAGGGATTTCTGTTCTAGTAGCATTCACATAGAAAAACAGTGGTTGTTCTATTAACATACATTGTAGTCGTTTGGGTAACTCTCACATTTGCAAAATTTACTTATGCATATTTTTCGCCATGTGGAGGTTTGCACGAGTAAATCATGCAGAAATGCCCCTTTGTAGGTGGAAGTAATTTTTTTCTCTGCAGTGAAAATATTCTGGAGAAACTCGTTTTCTTCCGCCTCATCATACGCTGTAGTGTTACCTTCCGATTTTCACTCTGCTTGGCATTTGCCTTTCAATTGTGGGACTTTATCTGCAAAATGTTAGTTCATACCTACAAATTTATTAATTTTTGTTATTAACTCTATTTGGCAAAGCCAGCCCTAAGAGGCACCCTCTCTCCTTTCCAGATGTAAATTTACCTTATTGTAAGTCTGGCATGCTAATACATCTTCAACTATTATGAGTAAAATTTAAGATGGCAACCTTCCATTAATCCTGAATCAGGATGTAGGATTTACTGTCTGAAGCCGCTTTTATGTGCACCTGAGGGTCCTCTTTGATGTAGTAAAATTTTGCGAATTAGGCCATTTGCTTCCAATTTTAAATCACGGATTTCTATGTTCAATAATTTCTAAGGCATTTCAGAGTTGCTGCAGGTTGTTGCATACCCTATCTTTGATTCAGTCAAATTAACTTCAGTTCCATAGTAGAGATCAACCAGCTCTTTGGCTCGACGTTTACCTTTAAACATGTTTTACATTTTTTTTTGTTTCACTGCATTTTTCATCGAGTGTCTTTTTTATCCTTAACACATTCTCGTTGTTTTTTTCTATTGAAATCTATTATACCAAGTTCCTGCCTTCACTTTGGCTACACTTTATTTCGTTGGCAGTAACAGCTACTTATAATGTGTTTTCAAAAGCCTGTTACAAAAAATAAAGAAGAATCTTTGTACCTGTTTTTTTTACTTCTTTTGTTCTTGAAGTTAAGAATATATATATATATCTCAATCAATCAAAATCCAAGCTTGTTTCTTACGTTCTCCCTGCCCTAGGTAGTTGGATCATCCACGCCGGCCGAGTGCACTGGACCTTGAACTCAAATAGAACACAGTTCAAGAAGACGATCACTCGGGATAATTCAAATGGTAGATGTATTTTACTCCAGGAATGCGTTTCGATTGTCTTGCAGTCTTGTTCACACACTGGATGTGAGTTTTCTTGCAGAACACATACAGATACTTCGAAATAGAAAGCAGAGAAAGGGAAGCTGCAAGGAACATATGAACATGGCATCCATATTGGAATGTGCAAATACATCAATCTGCTTGCAAATTGCTTCAAAATCCATTTGTACATCATTTCAAGATTACTCAATACTGAATATATTATCTACAGTGAATAATGAGCCAAGTCGCCTATAATATTAAACATTTTTTTTTTTTTAGATAATTGGTACTCAATATTTTGTCCTGATAATGAACTCCCAATGACCTGAGGTCAAAACGCTGTGACTACAGACGTATATAGACCACATCTATTATCCCCAAGCCTAAAAATAACGGAAGGAGTCAAGAGTCATGCCTCTTTTTATTCTTGTTTGTGATGCACTTATTGCTCACACTTGCACCTTTTTCACATATGTGAGCACAGGATCATCCATAACTATGGTAACAGAATAATAAATACAGTGCATCATCATTTTGATAATGGTTAGACTTTGAATCGGATTAATGAAGAGCCTCCCAAAGGAGCAGACTGAGCTGATGACCATGCTCAACAGCTTGGGTCGAGAACTCTGGACCGGCGTGCTATGGGCGGAAAGGCGTACAGGAGGCCTGACTTAAGTATAGTTAGTGTTAACTGGCTAGTGAGCTGAAGAGTGTGTAACAAGGTCTGCTACTTAGAACAATGTCACGGTGGTGGATGGATTGTAAATGAAAGTTATAACTATAACATTTGAATTTTTTAAGTTTGTGTAGTTTAAACTTGGTTTGTTTAGGGAAAGTACGTTTTCATAAGTATAACTAAACTTATACCTTTTGTTTTTTTCATTGAATGACAATGTTTTGGGTATTCTTCAATAAAAATTGTAGGGTTCAGTGTCGCAGGTGGAGAGTTATGTGGTGTGTCGTACAGTGGAGGAGAGTGTTGTAAAGTCTATTGTCACAGAGTGGTGTATTGTAGATTGGAATAGAGTAGAGTGTAGTAGTGTATCGTACAGTGTAGTAAAGTGTTATATATTGTAGAGGCATGGTGTCTCATTTATTTGAGTCAAGTATGGTAACCTGGAGCATACTGTCATAGAGTGGAGTAGAGTGTCATAGATTGTAATATCATCAAGCAGAGAATTGAAGAGTACAGTAGAGGAGAGTGGAGTGGAGTGGAGTGCTGTGTCATATAGTGGAGTGCCGTATGGTAGACAGAAGTTGAGCGGGGTGTAGTACAGTTGCCTAGAGTGGATGGGTATAGAGTGTCATAGGGGGTAGCACCAAGTTGTTGAGTGGAGCTGCATACAGTGGAGTAGAGTATCAGTCAGTATAGCAGAGTATGGCATAGAGGCGTAGAGTGGGAGAAAGTAGAGTACACTGGTGTGGGGTAGTGTAGAGTGGAATAAAATGTCAGAGTGAAGTGGCGTATTATAGACTTTAGTGACATGGAGAGCAGTAGGGTGGCATAGTATACAGTTGAGTAAAGTGTCATAAGTTGAAGTACTGTGTTGTACAGTAGAGCGTAGTGGGGTGTCGTACAGTATTGGAAAGTGAAGTAGACCACAGTAGAGTGGCATATAGTCTAGTTGACTTTTGTAAGTGGCCTGGTGTACAGTACAGTGTTGAAGAGAGGACTGGCATGCTGTGTTATTGACTACAGTGGCGTACAGTACTGGGTCAGTGTAAAGTAGATTAAAGTGGGATGCAATTATATACAAAGAGTTGGGTACAGTATCCTATAGTGGACTACAGTATTGTAGACTAGTGTTCTACAGAGGCATATAGTATATAGTACAGTGTTGTACAGCGGAGTGAAGGGGTATTGACAGGAGTGAAGTGTCTGAGAGTGGCATATAGTGTTGGGGAGTTGCATAGAGTACAGAAGTGTGTCAAACAGTAGAGCTGCGTAGAGTGGATTGTTGTATAGGAGGGTAGGGTGAGGTAAAGTCTTGTACAGTGGAGTAGAGTTGAGTTGAAATGTGTGGCGTAAAGTACAATAGAGGGTATTGGTGTGTCGTGGAGTGTACTTACATAGCGTAGGTATTAAACTTTTATACATTGGAGTCTCGCACAGTAGAGTGGAGTGCTGTGTCGTTTAGAAAAGTGCAATAGAGTGTTGTGAGTAGAGGTGTGGCGCAGCGGCCAGGGCATCTGACTCCAGAACTGGGGGCTCACGGTTCGATCCCCGGCGGCAGGTCAGACAAGCACCATGTGACTCTAGGCAATTGCTCGATTAATGATCCCGGCGGCCCCCAGCGCCTTGACACCCTTGGGTAATTGTTCACGCTTTGCAAATACTGGACATTTACATTTACATTGGATGGTACGGGCATACAGGGGAGTATAGAGTTGGACAGTGTAGTGTACGGTTCAGAGAGGAGTAGAATGTTGTAAAGTGCAATGAAGTGGGGTAGACTTTTATAGATGGAGTTTATATATATATATATATATATATATATATATATATATATACACACATATATATATGTGTATATATATGTGTATATATATATATATATATGTGTATATATATATATGTGTGTATATATATATATATGTGTATATATATATATGTATATATATATATATAGTGGAGGAGAGTTTCTTACTGTGGATGGAGCGGGGTAGAGTGGCTTACCGTAAAGTGGAGTAGCATACAGGGAATAGCGTAGAGTGGAGTGTAGAAGAGTGGAGTGGAATAGCGTAGAGCGGAGTGGTGTTCAGTGGAGTAGGGTACAGTGGATTAGCGGGGTGGCATACATTGAAGTGGCATTGTTAGAGTTGAGGAAACATAGAGTGTTGCACAATAGAGTATGCAGGCATAGAGTGGAGTACAAATTTGGACAGTGCAATGTACGAGGATAGAGTGCAGTAGAGTGGCATAGAGTGTACTAGAATTTTGTAGAGTGGAGGAGAGTATACTGGTGTTGCGAAGAGTGGAGTAGCGTACAGTGGAGTGGCATAAAGTGGAATAGCATAGAGTGGCATAGCTTACAGTGTAGTGGGGTAGTGGAATGTCTCATCGGTTTCCTCCCGCAATGGTTTCCTGATGTTTTCCTGATGTTTTCTTCTTGAGCGCGATCAGCGTACCTCTCTCCACGGTGGAGGTTTTTTCCTTTCTTTTCTCTCACCAGCTGCTGTCCGTCCTCATGTCATGTTTTCGGTCTTTAGCTTGTGGGTCGGTGCCTGATGCCGGCTCTAGGGCTGGCAGTGATTTAAAGGCATCACGTCCCTCATCCTGTACATGAGGCACCTCACGCTTCCCTACTGATTCTTCAATGGCTACGTTTCCAGATGTCCTGTGTTCCGCTGCCTGGCTTTGAAAAACTGCTGTGGGAGTTAAGGAGGTGGTTTAGAGTCTGACAAGTTTCCGCCCCTCCTGTGGCATAGTAAGTCATCCTCTAGCTCTTCAGGGGTTTTATGCAATCCCCACCCTTGCGACTCATCCCCACCCCAGGATTTTCTAGGTCGGGGGAAAGCTAGACAAGAAGTCTGCGTTGCAATTGTCCCTGCCCTTCTGATGTACCCCTCGGACCGAAAGGGCTGTATCGAAAGGAACCATCGCAGAACCCGTGCCCTTGTTCCGGCTCATCCATGTCAACAGGGCTTGTCCATATACAGTACGAAGGGCTTGCCTTCGAGGTAGTATTGTACATTTTCTACGACCCATTTAATGGCTAGCCATTCTTTTTCAATTACGGGATATCATTGCTCCATGTGGAAAAAGTTTCTGGCTTATAAAAGGGTTAGGTGATTCCAGTCTCAGACCGTACAGCTCCTATTGCGACCGCAGATGGGTCAATATGTAATATAAATTTATTATCAAAATTAGGGGGCTTCAGAACCAGGCTAGAGGTGATGGACTGTCTGAGGAGCTGGAAGGCTCCCTTGACGCAGGGTGTTGGATTTAGGATCTCTGGGTTGAGGGTCTCTTTCTTTAGATTGGTCAACGAACCCGCAATTGTGGAATACCTGCAAATAAAGCACCAGATAGCAAAGTCCCAAAAAGGCATGTCCTTCCTTTATGGTACGCAGAAAGGGGTGACATTTATGGCCCGCACCTTCTCTTCCTGAGGTTCAATAAGGCCATTACTCAATACGTATCCAATATATTTGACTCTTGAATACCCTGCTCTGTATTTCTTGGCATTAATGTGCAGACCTGCCCTATGTGACTCCTGAAGAACATTTTTGCAATGAACAAAGTGTTGTTCCCAAGTTTTTCTATATATGACAATATCGTTGATATAAGTAGAGGAATGTGACTGATGGTTCAGAAGAACCTCATTCATAAGCCTTTGAAAAGTCGCTGGGCTTCATGAAGCCCAAAGGGCAGAACAGTAAATTCAAATAGCCCCCCTGAAGTAGCAAAGGCTGTCTTCTGTTGGTCAAAAGCTTTCAAGGGTACATGTAATATCCTTTTGTGAGGTCTAATGTAATATATTTGGCCTTGCTCAGTCTCTCTATTAATTTGTCCACCCATGGAAGGGGACATGCATCAAACTTGGATACGCTGTTAACAGCCCTGAAGTCTATGCAGAAACGGATTGTGCCATCAGGCTTTGGCCTCAGCATGATTGGGCAGTACCAATTACTTTGGGAGAGTTGTATTTCTCCCATTTAGAGTATTCTATTGGACTTCGTTCTGTATGCCCTCTATACGGGATGCAGATATCCAGTAGGGTTTAACTTTCGATATAACCCCTCAAGGAGTGGTAATGGTGTGTTCAGTCAGATGGATTTTCCCCGGGAAGTCTGAAAAAAATCACAACAAAGGTTCTATTAGTCATGAATTTGGTTCTTTGTTTCTCAGTGAGGGTATCATTGATAGGAAGGAGGTTAGGGGTGCTCTCATTAGGGGATACAGTATTGGCTACATTTACTTTTTGTGGTGTAGGACCTAACAATTCTTTTAGCATATCGATATGGAAGGTTTGCTCTCTATGAAGGGTGATCTGTAAACAATAGGTAACTTTGCTTATTTTGGCTGTAATTCGTTAGGACCCTTTCCAATTTTATTTTGTTTCTTTTCTAATGTAGAGTTACACTAACACCCAGTCGTTTACCTGGTAAGTACACCGTTTTTTTCCTTATCAATTATCATCTTTTGTCTTAGGTGGCTTTTCCCCATGTTACAGTGAGCCAAGTCTCAGGGTTTGCCTATCCTGGTTTTTAGTTGATTAGCATACTCCAAAAGCCCACTCACTTCACCTCTTGCGTTTTTCCCCCCAGACTTTTTGGGTTATTTCTAGTAGGTCCCAGGACTTTCTTCCATGGAATAACTCAAGAGTAACCGCCTAAGCTGCTTTGTGTTTGACCCCTGATTACAAAAAGAGACAGAGGTTAGAGTGACCCCAGTTCTTACCTTCACTGATTAGCATCTTCTTTAAGGTCAATTCATAGGAACCGTTATACCTTTTGACCAGTCCATCCATTTGAGGATGGTAAACCAAAGTCTTAATGTGGGTCAGATTTAACAGTTTACAATCTTGACTCGTTAGTTGGGACATGAAAGGGGTCCCCTGATCTGTAAGGATCTCTTTCGGGAAATCCTACTCAGGAGATCAACTCTATTAGATGTTGGGCGATGGCTTTAGTGTTCATTTTAAGGGGGTAGCTTCTGGATATCTTGTGAAATAATCCATGATTTCCAAAGCATACTGATGACTTAGGTAGAGGCCCTATTATATCCATGCCTATATGCTCAAAAGGGGTTCCTATGACAGGTAGTGGTTGGGGTACGGGCAGGGGCCTATAGGTATTCTTTTTTTGGCATACTTTGCACTCCTGACAATACTTCTTTATAGTAGCGTATATTCCAGGTCAATAAAAGTGGTGCAGTATGGCCTCAGTGGTTGTCTGGGTCCCATTGTGACCAGCCAAAAAAATGTGAATGTGCAAAAAACAATCTGTTCCTGAAAATCGTTGGGAACGAACAATTGGGGGTTCATTGGGTTTGCCTACTCTGTACAGTAATCCATGTTTTATGATAAACTGAGGGAAGGAAGTGGAGGGATTCTCGGTGTTAAGTTGTGCTTTTTGCCACACATTCTGTAGGGTAGCATCATTAGTGTGGGAGAAATGGAAATCGCAGTCTATTTCCCAGGGCTCTTGTGTGAGGAGTGTATTTTTAAGGCAGGACTCATGGAGGTGGGGAGGGGGGTTTCCTGTCAGGATCATTAAAATTAAGGTTAGTCAAAACCATCTCCATAAAATCGGAGTTATCAGTTCGTAATATTATGTTTTATGGGAGGTTTCTCAGGACCTCAACCTCAATATTCGTATTTTGTCCTGTAAGGGTGGTACAGTGAGGAATGTACAACAGGATAAGTCTTCATATCTCAGTTTACTCATCTAATACATGCATGTGTCCCTGGAACTATCTGTGAGGAATGTATAAGGTCACCCTGCACCACCGACTGCTTACACCCGGAGTCTAACAAGGCTGTTAACCATTTCCCATTTACTTGCAAACTTACATTAAAGCAGGGTCCAAATTCTTGGGTGTGCAGGATAGAAAGAAAAGCGTTACTGACATCCATAGGCTCATCTCCTTGTTTCTTGGTAGGGCAAAATCAGATTAGGTGGCCCCAGTCACCATATTAGAAACTTTGGGAACCCTTTTGGGTTGGGGTTTCAGGTCGCACGAACATTGCTCTAGTATAGTCCATTAAAGGTCTGTTGAGTTTCTTCTCAATTATTTTTTCCCTTTGTCGGGAATTATTCAAATGACTCCTCTCCCTTTCCCATCATAACATCGTGGTTGAGCTCAGGAGAAGATAGTGGCTATTTCCACAACTTGTTCAGCGATCAGGTTGGTATGTTGCCTCAGCCATTTCTGAGTGTCCACTGGAAGAGCTTCCAAATACTGCTCAAGGTATATATGCTCCATTATTTCCTCTTCACCACATGTGGTTTTCACCATTTGTTGGCAGCGATTTTGAGCTTAAAGTGTAAGGTCTTGGGGTATCACCAGGGGAGACCCTCTCTTTTCTAGAAATTACTCTATATACCTCTGTATCCATCCACAAATGATCCTGGTTGATCCCCCTGATATTGTCATAAGGGGTGCTCCCTTGAGCGTTGGCTATTTGATAAGAAGCTTGGTCTTTCCTGGTGAGAAAGTGAGCCAAAAAGAAAGACAATTTGTCCCTGGGCCATCCACAGGCAAGGGCTGCCCTTTCAGAATTAAGCAGAAATGCATCCGCATCCTCCTCTATGACTTATTTCTGCAGAGTTATGTTTGGTCCCACAGGCAAGGTGCCCATGGTTCCCGCAATACGGAAGGTCAATTGGAATTGGACCTCTGACACCTTATGCATTCCCTCTGCTTGTATTTTAAGGGCATCACATAGAAGTTCCCTGTCTGCCTTGGCGTAGGACATTTTCTGTTATAGGGCCCAATCCAATTTCTTTTGGCCCTGAGCCAGTTGCTGAACAAGGGTTTCCATTTTGTTTTGACAGTTTAAGGTGCCCACATTCTCCACCATATGTTCTAAAGCGGGGTTATGATTGGACAAGATACACTTGGATTACTTTTGTATGCTAAATTTTATTATGGTACATGTCGTTAAACAACCAATTTTTTAGCCAATGTATCTTCTTTGTATCCTTCTTTACGGATGACAGAGGTCAGGCCCACCAGATCTTCATTCGGCCTGCGAAAGAATCACAGAGGCCACAGGTAAGTGGACAGATTTTACTCGCCTTCAGAGGGCTGTCTTCTCAAAGGAGGGGTTTGTGAGGGGTGTTCTTAGGAGACCTATTTCCTTTCCCTTCATCAGCACCCAATGATAATGTGCTCAAACGTAGAAAATTTTACTTCAATCAGAATTACATTAAAAGAAAAGAGTACAAAACTAAAGAGAACATACACCGAAACTGAAAGGAACCTAGCATTACGCTCCTTTTTTATGCGGCTACCCTCTTCCTCTGGAAACCATTTCTTTAACCCACAGGCATATCTCTTTTATTAATGCAAGAAATCAGCACAGTTGTTGTCTATGCTGCTGTGAGAGTGATAAGTGCCTCAGTGAAGACAGTGGGTATAGCATGCAAAGACTATATAAAGGATATGAGGCCATAAATTAAGGCGGTTTCAGGATTCTTCTTTTTCTTTTGTTGCTTAAATATTTTTATTGCCATTTACTTGTTTTTATAAACATGACCAATGCATTTACAACATGTTTGACGACTTCACAGCAATGCAGTTCGGGGTACAAACCATCGAATTACCAGGTAAGCTAGAAAGCAGATTATTGTAATAGTAACTGGAATAGTGTCATCACAATAACCGTGGCAATGCGAATTAGACCTTAAGGTATGTCACTCATTAGGTATTCTAGACATGGTGCATTACATAATCAAACTGTGGATGTAGGGTACAACAAAATGAGGACAACGTTACCAAAGGAAGGGTAGGGTAGTCGCCTGAGACCCGTTGCCGCGAGTGCTGAAAAGGGGCACCCTGCCAGAGCCTAATGTCAGTAGCTCCATTAAGTAGGGTTATATGTTTATGTGAATGGGGCTAGGTCTATGCATGTGTACTTCTAAGCACTGAGTACTAGTTTTGTTTGCCGTTTTGGGGTTCCCCTATGGTAGCGACCATGTCCTGCAGGTTCGACACCATAGCGTCCCAGTGAGTCGCCAGAAGAAACTTACGGATGCCAAGCAAGTCCTCACGGCACAGCACCACTCCCTCCGCCCTAGCCGAGTCGAGTAGAGACTAGCGCCAGGCTATTGTGGGAGGTGCCATATGAGATTTCCAACGTTTGATGATCAGGCGCTTTGCTGCAATTAGCCCCAGATCACGAATTCGGGTGGTCGCCCTGTTTTTCTTATTCCTATTAAATATGTGTAGTATGTGTACCTCCCAATGAAAGGGGACGTACAGGCAGCCAGCGTGGTCGTCACATTGCCCCAATATTTGCTTAAAGCAGGGCAATGCCATAGCATAGGGAGTATATCTGCGTCTAATAGGCAGCATCTAGGGCAGACAGCATCAGATCTGAGGAAATACTTATTGATTTGAGCTAGGGCGAAATATGCCCAATGTAATATAAAACATTAAGTTTGCTGATTGCTTGGGATATGCGTTGGACCACTCTGTGCGGCAACCTACTCCGTGTCTGTGAATGCCCTTCCCAGAGCCTCCTCCCAATGTTGCTTCAGTGGGGTCAGGTCAATCTCTGTGTGTTGACGGAGTGAGGACGGGAACCATCGAGTCAAGTGCCCCCTAGTTACCATCACATGAAGGTACTGAATCGTATGTTGTGTGGGTGGTTCCTGGGCAAGTGTGCCCCACTTAGATGCCAGCTAGGCTATAAGTGCTCAGTGTAATAAAAACTGTCCCGGGTACATTTTCTTTTCAGACATGAGCTCCTGGTATGGAATGAGTGAGCCATCCGGATAACGGTCCCCTATGTCCTGATTGGGTTCCGTGTACCAGTTCTGATGCCGTGGTGCATATGTCACCTCATGGTGTTTCTAGTAGTGGGATAGCGGGGACATATGGGATGGTAGTCCTGGTGATGAAGTGGCATCTACAGAAGCACTTGTAGGCTACGGTGGGTAAAAGCACTCCCAGCAGTCTGGGTTTTGTGCATCGATGAAAGATATGCAGTAAAGTATGTTGTGGCATCAGAGGTTTCAAGGAAGCCGTGTCCGCTAAATGTCGGGATGATAGCCACCTGGCAATCCACTGAAGCTGAGAGGCCAGATAGTAGTGCTCGAAGTTGGGTACCGCCAACCCCGCTTGTTCCGCTGGCAGATAGTTTCCTCACTCTGTGAGTTGACGTTCTCCATATAAAGTCCCTTATTGTCTTTTCCTATTTGCGAAAAAAGGGAGGGGAGAAGTTAATAGGCAAGGTAGAGGAGGCGGGGAGGGCTACCATTTTTGGGTCTCGCCTACGCAGCGCGCATGCGCTGTACAGGAGGACCTTTAGCAGTCGTTCTGCTCTTTTTGGAAGCACATACTCGTCCTTGTGGCGGCATCCACCTTGCGGGAGCGAGCAGGGGCGCGCCACAAACATGAGTATGTGCTTCCAAAAAGAGCAGACTGCACGCACCACTCCCGGGCTTGTTTCTTCCATACAGTTAGCTCTCTCACGCTTGTTTCTTACAAAGGCTCAGAAGCGGCATGCTGTAAGGGGGCTTTGTTTAAGTGCATCTTTTATTTAACTTTCACAACGCGCCTTCGCTCATCTTGCATTTTTATTTAAATTACATGCAGACACTCGCATTTCACACTCTGCGCAAGCAGGGTCCATTTGTTTATACTTGTGGTGTTTGTAGACTCCTAATAATACCCCCTCGGGAGCCTCTGCTTGCTTCAGCCCCTTCACCCCTCCCCCCCCATCATTTCGAAAGCGCATATTTCCTGTTCTTTAAACTCTTCCAAAGGCTCAGAAGTGGCTTGCTGCAAGGGGCCATTGTGTAAGTGCACCTTTTATTTAACTTTCACAACGCGCCTCGCTCGTCTTGCGGATTTTGTCTGCCAGTTTGTGCTGGTCCGCTCGTAAGAGTGTGAAGTCGGAGGTAATGGTCTCCACTCTACCCTCCAGGGAGGTAAGCGTCTGTTGCTCCCATCCGAGTCAGTCTGCAACCCAGTCTCTGCCGCTCCGCTCCGTGGTCCACATGTCTGCAGGGGGGGAAAGGAGTGCCCACCTTGGCCCAGCGGGAGCACCCCTCTGCAGCGATCGGGCCGGTGCTGGCCGCCACTGACCTCTTCTCATCGCTGCTGTGGGTGGAGCAGTAGGGCAGTCTCGGCACCCTCCACAGCACACCACCAGGCACCGTGTCCGTCCGCTTCTGGTTTCCTCAACACTGGTCACATTATGGAGTGGAGCTCCTCACCACAGCCCTCAGACTGGCAGTTTGATTTCCGGCCAACAATTGCTGTAGAACTCCGGCGCCACCCACACCGCCACAGATAAGGGGGGGGCCCTCCTTCTGGCCCAGCGAGGACCCCAGCGTAACGCCGGCCCAGTCGCGGCCGTTCCCCGGTCCCTCTTGCTGCAACGGTGGACAGAGCAGCAGCGCGTCCCAGGCACACACCTCTGCCACCCGCCAGGTGCCATGCCTCCTGTCCGACTAGGGCCTCCGTCACCTGGGCCAGCGTGCGCTCCGGGCACGTGGCAGGTCGTGGACTAGAGCTTCGTCTCTGTGGTACCCTCAGTGACGGGGGACCCCTCTCCAAGGCCGCAAGGACCCCCCACAATCTCCAGATCAGTAGGGTGAGTTCCCTGCTGGTTCACGCCACGATTCTCAAGATGACCGGGGGATGGGACCCAGAGCGTCTCTAGAGAACGTCTGCTATCTTAGGTGCCTGGCCACGCCACCCTGGCGGTTTCAGGACTCTTCTTGAAGGATTTCTTTCTCCTCCTTCCTCTCATGCCTCCCCAGAAGTCGCAATTGTACCTGGCTGTGGCACCCTCCTCCTGGTCGTGGCTGGGTGAAGCATATATCCGGAGATGTTTTCCTCCTGGAAACAGATAACTAATGTCTTCCCCTCAAGCACAATCCACGTGCCTCTCTCCCTGTGGAGGTTTTGCCTTTCTTTTCTCTTGTCGGCTCCTCCACATCCTCTTGTCTTGTTTCCTGATCTCTAGCTCGTGGGTTGGTGTCTGACGTTAGGTCTAGGATAATCATTGATTTAAAGGGGTCACACCCTACATTCAGTACGTGACACACCTCCCATTTCCCTTCTGATTCTTCAATGGCAGTGTTTCCGATACCCTGTGTTTCGCTGCCTTGCCTTGAAATACAGGCTGTGGGAGAAAAGCAGGTGGTTGAGAGTCTGGCAGGGATCCACTCTTCCATTGCCACAGTAAGTTATCTTCTGACTCTTCAGGGTGGTCTACGCAATCCCCACCTTCACGACAGGCGTACAGTGGAATAGTGCAGAATGGAGTACAGTTGAGTGGTGTACAGTAGAACAGCGTAGAGTAGAAAGGGATCGTGTAGAATAGCTTAGACTGAAGTTGCGTGCAGTTGAATGGTGTACACTTGAGTTGGGTTTAGTGAAATATCATATAATGGAGTTTTGACCAATGGAGTAGCGTAGAGTGGCATAGCATACTGTGAAGAGTGGAGTGTCATACAGTGGTATGGCTGAGTGGAATACCATATACTGGAGTAGCAAATCGCAGTGTACCATACAGAGGCGTGGCCTACACTGAAGAGGCGTAGAGTGAAGTTGCATACAGTTTAATAGAGTGGAGTTGTGTACAGTGTAATAGCGTAGAGTGGAGTGGCATAGAGCAGAGTGTTGTACAGCGAAGTGATGTAGAGTGTAATAGGGTATAGTATAGTAGCATACAGTGGAGTGGTGTACAGTGGCTTGGGGTAGAGTGTAATAGCATAGGGTGGAGTGGTGGCCACTTGAATAGCCTAGATATCAAGTGCCATACACTGGAGTGCCGTGGGAGTGTAGTAGTGTACAGTGGAGCTGCATACAGTGAGATAGCGTACAGCAGAATGGTGCAAAGTGAAGTAGCGCCCAGTGGAGTGACATATACTGGAGTGACGTAGAGTAGAGGTACGTACAGTGGCATTGCATACTGTGTAATAGCATTGAGGGGAGTGGTGTAGAGTGGAATAGCATATAGTGAAGGGGCTCCAGTGACTTGCCATACAAATGTATGTGAAATGTAGCAGCAATTTAGATTATGGTGTGCAGAGTAGTGCAAAACAGAATTGCGAAACTGCGACTTGCGCTGCCTTGCAGTTTTCCCGATTTAGCCATTAACGCATGGCAGCCTTGCGTTGCTTTGTAAATCTGACTTAAGTATTTCGTTGTCATTTGCTCCTTCCCCCGGCGAGCCGACTGAAGCCATTTGGGACCCCTGCGTAGCTACCTCCTTCAACTTGAAGACCAACCTACTGACGGATGGACCATCTAGTGGCACAGGTGCAGTAGCCCACACTGTAGCGACCCCTCACAATAAGTGTGTGACAACTATTGTTTCCATTGGTTGGGGCTGACTGCATCCGAGGACTAGGGGTGGATACTGTTGGTATCTTTAATCGGGTCTTGAGTCTAGGATGCATATATATATTGTAGATTGTGCTGGACTGTCCCCCTCATTGACTGCTGTCCTCCTTGCTTGTCCTAGCTCAGCACTTGCCATATGTATACATTTAATGTTTTTTCGTGGTGCAAAGCATTGTAATTGGGATTGTGGTTTTTGCAGTAACTGTTTACAGTACTTGATCTAGTGCGCAGGAAAATGTGATCACTGGTTATGTATTGTTTGTTGCTTAATGGAACACCAATAAACAAAAATCTTTAAGTATGGCTTTGTCCATGCGACGCCATGCAATACGCAAGGGCACCACAATCCAATTGTACAGCTAGGCCTTAGTTATATCTTGGGCTTTAGTATACCATGATTACTTTGCAGAATACAGTTGTACATGGTGGTGACAAGTCAGTATATAATTGGGTACGGTCCGTTTTTAGAGAATGAAAAGGCAGCCATATTGATTTTACTACGCTTAGGTTGTGTTCAGTGCTAGAGCCTTAGATTTAGGTAAGTAGTAGGTGCCTACATATTACCACTTTTTTTCAAGTAGTAATAGGTAGGGAAATGTAGTTATATTTTTTATATATTGTCAAATATCAATGACATTTACTTCACTTTATTTGTACAATCAAGTCTGTTAAAGTGCAATCAAGTAAAACATACAAATCAAGCATATTATTACAGACCGCCTAAAAGCACATAAGACTGGTCACAATTTCCAATATAAAAATACGGATATGGATAGTAACATAGACATAATGATCAGGGCTTTATTTAACCGAAACAAAGCCTTGGCAGGTCTGCAATATGCGCCAGTTGGTTAAGGTTAATTATTTCGTTCAATGCCTGCAACAATACATAAGGTAATACTTGTTTACAGTACTGCATTAATTCACAATGTGTTATGCACTTTGTAGAATAAAGTGCTAGGTTTAGTACTAATCGGAGAATACAAGCAAACATTTCAAAAGCCCGTTGACTTTTCTAACTAAAAGATGATTAGAAGGTAAACAATGACATTAAAATGGCCAGAAGTCAAGATATGTGCCAACACCCAGTCCTCCAGTATCATTATCAATAAAAAATATATGAGATTTTGAGTGCTATGTGCTACAATTTGTCTTTGGTCAGGGCAGAGGTACGGAATTGTCTGATAAGTAAATAACAGATCTGTGCAAAGAGACACAAATGATTGTAAAACCTTTGTGCATTGAGTATGTGTGGACTCAAAAGACAGTAATCACTCATAAGGCAGTAATGAGACATCTGTGCTTTGGGTTACTTATAATGGCAAGATAGGATTATCAACTAAAGCCTGTTGCCAAAGAAAATTGTTCATAAACGTAAATCAGAAAAGATGACAACCTCCACTATCAGCCTGACAGATGTGACCATGTGTACTCCATTATTCAACTAAAGTCATTCAAGTAGGGGTAGGCTAGGTTCTTGCAGAGGGAGTTGTTGAATCTGCGTCCCTTAATGATCTTTCTACTATAGCCAAGAATCATATAAGTGTTACTATTGCTTGCGGATGCTCTCCTTTTAAGAAAAAGTCAATTGCTGCCGGAACCAACCGTTTCCCCTGATTCAGGGGCCATTACAGGTATGCTCTATGTTTGCTGATTACATGAGGACAAATGCAGAGAAGGTGTGTTAACGTTTCCTAATGCAGGCGACACTTGGAGACTGGTTGGGTCACCCATGACGACAGAGGGTGCATCACATCCGGATCTGTTAAAACCTCAGTTTATAATAAACTAATTGGTTCAGTGAGGTACTGTCAAGGTGACTTGCACGATGCGAGAAGGGTCCACCTCCAGGCAGCTCCAAATCTGACTGTCATTATGACAGATTATTGGAGTGGCCAGGCGGGGGAAAAGAGTGTTGGGGTAGGAACAGCAGGGAAGGAGATCTGGAATAGAAATATGTGATATGATAAGTGAACTGAACTTCTGATAAACGCTATCTAAATTGTAGTAAAATTTAAATATAATAACCTGTGTCTTCCCTACTGTTTGGCCAGGAGAACTTGGAATGAGCAAACTACAATAGAACATATAAGAATATTAAATACAGCACATTCTACAAGATCATTCAAATGCTATCGTGAGTATGGAGAATGATATAGACAATACCCACCACAGTTCTATTGGTGGTAATCCTTAAAGTGTTTTTCTTTAATGAAGCCTTATGGAAGGGAATGCAGGACCTGCCGCGCAACTTTGTTCAAGAATATACAGTTGATGATCTTTACACTCTTTGTTCAATCATCTGAAAATTGTTCAGGCCGATATGTCCAAAAATTATCCTTAAATTGTCAGGACCAAGAGATTACTGATGCATTTTATATTCAAAGATCAAGAATCGTTATGTCCAAAATGTCAAAAAATTATTAGAGCAGTCAATCCTTAGAAACACATGAAACGGATGCTCTTACCCTGATTTCGCTGACCATGTACCTTTTCCTGCTACTTTGTGTCCACTCCGGGTTCTATTCACCGCCTGGAGACTCGCTCTGTTAATCCTGGATGCCGCGGAGAGAACCGCAACAGCAGCATTCCGCTATCAGAGGCAGCGGGAGAATAGCGAGCGCATACACATGGGCGTGGTCTCCTTTAATAGACGAGCCCCACCCAGGATGGCCGCCTAGCTTCGCAGATGCTAATAGGGGGCGTGGCATATCGCGCAAACGCTTGGAAGTGTGGCCAAGCTGGCCGGCAATATTCCTGAATGCATAGGGGAAAGTAAAAAGAAGTGAGGCAGCAGGGGCAATGAAAACAGCACAGCCATAGTGGGTATATGTTCTGTGCAAAAAATGATGCAATGTTTTTACAACACCATCTTTGAAGCCCCAATGTCCTCTTTTCATGCTGCAAGTTCTCACAGGTTATCAGGTGCACCCTGTGGTGCAATATATCAGTATCTCTTTGTTGCTGGAACAGCTCTATAGCAGAGCCACTATTAACGGACCAATGGAGTGGCGCAGTGCATCTTGCCACAGAGTCAGTGTGCACACCTGCCGTCAACGCTGTGCATTGTAGCATTGCCCCTAAAGCCGCAGCCCATAGGCATGACAGTACTCACCCCCCCGCACCCCCCAAGTGGTCTCTAGGGGCAGGTTTGCAAGGGTAGGAGTCATGGAATCGTCGCACCAACCAAGGTGCATGCACAATGTTTGCCGGCTCCCAAGAATCATGGTCAGTTCCATAACCTTTCCAGGATATCAAATACCACAGGCGGAAACCTTGTATTCAAGATACGATGAACCTCAAACTCGTCTTGTCCCGCAATTGATAAAGGACCGGGTGGAGAGGAACAGGTTTGAGTTGCGGCTTTCAATAATGAGGTATGAAAAACAGGGTGGATTTTCAACTGAGGAGGTAACTTCACTCTGTAAGCCACCAGATTGATTTGCTTAATTATTACATACGGGCCATTAAACTTGAGGTGAAAGGCTTTCTTATGCTTGAAAGGTATGTTTTTGGTGGAAAGCCAACTGTTGTCTCCCAGCGCATAGGTAGGGCCCGAAGTGAGATGTTTATCCGCCGTGAGCTTGTATTTACGTTTTGCCAGTTCTAGTTGTTGCATTATTTATTTGTGGGAAAGCACTTTCTGGATCTGCTGTACACTTGTTTTAATTGATAGAACCAAACTCTGAGTGTCAGGGAGAACCACTGGTAAGTAGGTGGGATGAAAACCATATGTGGAATAGATTGGAGAGGTTTGCAGCGACGTATGATGAGCTGCATTATATGCAATTTCCGCCAACTAGAGTAGTTTAACCCATGAATCTTTTGCGGATGTGACATAACAGAGACATTGCTTTAGGGTTTGGTTAAGTCTCTCAGTTTGTCCGTCAGTCTGTGGATGGTAGCTGGTAGAAAGCGCAGGAGAGATTTGCAGGGGTCGACACCATTGAGACCAAAAAGTGGCAGTAAACTGGGTGCCACAATCTGAGATTATCTTCCTTGGAATCCCATGTAAGCGGACAACATGAAAGAGAAGCGAGTTAGCTAGTTCACTAGATGTAGGTAATTCTTTGCATGCTACAAAATGTCCCAATTTAGAGAAGCTGTCCACTATTACATGGAAACCAACCCCCCCCCCCCCCCCCCCCACTATATATGAAAAATCATATGGTGAATCACTCATTAGGAATCTCACAAAACATGTTTTATTAAAATAAATTAATATAATAATTTTAAAATTTCATTACACAACATCAATATCCTAATCAAATAAATTACACAATTCATAAAAATCATACATTAAAAAATTATTTACTATTACATAGTACACAAAATCACATTGACCCCAACATAAAACGAGAAATAGTTTAGACAGTACACTTTGTCTTTGGAAAAACGTATCCTAGGTACTAATACAATAACCTGACCTGGACACAATAATGAATCTAGTATCTACAGGTCGGGTTCTTCCCTGGACTCTGTTGTGTGATACGTCAACGCGTTTTATTGGTTACTTTATTATTCCATCTTTTTCAAGACCAAAATGTTTAAATTCTCATTAGTAATGTCAGGTTTCTATGTCCTATATTCGACAAAACAGAAACCTATTTATTTTTCTAATATCCTCAATATCATTATCAACAAAAGAAACATGTTCTAACCAAATTACTGCAAGGAGTCTGCATTTAAACACACATCTGGTCCTGTTTACAAATTGCATGTAACAATTATATCTAAAACATCATAGATAGAACAGGCACTGGAATCATCTTCTCATATACAATAATTGTATATCCTGGCGTAGAAATATGTAATACGATAAATGAACTGAACTTCTGATAACAGCTATCTAAATTGTTGTACAATTTAAATATAATCACCTGTGTCTTCCCTACTCTTTGGCTTGGAGAACTTGGAATGAGCAAACTACAATAGAACATATAAGAATATTAAATACAGCACATTCTACAAGATCATTCGAATGCTATTGTGAGTACGGAGAATGATATAGACGATATCCACCACAGTTCTATTGGTGATAATCCTTATAGTGTTTCTCTTTAATGATGCCTTATGGAAGGGAATGGGGTACCTGCCACGCAACTTTGTACAAGAATATACTGTTGATGATCTTTACACTCTTTGCTCAATCATCTGAAAATAGTTCAGACCGTTATGTCTAAAAATCATCCTTAAATTGTCAGGGTTTAAGAAATTATCAAGGACCAAGAGATTAAGGATGGTTTTTATATTCAAAGATCAAGAATCCTTATGTCCGAAATGTAAAAAATGTATTAGAGCGATCAGTCCTTAGAAACAAATGAAAAGGATGCTCTTACCCTGATTCCGCTGAGCATGTACCTTTTCCTGTTCCTTTGTGTCCACTCAGGATTCTATTCACCACCTGGAGACTCGCTCTGTTAATCCTGGATACCCCCAAGAGAACCTCATCAGCAGCATTCCGCTTCCAGAGGCAGCGGGAGAATAGCGAGCGTGTACACATGGGCGTGATCTCCTTATATAGAGGAGCCCCGCCCAAGATGGTCACCACTCTTCTAGGATGCTAATAGGGGGCATGGCGTATCGCACAAACGATCGGACGTGTGGCCAAGCTGTGCCAGCAATATTCCTGAATGTAAAGCAGAAATTAAAAAGAAATGGTGAAGCGGGGGCAATGAAAACAGTACAACCATACTGGGCATATGTTCTGTGCAAACAATGATGCAATGTTTTGACAACACCGTCTTTGAAACCCCAATGTCCTCTTTTCATGCTGCAAGTCTTCACAGATTATCAGGTGCACCCTGTGGCGCAATATATCAGTATATCTTTGTTGTTGAGACAGCTCAATAGCAGAACCACCAATAACAGGCCAATGGAGTGACGCAGTGCATCTTGCCACAGAGTCTGTGTGCACACCTGCCGTCAACGCTGCGCATTGTAGCAGTGCCTCTAGAGCCGCAGCCCATAGCCATGATAGGTACCTTTGAAACCCTTGTCACTCATAGCTATCAGTGACGAGGTGGGCATGCTTCTTTCTGTTTAAGCTATGTCGGTCCATCCTAAAGGAAGCCGTATGTAGCACTTTAGTGCTGTTTTGAACTGATGAAGGGGCGGATATTGATTCCATCAGTCAGCAGTGCCTTCCATTTTTTGACACTCCGTAGGAGCATTTGACCTATACTACTACTGTTCTGTTCATCTCTAAATTAGATGAGCAGCTCCACCGTGTGGTGGACTGTTTTAAGTACGGTGTTGACAATTAGGTGCTGGTGTCGAGCACCGGAAACCAATTAGGTGCGGGTGCTGAGCACCAGAAAGCACCGGCTCAAATTAAGCAATGGCCATACCATACCACATCAACCAAGAAATGTTGGTGACCACCATCTTGGGGTTAGCGGTCTAGAGATTCATGATTAGGAGGGTTGAAATGCATGCACTACATGGCCAAAAGCATTGCCACTAATCTAAACTTGAGTCACTGGGCACTTTATTAATTGCTTGTTGCTAGGCACATTACGATCATTACGATTGTTGCTAAATACTGTGCATAACTTTTGCTGCTAACGATCTCAAAGTCAGTTAAAATGTTAAACTTGTCATACAGAAAGAGGGGCAAAACTGATCCAGAATCTTAAAGAATTTTTAATTATTGGCGCAATTCAGCTAAGTGAACCATTTGTGGGCATCACTTTTGTTAATTGTGTTTTCTGAGACACTGGAATTCAGTCAGCAGTGGTGAGTGATACCACGCCGACCAGTAAATGTTGTGGACTGCATCTTTGGGTCAGCGGTCTAGCGTTTCATGAAGGGGAATATTAAAAATTACAGCGCAGGGCCGGCGCACCAAAGGCACGCCCATCTGTGCACAATGCATGCCTCCACGTCGCCAGACCCCATGCCAGTTTCAGACCGCATAGCAAGGTAAAACCCCCTACTCGAGGGACACACTACTATCACTAAGTAAGTCCCATCAACCAGGATCCAGCATGATGGGAACGCCTGGGCAGACTGAAGGACTGTTTTCATGTTGCAACTGTAAATGGGAAGGCTGGCCAGACAAGGAGCCACTCATTAGTCCATCTTGTATAACTAACAATCCAGTAGAACATACTTTAAAATGTTTGTATTTTAATGCCAAATCCCTATCCAAACACTGTATGGAGATCTGGGATATTCTGAGTGATTCCATTCCAGATGAAGTTTTTATCATGGAAACATGACTCACCAAGCACTCCCTACCAGAAATTTTGATCTCACAGCCCAGAGGCCACAAGATTTTGAAATGTGATAGAAATAGGCACGAGGGAGGAGGCATGGCATTTATTTTCAAGGACTCTCAAACATGCTCCACTGAACACAGCTTATCCTCAGCCGAATGTGTGATGTTAGCCTTGTACCTGTCTTACAAAGAGCGGAGGCTGCTGGGGGGGGGCACAATCCTATACAGACCCCCGGCCTTTAACTCCCAGTGGGCCGCCAATCTTCTTTCTTGGCTCACCCCTGTATTCTAAAACATGACTATTACATAGTGATAGGAGACATCAACCTACATTTTGAAACCCTGGAAGACCCTCTGCAGACAAGTAAAGTTGGGCATGTGAATAAATCCCTCAGACGCACTCCATCTGAAAAATTGTATTCTCCTGAGTTAAGACTAGAAAGGAGGAAATGTAAATCTCTTGAATGAACCTGGAGACTTTCAAAAGCCCATCAACTGAATAATTATCATAGAATGCTCAAGCGAGCTAAGAAAGGTTACTTAATTATTAGATTAGAAGAAAACGGCAGCTCCTCTACAGAAATACTTAAAACTGTAAAAGAACTTTACCGACTCACCAGCTTATCACACGTCACTGCCCCTTCAGCCCTCCCATTGCGAAGCAATAGCTAATTACTTCACAGATAAAATTAATAGAATCAACTCCACCTTCGAAACTCAACCCTCATTAACAGAGCTCCCCTGGGATCAGCTAGGGCCACACCCAGAGGCGAGAGCCCACTTGGGGAGTTTCACAAACATGTCAAGGGAACAGGTTGAGAGGTTGATGCCAGAGGTCAAGTCAGGTTTACCGCTTGGCCTCTGCCCCTACTTTATATTCTCCCGCCTAGCTCTCACTTTAAGTCACTATTTGACTAGAATTTTTAACTCGTCCTTGACGAATACTGAATATCCAGACACCTGGAACCAAGCAATAATTCTGCCCTTGGTCAGAAAAGCAGGACCAGAACTCTCCACTCTATCTAACTAGTGCCCTATATCCCTGCTTCCTTATATGTCCAAAGTCCTGGAAAGACTTGTCAACAGTCAGCTGACAGCCTCTCTGGAGGGCAACAATCTGTTGGATCCTTCTCGTATGGGATACAGTGCCAAGAACATCACAGAATCCACTCTTGTTGTTTTGGATAACATTAGATTAGAAGTAGATCAGGGCAGGTCTTTTCCCTGATTCTACTTGATGTTTCCGCAGCATTTAATACCGTCTCGCACAGCCAAATGATAAAAATAATAACGAGATAGGGTGCCCCTCTACAAAGCTACAATGGTTTGGTTCCTTCCTGAACAAAAAAAACCAGTCTGTTCAGCTGAATACTTTTAGATCTCCCCCCTCACAGCTCCAAATGCGGGGTCCCATAGAGCTACTCCCTGAGCCAGATACGTGTATGTGGCTTCCCTCACCAAGATGGTCAGAAACTGGGGATGTGAGATCTGGTCTTACTCAGACGACACCCAACTTGTCATCTCGATAGGTCAGAAGTACGAAGAGACCATGAAAAAAATTTCAAGCTGTCTCTCTGAGGTAGCTAGTTGGATGATGGCTCACTGCTGAAAGCTAAACGCCAAAAAAAGAGATTCTGCTATTCAGATTTGGGATTCATTGTGAAGCCAGTATTCCTGGGCCCTGCATCTGAGAGCAAAAAAGCTAGGAGTCCTCATTAATGAGTCTTTAACCATGCAGTTGCAAGTCAATACAACTTGTGGCAAGTGCTTTGACTCGCTCAAGCTCCTCAGGAAACTTTTTCATTGGATCACAGTCGATTGACGCAGAACCGTATTCCAAGCCTTAGTTACTAGTAGGTTGGACTATGGAAATGACCTATATGTGGGTATCTTTTGCCTCGCTTGCAGGTCATACAAAACGCGGCAGCAAAACTCATCTACAAGAAAGATAGATATATATCTCTCTCTGCTTCAGCATGCCTAAAAACCTCCACTGGTTGCCTATCCATAAAAGAGCAAAATTCAAGCTTCTCTGCCATACACACAAGGCATTCCACAAGTCCAGCCCTGCAATCCTTTGATCAAGAGTGGAATTTTACAAAATCTATAAGAAACTTGAGCTCACTAAACCTAGCTTTAGCCAAAACAAAACGTGTCACCAAAACTAGAGCCGGAGGCCTCTCCTTTACCCATCTGGTATCGGCCCAGAGAAATCTCAAACCCTAGGACCTCTGCCTCCCAAAGTAACTTACTCGCTCTAATGAACTGCCCCTTCCTCCCAGTATTTTGGTTGACAGACTACATGGCAGTTTTAGTGCCTTGATATCCTTTGGGGTTGAGTATTCGCGCTTTACAAATATTGCAATTCAATAAATAAATATTTCCTGGTCTCTTCTAGGAGCAGGTAGGGTATCACTGGTGGCTTTTTTAGTGCGTGTAATAAACGTTTTAAAGTAGGGATAGATGGTAGTTGGTCAGTTGTGTGTTCAGGGACTGGGTAGTATTTCTTTAAGGATTCTGGTTGTGGGTTCCTGAGAACTAGTGCTTGTCTGTAAAATGTTTCTCAGTTCTATTTCTGTAACATCTGGGGGCGTGATTGTGCTCTTTTACATTAATTACAACATTTTTTTTTCTAGTTGCCCTTCCATAGCATGCATTAGAACAATATTTAGTACATTTCTAGTTTATGGTTTGTCAAAGCATTTTCTTGGCTCTAGGTGTAGCCCATATGACTTAATAATTTGTTTCCTCTTTGTTCAGTGATAAATTTGGCACCTTCTGTCATTTTATCTGCAAGTAGTTTAATTATATAAATATATATTATAGTTACGTTTTGCATGTTAGTGATTAATATATTTTAAAATGCAGTTAAATGTATTTTATTTACTTGTATGCTTTGAGATGTTTTGCACGGTTTTGCCGCTTTCCTTTCAGCTCGTTAAAACATGGAGCAGATCTTTGTTTTCTGTTGAAAGAGGAAAAAAGTTAGTGTAATTTAAATTTGTATTTTTTGCTAGTTTGTCGAGGTTTAGGGAGTTAGGTTTTCTTCTGGTTGCTGTTTTCTAGTTTATTTTTTATGTATACTTACTTTATTTTATAATATTGGTGCATTGTTAATGTTGAGATTTTCTAGCTGCTTGTTGGTTCGGAAGTTGTTTTGTTTTCTTTCTGGTAGCCTGTATAAAACGATACAAGTTAGTGTGTTACTATTTACTTGCTAACTAACAATTTCTTAGTTTAGCAATATTTAATATTCAGTTAAAATATAAGTATTACTTACTTGAATATGTAGATGTAGAGGTGTATATTTTCTTCTCTAATTGTTTATAGCAATAAACCGACAGAGTTTCCTCCTCTTGCAGTGTTTTTCATTTTTGGAGTATTTACTAGCTTTAATTAGGGTGCCTTTTATATTGTTTGTTTAATTATTTGAGTTATTTTATTGGTTGAAGTTGTTTATAGTGTTATTTTATTGGTTGGTTAAGTATCATTTGAATTTTTTATCAGTTAAATCTTTGCTTGGTAAACACTAATAAGTGTTCTTTTAGTAGTATTATATATATGTAGATGCCATCACCTTACTAATAAAGTTTGAGTGAAGAGAACCTTCTTGGAGTGCTGGATTATTGTCCTCGTAACAAGGAGATTTGTAAACAATACATATAGACGCAGCAGGCTTCTCACAACCAGCACCCCCGGCAATCAGAAAGCACACCAATACAGCCGTCGCTTGGATACTGGGAAAAAGAAGACAGGCGTGCCCCGCCCGGTAACCCGACAATGCCACTTACACGAGAGTGGATTTTGAACGCGAGGAGTCTCTGGACCGGGATAGGAGGATTCCAGTCTGAGTAGGTGTACTCGTGCGATAATTCGGTAAGCAGGGTGAGCGAAGGGAAAGCGGGAGCCGGGATGGTAAGCGACAAACTCTCCTAAAGGAAAGGAAGAGGAGAGAAAGAGAGTCGCAGACAGGCTTGGGGGTATTTCACCGACACATCAATAATGAGTGATGAAGAATGTGCAGCTAGAGAGCAAGAAGCTCTTAAGCTTTTTGAGGAAACAGTTATGGTGCCGAACAGGGACAGAGGAGAATCAATCCCATTGATTAACAATGAAATTGGGAAGCAATTGCAGGAATATGAAAAATTAAAAATGCGAGAAATTGCACGCTGGTGGGAAGTAGCATCCCTAAGACAGTACATCCAAGGAGGGAGAGTTCCAAGAGGATTACGTATTATGATTACGCCTTCATACGAAAATCCCAACCCGGAGCTCTTATGTGAATGGACTCCACCAACATGATTAGGATGCTAATAAAATATGCGGAAATTGAGAAACAAGAAGTTTTAACAAAAATCAAAGAACTCACTGCCATATTGGATAAGAATGGACCAGGCAAGAGTAATCAAATTTAAAGGAGATTTAAAGAATAGACTTGATAAATATGAGAAGAGGATTTAAGACTGAAAAGCGACTACATTTTTACGTAATCGTCTAGATTACGAAAACGGACGAATATACACATTTGCTAAAAGATTCAATGCAGAAAGCAGGCAAAAAGTCAAGTGGTAATATAACATGCCAAGAAACCTCAGAATGAGGCCAGTTCAGATACTGGTTCGGAAATAGAACAGTAGGAGTCTATTACAAGAGGTGTATCAAATATGAAGCTCACTGTTACCGATGAGCTTTGTTTTTTAGAGCTGGATCAAAAAACATTCCACCAACGATAAGAGGTCGGGAGAAGGGACGAGGACGAGAAAACAGAGGAGAGGAGGGGAAGGATATCGAAGAAACTCAAGGAGGGCAAATGGACAGATCAATGCGCTCCAATACGAGACAGACATCAAAGAAGTAACCTCCAACAATACAGTTATACATTTAAGCAACATCGTATTATCAGAGAAAGGCAAATCAGTATTGGAATTAGGTCTTTCATACAGAGACAAAAATGAATTCAATTACACAAATTGCAGAATGAACCTTTATAGGTTTGTCCACAAACTAAAATTATCTAAACTGCACAAAAACAATAAAAATCTCCAAGGAACCTCAATATCCTCACAAGTCGACATTCCCTAGATAAACAAACCAGCGTAATGGACATGCCCACTTTAGAAGATCTGTGGTCATTACAGAATGAAAATAGTGAGACTGAACCAGTAATCAATTAATATCAAACAGATAATGAAGAAATTGATTCCTTTAATTTACAAATGGAGGATACGGACCGCACTCCCTTCCGTCCACGGTCACGTTTCATACCCCAAAGGACAAGGGATAATTTAGAATTTTTTTCTGAAAATGTGACAATGGATTTGAGACGTTTGTACTATAAAATGGGGAATTAGAAACGAAAGATGGATCCCAAAGAAACCCAAATCCAGAGAGTCATAAACAAAATTCAAAAATAAGGAATCCTGGTGAAACCCTCAGACAAGGGAGGGAATGTCATGCTCTGGGGACAGGACATATATAGAAAGGAAGCCCTGAATCAATTGAACAACCGGGAGTGTTACAAACGGATCGAAAGAATGGAGTACGATAAAATGGAAGATCAATTCTTTAAAAGACTGGAAGACTGGACACAACAAAAACTCCTAAGTTGGGATGAATTTATGTTTGTTAAACAGGAGAATCCAGTTATTCCTGTTTTTTACATGACGCCAAAAGTACATAAGAGCATTGACAATCCACATGGGAGACCTATGATTTCATCTCGTAACAGTCTATTCGAGAACGTCTCCAAATATATTGACTCTTTTTTTAAACCTGATTGTAAGGTCTTTAATATCCTATATAAGAGACTCTACCGACTTTTTAAAACATATATATGATGTACTCTGGGATAATAACATGGTGTTGTTAACACTTGATATAGCTACACTGTATACGATTATAAGGCATGCTTATGGATTAAGGGCCACTGAATAATTTTAACCAGATCAATGAGATTTTTTAACCATAACAGAATGCTGTTAGAGATGATGGAGTGGTGCCTTACAAAAAAAAAGTTTTTGTTTGGAAATCAGTTGTTTTAGCAGGAGCAAGGGACAGCCATTGGACCTTGCTTCGCCCCCAGTTATGCCAACTTACATCTAGGCTGGTGGGAGGAGCAGTTACTCCGCGGACCAGGGCTGGAACAATGGCCAGAGAATGCCCTGCCCTGGGTAAGGTTTATTGATGATGTTTTTGTGCTGTGGCAGGGCACAGAAGCTAATATTAATTTCTTCATCAGTACCCTAAATGAAAATAATCTCAATTTAAAACAATTTGTGGGACAACACAGCAGGACTTCGATAGTTTTCCTAGATGTCAGAATAACCCCAAAAGGGGATAGGTTGGAAACTACTATTTTCCGCAAGCCCATGACTGGGAATACTATTTTGCATGCGGGGAGCTCGCACCCAGTACCACTCATCCGGAGTATACCTTTTGGTGAGTTTTACAGGGCGAGGAGAAACTGCAGCAATTGTGAAGAATATGAAAAAGTAGAAACAGAGATGACCAATCGCATTATTCAGAATCAGAAGATCTTTATTCGGTTATTTGCAGAGAACAACCATAAAAGCACAGTTTAATAACATCATAAAAACTGAATGATTAAAAAAACACATTGTCCCCAGGTATAAAAGACAGTTAATCTGTTAAAAAATATATACAACAGTATCAAACGTTAGCCATCCATGCTGACTCTAAATTTTAAGGCTAATTTTAAAAAAATAATTACATATAAGTTACATTCAATATTTAGCAGCTGTAGGTAACAAAGGGCGGGTTTAACCTGGATAAAATTCAGTCTTTTGAGGAGAGGCTTGAGGTAAACCCTCCGGGGAATATCATAAAAAGGGCAAAAAATTAAAAGTGCACCAAATCCTGCGGAGACACGCAGCCGCAGGAAGGTAGCACTTGGCATTGGTGGCTACCTCTTGGAACAGCTAGCAGCAAATGAAAGAGGTCCAGCCGAAACCTAATTTACAAGAAACGATCATAGCTCGACATTGGCCAAGTCAAGTAAGGTTCCGTGCTTAATGTAGTCTGTAGGACAACATAATTTCTATTACTGCTTTTCTTTAGTTCCTCCTCCTCCCGCTGAAAAAGCTGCAAAAGAGAGAAGGTGTTTTTCACGGACTCGACGTCAGTTACAGTGATGGAGTCGGGGTTTGAGAAAAGTTCAGGACGCCCCAGTGCAGAGAAACATTTTTTCAGATATTTTAGCCACGGGATTTTTAACATATTATCCCATGTCAGTGCTTCTCTCAGGAGCTGGTGGTTTAGCGGGAGGTCCTTATTTAGCCAGCACTTCAGCCAGAATGTTAAAGGCGAAGTGCAATGATGTCACCTAAATAAGGAGAACCTAGCTCCTCATGCACTATGAAATTTGCAGTTCCTCTCGGGACCCCCAGGAGCTGTTTCATGAAATTGTTTTCTACTACCACCAAGTCCTTAACAGTTGTGTGCCCCCAAACTCACTTCCATAACAACCTATTGCCACACTCTTGGCCTGATATACTTTTAAAAGAGTGGCGATTGGCCGTTTCCCCATTTTCCACGCAAAGTTAAAAATTGCCGCATTTGCCCGTGTTATCTCCCCTTTTTTCTTCTGTACAGCGGGCCCCATTTCAGTTGGTTATCGAACAGGACCCCAGGTATGAAAAAGTTTTTGTCGTGGGAATCTTCTCCCTATTTACATAGAATGGTAACTCCTTGTTATGTGCTGTACCTACATTCATAACAAATGATTTTGAGTCATTAATGGAGAGATCCCGGGATTTCATGAAGGTAAAGAAGGTGTCAAGCAGCAGTTGAAGCCCTTTTGCGGTCCTTGCCAGCAAAACGGCATCGTCCGCATAAAGTAAAACAGGTAGCCCTTTGCGTCCGACATAGGAATAGTCAGCACATGTTTTTAAAAGAGTGTTTTCCAAGTTGTTGATATATAAATTAAAAAGGAACGGGGCCAGGATGCAACCCTGTCTTACGCCCCGGTGTACTCCGAATCCTCTGGTCACCTTCAAGTCCTGGGTGTATCGCACATTAGCGCGGGTGTCCTGGTGTAGATCCGCCAAGAAATTGGCCAGGGTCTGTTCCACCCCCATGTTTCTCATAGCCTCCCATAGTTTGGCCCTGTTGACACAGTCGAAGGCTGACGAGAGGTCCATCAAAGCCATGTGGACTGTGCCCTGACGTGCCAACGTGTATTTCCCCAAAACCATGTATAAGTTGAGGCCCTGAGAGATGGTAGAAGGGCCTGGTCTAAAGCCGTACTGGATTGGAGAGATGATGTTATTTTCGTCAGCCCAGGTTGTTAACCTGTTCAGGATTACACCACCTACTACTTTTACAACCGAGTCAATTAAGGATATTGGTCTGTAGCAGGATGTGCATTATTCAAAGAGGGTATTCTCAGGAAATCACTCAGAAGGCATCAGACAAGACCAGAAAATTAAAAAGGGAGAAGGTACTATTTGAACCATTGAAGACACAGAAAAGAAAACACATAAAGAGGGCTTGAAAACTCATAGATTTATAACGACTTTTAATATCAAACATAATAAAATCAGATCGATTTTAAAGAAGCACTGGCACCCTATCAAACGGGACACCATACTAGGTCCAGTTAGCAGTAATTACCCAGAGATAACGTGCTGGAAATGTAAGTCTTTAAAGGACCACCTAGTGAGAAGTGAATATCAAGAGAACACAAGCAATCAATCATGGCTACAAAAGAAAGAGGGTTTTAGAAAATGTTTTAAATGCAAAGCATGCCAACATGGGGAAAATCTAATGAATTTTAAAACAGCCTTTAACAAAACCATAAGAATGAGAGGCTGTTTGACTTGCAAGTCTAGCTTTGTAGTCTATATGCTGAAATAGCAGTGCGAGAAGATCTATATAGAGAGCACTATCTTGCCAGCCCACAAGAGAGACCTACAACATAGAAGAGCCAATATTAATAAAGAAAGAAGTTACCCTGTGGCAAGGCACTTTGAAAAAGAACATCAAAGCTATCCCAGACGGATGAGATAAAGCTGTATACATGAAATCCCCAAGAGAAGGAGTGGGGGAAATAGAGAAAAGTAACTCCGAAAATTAGAAACATATTTTATATTGGAGTTAGACTACAAAGAGCCCAATGGACTTAACATCGATGAGGACTTGTTTACGTGCCTGTATTAAGAATTACTAAGAAACCTGCACATTCAAACAAACAATTTTTTAAACTTTATAATTTATAAATGAGGAGAAGGACAAAGGACACTAGCACTTTACTATTTAGCACTTTATACTTTTCATATGAAGAAGTAAGCACTAGCACTTTAGATTTTAATTCTCTTTAAGAAAAGTATATGAATTTTAATATACGGAAGCATCGAAATACATTAAAAAGCAAAACAAAAATAATAATTTATTAGAATTCAGCACTAGCACTAAATATACTGTATATAAAATTAGAAAAGAAGAAATAAAATAAAAAGAAAGAACAAAAATGAGCACTAGCACTTTAATGAGGCTATATAGACTATAAACGTAGGAAACCTCCAAGTATAATATGGGTCGCCTAGAAATATTTTGCACTACAATTCAATCTATTGAAATAAGGAAAGTCTTTATGTATTTATTTGGTTTTTAATGCTTGGGAAAGTGATGAATTATACTGCTCAAACAGAAAAATGTAATATAATGTGCACATGCATGTGAAATGTGGTATCAACAATGCTATTTAACATGTTTCACAATGGTGCCCAAATTAACATAGTCAAAGGCTTTGATGTGCAATGGGTTAGTCCTTTGTAAATATTAATGTCACATTGAAAAGTATTTAATGTTTAATTTAATCTACAGGGGATTGAGATTCTAATTACAGCACTCCTAATAATTCATATTGTAACAGTCTGGGCATAAAGTGCATAAGGCCCTAGGTATAACACACTCTAGTTGTCATGGAAAATACTGTAAGGGACAAAAACCACGATATACATTTGACGCTGTAATGATACTTTGTATTATCTAAATTTTCCAGCCTTGATGAAGTCCTTGTGTAGGACGAAACACGTGTTGGCGACTTACGTGCTGGGAGAATATGTTTTATGAAATTTGAGTACCAATAAAGAAGCAGATTGAAGAAATCAAAAAACTGGACTATACTTGAACTTCTATTGATTTGTTGGAATCCCCCACTGAATAGAATCGTGGTTTTTGTCCCTTACGGTATTTTCCATGACAACTAGAGTGTGTTATGCCCAGACTGTTACAATATGAATTATTAGGAGTGCTGTAATTAGAATCTCAATCCCCTGTAGCTTATATGACACACACTTTCGTGTATGTCAATAGCACCTTGAGGTAGTAGGTGCCCAGAGTTTCTTTAGCACCCTTTTTCTATAAACTTTTTCTTGTGTGAACCAGACTGTAAGTGTGTACAAATTGTATATTGAATAACATTACCCTTTGGAGAGTTGTGCGGACGTTTCCCTATGGTAACACTACTACCTATCAATGTTTAATTTAATGGCGAACTGCATCGTAAACAAAGCTGTGTGTAGCAGCCGAAATGCGTAGATGCCATCACCTTTTTTTTTTTTTGTCCTCATTTGCCATTGCCCCCCATGCAAGAGACCACCGACCACCACTATGTGTCTATTTGTCCATGGCCAGAGATCGAAAGATTGGCACCCAGACCGAGACACAGATAGCTTTCTGGCAGAGGAGGGAAACCAGCACTGAGCGGGCGACCTACTATCCAACAGGGTATATAGCAGCCCATTAGACCTCAATTTCACCGAGGGGAGCCATTGCTTTAAGGTCTTTGGAACAGAAAATAGGCATAATCATAGGACCGGGTTTGGGGGGGGACCCGGAAATCCTAGCTCCATTGTACCAGGAGGTCCCTAAATGCAAGCTTTTTTCTGCTACCAGCTCTGGCAAGGTCGATCCTTGAGACATCGTATAGGGACGTCAACCATCCCGAGTATGTGGGGGGTGCAGTATCCGCCTAAAACCTACAAATCTGTCTCCTTGCCAAAAGGATTGCAAAAAAGATTTTCTCATCAATCCCAAAGATGATTAGAGGGAGAGAAATACTCAGTCTAGTATTAAGTATAGAGTTCAGGGCATCCATCACTTCCTCACAAAACTGGCTGATAGCAAAACAGTCCTTAAACATGTGCACATCTGAGGCTTCTAACAAGTCACATTTATTACATTTTTTCCCGGGACAGAACTTTGCCAACTTTTGGGGGGGGAAGTATGCACTGTGTAGCGTGAAAAGGTGGTTTCGCCTCAGCCATGCTGGCTTCACATTCTTATACAGTAAGCTAAAGACTCCAGCCACATCTGTTCAAAGTTGGCCCCCATAGCTCCTCTGCAAGTTTGAAGTCTCCATCTATCTCTTCCAGGATTGCCCAGTACCAGCAGGAGACCTCCTTTCCTCCCCCTGATCTTGTCATTAATTGATTTTCCAGGTTGCTAGAATTACCCAAGGGGACCCCCTTCCTACTCAGCGCCTGAGCCCAGCTGGTCAGCTGCATATGTTTGAATCTTGAGAGATTCGGCCCTACTCTCTCTCTCAAGTCTTCCCACGCTACCAGCAAATCCCCCCCAATACAACATTCCAGCCTCCTTTATCGGACTAGCCAGTCTGTCTTTAAGGCACGGTGGAGTGCCTGGCGAGTCCCACATAGGTGCTAGATTTGAAAAATAGCTAAGCCCTATGCGCTATCTAATTTTACCCCAGCTTCTGGCCAATGATTGGAGAATTTTTAATTTTACTTTTTTTTAAATTTCTGATCCCCAAACTTAAAGAGGAAGCCGTCCGGTGGAAGATCGGCTCCCTCTAACATGGCTCGAAACATCTCACCCCTGGAAGAAACTGAAGGTGTTTTTAAAAGCATTCTAGAAAAGGATAGCTGGAACGCCAATGCATAATGCTGCAGGTCTGGTAGTATTAACCCCCCTTTTTCCCTCCTTCTCCTCAGCTTCTTCCAGGCCAGTCTGGTAACTCCATATTTCCAAACAAAGGAGTTTAACTCACGTTGACAGTTATCTAATTGTATGGTGTCAAAAGCCAGGGGGATGGAATTAAACAGAAAAGTGTATTTAGGCAGGATAGACATCTTGATTAAATTAGTCCTCTCCAAAATGGAGAGGGGGAGGTGAGCCCATGCCTTTAGTTTTTTTTGACATTCCTTATGTACTCGTTCTAGGTTCTGGGCAGCAATATTACTGATGTCTTGGCCAATTCTAATTCCCAGATATCGCATGGAAGAAACAACGTTGAGGTGAGTATTATTGATATTCCAGGCCATGATTTCCGTTTTGTTGGCACTTATCTCGTAAACGGAAATCTTGCAAAACTCGTCTGCCCTCTTAATTACCGCTGGGAAGGCAACATCCAGGTCCGATGTCATTATAACAATGTCGTCAGCATATAATGCTACCCGCTTTTCCCACCCTCCAAAACTAAAAGGTAAAATATCAACCTCCTCTCTAAGATTCTGAGCGAACGGCTCAATGTAAAGGTTAAAGAGGAGTGGGGAAAGCGGGCAGCCCTGCCTCGTTCCCCTTGTGATATTAAAAGGCTCTGTCAAAGAGTTGTTAACAGATAGCCTAGCAGTTGGAGCTTTGTATAAAAGAGCTATCATACGACAGAAGTTGGCAGGTAGGTTACATTTTTTTTATAACCGCGGCCAGATAGGACCAATTGACCCTATCAAAGGCCTTGGTTGCGTCCAGTGTAAAAGCGGCAAGCAGAAGAGAAAAAGTAGTGGCAATATCAATGGCCCCGACTAGATCATGTATAAGGTCTGCTAAATGTCTGCCCTTAATGAAACCCTTTTGATCCTCATGGATTATCGGACCAACCACCCCTCCCAGCCTAGTAGCCATAATACCAGCGATGATTTTGTAATCGCTATTAAGGAGCGATATTGGGCGATAAGACCCACACTCCTTTACATCTTTTCCTGGCTTAGGGATTAAGACTACGGTCGCATCATTCCAAGACTTTGGAGGGTCCGCTCCTTCCAAGAGGATGCTGTTAAAGAGAATGGCCAAAACTGGGGTAATCTCCTCACCGAGTTCCCAATATAATTCCCCCGGTAAACCATCGGGGCCAGCCGCGTTCCCACGTTTCACTTGACCCATTGCCTTATTGATTTCTTCTACAGTGATCTCTGTCACCAGAGCCATACTTTGTTCAGAGGAAAGCCTTGGCATAGGAATGTTATCAAGCCAGGCATCTCTCGCCACCTGATCTTCACAAATATCCTCTTTATAGATGGCCTGAAAAAAATCCTGAAATGCACAACCTAGGTCTAGCTTTGAGAAACGGGAAGCTGATTCCCCTTCTACCCTAATCTCCCTGATGTAGTTCCGTGCTTGGTCGGCTTTGGTTTTCCAGGCAAGAATCTTTCCAGCCGCCTCACCAAACTCGAATTGGGAGTTTTTGCTCGCTTCCCACCTTCTAGCGACCCTAGCCTGTAAAAGGCTATCCAATTCAGATTTTAATGTGGATAAATCTGTTTTGGTCCTCCCCTGAGCCAATATGGGCACCTAAGTTGTTCTCAATGCGTTTCATTTCTGCCTCCAGGTTCACAATGCTTTCTTTGAATTTTTTCCTTCTATAGGGGGCTCGGCTTGTAATACAGCCCCTCCACACAGCTTTTAAGGCATCCCACACAGTCGAAATATTGGCTGAACCTAGATTTATCTCCAAGAAGTGCTTGGTCTCTGATCGAAGGAAGGTAATTTCTTCCTCTTCCAATAAAATAGTACGGTCGAAAGATATGGGTGTGATGCTGACCATTTTTTAGTGTAAATAGGATAGCAGAATGATCAGAAAGATGTGCGGGAAGATAACAAATGTCTGTTACTAGATCTTTTTTTTTTGTTGAAAACTTTATTTTTGTTGCAGATTCATTTCTCATACAATAAAACAAAGATGCCGACAGTGCCATTCGTAACTACCATAAACTTCAATTCTACAGTTGAGTAACACACAGCCCATCAGCCCACATCCCGAAGGCCGGGCGGCAGTAGGTGGTAGCGCGTCAAAGCAGACGGAGAACATAGCAATGCATCTGTACGGCAGAATAATCTGATCTGCTTTTGTATTCTTTTTTATTTAGGTTACCCCCCAACTCCCTGATAGAACCCCCCCCCCACAAAAACTGGCATCTAGTGGGAAAAACCATGTGTATACAGTTCGTTCACCTCAGTGTGGCTCTCCCAGGGGCAGAAGAGACAGCAACGTTTGACCAGAGTAAGAAGGAAAACCTTCCTGGATTGAAACACAGTCAGCATGAGTGAGCATATACGTGCGTGGCAGGCCAGGCCCTACACCAAGTTAGTGCTCTCCCTCCCCCTCCTCTCCACCCTCACTCTCGGACCCCGTACCCTCAGGGGTGAACAACTCGGCACTCGTGCCCTCTGAATCCTCAGCAGTCGCTCCCACCACACGCATCATTCTCCACGCAAGTAGGTCGTCTTGTAGCCTCTCATCCCTACGCACGTGTTGCATGAAAGTTTCCTCTGCTAGGGTCCATTCCCCTACATCTCTAAGCCACTGCGACACCTCCGGGGCCCTCTGTCCCATCCACGTAATCGCTACCCTTCTCCTCGCCAACACCAATAGCAGTTGCAACATCTTATATGACAGGTTACGTTTCTTGGGTTTGGGGACCAAGGCCAACAAACACTGTAGGGGAGTCAGCTCCATCCGGAGACCGGTAATCGTACGAATGTGCTCCACCACTGACCACCAGAATGCTTTGACCAACGGGCAGTCCCAGGCCAGATGGAGAAAGGTCGCTCCCGCCGCACCACATCTAGGACAATCGTCCCTTTTTTCCGGGGAAATACGTTTCAGGGTGACCGGCGTCACATATGTGCGGTGCATAAAATTAAAATGAATCAATTTAAACCTTGCGTTACACGACACCTTTCGTGTGAGGGTGCCTATGCGTTTGCGCTGCCCCGGTTCCAAAGCTAGCTCCAGGTCAGATTCCCATGCCGTCCAGGCCGGGGGGATCGGCGGGGTGGAGTCCTGCCGCATAGCCGAATACAATAAGGTTATCAGCCTCCTACCCCTACCACAGGAGAGGATAATATTGAGGGTATGGGACGTCGGGGGTGCCTCAGGGAATTGAGGCCAGGTTTCCCGCGCCATGTCGTGAAGGCCCCTATAGTGTAGGTATTGGCCCCCGCTGAGCCCGAATGTCTCCGTTGCCCGCTCAATGGACAAAAACGTATCATCCGGGTAAAGGTCCGCCAGTAGCTCGCAACCGCCGGCTCTCCACTCTTGGAACGGCATATGTTCCTCCATGGCCACCACCGGGGCCAGGATCCATATCGGCAGCTCCCTGTGAAATGGGGCTCTACGTAAGATTTTTTCCACGAAGCGCTGCCAGATTGCCGCCGTGTGTCGCACTATGAATGGCAGTGCCCCATCCGCACCTCTCCCGTGCATCAGAGCCATTTGCACCGCCCTCTCGTCCGCTCTACCCGCCAGGAGCCGCAGTTCCCAGTTGTCCGAGTCTGCGAACCACCTGGCAGCTGGCAGTAGCTGTTACTAGATCTTTAAGATTTTAACTAAATAAGACGTAGTCAATCCTGGACAAGTGCTTATACTTGTAATTGCGGAAGGAGACCCCCAACTTATCTCCCTCCCTTTCCCTCCAGACATCTGCCAGGCCTATCTGCGACATTATTATTGAGAGTGCCTGCCTGGATTTGGAGAAAGCTAATGCTCTGGAGCTTGGAGACTTATCCAGTTTTGGATTTAAAACGATATTAAAATCACCAGCCCAAATTACGGCGTCATGAAAGGCTAATAGATGGTCGCAAATAGTATTCATGTAAGATGGGTCGTCCAGGTTTGGGCCATAATACCCAACCAGGATATATGGAAGGCCATCCAGCAAAACCTTTGCCAAAAGCCACCTGCCGCTCTTATCCTCCCTAAACTCTACTATTTGAGCCTTGGCCTGTTTCTTAAAAATAAATAAGACGCCCCTAATATTTGCTTATTGGTCTGTGCCCAGAAAGATGTCTATCCGCTTTTCTTTCTTTAAGATCTCTAATATTTCAATTTTGAGGAGATGTGACTACTGAATGACAATAACCTGCGCCGAGGAGTCTCTTAAATATTGAAAGATCATCCTTCTTCTACCCCTCGTGCGCAGGCCATTGACATTCCAGGATAAAAATTGTAACTGTGTCATCTTGTCACGATTCTCCTCACTAGCCCATCCAGATTCCCTGAAGTTTTATTGTCGTGATTCCCTTTGACTGAAAGTGCCCTGGCCTTAATAACTCCTACCCCATCGGTGGTCAAACTTAATCTCATTAAAGTGGAACGAGGACTCTGACCTACGCGGAACTTTTGCATTTTTACCCCTACCCCTGCCCCCCTGGAAAACCCCATCCCTACTTACACTGGACTGATGTATTGCCAGTTTTGCACTCTCAGCCATCCCTTCCTCCACCTCCTCCCCCCCTACCGCCAGGCTGTATCTTGACTAGTGCATTAACAATCTCACCCTATTTATATAGTTAGTTATCCGTAGGAGAAAAATAAAAGAGGGTTGCTATACCTGCTATACATGCAGAAGTTTTTTTTTTTTTCTTCTTCCCTCCTTTAATCTTTTACTCTTTATAAAAATTCGCCATCACCATCGGTGCCCTCAAACCCTGATCCCTTATATTTCTTTATTTTCTCGTATTTCTTATTTCCCCCTTTTTTTTTCCTTTCTCCTTCCCTCTTTTGACTATTTTTTGTTTTGGGTTTGTATGTACCTCTTTTTTTTTTTCCTTTCTTCTGTTTCGCTAGGGAGATAATACCTGTATTATTATTCCTTTTTTTTTCTCCTTTTCTCCCTTCCCTTCTCTTCTTCCCACACTAAGTGCCCTACTGCCTAAAAAAAAAAAAAAAAGGAAAGAAAAGGGGCCACTAATCCAATTTAATGCAGCTCACAGCCCCATCGGATTTCCAGTCCCCCGTGCGAGGTTCTTCAGTGACTCCAACATCTTATCTGCCTCAAGAGGTGATCTGAGATTGTGCATCTTGTTATTGTACATCACTCTAAAGAAAGCAGGAAACCTCATCTGAACTGTGGCACCCAGGGCTCTGAATTTTTCCATCCTTTGCCCCAGCTCTCACTGCCGATCCAGCGTAGTCTTCGATAGGTCTGAACGAATGTCAAACTGGAAATCCGGACCTTCTAACGTTTTAACTTTTAGGGCAAGATTTAAAAAAATTTCCTTGAGTGCATACGTAAGGAAATTTATCAGGATTTTTCTAGGCTTAGACCTGCCAGCCTTTAGGTGGAAAGCGTCCCTATGAATCCTTTGGATGTCCTTCTCAAGGGTATCCGCTGTCTCCTGCAGATTTAATGCACCCTTTAAAAGGCTCACCACAAAAGTTTTAATGTCACTCCCCTCTTTTCCCTCTGGAATCTTTCAGAGCCGGAGGTTATTTCTCCTTGAGTGGTTCTCCAAGGACTCAACTCTCTCACGGATCTAGTTTCCCTCTCTTCGTAAAGATTGTATTTTTAGTTCGGCAGATCCCAAATTCACCTTAAGCTCCTCAATGGATCCTTTCAATGACTCTGTTCTCTCATTTAGCCGACCGACCTTTTTTTCCAAGATGTCACAGGCAGCCCTAATCTCCGTTTGATTTTCAGCTGAGACTGAGAATCCTTTCCTTATGTCTGCCTTCAAAGAGGCCAACGGCGTCTCAATTGAGGAGCAGGCTAGGACAGTATTGCCTCTACTCCCAGACCCTCCAATTCCTGGTGATGATACAAATACTGCCGAAGTTTGAGCCGTGGGTGCATTAGATATCTCACCTAACTCAATCTGACCGAGTGTTGAAGCCTCGACTTGGTCTGGCGATGTTAGGGTATCAAGCACACAGTTCTCCTGTGCCTGCTGGAGGCTGGCTGACTCGGCTACCTCAACTATACCTGCCATCTGGGTTTTTACGGGGGTGTCAGCAGAGCGAACTGCTCGGAACACAGGTGACACCGGCGAGTAGGGAACCTTCTTAATAGGAGACTGGCGGCTTAGAGCTAAGAGGTCAGAGGGTTTTATTGCAGAGGGCGACTCTTGATAGTTTTGTCGAATATTTAAAACCTGAGGTAATACCTTAAAAAAGGAGCGCAGGGAGGGAGTGATACGCGATGGTCTAACCTCTCCGCGGGCTTTTTTAGGACCTGCTCTCTGCCTTAAGTTCCCCCCTTCAACTGTCTCAGCTAGCTTGGCCCTACTTTCTGCTCCCCTTGCAGGGCCCCCTATGTAGGTCTCGCTAGTACCTTCTATTGATGTAATTTGGGGGGCACAAATGGCCTTACCGCCCCTCCCCCTACCTCTTTTGGGCTTACCTTTAGGTTGTTTCTTTACACTTTTACCTTCCTCTAAAAAGCTCCCGTTTCCTGCCGCACCCTCTGAGCCAGACGGCGTATGCCCCCCTTGTCACCTCTCACAGATGCCGCAGTCCCTCTGCCACTTTCTTCTTTCCTAGATCCAGCGCCGAGAACTCCGCACCGACCATCCTCTGAAGACACAGTTGTAGCTGAGATGTCCAAAGGGGTGACCACAGCGGTAAAGAAATCGCCTATACTTGGCACACCAGCGGCAATCTTGCCTTGACTCACGCTGCTCCCACCTGTGCTTGTGCTGACTCTACCAGCACTTCCCTGCAGGAGACCGCGGGCTCTGCGGCCCCGCCTCAAGTCCACGGCTGCGGACTCCCAACGCTGCGGCAGGGAGAGACCGGGAGTGAGAGTGGAAACCTGATCCTTATGGTGCATTCGAGAGCAAATCAGCACTGCATGGCATCAAAGAAAAGGTGAGATAAACCCCCGCGCGTTCCAGCATCGATACTCCGCACTGTTTAGAAAAGCGGCATAATGGGGGAGAGAGGAACGGAGGTTTCTGGCGAGAAAGCGCGCTACCGCTCAGCACGCGGGCGCCATGTTTTCCTCCTCATACGATGCCATCACCTTACTAATAAAGTTCGGGTGAAGAGAACCTTCTTGGAGTGCTGGATTATTGTGCTTGTAACAAGGAGATTTGTACATGATATATATATATATATATATATATATATATATATATATATAGATAAATAAATATATATATATATATATATATATATATATATATATATATATATATATTCACTGAAAAAACCATAGGTTTCAGGAGTTATATAGTTAGGAATTAGCTTTTAAAAAAAACTTTGAAATTCACTCAAAAAACTATAAGTTTTAGTGGTGTTATAGTTAGCTGGACATTTTACTCATACAAAACCATTGAAATTGCTCCTATATAGTTAGTTGTACTAACTATATTTTGCGCACCCGCAATCCACTGCTGATGATGTCACATATTAGATCATTCATGACATGGTCAGTGACATCACTGATGACATCTCAAATGACATCACTGATGACATCATCCAGTGGATGTGGTTTGCTTCGTTATTTAAATATGCATTATATATATAGCAATTTGCATTGAAGAATAAGTGGATATATATAAATAAATATTTGGATGGAGGATTTAGTAGCAGTGTAATTGACTGTTTACTTGACCAATTTATAATGTCTCACTAAATATAGTGGATAGTGACTAAACTGTGTGAATATCTGTATCACTTTGTCAGTTGTTGTGTAAACTGATTCTACAGTTGGTTACTAGCTATGTGAAAGTCTATATTAGTTATTGATTAGTTAATTGAGTATATGTATGGGAGTGTGAAAGTGTGTGTGGTTCGGTGGGGGTTGTGTGACTGTCCAAAGATGTGTGAATAGTTGATTCAGTAGATATATGAAGTTAAAATTACATGTTCTAACAATTGTTTGGGTGAGTGAATATCTTTATGGGTGTGGTGATGAGCAAATACATTTCTCAATGGTACAGGTCCAACAAACTAGATAAATAAAAGGCAGTGTATGTGTCCGTTGTATATAAATAAGTATACATAAGACACAATGATTGTGTGAGTGACTGTATGGATAACTGTATACTTGTAATAATGATTTTATAATTCACTAAGTATGACTTACTATCTAAATGAATAGAAGAAGTGGTGTTTGTATAAGTGTTTTGCTAAGTAAATATGTAAGTATGATCCATTGTTTGCATAAGTGAGTAGGATGACTTCATATGCGAATAGGATGCGTGCTGTTGTTTAATGTCGATATAGATGTATAAGTATTTTTGATAGTGTTCTATTGTTCTTTGACAGCATGTATGAGTGAATCCATAGGTAAGTGATTAGATGTGTGTATACATCTATGAATCACTGAGTGGATTTTTAGATACTTGTATTGCTGTGACAATGGATTTAAATATGATACTCTATTTTACAAAGAGTGATGAAAAATTGTAATAGTGTATGAAAAGGTGTATGTGATTGTCACGTGAATGATGTCATCAGTGATGTCATCAGTGATATCAGTGATGTCACTGACCACGTCATGAATGATCTAATATGTGACATCATCAGCAGTGGATTGCGGGTGCGCGAAATATAGTTAGTACAACTAACTATATAGGAGCAATTTCAATGGTTTTGTATGAGTAAAATGTCCAGCTAACTATAACACCACTAAAACTTATAGTTTTTTCAGTGAATTTCAAAGGTTTTTTTAAAAGCTAATTCCTAACTATATAACTCCTGAAACCTATGGTTTTTTCAGTGAATTTCAAAGGTTTTTTAAATGCTAATTCTTAACTATATAAGGCCTGAAACCTATGGTTTTTTCAGTGAATTTGCAAGGTTTTTTAAATGCTAATTCCTAACTATATAAGGCCTGAAACCTATGGTTTTTTCAGTGAATTTCAAAGGTTTTTTAAATGCTAATTCCTAACTATATAAGGCCTGAAACCTATGGTTTTTTCAGTGAATTCGCAAGGTTTTTTTAAATGCTAATTCCTAACTATATAAGGCCTGAAACCTATGTTTTTTTCAGTGAATTTCAAAGGTTTTTTAAATGCTAATTCCTAACTATATAAGGCCTGAAACCTATGGTTTTTTCAGTGAATTCGCAAGGTTTTTTAAATGCTAATTCCTAACTATATAAGGCCTGAAACCTATGGTTTTTTCATTGAATTCGCAAGGTTTTTTAAATGCTAATTCTATTAGCGGATAACGTTTTTATATATTAAAACGTTTTTTAAATCTTAAATGCCTGCTTTGCTAGCAGAGTTTTTAAGCACAGGCTCTTTTGTCTCTGGTGGCCATCTTGGTAGACTGCATATCAGAATTTTTTTAATGAAATATAAGAGGATTTGAGAAGTCACTCAAAATGTGCCCTAATTTTTCTTTCTTCAGCACTAATCATAATTTCAATGGCAAAATGAACCCCCTCATTTTGTTCCTTTGCAAATTAAATGTTTTAAGTGTTAACACTTTATTCCAATCAAGATGACTTCAGGTGTGCCATACTTTTGTCATAAGTAAGACTGTTAGCGCTCTAGTTGTTCTTTAGAACACTCTGGGACATTCTGTCATTGGGCTATAGTTGGGCTACATCTGGCTGATATTTGGGCTACATTTGTTTTTTTTTGTCTCTGGTGGCCATCTTTGGGCTACATTGGGCTACATTGGGCTACATTTGGGCTCTAACATATATATAGCCCAATGTAGCCCAATATATATTTTTCAAAGTTAATTTTCGTAAAAACCACTGGAGCACATATCTTGAGACATAGCAAAGGCACATCGGGCTACCAGTCCCTACAATTTTGCCAAGTTTAGTAGAAAACCATTCAGCCGTTCGGGCTAAAAGTGAGTCCAACAGCCCTATGGAAATTAACATGGGGAAAACATGTTTTGGGACCCCCCCTTTTATCTCGGCCACCGCTTGACAAATCCCCCCCAGACTTTCAGGGAAGGACCGGAGCGCCGCGAGGCAAAGTTAAGGAAAATTTCAGGAAGATTCCTTAACCGGCGCCAAAGTTATTCCCAATAGAATGTTGCGATTTCCCTATGGAAAACAATCCTAACTATATATACCTACTGGCTATCGCCAGTAGGTAATATATATATCACTGCTCCAGCTTGCACCTTCGAATTGCACCTTCGAATTCGCCAGTAGGTAGTTATAGTTAGGATTGTTTTCCATAGGAAATCCACAACATTCTATTGGGAATAACTTTGCCGCCGGTGGACGAATCTTCGCGAATTTCTCAAAGAAGATGGCCCGCTCCGCTCTGCTCCTTCCCTGAAAGTTTGGAGGGGATTCGTCAAGCGGGGGCCTAGATATTTGTGGGGTCCCAAATGTATTTTTCCCATGTTAATTTCCATAGGGCGGTTGGACTCACTTTTAGCCCGAACGGCTGAATGGATTTCCACCAAACTTGGCAAAATTGTTGGGACTGGTAGCCCGATGTGCCTTTGCTAGGTCTGAAGATATGTGCTCCAGTGGATTTTGGGTAACGTTTTTGTAACGTTTTTTCTGGAGAATGGATGCATAGTTCAAGTTGTGAGCCATTTTTTAATGAGGAGAGTTACTTCCAGGAGAATGATTTGGTGCATGCAGTTGACACCAGTGGTCGAGCATATGAGGTGAAAGACGGTTGTCCGATTGAAAAAGAGAAACTTGTGTCTAGAAATGCAGAAGAGGTGTTAACTGATGAAGTTTTAGGGAGACGTACTAACGGTCCAGTGTACACTTGGAAGTGTAGTAGTATTTGTAGTGTGCGACAGGATTCAATCGACTTGCTTCGTAATTTCGTACGTACATATAGTAAGAAAAATCTAAAACAGAAAATGAAGATGTTGCAAGACTTAGATCCTTGCAGAGTGAGAGAAAACACAGGTTTGCAAGGGCATTCACTGGCTTGTCTTTCTAGAAAAGTATGTCAGAGTGTTTTTCATCATTTTAGGATGTTAGCAGTGCATCATAACAAAATGAGGAAATTAGTGAGAATGTTGTATTATGCAAAAAGTCCAGCACTTAAGCTTAAACAGTTAAACAGTGCTCTTTTGCATGGAACTGAATTAGATGTGAAGAAGATTTGTGAAGATATTGAGATTTGTTACTTTGGTGAAAAAGAGGACAGTGTAGAAATTGACACAGTAATAGAAGGTAATGTGGAAGACAATGTAAATGTAAATGTATTGCGACTTATATAGCGCACGTATCACCCGAAGGTATCAAGGCGCTTGCTTAGGGAACCCGTCCTGGTATTCCCCTGTGAGATACCCCGGCAGGGTATCCACAAGGTGAAAGCCCGGCATCCCGCCGCGAGGGGCCGTAGTGGAGATTAAGCAAGCTATTGCCCAGAGTCGCAGAGTGTGACCCCGTGAGTCGAGTAGGCACCGGAGCGAGAAATGTCGAGTCCATGGAATGTTTGAGCCCGAGACCCGCCGAGGCGGGGAACCGAACCCTGGTCCACAGCCGATCTCAGCTTCCGGGTCTGCCGCCTCTAACCACTGAGCCACGCTTCTCCAAATGTACACATTTCAACTACAGAAAAGTTTGACCAGGAAATTACCAAGTTTAAAGTGAAATCAAGTGAAAGGCCTAATTTTACTTGTGTGTGTTGTCGACGGACTCATTATAAGATTCAGACTAGGTTAGTTGATTTATATGCAGAAAGTGAAATGGAAAATAATACTGAATGGAAGAATTTTGAAACTTTTTGGTTGGTGGAGAATTCTTTTGATTTGAGTTCTGATCAGCGTATTTGTAAATATTGTTATAATAAATTAAATGAAAACAGAATGCCTGCTAGAGCTGTTCATAATAATCTTGAGTTGGTAGACATTCCTCCTGAATTGATGGATTTAATTACATATGAATCTATTTTGATTCAATGTGTCCATCCTTTTCAGGCTATTGTTCGCATGGAGCCTAAGATAGGGAAATTGCCTCCTTCGGATTTACAGAGAGGATTAAAGGGAAGAGTTGTTTATTTGGCTCTAGATTTCAAGAAAAATATTGATACAATTGGTGAAGAGAAAGTGGAAGAGGAACCTCTGGTTGTTCGAGTTAATGGGGTTCCGACAAAGAGTAAGAAAATCTGGCAAGATTTATGGATGTTAGGAAAGTCAAAAAGGCAACGTTGTATTTGGTCAAAAACAATGAGTACTACAAAGATGTATGTGTTGGAGCAGAGGAAACAGCTGCGGAAGAAGACAGTGATTGTTCAGCCTGCCAAATTGAAAAAGTTGATGTGTCTAGAAGTGAAGAAATATATGAACATTATACTGTTCATCCTTTGCATTCCAAAGAAGTAATGGGGAATGCAATTGACTTGTTTCAAATGAAAGCAGCAAAAGGAAGTCCCATTAGTGTATGGGAAGAAAGTTTGGAAGCTCGTTGTTTTCCACAGCTATTTTCAACAGGTCGAGGTGGACGATATGACGATCGACCACTTCAAATTCCAGCATCTGAATACCGGACATTAAGATTATATGCTGAAGATGCAAGGTTTCGTCAATGCATCCCATATTTGTTTCATCTACTGTATGAAAGTGACTTGTCTGGGCTTTCTTATGCAGTAAACCATATACTGAAAAGTGGAGCACATCTGCAAAATGTTTCGGCGAGGGACTTTATGGAGAAAGTCAATCTACAAGACAATATTTTGGAATCTCATCTAATCAATCTCATGGCATGTCAGCGTGGTACAAACGAGTATTGGTACCGTCGTCATGGAGAATTGAAATGTATGCTAAGAAACTTAGGAACTCCTACATGGGTCCTCACTCTTAGCTGTGCTGAGTATGCATGGGACGACTTACTTCAATTTCTACGAGAGGCAAATGCAAACATTCAAAATATAGAATTCAAAACACCTGGAGAACTGTGTTCTTTGGATACAGTGAATGTATGCAGATATTTCAATCATAGATTTGAAGCAATGATGTCTTTCATTACCAACAAAAAAAATCCTCCCCTTGGAGAGGTTTTGGATTTCTTTTGGAGAAAGGAGTATCAAGCGAGAGGTGCTCCTCACATACATATGTTGTTATGGATTAAAGATGCACCCAAATTTGGAACAGATTCGGATGACACAGTGATGAGTTTCATTGAAGAGTATTCAACATGTGCTGTTCCGAAAACTACCGAAGAAAACAGTTTAAGGCAACAAGTTTTACGCTTTCAATCACATCGTTGTGGAAAGTACTGTCGTCGTAAATTCAGAAACAAGGACAAGTTCTACACAAAATGTCGTTTCGGATTTCCACGACCAGTGATTTCTAAAGGTAGAGTAAATAATTTGCTCTCTTCTCTGCGACATACTGTTACGAGGAAACCACCAAAAAATACATACAATTTAAAAAGAAACAAAGAGCCCAAGTACATCAACGACTACAACCCAGTGATTTTGTCCATGTGGAATGCTAACATGGATATTCAGTTCGTTGCCGACAACTCTATTGCTGTGGCCCGATATGTGACGTCTTACATCACAAAAAAAGAAAAGACAGAACTGAAGGAAATGTGGGAGGACATTTCACATGAAAGGAGTATAAGTAAAAAATGATACAGTTTCAGTTTGAAGATGTTGTCGCATCGAGAAATTGGAGCATATGAATGTTCTGATCGGTTATCATCAGCAAGTCTCTACGCCAAGTCTAGAACAATTATTTGGGTGAGTCTAGGTCTTGCTGCAACACGAAACCGAATTTTGAAATCTGTACAAGAAATTGAGTATTTGGCGGAGAAAGAACCAAACAGTACAGATATTTTGAAGACAAACATGTTGGATACATACTATCCAAATAGAAGTAGTCATCTTGAGAACAGTTGTTTGTATGAAGTTCTGCAAAACTATATTTATAAGAGGACCATCAGAGAAGATATCAATAATGGAATATATGCTATCATTGGGTGTGAAGGATGTCTAGTGAAGCAGAGAAAAGGCCATTTGATTAATCATCGAAAATTGAGTTGCGAAAATCCAGAGAAAAGGGAATTTTACTATTTAGCTCTTTTGCAACTCTTTAAGCCATGGCGTACAGAAGAGGAACTACTTGGAGATTTTCTCTGTTACGAAGATTCTTTTAATGCAACCAAGGATACCATAGAATGTCCTGATTTTCCAAATTATCTGCAAATGTTGAACAAAGAAATAGAACAAGAAGCCACAATTGCTGTAGAGATTGCTAGAGACAGTTCTCAAGACAGTCCGAGTTCTGCTTCATTGAGTCAGGATCCACTAGGAGGACCAATTATCCAAAATGAAGCTGCCACTGCCATGGATGAGGTGGAAAGAGCCATGGAACAAGCTCAAGATGATGTAGTTAACTTAGAAGATTTGGTGAAACAACTAAACCTTGAGCAGAAACAGATATATGACGAAGTCACAGAACAGGTTGAACATGGATTCAGTCATGAGAAAAAAGAGTGCTCATGTACATCATTTAAGCCTGTGAGACTGTACGTGAGTGGAGAAGCGGGAACTGGAAAAAGTTTTCTGATTAAAGCAATTGCAACTTATCTGCAGAAAAGGACGGAGTCATCACTGTCTTTTGTTACCGCTCCAACTGGGCTGGCAGCACATAACATTAAAGGGATTACTTTACATCGTTTACTGATGCTACCAGTTGAGCATGATAACAAATTGCAATACCACAAGCTATCTGGAGATGCGTGTTCTGAAGTTTCCAGAGTCCTGAAGAAAATGAAACTTCTTATCATTGATGAAGTAAGCATGGTCTCAAATCTAATGCTTGCTTTTGTGCATTTAAGAATGCAAGAAATTCTTAGAACAGACTATGATGTCTTATTCGGAGTCAAGTCAAGTCAAGTCATAGAATTTATATAGCGCACTACATACCCAGAGGGTCTCAAGGCGCTTAGAAGGGGAGGAGGATTACTTGTCAAATATCCACGTTTTAAGTTGCTTTCTGAATGCTAGGTGGTTGTGGGTAAGGCGAAGGTAAGCGGGGAGAGAGTTCCATGTTTTAGCAGCCAGGTATGAGAAGGATCTGCCTCCCATGGTGGTCTTGTTGATGCGAGGTACCGTGGCGAGGGCTTGGCTGGAAGATCGTAGTTGGCGGGAGGGGGTGTAGAAGGACAGTCGTGAGTTGAGGCATTCTGGTCCGATGTCGTAGAGTGATTTGTGTGCGTGGGTTAGCAGTCGGAAGGTGATCCTCTTATTGACGGGTAGCCAATGGAGGTCTTTAAGGTGACCAGAGATGTGTTCGTTGCGTGGGATGTCTAATATGATCCTGGCTGAGGCGTTTTGGATTCGTTGGAGTTTCTTCTGGAGTTTAGCGGTAGTGCCTGCGTAGAGGGTGTTTCCGTAGTCCAGTCGGCTCGTGACCAGAGCATGGGTGACTGTTTTCCTTGTTTCGGTGGGGATCCAGCGAAATGTTTTTCTGAGCATGCGCAGAATGTTGAAGCAGGAAGAGGATACGGCGCTGACTTGTCTGTTCATTGAGAGTGAAGAATCCAGGATGACGCCTAGGTTACGTGCGTGGTCTGTCGGGATGGGTGCTTTTCCGAGAGCTTCCGGCCACCAGGAGTCGTCCCATGCAGAGGGGGATGTACCTAAGATGAGGACTTCTGTTTTGTCTGAGTTCAGTTTCAGACGGCTTTGTTTCATCCATTCGGCAACTTCTTTCATTCCTTCGTGTAGGTTAGTTTTGGCGGTGCTGGGGTCCTTGGTGAGAGAAAGGATTAGTTGAGTGTCATCCGCGTAAGAGATGATGTTGAGGTTGTGTTGGCGGGCGATGGCCGCGAGGGGGCTCATGTAGACGTTGAAGAGGGTGGGGCTGAGTGAGGATCCTTGTGGTACGCCACAGATGACTTCAGTGGCCTCGGACTTGAATGGTGGAAGGCGGACTCTCTGGGTTCTTCCGGAGAGGAACGAGGTGATCCATTCAAGTGCTTTTCCTTGGATTCCGATGTTATTGAGGCGTTGTAAAAGGGTGCTGTGGCAGACTGTGTCGAATGCTGCAGAGAGGTCGAGGAGGATGAGGGCGACTGTGTCTCCATTGTCCAGTAGAGTTCGAATGTCGTCTGTTGCTGCGATGAGGGCGGTCTCAGTGCTGTGTTTTGCTCGGAAGCCGGATTGTGAAGGGTCGAGGGATTTGTTGGCTTCGAGGAAGGCGGCGAGCTGGTTGTTGACAGCTTTCTCGATGACTTTGGCCGGGAATGGAAGGAGCGAGATGGGGCGGTAATTTTTGAGTTCGGTGGGGTCCGCTGTGGGTTTTTTCAGAAGGGCGGTGAGTTCAGCGTGTTTCCAGTCTTCCGGGAAGGTGGCGGAGTTGAAGGAGCAGTTGATGACATCTCGGAGGTGCGGTGCTATGACGGAGTCTGCTTTGTTGAAGATGTGGTGAGGACATGGGTCTGTGGGGGATCCTGAGTGGATGGAATTCATCAGGCGGATTGTGTCCTCAGTGGAGATTGGGTTCCAGTCGTTAAGGGTGTTCACGGGGGGAGAATGTTCAGCAAGTGGTAGGGTGGGTTGGTTTCCGGGTTGGTTGTCGAAGCTGTTGTGGATGTCTGCAATCTTGTTGTGGAAGAATGAGGCTAGGGAGTCGCAGAGGGCTTGGGAGGGGGTGATGTCGTTGGAGTTGGCCGAAGGGTTAGTGAATTCCTTGACGATGTTGAAAAGTTCCTTGCTGTTGTGGGCGTTGTTGTCAAGTCGATCCTTGAATGCTGTTTTCTTGGCCTTTCGGATTAGTTGGTGGTGAGTGCGGGTGGCGTTTTTGAAGGCGTCCTTGGTGCTAGTGGTTGGGTCTTTTTTCCAGGTCTTTTCAAGGGAGCGGCAGAGTTTCTTGGACTTCTTAAGATCATCGTTGAACCATGAGGCCTTTTTGCTGCCAGGTTTGCTTTGACGTTTTTTCAGTGGTGCTACGGTGTCGGCGGTGTTGGATAACCATAGGGTGAAGTTGGCGGCGGCTTCGTTTGCGTTAGAAGAGTGGGCTGGGGCGTTTAGAAGGAGCGAGGCGGAGATCTGGTCCGAGGTGATTTTGTTCCAGTTTCTTTGCAGAGTTGGTTGGAGGTGGTTGGTGGTTTTCGGCTTGTTGTAGGTGAAGTGAACGCAGCTGTGGTCAGTCCAGAGGAGGTCCGTAGTGTGGCTGAAGGAGACATGATTGCTGGAGGTGAAGATGGGGTCGAGTGTGTGACCTGCGATGTGGGTGGGGGAAGTGACCAATTGTTTAAGTCCGAGGTTGGCGAGGTTGTCTAAGAGGGTGGCGGTGTTGCGGTCGTTGATCTTTTCGAGGTGAAAGTTGAGGTCTCCCAGAAGGATGTAGTCTTTGGAGGGGAGCGCGTGTGGGGTGATGAAGTCCGTGATGTCTTCACTGAATTTTGCGCGGGGTCCTGGTGGTCTGTAGAGGAGGGTGCCTCTGAGTGTGGTCTTGGGGTCGATGTGGATCTGGAAGTGAAGGTGTTCGGAGTTAGCGAGGTTGGCGTCAGAGCTGGTTGAGATGCGGATTGATTTCTTATGGACGATGGCGATTCCTCCTCCTGTGTGGTTGGCGCGGTCCTTGCGTGTGATCTTATAGTCTTCAGGGATGGCAATGGTGATGTCTGGGGCGGAGGAAGCGTTCATCCAAGTTTCTGTTAGGAAGGCGACGTCTGGAGAGATGGTGTCTAGTAGGTTCCATAGGTCAATGGCGTGTCTGTGGACCGATCGGGTGTTGAAAGGGATGCACTGTAGGTGGTTGGGGTCGAGAGTCTGTGGTGTGATCGTAGCGGAGATGTTGTCGGTGCCGCTGAATTTGCAGGAGTAGCAGGAGAAAGGTCCATGGGTGTGTCCAGGAGCGGCTTGGACGCAGTTGAGGGCGCGACCGGGGTTAAGGGCTAGGAGGGTGGCTGCATCATAGGTAATGCGGGAGGACTGGGGAGCGCGAGGGGCAGGGGGTCTGGCGCTGGGCGCGGTCCAGGCGCGGACGGGCGTAGACGGGCTTACCTTTGGCGCACCTTCGGCGCGGGTTGGGCGCGGTCGCTGCGCGTGAACGCTGCGCGCGGGAGTGACTGTCATATATGGATGGTGGAGGGGGAGGGGCGAGGGCGTCTCAGCTGGGAGGCGGGGCAGGCACACGAGGACGACAACAACAAACAAAATGGAGGCGGAGGGGGGAGCAGGGCGGAGCGCTGGAGGCAAACGCGCAAATAACGTTGTAAGCAGCCCAAACCAAGAGAAACCCAGCGCTAATTAAACAAAGCGGTAACTGAAACACAGCGCTAATTAATGAAAGCGGAAACTGAGCACACAGCAGGCGAGATGCAAATGCAGCTTTCTAGTCAATGCGCGTTGTAAGCAGCACAAACAGTGAAAACACAGCGCTAATTATTCAAAGCGGAGACTGAAACAAAAGCGGAAACTGAGCGCACAGCAGGCGAGATGAAAAGTAGCTTTCTTAGGCAAAGCAGCGCTACAATACCATGTGTCTGCAGGAGGAAAACACATTATTGTTTTTGGAGATCTACTGCAGTTGACTCCAGTGAAAGGACAACCAGTGTTTAAAATGCTCACGCATGAAGATACCAGGAAGTGCCTAGGAAGCATTGGAAACGTTAATATATGGTTAAATTTCAAATATGAAGAACTGCTTCAAAATATGCGACAGGCAAAGGATGAAGATTATAAAAATATTCTACAAGATGTAAGAATCGGAAAAGTAAGTGAGCATGGGAAAGAAGCTTTACATGCACGATTTATTTCAAATTTGTATCCAAATGAAAACATTCTTCCAGAGAATATTTTTAAGAAAATGACTGAAAAAAAATCTGGGATATGTTTGATGCCAACTCTGCAAGAATGTTCCATCTTCAACCACAAAATATTAAAGTTAGAAAATGAAGAGATTGTGAAACTGGAAGCTATAGATAAAATAAGCATTTGGGAGCAACAATTATTTTGTCAGAAAATTTGAAATCAAAATTGGATTCATTAGAGAAGAGTATATCTAACACTGCTGGTTTTGAAAAGACTCTGAATGTGTGTTTAAATTGTATCATTTTAAGAAGGAATTTAAATGTTGAAAGAGGTCTGGTAAATGGAGCAATGGGTCATGTTGTTGATTTTGTGAATTACAAAAATAGAGATGGAATTGAAATTTTAAAAATTAAATTTGATGGCATTGACGAAATAGAACAAATTTGTCGTTGTTCAGCTAGATTTTTGCTTGTGAAAGACTTATATGTTCGCCGAAAACAGTTTCCTGTTTGTTTGGCATATGCGGTGACAATTCATAAATCTCAAGGTTTAAGTGTAGATAGTGCTTTGGTGAACATTGGAAGTTCTGTGTTTAAAGAGGGTATGGCACATGTGGCATTATCACGAGTCAGAACTTTATCAGGATTGTACTTGATTGAGTGTGATGAAACAAAGATTTGTGCAGATCTAGATTGTGTTAAAGAATACAATAGGTTAAGAAGAGAGTATGCTCCACATTTGCCTCAATATCCTCTGTTTGAAAAACGTGTGGTAGGCCGAAAAAGAAGAAATGAGAATAATTGCAGTGAGGTAGTAGCAAAAAGACAAAAAGTAGATGAAACTGTAATTGTAAGCAGAAAGAAAAAGGATTCTGTTGAAGATGTTCTTGGATTTCAGTTTGAAAACAGTTCTGGTGTCAACTGCTATGCTAATGTAGTGGTTAATGTTGTTTTTTTTCTTCAAAATTTACAAGAACAGATTGTTGAAAATCGGGATCAAACATTCTGCTGTTTATTGAATTCTGTGTTTGAGAAATGTAGCAGTGATAGAGCAAAAATAGAAAGTGTTTCAGAAATTCGAAATCTTTTAGACATATGTTCTGGTCAAAATCAATTTTCACAGAATATTCAGCAGGATTGTCAGGAATGTTTAATGTATATGTTTGATGTATTGGAAGATGAAGGTGTAGATATAAAAAATCTTTTTAGCCTTTCTTATCAATGGCAGCATGACTGCGACAACTGTACTTTATCAAGTAGTACTACAATAGACACTGAAAGATTTATATATTTGACTTTACCAGACTGCAACTCAGTGCCTTTTAATAATCTAATTAAAGCAGCTGATCACAATATGGTGTGTACCCAATGTAAGTCTGCAATGCTGTCCACATTATTTATACAAAATTATGGTCAGTATGTCATTTTAATGTTCCACCGATGTAGATCCGATGGAACTAAATTGACAACTTCTATTAAAAATGTTGTGGCTTCTCGGTTATCAATTTCAGGAAGAACTTTTGCAACTGTAGCTATTATTTATCATGACGGTCCTGCAACAACATCAGGGCATTACACATGCTATTTAAAATGTCAAAAAGGTTGGACTAACTGTAATGACACTCATTTGACTTTCAAACAACGTTTGCCTTAAAAAAATTTTACCTAGTGTTTTTAGTACCAAAATTTAAGTAAAGGTAATTGCCCTATGAAGACGGGAGCAGTTAATAAAAGTTGGTTTGCTGTTTAAAATTATATTGTGAGTAAAAGTGATGAAGATAATATAAAAATTATAGTTCTCTTAAAGGTACGGTAAGAGGATCGCATAGTAAGTGATATCCGTATTATAGGAAATGTTCAACATGAGAGAGCCAGATATGGAATTATGAATATTTAAATATTGTGAAAATGTTGTTTGAGCCTTTCTTTCAGAACGTCGGGAAAACGGTAATTTTAGAGTTTGTTTTAAGTAATTTGAAAATATACTGATACATCTGACACTATTTGGCCTTAAGGAAAGGTGAAGGAATGAGCAAAGAGTCATGATTGAACAGAAGGAGTATATGAAAACATTGAAACATATTTCAGATGTTCTTGGAGCTTTTTTCTAGAGAGTCGATGAAATGGAATTTTTAGAGAACAGCAGAGTACCTTCCAACGAAAAGGACCTTCATGATGTACTATTTGGCCGAAAGGAAAAGTAAGTGAATCAATGATTAGTGTACATATGTGATTTGTAAGTTTATATGTTTTTTTTAAACACAATCTTTTTGATTGTGTTTTTTTCCCGCTGTCATATGATGAATAGTTTGAACTCACTGTTTTTAGTGAAATTCAATATGTTCTGAGAACAGCAAAAATAAACTATCTAACATGTTGTACAAATTATTCTATAGTTTGTATTGTGTAATTTATATTGTATTCCCATTGTCTCACACTCACTTTCCTTTTTCCTCTCTCTTTCAGCTCTTTACTCACTCACACTGCCTTTCTCTCAGTCTGTTTCACACCCATTCTTTTAATCCACTTCTTTCACAACCCCTCATTTCCATTTCAACTGTCTGCATCCCCTCTCTCCCTTGCACCACTTTTCAACTTTCAGTCTCTCTGTTTTACTTCCCTTTTCCGTCTTTTCCTCCTTTGCTCTTTTAGAAATTCCTCTTTACTCACTCACCAGTATTGTTGCACTTTATCACTATAACTCACCCACTCTCCCTCGCTTATCTTTGTTTGCTCCTTTTTTTTTACCTCTTCTCTCTATTTTCCGTTCACTACCTCTATGTCCTCAGTCCCTCACTCTCCTTGTGTTATGTTCACTTGTGTTTATCTACCTTCTATCATTTCTCTTACAACAACTTCACTGCTCCTCTCTCATCGTTCTTCACCCCAATTCCTTTAGTCCGGTTCCATTACTACCCCTCATTTCCTATCTTTCAATGTTCTTCTCTTTACTTTCATCACCGAATCAGTTTCTCTCAGTACCACTGCTTTAGTCCTCTTCTCCTCTTTCATTCTTTTGCTCCCTTACTCATTTTCCTTTCCTCACTCATTGTACTCCACTTCACTCAGTCCTTCCCTTAGTCTCTCTGTCTACTAACTTCCTCACTCCTTTTCCCTCAATCCTTCTATATTATCCTCTCTCCCTTCATCCCTTCACTCTATGACTCTCCTTCATTTACTCTCAGTTATCTTCCATTCCTCGTTCTTCTAAATGCATCCTCAATCAGACTCCTTTCCCTCTCAGTCATTGTCTTTTTACTTACTCCTGTTTCCTGATTTAGTTTTGCTAACTCACATTCTTTTAGTATCTTTCTTACCTTCAGTTCGTTTCTCTCTTCTTCTCTTCCTCTCTGTCAGTGAATCTATATGCCTTACTCTTAGTAATTTGCTCTCCTTCTATTTCTTTTACCCTCTTTTTGTCCTTCTACATTACTTTATTTCCCTTTCTGTGTCTTTCACTCGTACTTTATTTCTTAATACACTGTTATGATTTTTAACCTCTTCATTTGTATCTTTTATTTTAAAATATATATTTTACTAATTATAACTTATTTTTTCTTCTCTCTTTCACAGATACAAAGTGTAGTAAAAAAATGTAATTAAAGTTACATTAATTATATGGTAAGTGTGACAAAAAAAATGTAGTTTGTCATCACCCTTTGCTTTAACCTCACTATTATTCTCTCACCCTACCTCACTCCTGTTTCCTTACTCTGCTTCCCTCACTTATTCTTATCCTCCATGTTTACTCCCTTTTCCCTAACTCCCCTCCCACATTCAACTTCTTTCAGTCCCCCTGCTTTACTTCCTTACCCTCTGTTCCCTTCCTTTGCTCCCTCAAGCATTCCCTTTCCCTTAATCATTTATTTCACTCCTGTCACTCCTTCTCTCAGTCCGTCTGTCCTCACAGTTCTTCACTTCCGTTCCCTCACTCTCTCTTACCATCGCTGTCTCTGTCCCCTCATTCTGTCAATACTCTTTCGTCATGCTCACTCCCTACAACTCACCCACACTCCCTCACTTACCTTTCTTTCCTGCTTCACTCACTACCTTTCAGTCACTCCTTCTTTTACTCTCTCTCTCCTTTCTCTCTGTCACTCCCCATGTCTTACCTTTATTCACTTTTATCCACCCTCTTTCACCCCTCTTTACTTACAGTCACTGCTCTTTTCTAATATTCCCTCACTGTTTTACTATCTAATACACAGTCCCTCTGTGTTGCTCCCTCTAGCTCTCTTTCTCTTAACATCACTCTCTCTGGCCCTTTCCCTCATGCTCACTCCTTCATTCTTTTTTTTGGTGCGCGCCTCGGTGCGCGCCCCGGTGCACGTACCGGTACGCGTACCCTGGAGAAAAAAGAATGACAGAGTTTTTTAAAAATGTTTTTTTTTATAAATTAGAGGTAGTTCTAAAAAGAACTGTTTTTTTTATTCTTTTTGTTGTTTTATATTTTTTTAATTGTTTTTTTGAATTTTTTTTATTTTTTTTGGCTTTTCTGAACAGTTTTATATTTTTTATGGGGAGAAACAAAAAACAGGGAATTGAAAACGGCTCAACTGGAGCAAAAAAAAAATCAGGAAAAATTAAGGTTTCCTCGGGCATTTGTGGTTATCACCAGCAACATTGATGAGTGTAATGCTTTGCTCACCATAACTAATTGTTTTGTTACAATATATACAAACAATTTTGTATCCCCCAAACTTTGTATATTTGGAATCATCTCACTTGCCTCTGGACCCGATGGAGTGGGTTCTTTGGTTGTTGAGGTTCTGGATGATGATTGGGGTAGGTTTCTGCAGAGTTCCCTCACCTCTGCTGCAGAATAGTTATTAGGGTGCAAACGCTGCATGTGCCGAATCATAGTATGATTCCCAAAGGAATATTTTTTTGCAGCGTTCCCCCTGGATCGCACAGCACCACAGATGAGACAGGTCACCTTTGCAGCGTTTACTTTTTTGGAACCCCTTGGGATTTTATAAAACTCCCATATGAAGTGCTCCCTAGGTTTGTATGGGGGATTGTCTTCAGGCAGGAACTGCCTTCTCTCTTCCTCCTCTTCCTCCTCCTCCTCCTCCTCCTCCTCCTCTTCTTCTTGACCACCAATGTGATGTTCTGGTGGTCCTTGTGGTGGTGGTGGTGGTGGTGGGGCAGATGCTCCAGCTGCTGATATTACTGTAGCTATATCTGTAAGAAAAAAGCAGGTCTTCCTCACTCAAAGAACAAAGTGAGAATGAAAAAAAAAGGTGGGGGCTTTCATCATTTGGAACACAACTGTTCTGAACCAATGAAAAGTGTTATTTTCAGATTACATGACCCGACGCGCTTACGCTATGTGCCCCGGTGCGTGCCCGGGGGCGCACCCCGGGGCGCGCCCGGCAGCGATTACGTTGCGCGATCGTATGTGCTCGGGTGCTTCCGGGTGCACTTACGCCGTGCGTCATATGACGCATCACGCGGCTACGCGATACGTCACGATGTTGTTTTCGTTCCCGGCAATGGCACTAACGGGACGCTCACCGGGGCGCGCCAAAACACTGCGCTTACCGGTGCATTCACCGGTACGCGCACCGGGAGCGCACCAAGGCAAAACATTTTTTAAAAAAAGGGAAAAATATACATAAAAAAAAGTATTATATAAATATACAATATAGGATTTATTATGAAAAATATTATATATCATAGTTATATAATTTAGCTATTAAAAAACATGTAATTCACTGAAAAAAACTTAGGTTTGAGGCCCTATATAGAGTTAGGAATTAGCATTTACAAAACCTATGAAATTCACTGAAAAAAACATAGGTTTCACACCAGTTATAGTTAGGAATTAGCATTTAAAAAACCTATAAAATTCACTGAAAAAACCATAGGTTTGACACCAGTTATAGTTAGCTGGAAATTTTACTCGCATAAAACCAATGAAATTCCCTCGTTATAGTTAGTTGGACTCACTATAACTTGCGCGTGCAATGCACTACTGATGACGTCACATATTACATCACTCATGACATGGTTAGTGACATCACTCATGACATCACTGATGACAACATCCTTGTGACGGAGTGACAGACCTCTTTTCACTGTAATGTAACCCTTGAAACACATATTCAAAAATAGAAACTAAAATTTTCAAAAAAATGGAGATACCCATACCAGTTACAACAACCAATTCAATAATTCCACCATCTTTATACACATCCACTCATTGACCAACAGTTCTATATAGTCACTCATACATATACTCACTCATCATATGTAGTGATACACCTATACATCCTGTTACACACCGACAGTCATCCAAAAGATACTCTCACAGATACTCACACATGCAAATAAACTATTGAACATCCATTTATTTGCATATACAGCTATACACACACTACCACCTTACTTCTAAGGAAACTTACACATACTTACTCTCTTAAATAATCACTTATAGAAACACATACTTATTTAAACAGGAACTCTTACAATCTCTTACATATACTCACTTATATACATCAATATTAACATATATTACATTAAAACATATGTAGTTACTGATAAAGACACTAGTGAGACAGTCATTCACTCACTAACACACACATATACACACTCATCCACCCATACAGTCCTGCACATATGCTGTCTTCAAAACACATACAGAGAGTCAGTCACTCATGCATCTATGTTCTAAGTAACCCCCACCAAACATAGACACTCATACTGATATTAAAAAAACATCTAATAACCCATATACCTACACATGTAGCTACTCACCAACCCATGCAGCCACTTATACATAAAGTGAAACAATAATCCATATATTTAAATATTTAAACATTACTCACTAATATATGTATTTTATTTATTTATATATTTGTAGGTTTGTATAGCGCTTGAATCAACTCCGGCAGGAGTATCTCTGCGCTTTTGGAGCCAGGCTGGGGGTCGCGTAACTAAGATACACTTAATAAGCCAGTTAACCAATCAATTTGTTTTTTTTAAAACATCCATGTAAACACTTATTTAAACATGTATTCTTCCATCAACTTTTACATATACATATATAACACATAATTATTTTTAAAAAATACACACAATCACTGGATGGTGTCATCAGTGATGTCATGAGTGATGTCACTGACCATGTCATGAGTGATGTAATATGTGACGTCATCAGCAGTGCATTGCACGCGCAAGTTATAGCGAGTCCAACTAACTATAACGTGGGAATTTCATTGGTTTTATGCGAGTAAAATTTCCAGCTAACTATAACTGGTGTCAAACCTATGGTTTTTTCAGTGAATATATATATATATATATATATAATTTATTTAAATAGGAATTTATTTGTTTTGATATAATACTTTATATTGTTATTTGTATTTAAATGTTTATGCTTAGTAATATTTTAGTTGTATTGTATATTTTTTAGGTGTACTATTTTTATGGGATGAATGTTTAAGTTTTGGGTGATATAATATATGTTAATTTAATTATACATGTTTATTATAAGTTTAGGCTTTATTTCAAGTGATAGGTTTTTGTAAAATTAGGGTTTTTGGTGGTTTCTTATTGAATTTATTAGTAATGTTGACCATAATTTTCTAGTTGATATTGTGGTAATTGGTATTTTTGTCATGGAATATGTTTATTTATAGGCAACGATATTTGTGTTTTTGATATTTTTGTTAACAATGTATAGTAAAAATGTATATTTTTGTTAACGATATTTGTGTTCTCAATATTAGCGATTGTGTTAGTGATGTATACAGAGTCGATATTTTTGTTCTCGATATTTAATTTCCGATATTTGTTTATCTTAATCTTTGTTGGATCGATATTATGTCACTGATCCATAGATCACATACGTCAACAGAAGACAGATCTTATAATATGAACTGACGATTATTCTCCATGGACCTTATTTTAACTGAGACATCTGTCAGAACCTGATGAACAATCTGTTTATTGCTGATGTCTACAACTTGGACTTCTCTTCCCGAGAGGGGTAGGTTTGGGACATCCACATAACGAACTGTAGAGTGGGTAGCACCAGTATCAATCGGAAATGATTAGAAGTTATCCATTCACCTCACCATCTATATATCGGCCACTCCTCTCTACTACCTCTGTACTGAACCAAGCATGCAACGCTCCTCTCATCTCAGGCACTGCCATTGTGAATTTGTCTCTGAAGACAACTCAGGAAAATCTTTGTTCAGATCCAATATATTCTGCTGCTACCCTGAAGTATATCGTAGGAACAAAACAGGGTCTTGGCTCCTCAACAGCAAGGCTAAGCCTATTTGAACTACAAAAACAACACAAATGCCAATACTGAATTGACTTATTTCTTATTTAACAAGGATCTGCTATGAATGAAACATAGCAGTCTATTTTCAATTTCGTCACTAGTTTATTATAGTCATTTTTTCAGTCAGAACGCTTTTTCATTTTTTCGAAAACATTTCTTGTGCATGTACAAATATACAAAATATACAGATCTATACAAAATTTACAAAAACAATCTCTGAATTACTAAACAACACATCCATACCGAACCTTTCTCACTACAGCCACTCGAATAACATTCACACACATAAACAAACAATACCTTTGAGGTATAGGTCAATGTCAACAAAAATGCTTATTTTACAAAAGGTTAGAAAAGTTTGATGAATCCTACATTGTTTACGTTCAAACAATCTGAACAGTTAGAGTTATATTATGTCCTAATCCAGTGTTTCTAATCTTTTTATATTGTTGACAATTGACCGCAAAGGATCGACGCGTTTCGACCGCCACGCATCCGATGGCCTCCTGACCCCCAGACATGGGCCTTGGGGGACTCCTATGGTGTCCCCCTACATATCCCTGCACCATGTGGCAGGCATTGCATGGTGCCTGCCACGTGCATCAAAATACCAAATGCGGGACCGCGACAGCATGTTGGGCGGTCCTAGTCCCCGATACGGTCCGCCTCCCATCATACTCGGGTTTAAGTTCTAGATAGAAACCTAAAGCAAAATATGATACAAATCTGCTAATATCTTGTTTTTCTAACTCTTCAAAGCCACTATACTTGCTATAAATATGCAAAAGCCTTTCATAACACCTACGTTGGGATGATCACTATCGTAGCCAAACTTACGGGGGAGCTTGAGGAGTGTTTGGCAGGGTTCACTAGCTTGGTTTCTAAGGCAGTAGCCAGGGTGGCCCCACATCGGCCCACCAGGTTGGCTAGGGAATCCCCTTCTAAACCCTGGTTTAACTCGGCCTTTAAAGCTGCGAAGCATGAATGTAAGATCCTTGAGCGGGCTTGGCGCAGGAGTGGATACGGCCTGGCAGCCAAGCGGAAGCTCAGAGATAAGCAAAAAAATACTATGGAGGGAATATGCTGACCAAAGGCCAATTCTATGCAGCCCGTATTGAACCAGCCAGCAACAACGCAACAACTCCAAATACATTTTCGCCATCGTTTAGAGCTTCACGTCCCCTTTGGCCCAAGCGAGTGTGTCTCCATCTTCACCTTCCTGATGTAATACTCTTTCCTGCTTCTTTAGGGATAAGATTCTGATTATTTAGGCGGCGTTCACAACCTGGGGGATTTACGGGGTCTCAATCTGCTGATCCTGCTCATTCACTGTCTGTATTCAGGCCGGTTGATCCTTTGGAATCTCTCTAAATTCTTAAGGGTCTCAAGTCTGGATCGCCCTCGGATCCCTGCCCTGCCAGGCTTCTGGCAGCAGTGGCAGAGAGCACAAACATAGAAGTGAACATCATTATTAACATGTCACTCCAGAAAGCTGTTGTACCACAGGATTGGAAACAGCCTAAGATCCTGCCACTCCTGAAAAAGCCGTCTTTGGACCCCCCTTAGCCTAGGTAATTACCGGTCTATCTCCCTCCTTTCGGCACTGGCCAAGGTGTGTGAGAAGGTGGTTAATAACAGCTTACAGAATTTGTGGAAAGAGAGACGCTCTTGCACCCAGCTCAATCAAGATTTTGGGCGTCTCATAGTACAAAGTCTAGTTGAGGTGTCGGAGGCCATCCGGGAGTGCCTGGACGCCGGCGTGAGAGTTGCATTAATTTTGCTGCACCTCTCGGCGGCGTTCGACATGGTCCCGCACGCACTTCTTCCAGCGTGACTGGCCGGTATTGGCGTGTAGGGGGCTGTTTGGGGTTGGCTTAGGTCCTTCCTGGAGGGGCGGGTCAAGCAGATTTGGCTTCCACCGTCTTACTTCTCCTCCCCTCAGTCAGTGACAACTGGAGTCCCTCAGGGATCCTCCCTTAGCCCCCTTCTTTTTAATATCTATGTCACTCTTCTGATATATCTGGCAGAGGAGCTAGGGGCTAAGGTAATGGCTTATGTGGCGATACCCAGCTGCTCTTTACCTGGGAGAAAGATACAGACTCTGTTTCATTGGTTCAACATTGTTTAGCCTCTTATTTTAAATGGCTGGCGAATGCACAGCTCAAGCGTAATGAAGAGAAGTCTGAGATCCTGCTATTTGGTAAATTACCTCCCAATTTCTGAGAACAGCTATGGCCTCCTAAGCTTCCATTGCCCACCACCACAGGGAAGCCCCTTAAAAATCTGGGGGTATGGTTTAATGAATCTATCTTTCTCGACACACATTAAGAAGTTGGCTGGTTGCTGTTTCGGCCTTCTTAAAACTCTCAGAAAATTCTTTCCTGTTTTACCTCAGGTGGCGAGGGAAACTGTTACGTGTGCACCGATTCTGTCACGACTGGATTATGCCAACGCCTTTTTTGCTGGTATTCCGGGCTACCTGTTGAAAAAGCTACAGGTGGTTCAGAGTACGGCAGCCAGACTGTTATTTTGCATCTCGGCTAGGAATAGTGTTCACCACCAACTGCGATCTCTCCATTGGCTTCCAGTGGTGGACAGAGTTAAATTTAAATCACTGGTTTTGGCCCATCGTGCTCTTCATGGGTGCGGTCCTCTGTTTCTGCAGAGACGTTTCTCTTTTTACGTTCCTTCGTGAGCCCTGCGATCCATGTCCCTACGCCTTGCCCAGGTTCCTCACTTCAAGTATCAGAGGCTAGGGGCAGTTCCTTTACTATGAAGGCTGCTGCTGCTTGGAATGCCCTTTCTTTCGGCCTGCGTATCATTCAGGACCCAGTAACTTTAAAAAGGAAATTAAACACAATTTTTTTTGCCTGATTGTCAATTTCCATACCCCACTAGGCATTGCGCCGGGACACTCATGAGTATCTGTGCGCGTTACAAATTTATGGAACATAACATAACTTTGGTCTTCTGGTAGGCTGCCCTGTTGCAGTGACTCTCCAAACATACTTAGCATGTGTGGGGTGACAAGGCTGTCACTCCTTTGTAGTTATATAGGTATAAAATTGGGCGCAGCGGCTTTCTACGATTGGAGCGCACCAATGGACCCACAGATTTTCTCTCCTGTAATGTCCTTATCTAGTTCTTCCCTATCGTTTTGCACAATTGTGGGGAGTCGGACCTCCATTAGTAGCTCAACACAATTCTCCATTGTGAGGGTTGTGATAGATTGATATATCTGTTTATAATAAGTCATGAAGGCTTCAGCTATACTTTCTCCTGTTACACAGGGTTCACCCTTCTTATTTTTAACCTCCAGTTCCATTCCCTGTCTTTTTTTTTACAGCTATTCCAGCAGCTTTGTTGCTTCATCACCTACCTCGTATATCCTCCTTTGGGTTGCCCTATTGTAATAACTAGCTTTCCCTTCCGCCAGGTCTCTCATCTCCTTCTGCTTAAGCCATATTTGATGACCAAGCAGTGGAACTGGGTCTGTTGGATTTCAATTTGTACTCTCTAATTGCAGTAGTTCCTTCTCAAGCGCCTCATATTGTAATTGCCTTTCCTTCTTCTCCCCCCCTGACAGTGCTTGTTTGTAGCCTTGTATTACCGTTTTGTATGCTTCCCAGAGTACTACTTGTGAGTCGACCGACCCCTGGTTATCCTGAAAGTATTGCTTCATACGTTCACAAATTTTATCTTGAGTCTGCCTATTTTTGAACCGCCAGGGATCTATGCGGGCAGGAGAGTGTAGTTCCTGGTGGGCCCTTGTAGTGTGACCTCCACTGGTAAATGGTCGGAGAGACCTCTCGCCCTACGGATTGCCCCTCTGAAGCTGCCTGTCCCGTAGGAGTGAGTCAGTAAATAATCCAGTCGAGCATGGCCTTGGTATGCGGCTAAAAAACATGTATATTGTCTGTTCAATGGGTTCTCGGCTCGCCATAGATGCAACAATCCCATTCCCTCCACAAATGACTTTAATGTATCTCCACCTGCTTCCCTGTTTGTGTTTGATATTCTATCTATGCTTAGGTCCATCACCGCATTTGGGGACTCCCCACCCATTACCAAGGTGCCGTTTGGGAGTTTAAGGAGCAGTGCGCTTAGTTCTGGCAGTGTGGTAGAGTGCATTTTGGTCGGTACGTAGAGAGAACATAGATTAATGGTCTTGCCATCCCATAACCCTATGTGGGCTACGTATCTACCCAGTTGGTCCTACCATGTCTTTTGAGGAATTAGTGGCAGCGGCATTTTTACTAATATTCCCACCCCCTGGACTCTGAAGTGAATCCTGAATGTGCTAATAGCTTATATCCAAACCTATCCAGGGCTTTTGAATACATTTCCCTTTAGATGCATTCCTTGTAGCAAAACAATGTCTGGGGCATGTCTACGAATATATTGCATCACCACTGTGCACTGGATTTTGTTGCCCAGACCATTAACATTCCATGTCATGAGTGTTAGGTCGCACCCAGCGGACTACGTACTTTAGATGAAGTTTGGCTTTGCCTCTCAATGTACTTCAAAACCATCTGTGTTCTTAGGTGTGAATTTGCATAGAGCATATGTCACTGTCACCCGTGTGCCATGGGTTCTGTGTTCCATTTCACCCTAGCCCTTCTCCTACTACCCTTCTTTATAGTGCCTTTGCATTTGATATCTGAAACCAATAACAAGCATGTTTGTAACCACGAACAGTAAAACTCCCCCTTCCCTGCTACCCTGTACAGTGAGCAAACAACGTCCCACCCACCCCCAACCTTGCAGAGCGCCTGTCACCCCACAACTCAACTTTGGTGCTTTGGGCGGACCTAGGCCATACCTTTGCCCACCGAGTCCCTTCCCTCCTCCCCCCTCAATTCTGCTGTGACCCCAATATTACGTGTGAACATGTAGAACTCAATTTGACCATACAATCGATTGACTAAAGTCAGACATTAGCTCAAGCAATGTCTTATCTGCATATCCAGTCTCACGCCGAAGTCCCCCTTCTCGACATCCCAGCCTTGGTCGGTTCCTTTAAATTGACATCAGATCTGTTGCCACCCCCTTTGCTGGGTTACCGTTCATACTGTGTCTCAATCTTCTGGCTGGGGTTGCCTGTCTCTGTGTTTCCTGGGCCCTTGTGTAGCATCATCAGTTGCCTCCGTCTTGTTTTCTGTAGTGTTGCCTTCACTGCTAGTCGGGTGCTGCCGTTTTCCCACTCTCCCCCACCCATCTAACCACTACCACGCTTTCTCCGGAGTAGAGAACCTCCAGGTCTTGCCTTCTGCTATCACCCGAAGTGTAGATGGGAATAGCATGGAATATTTAATGTCCTTTGCTCTTAGTGCCTTTTTTACTTCCAAGAATGTCCTCCGGGCTTGTTGTACTTTTGCATTAAAATCAGGATAGGATGTTATTGCTGCATTGTCTATCTTGAGTCATGAGATCACATCCCGGTCCCTATAGTTGAAGATACGCTTTATAATTGGGCATGATGGTGCCCTGGGTCTCGGCCCAATTTTGGGTACTCCATGAGCCCTCTCCACTGAAAAGTACCTGGATAGGGCCCTAGGTAGGCGTTTCTTGGTGATGAAGACATCAATGTAGAGATCGACAGAGGGACCCTCCGCCTGCTCCAGCATCCCGATTATTTGCACGTTATTTTGGCAAGACCGCCCATTCTGGTCTTCAAACTTTGCCTCCAATGCCTTCGAGTTAGAGGGTTCCTGCACACGCTTCGGCAGCGCTTTTGTATCTTCCGACAGAGTGGTTGTGATCTTTTCAATTTCTTTCACCTTGGATACCATGTTTCGCAAATCAGCCCTCAACAAGGACACTTCCGTGGTCACTGTGTCTATCTTGCCAGCTAGGTCTGTTCTCACACCTTGCAACATTGTCATTATATCTTGCAGCGTTGGCCCCACCACCTCTGCACTGGACTGTGATCTGATGTCCAGCTCGGTCTCGTCCATGTTCATAACAGTGGAATCTTTGGTCACTGTGTACTTGTCTAGCTTAATTTGGTGGGCTCCCCAGGTACCCCTCCTGCCTGTCATGCCTCTTAGGCCTGTTGTTTATCCCTACGGATTCATCCCTTGGTCCTGTTCACAGCAGGCAATGGCAACTTAGTTCAGGAGATGCTTTGAGCCCAAGCAGTATTCACTGCCGCCTGCTCAGGATCTCAGCCCCTGAGGCTTGTTGGTTTTCCTGCCCAGGTCTCTTGATTCTCGTCCTTGGCTCGGGCCAGTACTCGATCCATCAACCAAGCATTCCTGGGTCTGCTCCTACGAGGTCTTACTCGGTCTTGTCCTCTCCGGGGTAGTAGGTAGCCCCCCCCCTCCTGCAGCACGGGTTCCCAGTTCTTTCCGCTTTTCCTGCCGTTGAATAGCTCTTGCCTCCCTGATTGCACTTCTTTCTTCCCTCGTGCTTCAGGCCCTAGAGGTTCAGAGGCCTAGTTGTTGCAGGTTGTTTTCCTCCTACCAGTCTGTGCGCCACGGTACCTGGGTCACCCCTTCACTACCGCTGTTTTAAGTGGGTCTGTTCTGTGCTGCTTGGGAGGCCTCCACTATTAACACCTCAGCACTTCCTCAGTCGTTCCGTAGCCCCTTCACTTCAGCCCTCACGGATTGCTGTCCCTCTCCTCAAATCTTCTGGACTGCTCCTGCAGGTGCTTGTATTGTTCTCTACTCGCCTTTCATTGCAGCGTGTATTGTCGCGATGTGATTCCCCGTTGTTGGTGGCCCCTCCTCTGTTTCGAGCAATTAGCTAGTTTTCTCCTCCGCCCGTTGATAGGATTCCCAGGCCCCACGCGATGTTTGCCCTAAGTTGAGATTGGAGAGAGGATGGAGGGGCCTCTGACTCAACAACAGGCCCTGTTGCTGCACGCCCCTTTCTTCCGCTTCTCAACGTCCAGCCAGCTGAGCTAATCCAGCCCGTGAATTTCTGGCCTATCTTTGCCGGGTATCTTGTTACGGTTCCGTATGTCCGATTTGGCCCCTTCTAGTGCTGTCACTTAGTTTAGGGGGTCCTCCGATCTCTTCCTCGTTCTTCACAGCCCTATTTGGACGGATAAGCATGGGTTTCTCCATCGCCACCCATGCTTCATCTTCATTTTCAGGAGGCTTAATATATTGCACCCCGGGTAGCCCCTTGGGATTTCTGGAATCATTGAGTGAATCTCTAAGTCATTACACTCTTCGCTATCCCCATTTTACCCTCCTAGGGGATTTTAATTTACATTTGGAATCTAAAACCGAACTTCAGGTCAACAGCTTTCACCACACCCTGGAAATTTTCGGACTTTCTCAAAAAATAGATGGCATAACTCACCTAGCAGGCCATACACTGGACGGGATTTGTTCCAATTTTCCTGCACTATCTACCGACACCCCAATACCCCAAATTTGGACTGATCATTGCTTTATCCCTTTCAGCATAAAGCTATATCATCCTACGAAAAAGGAAGTAAAAGGCTGTACATACCCCAACACCTTAACAAACTGGACAGGGATAGCTAAGAACAGCAGTCTTAGGCAATCAGTCCAGTCAGGGGTTCCTACCCTGTCCGGAGAGGTCGAGCAAGACTCGAAAATCTTCCATTCCTGGATACAGACTGCCACGCGAAAATTTGTCTCCCCGAAGCGTCCCCATAAGATGAATAACAAACTTAGGAAGTTAAGTGCCCCATGGTATACACAGGCCTTGGTGGAAGCCAACCTCCAGTGCAGGAAATGTGAACGGAAATGGAGGAGGGATTATGACCCCCTAGCAAAAGATCTTTATATTATAAAAAGGCGGGAATATCTCGCGTGTATAAAAACAGCAAAGAGAAGCCACTATACTAAAATGATATCAGAGGCCCAACATAGACAAAAGACTGTCTTCTCTATAGTGAAAACTTTCACCCATCCGAAAGCCCTGCAGCCAGAAATTCCACCTTCCCAAGACCTTTGTGACCGGATCGCAGATTATTTCGAAGATAAAATAAAATCGATTCAGGAAGACTTTCCCCAAGCAGCGCTGCTAACCGGTATGGAAATGAAAGGCCCCAAAAGCAAGGTACCTAGCGCCTTTAGCACTTTTCCACCTGTCACCTTAGCTCAATCTAGGGATGCCATAATGTCTTGTAAATCAGGGTCACCTCTGGACTCATGCCCCCGTTTATTCTCCACCAAGTAGTGGATATAGTTAATCCCATTATTAACAGTATAGTTAATGGCTCTCTTAGTAAAGGGACCGTGCCAAGAGACTGGAAAAAAGCCACAGTGAAACCTCTAATGAAAAAACTAAATAAAGACCCCTCGGAGCTTTCCAACTTGCGTCCTATTTCCCTTTTGCCAGTTCTTGGGAAAATAACGGAATCAATGGTCCACAAAGAACTTTCGAATTTCATGGAATGATATGACCTTCTGCATCAACAACAATCAGGTTTCCGTAGTAAGCATGCTACAGAAACTGCCTAATGGAAGTAACTGAGATCATAAAATCTATTCAAGATGAAGGAAAAAATGCCGTCTTGCTATTGCTCGATCTGTCGGTGGCGTTCGACACCATATCTCATGACATCCTCATAAATAGACTGAGAGGGAATGGTGTAACCGACACAGTTCTCGACTGGATTGTTTCCTTCCTCACAGATAGAACACAGAAGGTATTTTTAGGACCTTTTCTTTCAAAAGATAAACAAATAAATGCAGGGGTCCCCCAGGGATCGATATTGAGCCCTCTTCTTTTCAATATTTATATGGCTCCCCTTATCACTCTCATTGAGTCGTTCGGCATATGCGTTACTTCATATGCCGACGATACGCAACTCATTCTATCCCTGGCTAAAACTACCACCAGAGCAGAGGCTAACTTTCAAAATTGCTTAACGGAGGTCTTTCGGTGGATGACAATCAACCACCTTAAATGCAATTCAAATAAAACAGAAATTCTGCCTATGGGGAAAGATAACAGTTTTTGCCCCAGTAAATGGTGGCCCGAAGGCACCACCCCCCCCTCCTGATGTGGTTGAGTCAGCAAGAAACCTCGGTATCCTCTTTGACTCCTCCCTTTCCTTTGATCATCATGTGAGAAACTTAGCAGGCAGCTGTTTCAATATGATAAAATCTCTGAAGAAGTTCTTTGACTTCCTTCCTATTGAAGTGAGAAAGTCTGTGGCAGCGTCACTCCTACTTTCCCGCCTAGATTACTGCAATGGCCTAATGGCCGGAATTAAGAAACAAACATTAAAGAAGATGCAAAGTGTCCAACATGCGGCAGCACGGTTAGTTTTAAAACTTCCTAGAAGATCTTCAGCATCGTTAGCCCTTAGAACTCTGCATTGGCTCCCGATGCATAAAAGAATTCTCTTTAAGATCTTAGTAACTGCCTACAGAGCCTTAAACGATATGGGACCTAAGTATCTGTCGAAAAGACTATGTCGCTACAATCCAACTAGAGTTTTGAGATCAGCGGGGCTCAATCTTGCTAAAGTTCCCAAATTTCATCTTAAAATGAAAGGAGGCAAATCATTTGGCGTCCTTGCCCCTAAAGCCTGGAACGCCATGCCAAATGACCTCAGAATGCAACACACTGAAGCGGCCTTTAGAAAGAAACTTAAAACCTGGTTATATAATCTGCCAGACTCATATGTGTTTGCTGCCATCTAGCGCTTCCTCGTATATTCCATGGAAGCTACTTTTCCAGCGCCAGGATGCTCCTTCCGGAGCGACAGTCTGCGCTCTATAAATACTTGTTTACATTACATTACATTACATAATTACAGGATATTGGGGGGATTACTGGGTCGGCTCGGCGGAGCTCTCCTAACTTGCGCCCATTTTCTCTCGCGGCAAGCCATGCCTCGCGGGTGAGCACTCTGGAGGTATCTTCAGTCCCTCCGTATCATTATTCTCACTCAAAATAATTCAAAACCCATTCAAAACAAGTAGAAGAACAACAAACAATCACAGGAAGGCTATACCAATGGTTAATCAATCACAGCGATTCTTTGAATGCAACGAACTAATGACAGTACAACTCTGTGGAGACATCTCACTAACCCCAGCGTGACTCCTGGGCTGCTTAACCAATCGCAGAACAGCTGTTCCTGTGAATGGAAAACAATACACAGCCTTTTTCTCACTGAGCACACTCCCGAATAAACAAAATAAATCTTGCCTGTTCAATTTAAATACAAGTTAATCAGAAGATTAAACAAAAATAATCTCACAATCATTAGAAACATGACAAGTACGTTCACTGCACTTGTGAAGCACAATTCACACCAAAGCAGACTCCCATCCAGTAGCATCACATCTCTGATTAATGTATTCACTCCAGGGCAGAGGAACAAATGACACCAACCTGACTTAAACACTCAAATCCCTGAAAATCCTTATCTGTGTGAATGTGGTGCCTCGCAAAACACACTACAGTTTTTTAGGCAAGTTGAACAACATCACAAGATCTTGGATTACTACAACTCGATCACTTAACTAATAATAATATCAAAAATGTATCCGACACAAATAAGGCAAGTACGTCAAAATCACAGTAATCAAAACACCAATTAAACCAAAAAGCAACATAACATACCTAAAAGTTCACATGCAGCATAACAATCCATCACAAACACAAACCACACTCTCACAATACATTATCAGCACACCAAAACATTCTCAATCTCATGAATCACTCTGTCCTACTAATACTTAGATTCCTGTGCTCAGAAACAGAACGGCGCTGTCAGTAGCTCAGAAAATACTACACTGGGAAAACCCACAGAGGACTCTGGAATGCAGACAGAAGCCAGACTAGAGACTGGGCAAAAAGGGATCTCTGAAACCAAATAGGAGTTTACTTCGCACCCATCCTCGGTTACCAAATATTTGTGGGCGCACGGAAATTGGACACCCCCAAAAAGTCATCCTAACAACATGCCCATAGGTGGAAAGATGGATCAGAGACCGTGTTAAACATCAATTTCATGACATAATCTGTTCTCAACAGAAGGCACCATAAAGAATATCATTATAAAGTCAATTAAGTGAGGGCATACTCAATAAGTGAAGTCTAGGGCAGAATTAGAAAATATCAGAGGATTTATTACAAAAATTCAAAAGGTACAATACAGATAATATAAATGCAGATGCATAAAGTCTTTGCCATGAGGGCTCTCAGTAATAGGTCAATACAGAAAAAATAAGCAAAGTCACAAATTATTCCAAGTCCAAAATGAGCAGTAAAATCAATAAGAAATCGGACAGCATCCCTAGTAGTATCAGAAAAGTCTGTAGGTTTCTCTGACTCACACACAAATGTAAGTGTTTATATCGAAAATATCATGAGACAGAATGAAAACTGAAAATCATCATGCTGTAAGCAAAATTAATACAATTTGGACAAATCAGAGCCCATAATTGTTAAACGTCATATTGCCTTACCATCTAAGCACTATCCCTCTACATAAATAAATTCATTCAGCCCACTCTATGCTAATGCCATCCAGAGATGGCAAAACTAGTTACCAAACTACAGAGAACTATTGTGAATGAATTCAATACAGAAGGCAGCAGGCAAGACCTTGAGCAGTTGAAACATTCCGGAGCCCATACTGGAAAAGATTTATTTGAGAACAGCGACAAGAACGTAATTCGGAAACAAACAAACATGACTTTGCTAGACTTAGTGCAACAGAAATATAAACAGTGAACGTGCAGAATGAGACATCCATTTTGAAGAAGATGGTGTCAAGACCTAACTGAGGCCTAGTTAAAATAAGCCAAGGGAAAGCAATTTAACAGGTAATAGACACATTGTTTCAAAGGAAATAACATCTGATAAGTGTATACATGTAAATGTACATCCATAGTCTACATGTTGTTAATAATGCACAATAATAAGGGCACAAAACTCCCACAAACTGAAATTAGCTTGGAACACACCACAATACCAACAAGCATTTACAATGCAATGGTTTTGCCTTTGTTAAAGTTAGAGCTATTGGCATTGCTCTTGACACTCTGAAGCTCCACTCTGAAGCTCCACTCTGAAGCTCCACTCTGAAGCTCCACTCTGAAGCTCCACTCTGAAGCTCCACTCTGAAGCTGCACTCTGAAGCTCCACTCTGCACTCTGAAGCTCCACTCTGCACTCTGAAGCTCCACTCTGAAGCTCCACTCTGAAGCTCCACTCTGCACTCTGAAGCTCCACTCTGCACTCTGAAGCTCCACTCTGCACTCTGAAGCTCCACTCTGAAGCTCCACTCTGCACTCTGAAGCTCCACTCTGCACTCTGAAGCTCCACTCTGAAGCTCCACTCTGCACTCTGAAGCTCCACTCTGAAGCTCCACTCTGCACTCTGAAGCTCCACTCTGAAGCTCCACTCTGCACTCTGAAGCTGCACTCTGAAGCTCCACTCTGCACTCTGAAGCTGCACTCTGTAGCTCCACTCTGCACTCTGAAGCTCCACTCTGCACTCTGAAGCTCCACTCTGAAGCTCCACTCTGCACTCTGAAGCTCCACTCTGAAGCTCCACTCTGCACTCTGAAGCTCCACTCTGCACTCTGAAGCTCCACTCTGCACTCTGAAGCTCCACTCTGAAGCTCCACTCTGCACTCTGAAGCTCCACTCTGAAGCTCCACTCTGCACTCTGAAGCTCCACTCTGAAGCTCCACTCTGCACTCTGAAGCTCCACTCTGAAGCTCCACTCTGCAGCTCCACTCTGAAGCTCCACTCTGCACTCTGAAGCTCCACTCTGAAGCTCCACTCTGAAGCTCCACTCTGAAGCTCCACTCTGAAGCTCCACTCTGAAGCTCCACTCTGAAGCTCCACTCTGAAGCTCCACTCTGAAGCTCCACTCTGAAGCGCCACTCTGAAGCTCCACTCTGCAGCTCCACTCTGCAGCTCCACTCTGAATCTGCAGCTCCACTCTGAATCTGCAGCTCCACTCTGCACTCTGAAGCTCCACTCTGAAGCTCCACTCTGAAGCTCCACTCTGCACTCTGAAGCTCCACTCTGCACTCTGAAGCTCCACTCTGCACTCTGAAGCTCCACTCTGCACTCTGAAGCTCCACTCTGCACTCTGAAGCTCCACTCTGAAGCTCCACTCTGCACTCTGAAGCTCCACTCTGAAGCTCCACTCTGCACTCTGAAGCTCCACTCTGAAGCTCCACTCTGCACTCTGAAGCTCCACTCTGAAGCTCCACTCTGCACTCTGAAGCTCCACTCTGCACTCTGAAGCTCCACTCTGCACTCTGAAGCTCCACTCTGAAGCTCCACTCTGCACTCTGAAGCTCCACTCTGAAGCTCCACTCTGCACTCTGAAGCTCCACTCTGAAGCTCCACTCTGCACTCTGAAGCTCCACTCTGAAGCTCCACTCTTCACTCTGAAGCTCCACTCTGAAGCTCCACTCTGCACTCTGAAGCTCCACTCTGAAGCTCCACTCTGAAGCTCCACTCTGAAGCTCCACTCTGAAGCGCCACTCTGAAGCTCCACTCTGAAGCTCCACTCTGAATCTGCAGCTCCACTCTGAATCTGCAGCTCCACTCTGAATCTGCAGCTCCACTCTGAATCTGCAGCTCCACTCTGAATCTGCAGCTCCACTCTGAATCTGCAGCTCCACTCTGCACTCTGAAGCTCCACTCTGCACTCTGAAGCTCCACTCTGAAGCTCCACTCTGAAGCTCCACTCTGAAGCTCCACTCTGAAGCTCCACTCTGAAGCTCCACTCTGCACTCTGAAGCTCCACTCTGCACTCTGAAGCTCCACTCTGCACTCTGAAGCTCCACTCTGCACTCTGAAGCTCCACTCTGAAGCTCCACTCTGCACTCTGAAGCTCCACTCTGAAGCTCCACTCTGCACTCTGAAGCTCCACTCTGAAGCTCCACTCTGAAGCTCCACTCTGCACTCTGAAGCTCCACTCTGAAGCTCCACTCTGAAGCTCCACTCTGCACTCTGAAGCTCCACTCTGAAGCTCCACTCTGAAGCTCCACTCTGCACTCTGAAGCTCCACTCTGCACTCTGAAGCTCCACTCTGCACTCTGAAGCTCCACTCTGAAGCTCCACTCTGCACTCTGAAGCTCCACTCTGAAGCTCCACTCTGAAGCTCCACTCTGAAGCTCCACTCTGAAGCTCCACTCTGAAGCTCCACTCTGCACTCTGAAGCTCCACTCTGAAGCTCCACTCTGAAGCTCCACTCTGCACTCTGAAGCTCCACTCTGAAGCTCCACTCTGCACTCTGAAGCTCCACTCTGAAGCTCCACTCTGCACTCTGAAGCTCCACTCTGAAGCTCCACTCTTCACTCTGAAGCTCCACTCTGAAGCTCCACTCTGCACTCTGAAGCTCCACTCTGAAGCTCCACTCTGCACTCTGAAGCTCCACTCTGAAGCTCCACTCTGAAGCTCCACTCTGAAGCGCCACTCTGAAGCTCCACTCTGAAGCTCCACTCTGAATCTGCAGCTCCACTCTGAATCTGCAGCTCCACTCTGAATCTGCAGCTCCACTCTGCACTCTGAAGCTCCACTCTGCACTCTGAAGCTCCACTCTGAAGCTCCACTCTGAAGCTCCACTCTGAAGCTCCACTCTGAAGCTCCACTCTGAAGCTCCACTCTGCACTCTGAAGCTCCACTCTGCACTCTGAAGCTCCACTCTGCACTCTGAAGCTCCACTCTGCACTCTGAAGCTCCACTCTGCACTCTGAAGCTCCACTCTGAAGCTCCACTCTGCACTCTGAAGCTCCACTCTGAAGCTCCACTCTGCACTCTGAAGCTCCACTCTGCACTCTGAAGCTCCACTCTGAAGCTCCACTCTGAAGCTCCACTCTGAAGCTCCACTCTGCACTCTGAAGCTCCACTCTGAAGCTCCACTCTGAAGCTCCACTCTGCACTCTGAAGCTCCACTCTGCACTCTGAAGCTCCACTCTGCACTCTGAAGCTCCACTCTGCACTCTGAAGCTCCACTCTGCACTCTGAAGCTCCACTCTGCACTCTGAAGCTCCACTCTGAAGCTCCACTCTGAAGCTCCACTCTGAAGCTCCACTCTGCACTCTGAAGCTCCACTCTGCACTCTGAAGCTCCACTCTGCACTCTGAAGCTCCACTCTGAAGCTCCACTCTGCACTCTGAAGCTCCACTCTGAAGCTCCACTCTGGCTGAACATAACAGTCTGCAGTTTCACACGTTACATTTGTGTTAGCTGCATTACGTCATAATTTATTGTCAAAGGCTGGTTCAAATATGTTCTTTCAATGTTTCAAGCTGTTTTCAAGCGTTCACGCTTTAGTCAGCCCACTACCGAGCAGACTGACCCGGACCCAGCCCAGTCCATCCAGGGCTTTCAGTGGCATTCAAAGCGGGAGGGGGCGGGAAAGGGGGAGGAGAGACGCTGACGACGGCCGGCCGGAGCACGAAGGCGGGCACCAGGAAACAAGCGGGAGGGGGAGCAAGGGAGGTGCCGGCAATGCCGGAACAGACTCGGGGGCGTTCCCGGCGTCGCGTGACGTCGGCAAAAGCCAAAGAATGTCGGGAACGCCACCGTGTCTGGTCCGGCATTGACGGACAGGCCCCTCGTCCAATGGCAAGGCTCCATTTACGGAGCCAGCCAATGAATGAGGAGGGCCGACCCAAAGCACACTACAATTCTCATCAGGTTTTCGCCTGCGCGAAAAAGATGCGCAGAGCGCATCTTTTTGGCGAGGCAAAACCTAAAAACGAGTGTGGTACCACCAACAAACGATTTATATGGTGATTAAAATCTGTTATCACACTCTATATGTGATCCTTTTTGTGACCCTCAAAACATGGCATTCACTACAATGTATTTCAATTGGAACCAAATCCCGTAGTCCTGTGATGGCTGACACAACATATTTTATAGTTTGTGGCCAGCCAACCAGGAATATCTAGTCCCTTTTTAAAGTGGCTAATTAGAACATGTTTGGACACCAACAGTCCAGATATCATTCTCTTTTTATTCTGTTCATGACTACCCCAAGCACTTCATTAAACACGAATTTCATTAAAAATGCTCAACGGATTTACATCAAATCACAAAAAGCACATTTTCTGAATAAAGTCATAACTTGCTGCCAAATTTGGTGTAATTTCATTCAGTTGTTTTTTCTGTATCACTTTCCCAAAATTCGTATAGAAATTAACATGAGAAAAACAATGTTTTGGGGCTTCCTGATTGAATTAATTGGCACAAAACTTTCGAACAAGGAGCTGAGGTCAATGAACTTTTTTTTTTTTTAAATAAAGGTTATGTGAAGATTTGTGAAATGACGCCAACGTTATCAGCTAAACAAAAACGTTCTTCATTTGGAAAGTCTGACTTAACTATAACTACATGGTGGCAACTGCCACTGTAGTTGTGAATATATATTAATTTCTGAATTTGTATTACTGGTGAAACAGCTAAAAGTGCCTCAAGGCCTGACTTTAAAAAAAAAAGACTATATATAAACAGATGAATATTAACTATGGATTATCCTAATTTTTCATCGCTTTCCTCCATTTTGAGACAAGCTAATGACAAATAAAAAAATACTATCCATACAATCAACACCCAATTTTGCTTAAAGTCAATATTAGCATTTTCTAGGTAGTCCTTTCGATCAAGGCACTCGGGTGAAGGAGAGAAAAAATGGCCATTATTGTGAACTCGTGTTTTGGGTGGACGTTTCCTATTATTTCTTCTCTCTGTTTGATAGTAAAAATCAAATCCATCAGAACTGAACATATCTTCATTAGCTTGAGATGCAAAATGGGTCTGAATTTCTGAAGAGTCTATGAAAGTTTTAGATGGAAAGACAGATCCACTTTCTTCTTGGGCTATAGCCTTGTACATTGGTTTAATGTCAACAAACTGCTTGGCATTTAAATCCATCCATTTAATCAGGTCTCTTGCTCTACATTGAAAAACACTTATCAGAGTAATTGTATCACCCTCTGCTGTGTGAGTATTATTTGGGTACTCCTTGAAAAATCTGAAGTACAAGTCACTGAGGCCGTAGTTCCCCTTCTTGGGGGCAAACTGCTGAAAGTGGTTGTCTGCACTGTCTAGCCATCTCATGGCTGTCAGAGTATCAGCACAATAAACATCATCAAGGCACAAGAGCCCGTATTCAGACAGCTCAACTTTTAACAATGGGAAGTCATAGTGGTAACCATTGTGTGATACAAAACACACAGGTGGATACTGTCGACTTAGGAAGGCCTTGATCCAATCTAAAACATATGAGTTGAAGCTCTGTTTCCTGTTTTTGAAAAGAACTTCATTATTAAGTCCTGTAAGGGTTTTTGCTGATGACGTGAACTCTTTTTCTGGGTCGATACAAAGGCAGAGCTTATCCACAACACGAGGGAAGCGTGGGACTGGTCTGAAGGAGTTGGTGAATTCAGTGTTCTCCAGCGAATGCCTGCTCACTGCCAGTAGGCTGATTTCTGTAATTTTAGGCCGTGATGGTGGCAAACCTGTAGCTTCCAAGTCCATGAAAACAAATGTTTCAAAAGCCGCCCGTTTGAAATCCCACGTTGAATACATTCTGCTACTGCCTATGAAAAATGAAAAAACAAATACATATTTAATGGTTGGGTATGTTTCTCATCAACACATTTGGTGACTTGCTAAAGATGAATGTTTGCGAACAGTATACAGCTGCTGTTATTAAGCTGTTGTCCAGAGACCCCTAGGGGTTTGCGATTGTCTAGAAAAGTTTAACATGGTAATAGGTGAATAAAATGTAATGTATATAAATAAAGAAACTAAATGTAAAACTGAACATTTTAAAACGTTCTATTAATCTGAAGGTTTTTGAAACTGGAAGCTAAAAAATGTAGTTGGTATCCTCAGACTGATTTGTGTGAGCAGAATATTACAGGTAGGATGGGTGGCCTCAAATACATTTAGAAAACGTTCCCATTAAAATAAAATGTAAACTGTCAACACACCTCTAGTGCTATGAAGTGATAAATTACTAAGAATTGTCTCAGCATACCCTTGACCACACATACTCACTCACTGTCGGAGGGAAAGCGGCAACAACTTTCAAGGATCTCCATCCAACTGATGTCTCATAAATGCTAACGAGGCATTCCATTAAGCTTGTATGGCCACTTCTTAGGGAATTACCAGCACGTGCAGAACCTCAAGACTGCGCTCCTAACAAATGAAGGCTAGTCAGTAATCCTTTGGTGGCTGAATGGCTAGAATTTAGATGCTGGGAGTCAGAATGCGAGGGACTTCATAACTGTCCCAAACAAGCTGGGTAACTATCCTACAGAGCCAGAGAGCCATTATGGCTATCTTATAGAGGTGGCGCAAATACTCTATACTATATCACACGGTGTGATCAGTCACTGGAGGCTACTTTGTAATTTACTGGGCGGGATGGATAGTCTGTGGGGAGTGGAGACTGCATGATCCTCAAAACTGCAGGGTCATACCATGGTTTAAGTATGGTCAGGACTTAACCGGCTACCCCTTAAAGTAGCATAGACAACCTCAGAAGCCTGCATGATCAGAGCCTGCAGCTTGCATGGCTTGCCACTGGGGATTGCACTGCTGTCCCCCAAATTTCTTAACTACTAACCATTAGAGAGAGAAAGCTGGCAGGTATGTGTACGTGTGCAGAAAGTGTGCGACAGTCAGAGGAAATGTATATCAGTGTTCGGCTGTATGCATGACAATGTGAGGTAGTCGGTCTAAGACGGAGTATGCATGATACTGTGCGTGAGAGTGTGTTATAGTGACTTAACCAGACACCATGAGGCTTTGCGAGATCTACTAATGCTGTATGTTTTAAATGTAAGACAGAGACAGATTTACTATGATTTCACATCTGGGCACATTGCACTGCCTTGCATTAGTCTGCGGCAGGTAGGCATTACATGGCTGGATCATCTGCATTCCCATGCACCCACCCATGTATTTTGACAAAAACCCAGATTTAGAAAGACTGGTAAACCTGGGTTTGCGCCAAAATTGGTGCACCTAGCCGACAGAGGCGTAATAAGGAGAAATATTTGTATTTTTCCTCGTTACTTCCTCTTTCCATGTGTGCTGTATTCTACAGCACACATGGAAAGAGGAATGTGACCCCAAGAATTGGTTTTATTGCATGAAGATCTTCCTTACTGCAAAAAAAGCAATCTAGCCTGGTAAAGCCTGCAGTATGGTACGAAGGTACCTGATTGGGTGCTAGACAGCCCACAGTGTATCAGTGTAAGGAGAGAGCAGAAATGCTCTATATCTTTGTAAATATGGAGCATTTCTGCTCTCTCACTCTCACAAACGCTTCGCAGCAAGTATCCTTGCTGCACTGCGTTGTATGAAATAATGGTAAGTGTGCCCCAAAGGGGCATATTAACTACTATTTTGCGATGTGTTTTCATCACAAAAGTAACACATATCGATGCAAAATCTTTTTTCCCCCAATGTACTTTCCAGTGCAAGAATCATTCCATTTGTGGTGCATGGGCATTTCCATGCAATCACCCATGTTTTTTTACGCAAGACTATCTACTAAAAAAGTACCCAGGGTTTTGTGTACAAAAATAACACCTTTTTGAAATAGGCCCTATCAAGGAGAAATGCTTGTATTTCTCCTAGCTATTCCAAATTTGCAATGTGTGCTGCAATGTACAGCACACAAATAATGTAGGGAAAGTTCTAAAGTTACTGTACGCATTGTGGGCCTCATTTATGAGACCCCTTACGGCAACGGCACGTCACTTTTTTGATGTTCCGGTGGCGTAATGTGCCCCGGCATATTTACAAGGCCACGTAGAGCAGTTTTATGTGGATTTTCATGGCCTTGTATATATGTGCCCCTTTCATGCAGGGGCGTTCCATGGGTATTGTTGTGGGTGGTCCCACACAGCACCCATGGAATCCGATACATTTCCAGATTTACAAGAAATCGTAAACCGTGGAATGCGTCAGAAACTCACACCACCCCTGGAGTGGCGTTAGGGAGCCACAATGAGTAGAAATGTTTTAATTTCTCCTTGTTTTCCCTTTTTGTGTGTGCTGCATTCTTTAGATCACATAGAGAGAGGAAATCGCCTGAACGGATTGATTTTGTGCAGGAAGGTGCCACTTCCTGAGCAAAATCAATCAGACCCCCCAACACAGGAACTCTTGCACCATGTGCAAGGGTGCCTGCGTTGGCGCACAGCAGCCCATTGTGCGACTGTGAAAAGGATAGGAATGCACTATATTTTGTAGGTATGGCGCATTCCTGTCCTTTTCTTTTAACGTAGGGCAGCGCAAATAGATACCTTGTGGCGCTGCCTTACCTCAAAATCTCATAAATGAGGCCGAATATTTGTTACTGGAAGGGTACCCTTCCAATACAAAACCTATATTAGACTGTGTGCACAGCACTCGGCAGCCTGATTGCAGTTCTGCCAAGTATCACGCATCGTGTGTGACACTAACGCATACCAGTGCGGTGCTCCGCATCACCACACTGAAATGTATTGTCACGCATTTAGGCATAGCCCCACAGCTGTCACTCAAGCCGTTAGCGCTGCCTAAAACTATTAAAATGGAGTGGCAGCTGGCAGCGCGCACTGCTCTCATTATATCATGCTTAGGGCTCGCTCGCGGCTGGCTGAATTATTAGTGGCTGAAAGTGAAACATTTACTTGTGTGCATTGAGGACGGGGGGGGGGTCATGCCCTGCTGATTGAGAGTTAACCTGAGGGAGGGGGCTGGACTACTTTGCGTCTAAACGTCATGGCGCAGCAGCGCTGTCTGTGGGCACCGTCGGCCGCCGCGTGGCTCAGCTTCTCAGTCAGAAAGCTGCAGTAAATATTTGAGCCTCAGCCGCGCCGCCCGCGGTGATATAAAATTGCAAAGAGAGCCATACAGGAGTGACCGTTGCAGCAGCAGTGATCAGGACTGTCACTGGAGGACCTGAATGGCCTGGCTCGGAGGACTGAGTAAGCAGGGCGGCAAACGGCAATTGCATGGTGGCTCGAGGCCTGCCGCCTGAGCCTACCGCGCAGAGCAGAGTCGCTGCAAGAATTACTGGCAGAGAAGTATGTGAGAAAGTGGTGAAATGCAGCTAAAACACGGTATGTGCGATTGAACAATTCCTTCAGGCAGCGCGCGATCAGCAGCTGCCTGCAGTCAGTGGCTCAGAAGATCTGTAGTGTCCTGGCTTGGCTGCATGATCTAATGTCGATCGACACCCTTTATTATATAAAGAATATAATTTTACTCTGCTCTGTCACACGTGCATTCATACCGGCCCAGCTGGATTCTCCCCTGAAGACTTTCCCTAATTACTAAAACTGCCATGCCCAGGGGGAGGCTCACTGAGCTGACCTGTACCTGCTCGCTGTCTTCCTCCCTGAGACTTCAAAATTTGCAAACATACGTGACAAGAATTTTCAATTCTATTAAGGACAAGGAGGCGAGGATTACGCTTATTCTCATTTCTTTAATGAAATGCTCAGCAGCCAATAAAATACCTAAAAAACTACATTTCCCATGAACACTTGGGAATAACCATAGAGTCTACAGTATAAAGGGTCCTAATGCTAGTCCTTCTTCCTTTTTCTTTGTGGAGGAAACAGTTCAAGTCCAGAAGGCAATCCAACGTAGACCAATAAGAATAGAACCAAACACGCCGCAGATATCCAAAGGAACTGGAAACAGACAGCAGAAGAACTTGGAGTCCTCGAGCCAGGCAAGGGATGAACTTCAGGCGGATGGAATCGGCAAATTCTACTTCGGGTCTGAACCTGAAAAAGATATATAGCCGTAATATCCAAATAGTGCAAGAAAAAGTAAAGTCATTCCAGGGGGGGGGGGGGAACAAGGAATAAGATTTGCAACAGCATGAATACAGATTATAGCAAATAACAATGCAAATCAATTACAATGGGTGGGATAATCCTCGCCTCCTTGTCCTTAATAGAATTGAAAATTCTTGTCACTTATGTTTGCAAATTTTGAATTTTATGTCAGGACAGGAGGCTTCGATTATGCTTGTTCAAAGCTGAGCCACCACCACAGAAACAATATGATCAATTGGTTTATAATAAAACGTTTTGAAAACTGAATCAGAAGACCAATCTGCGGCCTTCATAATGTCAAAAAGGGTGACACCCATGGAGAAGGCCTTAGAAGCCATCGCTCCACGTGCAGAATGTGCACCAAACACAGACACATCAATGCCCGCTTCGGACATGAGCCACCACACCCAGCGTGCCAGAGTAGCTGGAGTGACAGGGCGAAATGGTTTCTGTAATGCAATTAACAATTGACCCTGCATATCTGAACGTAAAGAAGCAGTACTTACCTCGTAATCCTTGAGGCACTGCACAACGCAAAGGTTGGGATGAGTGGGAAAAGAGGGATACGTAATCAAAGTAGTATTAGACTTAGTTCGTCTAGAAAGACGAAAAGTAACACCGTCAGGCGTGAAACTGCGACCCGCAAGATCTAACGCGCGGACATCCGACACACGTTTTTAAGAAACAAGGCACAACAACATGGTCAACTTAGCGGACTACTGTTTACGGGACAACAACGGATTAGAAGGCCAAGCCTCCAAGAACCGCAAGACAATGGAAACATCCCATAAAGAGACGTACTTAGGAGTGGGCGGTTTCGAGAGACAAATACCTTTAAGCAATTTGGAAATGAAGGGGTGTTCACCAGCAGGCTTGCCATCACTCTGGATGTGGCCAGCTAAAATAGCGGAACGAAAATTATTGACCGTCCTATAAGCCAGGCCTGAAGAGGCCAGGGACGCCAAAAAGTTAATGATTAAAGAGACATCCGCTGAAACGGGATCAACTTCCCGTTGAACACACCAATCACGCCACCGCTTCCAAGCGCCTTTGTATCTTTTGTGAGTATTGGGAGACCATGCCTCACTAATGAATTTGGAGCGTCGCTAGAAATGCCTGGGATCGTCCAGCGGTCCCTGAGATCCACCACGCCAGCAGCTGGAGAGAGCCGGACAGAATCAGGGGATGCGGATCTTCGAGAGGATCCAGCAAAAGATTCCACTTCTGGGGAAGAAGGAGAGGAACCTCGCAACACATTTCCAGAAGAACCGGGAACCACGCTTGAGCCCTCCAGAGCGGAGCAATCAGAATCAGATCCGTTCGAAAGCGTGTGGCGTAAGCCAGGACTCTGGGAATCATCATGAATGGGGGAAACGCATAACAGAGTCGAGGGCCAAGCCTGAAGAAAGGCATCCGTGGCTAGGGCCAGCGGATCCGGTCTCCAACTGTAAAACAGCGGAAGTTGCGTGTTGAGGCGAGAAGCAAACAGGTCTATGTGACACTGGCCCTCACGCCGAAGAATGGAACGGAACACTCGAGGGTGAAGCCTCCAGTCGCTGAAATCCCGAAGATGTCTGGAGTGCCAATCCGCAATTTGATTGTTGCGACCTGGAAGATACTCCGCAATAACAGTGATCCTCTGCTGCAGGCAAAAATGCCAAAAATTCTTGGCTATCTCCGCCAGTACCTTGGACCGAGTCCCGCCCAGCTTGTTGACATAGCGGACTGCGGACACGTTGTCCATCCGGAGAAGAATGCAGCAACTGGATTGAAGGGGAGAGAAGCACTTGATCGCAAAGGAACCCGCTAGGAGTTCCAGACAGTTTATGTGGAGAGACAACTCCTGAGGGGACCAACGACCCCCCGTCGAGACAGGACCGCATCGGGCTCCCCAACCCCAGCGACTGGCATCGGATTCTATCACTAGTTCCGGCGACGCACCGAAGAGAGCTCGACCATTCCAGGCCTCCATGTGGTCTAGCCACCATTGCATCTCCCACCTCACTTCCTCCGTCAGAGGAATCCGATCTGAGTACCTGAGGCCTTTCCGGAGATGTTGGATCTTGAGACGCTGCATTGCTCTGTAATGCAGAGGACCAGGAAAGATCGCCTGAATAGAAGACGCTAACAGACCTACTACACGTGCCAACGATCTCAATGACACAGTCTGTCTGGAAATAACAGATGTCAATTCCCTCTTGATGTAACAAATCTTTTGGCCGGGCAAGAGGAGCTGGCAAGCAACCGAGTCTATCTTGAAACCCAGAAAATCTATGGATTGGGTCGGAGTCAAAACCGATTTCGGAACGTTGATCTGAAAACCGAGAGATTGCAAAAGACCTATGGACCACTCCAGATGCGTCAGAAGCCTGAGCGGACAATCCGCCATAAGGAGAATGTCGTCCAAATAAATAATCAGCCGGACACCCCGAGCTCGAAGATGTTCTACAACTGGTCTCAGTAGCTTCGTGAAGCACCATGGGGCCGACGAAATACCGAACGGGAGAACCTGATACTCGTACCAAACTCCTTGCCACTGAAACTGGAGAAACCAACGATGGGGCCTGAAGATCGGTATCGACAGATACGCGTCCTTGAGATCCAGACGGACCATCCAGTCCCCTTCGCGCAGGAGATCCCGCAAGAGATGGATGCCCTCCATCTTGAAGTGCCGGTATACCACCCCTCCGTTGAAGTCTTTCAGGTTGAGAACCAGGCGAGACCCCGCCTCCCTTCTTCTCGACCAGAAAGACTGAGCTGGCAAATCCCGTCGGATGACGGCTGGTTGGAAGAATCGCCCCTTTCCGGAGAAGAACGTCTATCTCTTCGGAGAGGCATGCTTGATCTTGAAGGGAAAAACTTAAACAAGGGGGAGGACGGGTCTGATGCATAGGGTGATAGAACTCTATCTTTAACCCTTGTACGGTTTCTAGCACCCATGCATCGCTGGAGATCATGCGCCAGTTGTCGAGGAAAAACTGCACTCTTCCCCCCCAAAACCACATCGCAAGCATGAATCAGGCTCACCTGCAGAGTTGGAGTCCTGATAATGGCCCTGTTGTCCTCCGGAACGACCTTTGCCATATTGTCCTTTACCCTTGCGGGAGGGATAGAAGTTAGCTCTGGTGGAGTATCCTGAGTCGTGTCCTCCTCCACTATGAGAGGTGTTACCTCGCTGGGACTGTTGAGCTGACCCACGGTGTCGTCCGGCCTTGGCAAAAACCGGACGCATAACCCGGCGCAATGATGCCTGCGCCTTGTCGATGCCACTGAAGGTGGAAACAAACTTGGTAAGCTCCTTCAAGAAAGGCTGCCCAAACAAAAGACCTTGCGCTTCCGGACCCGACTCAGAGGTCGAAAGCTCCGCCAGTTTCGGGTCCAATTTTAAAAGAATAGATCTGCGCCGCTCAGCGGACACAGCACAATTGGCGTTACCCAATTGACAGATTGCCCGTTGTGCCCATTCAATCAGTTCATCTGGATCTACAAGGGCCGAAGCCTCCTTCGCCTGGAACCCAAGATCCTGAATTTTGGTTAGAGGACCAAGGACATCAAGCAGCTTGTCTTGGCAAGACCTCCAAGACCGGTCAAGGCCCTTTTTAGGGTCCTTTGCATATTTCTTTAAATAGGTGACCATCATGGGATCGACCTCTGTCGTATCCGCCAAATGATCTGCGAGGTCAGGTCTCGGGCATTCAGAGCGGAGTCTAGCCCGAACAGATGCATCAAAGGGCTGACGAATGTGTGCCTGAATATAGGCTGCGACTGCAGGGGAAGGCAACCATGAAGATGAATTAGGGTGCAGGATATCAGCGGGCTCAAAATTCAACACAAAAGGACGTTCTGGAGCGTCAACAAAATGTTCTTTGCAGACACGCTTTCTGGGCGGGGGGGAATTATGGTCTGAAGAAGCTGAAGTATGAGCATTGTCAGAATCGTCAGTATCCTGAGGCGCAGAAGACTTGGAAGCCTCAGCCGCCAAAGTTTTAGCCAGTTTCTGGAAATCAGACTTATGGGGATTGACAGGAGACTTGGTGGATTTCTTAGCCGCAGGCAACCATCCTTGTTGCTGCGCATACATGTTTAAATGACGCTTGAGAGGATTAATTGCACGCACCAGCGCCTTATTGACAGATTGCTGGACACCTTTGTCCAATTCCTCCACTAAATTATGCTCCAACGAACCTTCATCCTCGTCCCCATAATAGTAGTCATCATCTGCGTCATAGTATTCAGCCATGATACACAAGTGTATTAATTAGAGCCCACAAGATGACTAGCAGAAATATGGAGTGTCAAAGACACAATGCAAGAGGGAGTGTGAGAACCTCACAGCAGGCTTCCAAAAGAGCAGGCACAAACCTGTCTCCAAATGATGTAAAATGTGGAGGGAGCAAAGCCTGCCAAGCCAAAACACACTAGGCAGAGCCTATGCAACAAAGTCACTACCGAAGCCCTCACAGGACTCCAGCGTCGTACGGGGTTAATTTTAAACAGGCTGTGGGCATGGGCGTTGAAGAAACGACCTCGTCACTCAACCGGCGCTGCGAGGGAGTGCAGAAGCCGGAAACGAAGCAGTGCGCATGCGCGACACTGCCCCCTGAGGAAAAAACCCGACTCGCGCTCTGTGCGCGAGCCGGTAACCCCTTCTCCCGCTCCACAGCGTTCGCAGGCAACACACAGGCTCCCGGACACAAACGGAGGTGAACACACGCTCCAAGACTGACCACGCCGACAGAACGGGTGAAACAGGCAGAAGCGCAATAAAACAGCCGGGGCGCTCCAATGAAGCGTGAACACAGCGCACTACCAAACGCTAAAGCCTAAACACAAGTAAGCAAGAAATACCAATAGTACAGCAAGCATACAGCAATAAGCAAGCAAATACAGGTAAAGGCACTTAACTGGCTGCGGAGCAGCAAAGAAAGAGGAAGAAGGACTAGCATTAGGACCCTTTATACTGTAGACTCTATGGTTATTCCCAAGTGTTCATGGGAAATGTAGTTTTTTAGGTATTTTATTGGCTGCTGAGCATTTCATTAAAGAAATGAGAATAAGCATAATCGGAGCCTCCTGTCCTGACACAGAATTTCCCTAATTACTAACCTTCATTCCCATGCCTCTGAGCTGACCTGTACCTTCTGACCCATCCCCGTGATCCCCTCCAGTTTTGCTCCGTAGGCATAGAGCAGATCACGCTGCACTATGGTCCAGGGGCTGCCTCTCACAGGCCTCTCACAGTCACAGGCCTAGAACAGAAGGAAGCTCTCAGCCGGCCCCTCCGCCTCACGCTCAAAAATATAATAATCGGAGAAACAGACTCGGGGTGCAGTCTGAGGGTGAGACGTCTGCCATGGGCGGCGTGCCCACTGGTGCCTGCACATCGCTACCTGTCATCCAGCTACTACCCCTTCACCCTGACTGACCCCCACAGAGCTGCGAAGGAATTTTGTTTAATGCATGCAGCCTGCTTTCTGAAAAAATCGACATTCTGTTTGTGGTCTGGTAACCCTGGATCTTTCAGTCAGAAGCTGGGAATGAGCTCAGTGCTAGAGCAATTTCCACCGGCTCGGAGCAGAGAAAATTCACTGCCAACTGTCTCTTTAAATGTACAGCACAAAGCAAACATATAAAGGATTACTTGTTGCACTTGAACCATTTCTGCTCACCACTCCCTGGCAACCTCAATGCTCAACGATCATTTACTTTAGGATGCACAGCGGAACCTGTAGAGCCCATAAAGACCGGGTCCCTTCAGCAAAGATGGAACACTTTTTGTATGACCCACATTTGGGGGTCCACAGACACTACTTATCGGAAGGTGCAGGGTGCTCGTCCAGCTTCCAGGCAACAGTACAGTTATTCACAGCAGAGCAGCACATTCGTTTTCCATCCCATAACCGAGATCGTATCTATAAATTAACCAAGCAGGCCAGCGCACCTCTGGCTATATTTACTTTCTGCAATAGCCATGTCAAATGCCTCACATTTGCTTTTCCACTTCCATTTCAGATTTTGCCCATCTCTCTCGCTCCTCCAATATCACCTATACCCTTTCTTTTTCCATCGCTTTCCTTCTATTAACGCTCTCCTCCTTTTATCTACCTCCTCCCCCTCTCCCTACTCCCATTGTCTCCCTCCTTCCCTCTCTTCTACCGCCTCCTATTTTCTTCTTTCTTTTCATCCCTCTCCCTCCACCTTTTACAAATGTATACATGTGTAGTCTGCAGTTAATGGCATGTGATGTCTTAATGAACAGCCTGTAATCTACAGCATGTTCAAAACAGGACAGTATAGTCTGCAATGTCACTGTCGTTGTAAATTTAATGCTAAAATAATGAGAATAGCTAATGGGCAACTGGCTGACGGCCGTGGTTAGAGCTGTGACCAGGTGTGTGTTTCTGTCTCCTCCTTTACGTTTGCGGTTTATTTCTCAAAACCGCCGGGGGTAATTTAAAGCAGGTTTCTGACAATAATAAGGTGTCGGCTATGTTGTATAGGAGATTACTGCGCAAACCTCAGCCTGTGACTGGACAATGCAAAATGGTGCTCGTCAGCCTGTCTGCGCGTGAATCAGCTGAGAGTGAGGCACTTATCCAGCTGAGATGCCTCTGAGTGTAACTTGTTCATGTTGAGGCCTCACACATCCTTCCTGTTGGGCCAGGTCCCACGTCGACAGAGAACATCATGGTCTTGGACTGCCGGCCACCTCCCCCCTTAAACACCGACTGAATTACCCAATTCAACCAGTCAACACATGGGGGTCTTTGGAAGTCAAGGGGGGGTACGGGGCCCCCCCCCTGGCCGTATTTATTAAAATATAAAAACAAATCAAAAATTGTAATCAAATAAACATTTCTGACAATTATTAAAATGCACACTTTTCAGAATATTAGATTGACATCCGTTTCGACATGGTATGATGGGCTAACCTTAACAAATAGCTAATACAGCGTGTCTCCTAACGTAATCTAATCATCCTGAAAATTAAACTGCATTCTAATATTTCCAATACTTTTTAATAACTTTTTAATAACTTTAATAAAGGCCTACGGCAAGGTCGCCAACCGGTGTCAGATCCTTTTACAGCTGCGCTCTCACGTTGAAGATGCGCATGCGCAACCCAGGGCACGTTACACCCACGTGCGCTCCCCGAACTCCATTTAACCATAACAGGAGGGCCCAGACACTCGCGCACCTTAGTGACGTCATAGTGTTGTGAGGGGTGGCTACCAGCCTGAGGAAAGCGTAGACTCCCTCCCCCGCACCCTTTAAATTAATGGAGATCATCTCCTGCCCCTGAAGTTCTGAGAGAGACCAAATGGCCCCTCCCGCGGGCGGCCCCTTTCGTGAATGGGTCCGCCCCCCCCGTAAGGACCTTAAAATGCTGCTCACCGATTAATGACCTTACCGCCAGACACACATAATAAATACGACAATGCTATTCTAAAAGGAAAAAAGGCCTAAGGATAAAATTGTTAACACACAGCAAAGCATAAACATCTACATATATAATTACTCCTGTAAGCGGGAAAAAGGGGCCTAAGGAAAGAATTGGTTAAAATCACGGCACTGCACCAACGTTTAAATTCTGTACTTCCTTCCAGTAAACAGGAAATTCAAGGCCTACTGGATCAAGTCCCCCTTACATCTATGTTCCGGCACATTGACAAAACCTGATACTCACCATTTGCCAAGCCCCAAGGTCTGCTAATAAGGGATGGAGGGTGGGGAAAATTAAACGGCCCCACGGTGGGGCGAGGAGCGAGCCTGGGGAGCGCGGTCACAAAGAGGCCGCTTCCCGCGCTCCCCAGGCTCTTAACCCCTTCGCCGCCGCGACCCCGCCCCCTCGCCCCGGAAGCACACCAGTACTTCCGGGGCGAGGGGGCGGGGAACGCGGCCCCGAAGGGGACGGGTTGTGGGAGGGACCGGGCCCCGCCATGCTTGCGTGGGGGTCTATTGGCCCCCCCTTGTATCATGGTCTTGGACTGCCGGCCACCTCCCCCCTTGAACACCGACTGAATTACCCAATTCAACCAGTCAACACATGGGGGTCTTTGGAAGTCAAGGGGGGGTACGGGGCCCCCCCCCTGGCCGTATTTATTAAAATATAAAAACAAATCAAAAATTTTAATCAAATAAACATTTCTGACAATTATTAAAATGCACACTTTTCAGAATATTAGATTGACATCCGTTTCGACATGGTATGATGGGCTAACCTTAACAAATAGCTAATACAGCGTGTCTCCTAACGTAATCTAATCATCCTGAAAATTAAACTGCATTCTAATATTTCCAATACTTTTTAATAACTTTTTAATAACTTTAATAAAGGCCTACGGCAAGGTCGCCAACCGGTGTCAGATCCTTTTACAGCTGCGCTCTCACGTTGAAGATGCGCATGCGCAACCCAGGGCACGTTACACCCACGTGCGCTCCCCGAACTCCATTTAACCATAACAGGAGGGCCCAGACACTCGCGCACCTTAGTGACGTCATAGTGTTGTGAGGGGTGGCTACCAGCCTGAGGAAAGCGTAGACTCCCTCCCCCGCACCCTTTAAATTAATGGAGATCATCTCCTGCCCCTGAAGTTCTGAGAGAGACCAAATGGCCCCTCCCGCGGGCGGCCCCTTTCGTGAATGGGTCCGCCCCCCCCGTAAGGACCTTAAAATGCTGCTCACCGATTAATGACCTTACCGCCACAGGCCAGGTAGTTAACCGACTATCTGGCCCCCCCCCAGAACTCCCCCCTTCTAGAAAGGTCATACTCTTCCTGCATAAACTTCCACCCATGCCAGGATGTTTCTTATAAAAAGGGCATTCCCTTCCTCTGTTAAGTGCACCCCATCCCGCAGGTAGAAGTGTTCCCCCCAAATGCAACCGTGAGGGATGGTCTGTAAGACCGGAGTCCTAAATAACCTGTCCAGCTTGTTGTTGACCCTCTTTAACGAGCTGTTCAACGCGCTGACTGAGTTTCCCCCCCTCCATTGCATCCTTGGTATCAGTTGTGACCATACTACAACACTACCTGGTAACCGCTTTGCTAGCCAACCCGCTGCAGATATAATTTCTTCCAGGAGGACCCTTCTGCCCAGACCTGCCAGATCATTCCCCCCTAAGTGAAGTATTACCGCCGAGGGTGGTGTAGTATGTCGCGCTAGTAAGTCCGACATATAGTCCCTGAACTGATTGAGGCGGAGCCCCCCCCTGCCATGGAAGGAGACCCTGCACCCCCTACTTTCCACCCTTTGTTTGCCTGAACCTGCAAGAAAAATTTTGTTAGCACGTTTGACATATGAATGCCCCACTACCCAAATGACTACGGTCTTCTGTCTGTCCTCCTGGTCCCTCCATGTTGTAGTAAAGTTGCCTTGATGCTCCATGGGTAGTTTCCGTCCTGCGTCACAGGCCCGTGAAACTGTAAATAACCAGAAAAACAGCAGGTATTAGCAATACTCCACATGGCGGCAGCTCTCACAACATGTGCAACCGCACGTAGCGTTTATAAGCGCTTGAGGACCATCTCCCAATTCTTTGCACACTCTTTGTGGTCAAACCCCTAGCTGTTGCTTCTGTGGCTGCCCCTATCCGGAAGGAGTGTGTCCCAAACTCTTTGTGATTATAACCCGCTTTTGCCATGCTCATGGCTAGTACCCTCTGGAACTGAAACCTGGTAAGAGGAGTCCCATCCCCATGCATTAGCAGTGACCCCACACACTCCTGTGCCCGCTGTCTTATTAGTTCCTCCACATGTGTCACCGGGCAGCAGGGATTGTTCCTTGCCCGATGTAACGCCAAACTTTGGCCCCTAGCGTCCTGATCAGTTTTAGATTTCCTGATGCTGATCCACATAGTGTCGCCCCTTATGCTGATATCCTGCAGCTGAAGGCCGCCTATCTTATCACCTTTGTTGGCCGCCACGAGTTCACCTACCCTGAATGCCCCATAGAAGGCTAAAGAGAAAGCAGCTTTAAATAGGCCCACCTCAGACGTAGAGCTACATGTGTCCGGCAGCGCGAGGAGAACAGCTGACAGACGTTCAAAACCTATGGGTTTCCTGGAATCTATGGAGGGGGGCTGCATGCGCCGCCATCCTTTTAATGCCCTGTGGGCCTGGAAGCTGTGTGTAGGGTCCCTGCCCCCCCGTGCCCGTGCGAAAAAGGAGATAGCGGCCTTGTGCCTGTTGCCACCGTGCGCCCTTCCTTGTGTAGGCTGCCTAAATACTCATTGAAGCTAGCCTCCATAGTCCAACTACTCTCCCAGCCCTGTCCCAGAAAGTGACAGTAAGACCTGAACGCCCCTTCGTATGCCGTCCTGGTCTTGGGTGCTAGGCTGGCTGCCACGAGGTCATGTAGTTGGGGGCACCAATTTGCCAAAGAATCGCCGGGAATTGGGCTGGCGCTGTCTCTGCCTCCGGCAAGTGATCCCTGAACACCTGCATCTTAAAGCGAGAAAGGGCATCAGCTGCATTGTTTAACACCCCTGGGACATGTTTTGCTCTGAAAAGTACATTCCTTGTCATGCAACACAGTACAATCTCTTTTATCAAGCGTAAAATGAGTGGACACCTTGCAGCTTGTTGGTTGATGCATTCAACCACCGACATATTGTCTGACCAGAATATTACCGATCTGTTGGCCAGTTCCTCGGGCCAGACTTTCAGTGCCACCCAGATTGGGAAGAGCTCGAGGAAACCAATGTTCACCGTCAGCCCGCTCTCCTCCCACCAGGCGGGCCACTTCTGCGCCACCCATTTCTTGCCAAGGATGGCACCAAACCCAACACTGCCCGCCGCATCGGTCCATAAACCAATGTCCTCCGAAGACACCGTGGGTGCACCCCACAGCACTCTTCCATTGAAATCCGCCAGGAATGCCATCCATATCCGCATGTCCTGGCGCACCTCAGCAGACAGCCGTGTCCGGTGATGTTTTTCACGAAGACCCCTCATGGCCTGTGCAATTGAGCGTGAAAATGGGCGAGCCATAGGAATTACTCTCAACGCAAAATTCAACTGTCCCACTGTCTGCTGCAACAGCCCTAAATTCACCTTCTTCGCTTGTAAGCACAGTCCTAGAGTCTGTTTGAATTTTTGGATCTTTTCTGCTGGTAATCTAAAACACCCCTCAACAGAATCCAGTTCGATGCCTAAAAATTCCAGGCATGTCACTGGTCCAACTGTCTTCCCCTGCGCCAACGGGACCCCGAAAGAGCGCATGAGCACGCAAAATTCCTGCAATGCCGACGCACACTCCCGTGAACCCGCCGGGCCCAGAAAAAGAAAGTCATCCAGGTAGTGCATCACCCACTGGTGACCCGTATGTTGTCTTAATGCCCATTCCAAAAAGGAGCTAAACTGTTCAAAATAAGCACATGAAATTGAGCAACCCATGGGCATACACTTATCCATGTAGTACTTTCCCTTAAAGGAGAAACCCAGCAGGTGCTGGTCCTCTGGGTGAACCGGGAGTAGTCTAAAGGCTGACTCAATGTCTGACTTAGCCATCAGTGTACCTGCGCCCAAACTCCTCAGCAAATTGTATCATCAATAGCATCATTCAATGATGCCCCCCTTGGTGCGGATAAGTTGTGGATGAGCCTAAATTCCCCTAGTTCTTTCTTAGGCACCACCCCCAGAGGAGAGCACACAAAATTCTGCGTGGGAATGACGTGAAATGGTCCTGCTACCCTCCCCAAACGCACTTCTTTAGCTATTTTTGTTGACACCACTGTTGGATTGGCAAGGACTGATAGCTGATTCCTACACTGTGGTCTCCCGACATACCCCCCAGCAGGAATTCGAAAACCATGTGTGAAACCCTCTTGTAATAATCTAGCAGACGTGTGATTCGGGTACCTGTTCAACCAGGGGATCAATGCTGACAGCTGGATGGGTGAATGTGCTATTAGCGGGTGGATCTTACTATTCAGGTTTCCTCCTACCCCTGCTTCCTGCACCACTATTTTTATTTCGGCATGTTGTTTCGGGGTGGGACGTGTGGCCACATACGCTACATGCGTGCCTGAACTTACAGGTACCTGGTGCCCTGTTGCATGTCCGCCTATTGAAGTCCCAACATACCCCCTTTGCCCCTCCATTTGCTCTCTGCTTTTGGGCCGTCTCCCCTCCCGGTGCTGATCGAAAGGGCTGTTGAAACGCCTGCTGCGGCCTAGGGAAATAACCTCTACCCGCATTTGTGCTTGTGCTTGCCCCCTGACCCTTCTCGAATTGATTGTGCCATGAGATAGAGTCTACCTTGTCCCATGATAAAGTTTTATCAAATTCTTTGGACTTTCTGAAAGCGACATCATATTCCTTCCATACATCCCCTGCATGATTCTCATGGAACATTGTTATCCTACTTTGGTAGCAGTTCATGGCTGGTTGCATCCCCTTAAAACGTTCGCCCATTACTGCGCCGAACACTGCAAAAGCCCTCAGCCAGTTGATGAGGTTTTCTTCCACCCTAAACTTGTACAACTTCGCTCTCCATTCACTGGGCAACAACATTTCCTTCTGTGATTTTGCATATTCCCATTCCCTGTTATCTATCAGCAATGAAAACATGTTCACATACTTGTCGGCCCATATCAATTCCTTTACACTCTGTGACACATGCTGTGCTAAGCACTCACCCCTAGAGGGCAATGTTCCTTCGCCCAGCAAAGGCAGGGCAATCTCCTTACCATTCCCATTGTCGTTGGGTAACATTGCTTCCGCGGTCTTGGCACTGCCTCCATCATTCGCTGGACCTGTTTGGGGAGAAACCGGTGCAGGCGGCGTTGCGCCCCTACCACTAGCCAACAATATCTGAGTCACCAATGTTTGTTGCTCCGTTGTCAGAGCAGTATTGACCGGCAACGCACCCCCCCCTAACCAAGGGAGAATAGCCGCCACCTGAGCTGCCAGGTCTATTGGCACGGGCCCTGGCGCGGGAGTGGGAGTAGGGCCCGCACCTAGGGGCACCGGAGCCTGTGGTGGCGCGACGGGTGGCACTGGTGCCGCCGCCGGTATTACTGGCACATTTGGTACTGCCACTGGCAACTGGGGCACCGGGGCTGGAACGGGCACCGGGACCTGAAGTGGCGGGAGTGGGGCAGCAGGGGGTACCTGTGGTGGCAGAATTGGTGCAGCAGGAGGTAGGATGGGAGTAATATTCTGTGGCTGCCCCCCCACCCTCTTATTTCTTGCTCGCCTGGGTGGTGTCACAAAGACGCCCCTTGGCTTGGGCGGTACTATCGTCCGCTTGGGTCTACCAGATGGACCGGCCTGGGCATCTACTTTGGCCCCCAGAACCGCTAAAGCCTTATCCATTTTATCAACCTTCCCCAGTCTCTTATCCATTGCAGACATTCTGCGCATCATTTTTTGTAACATTACACCCACATTTGGATTGACACGCCCCCTTCTTTGAGACATATTTATGAGCACACCGTGCTCCGTACCTGACCCAGCTGGTGGTGCACGACCTGTAATACCTGACCCGATCACAAGCGCCTGTGCTGATGTATGGCGACCACAACCTAGTCTCGCAGTCCTGCAAAACAAAGAGCGTTACCTTTCCCACTAGTGACCATGAACTAGAGAAACACCCTATCCTTGATATTATCACATAAAACCCAACATTAACTGGCCGGGCACCTTTAGCGTTTTAAATCGTTAAAGTGTAAAACAAAACAACTCTTGCACCGTATTAGCAATACTTACAACATACACTTCAGATAAAATTATACCAGCCGTGATATGCGGCAATAGATTCCACGATACGCCCTTAGCGCGCTATTCCAGTTAAACTATCCCCACTAGTTAACTCTAGCACTGTGTTGCAATTGATTTTTTATAAAACATGGATTTCAGTCAATAAATCACAACATAGACAGTCCTGGCTCCTTTTAGCGTGCAACTTCAGGTAAATTATCAAACCACGTGATATGAGGCAGTAAATCCCAACAGCAACCAGCAGGGCACCTTATCGTGCTAATACAATTAAAATATAAAAACTAAACAATTCTAGCACTTTGCTGCCCTTGGTTGCTCTAATACAGGGATTTCTGGTCTCCCATCCGGCTTCTGCCCTAGCTGCCCCTGCTTCGCTTTGTTTCAAAGCTTGCGCGTCTAATCCACAACTGCCTGCAACCACAAATTAATTAACAGTTTGCTGGGGCACTCGCGTGTCAACTTTACAACTTGTCAATTTCACAAATTCATTCCGCTGTGCTGGCTCGTTTAAAAAACGGCTTTTCCCCGACGTGCACTAAGCCTTCCTGCCGCTGCCCCCGCCCCGCAAAATACCTCGTGTTCCGCCTCTCCCTGAACGGTCTCCACCGCACGGCTGTGTGGCGCCTCTCACTCTTTGTCCCGGCCGCGTCCTCCCGCCTTCCAGCAGCAACCGCTCCCGCTCTGATTCACAAGGCGCCGGTCTGTGCTCCCCGACACCGTGTCCTCCGCTGCGACCCGTTCGCCACGCTCCGATCCAAGGCGGTCTGCTGGGCTCCTGGGAAGATACCGAGTCCTCAGACGACACAGGAACCTGCAAAAACCTGTAACAAAGAAAGAGAAAATTAAACGGCCCCACGGTGGGGCGAGGAGCGAGCCTGGGGAGCGCGGTCACAAAGAGGCCGCTTCCCGCGCTCCCCAGGCTCTTAACCCCTTCGCCGCCGCGACCCCGCCCCCTCGCCCCGGAAGCACACCAGTACTTCCGGGGCGAGGGGGCGGGGAACGCGGCCCCGAAGGGGACGGGTTGTGGGAGGGACCGGGCCCCGCCATGCTTGCGTGGGGGCCTATTGGCCCCCCCTTGTATTTCTGGTGCTTTGCAGGAGTTTTAAGATTTTCCTGGAGTTTTTTGTTGCTAAAATGCGTGTAACTTCTGGTATTTATGTGTCCCTTATCTTCATTTCGCTCGAGAAAAAGTGTCACTCATAATCATTGAAATGTCACTCATAATTACACTGAAAATATTAAAATGCCACAAATAGGAATTTGAAACCTTGGCAGCTATGTGATTGTGCGCCGGACTTGGGAGAGAGGAGGAAGGTGTCGTATTCCTGGCGCTGTCCTGCTCTCTATTTCTCACAATACACAGGAGGGGATTTATTACAAGTCCCTTGCGCCGCCATTACGTCACTTTTTCCTATATTAAAAGTGACGCAGCGACGGCGGAAGGGGCTTGTAAATAAGCCCCAGCATTTTTGACTGCAGCGCTGCATTGCGTCAGACTCTAGTAAATAGACCCCGGAGTGTACAATAGTGTATTACCGGCAGTGTTTGTGATGCTGAATGTATGTGCCCGAGACCTTGTTAGTGTGCTTAAATAGCTGTGAGAGAGAGTATTAGAGAAATAAGATTCAGAGGGCGCACAATAAAAGAACCACTCCGTAAATATATTCAATTAATACAGATATTTAATCATCATACCGCAAGCATTTCTTGAGAACTTACGGGGTTATATTTGCATTCAGAAACGAACGGCAAGGTGTGGCAGGGATCCAAGTATTTACAAAGTGCGCCCGTCTGTTTCTGCCATCTTTTGGGCTGTACTTCTTTCACAAAGACACTCTAATACACGGCTCTCAATGAGTCATTCTTAAAGAAACGAAACCGAAACTAATGACAGATTCACCAAACTCTAACCATTCTTCCGGGTTGAACGGACTATAAATAGGAAAAGAAGCCCAACTCGCTTAAGATATAGAACAGATCCCTCTGGCTGGCCATCAACAAGCATTGGCATAGCAAATAGGTCTCGCCTTTGGGGCTTAAAAATGCAACAGTTGATGTTGTTGCTTTAAGGATATTGCTCTGCATGACTAAATACTTGTAATGTCCCAGAAGCGAGACTTATTGGCGATGCTAATGTTTTTGTAGCATAAGTATGTTTCTAAACAGTGCTACAAAGTAAGGAATTGTCTGCTATTACAAATTGCACCAGGTTCGTTTTTGTAGTGCCAAAGAGGTGTGCGCAAATGTATGTAAGCGCTTTGGTGCTGGGCGTTCCACAAGATGTGGGCAAATGCTTTAAAGAGCCAGCCCTGCCAGCATTAGTGTTAATGTATTGGCAGTATTTTGTATCATATACATAGCTGCCAAGGTTTCAGAATGCTTTGTGTGACTTTTCATAATTTCAGTGTAATTATGATTGACATTCCAACAAATATGAGTGACACTTTTTCGAAAGCAAAATCAAGCAATGAAGATGATGGAAACATATAAATATCAGAAATATTACACTTGAGCAACAAGAAACTAACAAGTAGTTGAACTAAAGTGTACTAACAGCAGGCAGCTGAAAGCAGGGCAGAGTCAGACCACGAGAGTGCACAGTTCTAAGACTCAGAACACTACAGGCCCAGGGTGAAAGAAGCTCAGAATTATTGAAGCATTCATTTCATTTATTAATAACAGCCATAGCAAGTTAGCTGAACTACTAATACTCAGATGCCTTAGCCAACCTTTGCCCACACTCCGTCCCCTGGATCCTCCCTGCTGCCAGCATCAATCAAACTGATCAGGATACCGAGCATCAGTGGGGGCTCCAGGGGCCTTTCTGTCACAAGTGGGACCAGGTCCACAACAGATGGATGTGAGGCCCCAACATTAACATCTCTTCTCAACTGCCAAACACCGTCAGCTGACTCACAGACAAGCTCCGGGCACTGGGCAAGCCTCGAGTTGAGGGGCACACAGTCCCACATAGGTTATAGCTGGCAGCCAGAGCTCTGTAGTGTTATATTTCAAAAACTACTATGAGTCTAACACGTAGCACTGGGCAGGGCTGTGCATATCCGATGCAGCCAGTTTCATATATGTAGGTGTAACTGTCCTGATCGTGATACTGGACAATAATTTCTCAGACAAAGAGAGAGTTTCTGTGGAAACAGACAGCACAGCCAAACATAGCGGTCCGGGTAAGGATTCATAAACTCTCTGGTTAGGATAGAAAATGAGAGCAAACATTGGCCTAGGCAAGACAAAGAACTTCTCTGGAAAAAGAAAGGCAGGACTGGCCTGAGAAAAATGATAAACTCTATTGGGAAGCTGAACTAGTCTGTGAAGGACGGAGAACTCTGTAGCAGAGAAGTGAGAAGAAGGGCTGTGCTGTGCAGGCCTGCTAAACTCTCAGGAAGTGAAGACAGAAGCAGGTCTGGAATATGCAGCACTGCTTAATGAGTGTTTGGAAATAATGAGCCCGGCATGATAATACATCATATCTAAAGCCAGCTCAGCTTGCTTATACAAGCAAGGCACAGCTCATGTCACCCGATCACCAACACAACTCCTGCCGCCCCTTCCACTTCTCCCAGCACCCATGCCTCCTCTCTGCACGGACGCTCTCAGCCACCCAGTCCTATTTCATACCTTCAGTGTGTGACTGACCACCATCCATATCCATAGCTTGCAGGCATCAGGGAGCTATCCCATCTCATGTGAAGTATAACGTGGCTTTGAAGTTGACTTGCTGCCTGTCACAGTGGGTTCTCAGACAAGGACTTGTATGTGCAGCATCAGTAGAGCTGTATGTTGATATTGATTCTTCTTGTAATATGGCGGACAGTAGTCATTAGCCCTTCCTTAGTGTTCTTACCTACTTAGTCCCCCAGAATACCTGTGAGTGTTCCAACTTGTACCAGAGTGTTCTATGAGTGTCAGTTGATGGTCTGGTCAGCTGGCAAGGTTTTGTACTCAGCTGTGTCCTACAATAAATCTACATGTAATCAACTAGAAGTATCCTGTCATCTATCACCATCCTATCTACAACACTGTACTTTCCTGACAGTGTCAAGATTTGTCTCAGGCGCCATTCCAAGCCAAAACCCTATCACAGCCTCCAGTAGGACTCTGCAGCTGAGCATCCCAGTTATGCTGAATGAGAGGCTGAGGGGCCAGGCTGCCATATGATGAGACACTGTCAGCTATTCCTGTGACAACCACCTCTCCACGAGCCAAGCTGCAGAGCACGCTGGCAGCAGCTAAATGCGAACTGCTGCTCTTTCCATTTTTCAATAGTTTTAACAGATACAGGCACTTCACAGTGGATGTGCTGCTGACCCCCCAAAGGATCGTGAAATAGATTTGAGTTTGAGGTGTCAATCCAGTAATGTGAGGATAATCATTAATTTGAATTATTTTAAACCATATGCTTGGCACAGTGGTCCTTCACACACAAACATTCACATACTTGCGCAACACACAAGGTCTCGCCACCAAAGAACTACCCATACCCACCATATTCACTTACCCCTCTCGTAAGCGGGGGCCTGTAACTCAGATTGTCCTCCCTCATAGATTCCTGTGTGGATATATATATATATATATTTTTTTTTCCAAAGTCTAAGAATCATTACAAACGGCAAAAAAGTAGTTAGTCAGATTCAAACAAACTGTCCGGCACACATCCCAGAAAGGACACATTTTATTGTTTAAAGACATGAAAAATAACACACTCAACTTAGTGTGAAATGCTATTATAGGGCTGTACTAACAAAGATACACATCATAAACCAAAAAACATTGTAGAATTTGTGCTCCATAAATTAAGTTACTTTAGGAAATGCCTAAATCACGAATAAGTGTTCAATACCATTTGGCTTACAAACAAGGGAAATGAGTTAGTTCTTATTTTAAGCTAGTGGTTGTAGGTGGGCCCACCAACACTTATTTTTGGGAGCCAGCAGTTACTTTTCCTAATTAGACTTTTACCCAGAGCAAGACAGAGTAAAACACCTGGGAGCGGGGAGAGAAGTGAAAACAGTTATAAAGGATAAAGCAGAGATGAAAAGGAATCAAAGAGTGAGATAAAGAGGCAGTGGGTGTCTAGTGGTGGATGAAAGAGGGATGACGTGGAATCAAGACTACGCAGCAATGGTATTCGGTACCCCCGATATTCCTAGCACCGGCTACAGGCTTTACGAGCAAAATTTAGATCCCTCACACTTAATACTTGACAAATTAAGCACTGGAAATGCCATTGCACTCTTGAAGCACACTAAGCAATATGCCATTTGAGAATGAATACAAATATGGTAGTGGCTTGGTCAACAGCAGCCTTGAATATTACAACATATGAAAAAATCTCGACATGGCTTCCACCTAAGGCACACAAAGAAATACACTTTATTCAGTACAAGAAAACAACACCATGAAATGAACCCCATTTTGACTATTTTATAAAAATGAAATACACAGAAAAGAAACAGGCACGTAGGAAACTTGTTCATGCAATTTTAAAAGCCACATTTTTTTCAGCAGCATTCACACTGCCCAGGTGCATGGAAGGCAGGGGCATGGTAGCACGTGTGCAACATAAACTGACAAGGCCGGAGGAGGTAATCAAATACGAGTCTACTGACAACACCATCCTGCACTCTGGTATATTATTCTGCTCTCTTCAATAAAGCTGCAGCGGATGGATAGCGTTGGATTTGCTGGCTCGAGCACTACCAAATGACCAATCCCACTGGCTCAGACTTGGGATCTGGCTGGATTCCAGTTGACTCTGTTCCACACTACCAAGCCACTAAGCAAGGAGATGGAAGTAAGTCAGAGAGACTGGTAATGTACATGCCCACATCAGTCCAGTGGACACCTCCATCCACCGTCCCTCCCTCATTTTCACAAACCAGAACAGGCTTTTTTCTGATAAACAGATGGATTGCTAGAGAGTGACTCAATAGTGTCAGCACAATAAACCTAATTATGTTGGCATCTGTTTTCACTGGGCTTGAGAGGAGCGGTACTAGACCTGGAATTAGATGCTTATTATAATTATACATTCATCCACCACATCAATGCCTATCAACTCTTTGTAGACAAAAGCAGGGGGGCTTGTAAGTTCAGCCATGTAACTAAGGAAATGATTCCTTTAAGCGCATGTTATGTTTTCCAGTTTACAAACGTCATGAAATAACTTACTGTGATTCAAAGAACTGATGATTCACACACTGCTGAGCAGCAAAACCAGGCGTGATATCACTGGTTGGTCCGTGTGGATATTGGATATTAAGAAATAAGGGCCTGGTAACGGCACATTTTAAGGCCCGCTTTTCTCCACGGTTCTTAGCACCTAAATCATACAGCCCGCTGCCCATTAAAACCATCTCTAGGCCTCCACAATGCTAAAACATTGCTTTTCCTTCTACATTATTTTCATGCATGTCCATTTTATTTTTTTATTACTCAGAAGTGTTTTACCTATCATGGTATTGATGATGTCCTCTTCCCCGTAATGAAAGATCCTAGATAATTTCCTATCGGCATTATCTCATTGCTTCTTGTACAGACTTTACACTTAGTAACCTTTATAAGTTGGCGTTTTAGTCCAGTCAGTTCAGCTAACTTGTACACGGACTACAGCTTCCAGAATAGGTAAGGGTGTCAAAAGTTTGCATATCAATGAACGATGATGTGCCTTTTAACATGGAGTCCTCTGGTACATCTTTGTGTGCCTCTAAGAAACCCTTTCTTAACTGAGAATGTGTGTATGTTATCTCAGGAGTGGCCTTGAAGATCTCTTTAAAAGTGACTCATGCAGACTGTCTTCCTTTTATTTTTGACTCTGCCCTTACCAACGCTTATGGTCTTGTTATAAAACATTTTTTAATATATTTATTGCTTGTAGAGCGCACTTTCACGCACAACAGGTATTTTAGCTCTGTCCAACTATCAGCCAAATGAAAATAATCACGGTGGGACCAGTTAGCAAATAAAACTGTTTTTATAAAAAACAGAGAAGGAATAGTTCTTAAAAACAGCAAGGCGTTCCACAATTGAAGGTCAAGTGGACTAAGAGAGCGCCCTCCAGATCTGTTTTTTTTTAAAGCATGAGACAGAAACAGAAGTTTAAAATTAGATTACAAGGGTTCTTCCAGAAGCGTGATACAAGTGACCATAAAAACATTATGCATGAGACAAAGAGCTTTAAAATAGATTATTTTCTTCTCTGGAAGCTGGTGACAGATTCTGGCTTGTGTAACGATCTCATATCTTTTAGGTGAGCAGTATTACACACCGCAAAGGTGTCGATTCATTAAACTAAAATAAAGTTTTTCCCTTGGAATCAACTATCAACCAATAAGCCACATTAAACCATACGTAATATACATCACTTTAATAGATGTGTACTTTAGAGAACCCAGCATATATTTATAAATACAAGATCACAATATAATATAAAAATCACATACATTTATTCAATATACATAAATACTGATCACGAATACAAGTCTTTAAAAAAGCAAACACTGTCCAAAATTCATAAAAACAATTCATATAATAGGTCTGGAGGAATTCCTCTTGAAGAGAGTTTCTCACATATTGTCTTCTTCCATAATTCCTGTTTGTTCTTGTGCCCCTTCTGGCGCGTTGATCTGAAAAAGAGGAAGTAGAGGTACTAGGACCATATTCCTGATTTTGGTGGTTACCACCTTGATCTGGTCTAGTAGTCCCTTCATCTTCATTACTAGAGCCCGATGTATCTGAGAATATAATGCGTTGTCTCCCGCCTCTTGAATAGACTGGTTTATGGAAAGGCGGTCTCTCCCAATTTTGTTCCCTCTTTTGCTGATAATAGTCTTTCCCTAAATAGGGCTAATTTAGCTTTATACTATATTTGCCCACATCGTTCCTTAATTCTTTAGTCTTTTTATTTAACAAATAGTCCTTATATCCATCTACTTCCATATTGAGCACATCTAACTGTTTTTGGCTTCATCTAAGGCTGTATTGTTTTTAATTTCTAATTCAAGTTGCTCTATTTCTTCCCTTTCTAAGATGATAATCTCCGGGGTAGTTTTGATAATGAGTAAGATCCAGTCCCTACTGCATCTGTTAGAGATCTGGGTCAAGGTCTCGAGGAACTTTCTGTTTTCAGTAAACAAGCCATGTTCATTCCTGACTTGTAGACCAATTGGAATAACACCAGATTTAATATATTCAATGAGAGATTCTGCGTGCATTTCGGTCCAAATAAGTTTTATCTTAAGGTTTAGAATTTACCCCAATTTGTCACCGTTTCCTGAGAGTATAGTTAGTTTATTTCCTTTTTTTGTACTCCTATTTATTTTATTACATTGTTCCTCACTAAACCCAAACGTTTTGATTGAGTCCATAATGTCAGTAGGTTGCATCCAACTCTTAGACTGACAGAGGTGTGTATAACCTCAAAAACAGGTTTTACCAAAAAACGTACCCTCCCCAGCCAGATAGCTCTACAGACAGTTTTGAAAGAAAGGGAGTGGCCCTACTATCCAAGGGACAGGGTGCCAAATATAGTAACAATATTACTATAAACCAATAAGCCACATTAAACCATACGGAATATAAATCACTTTCATAGATGTGTACTTTAGAGAACCCAGCATATAATTATAAACGAAATCACAATATAATATTTAAAATTAACATACATTTATTCAATATACATCAACGCTGATCACTAATACAATTCTTTAAAAAAAGCAAACTCTGTCCAAAATTCATAAAAACAATTCATATAATAGGTCAATCAACAAAAAGAGACAACAAGTGATATATTAAAAATCATCAACAAAACATTAATTTGATTGAATCTATATCGGAGTCATATCATTCTAAAAAGTTTTCTGACTCAATAGTTCCTCAAATTTACCACCACAGGAGCGTCAACGCGTTTCGGTGTGCTAACAAATTTTGCACCGCCTTCATCAGGACCTTTCACGATAATTGTCTCTTTATTGGAAATAGCACAAAGTCATGTGTGCCTGTGTTGGAACAAAATACATATATCAAATATTATATGTACACTATATCTCTCTATCCACACAATCATATACAAAATAGTATTATATCAACTGTGCTTAAACATTTCTAAAAATCCATAACCACATTACATTCTTTTTATAATTATTGTCGGGTTCTCCAAAAAAGATCACAACTAGATTCATATCACTGAATAAAGGACACTAAGTCCAGAAACAATCAACCATTTAGAGTAGAGGTTCAATTATCCTACTCCTATGTCCTGGGTCTGAACGCGTCTGTAATGTTATTATCGTCATACCTCTAGGTCCATAAATCTTTTGTATATTATTGTTATTAGTCATACATCGAACACTACATATAATAAACAAAGTATCTATACACATACCTAACTAAAAATGAACACAGAGGACAGAGCTTAGTATCTGCGTAGTCTCCACTCTGGAGTCCTCAGAATGGGGGTTGTATTTAAATAAGAAGGACAACCTTGTTGAACTAATTCAAGCACAATGTATGTAATGCTAAACATGTTGTGGGTTTGGCTCTGTTCTCCCACCTGTTTCAGGTCAAGTGCATGCTTACGACAACATCACCACTCATGGCAGATGGATTCCATGCTAAACAACATCAGAACCTATCATCAAATTCGTATGGTACATTTGGACCCTATGAAAAATATGGAAAAAATATATATAAGAAAGAAAAGCGAACCCTCATAAACGACTAACTTGATCATATAACTTTCAGAGTTCTAATCAGTCACAAGTAAAGGTGGCATTACTCCAGATCATAAGCCTATCTTCATGTACTTCTTGGTTAAAAACAACGTTGATATGTTGTCTGAATACAGAATTTTAAAATCTATATTGTAGCTCACGTATTCATTAAAATGCACTTGGCCCCTAAAGAGAAAAATTAAAAAGAATTTTGGAACCAGATATCTACATATTATAATGCAATAGTCTAATACTACAATACAATTCTTGTGGTGTAATCCGCTTATCTGCATAACTTAGCGTGCTACTATTTGTAATGATGACGGCTTCGTCCTCACGTCTTTACTGTCCTCCGTTTTCCAATCAAAAACAGTCTTAATTGTTACCGTCACAGAGATCCTAAGATGATACATATCCTGTTAGGAAACGATTCGGAAACTATGTCGCTAGTATCTCACTCTTAGATGCAAGTAATTACAATGCTGTCACACTAGACCTACATCTTCAAAAATTCCCGACTGTGGGACGGCAGTGTACTCCAGCACTAAAATAGTATACAAATTCCCCATGGCTTACCTCAGGGTTGAGTAAACTATCGTCTTAATAGATGTCCGACGCCGCTCTGCAGTCAGGAAGTTCTGAGTCTCTATTAAGCTGCGATTAAATACCCAGCCATCCATTGTTAACGTGCCACACCCGTGGGGCACTGAGGCCTCACCTATGATGTCATCAAGAAGTGCCGAACATGTCTCACAAATCGGCTCACGAAATGTTTGCACGTTAACATAAAAATAAAGAAAATACTACAAATATTCATTCGGAGTACGTGCTAAGTTAAAATCCTCGATGTATTCAAACAACCATAATTATTTCTTTGAAATATGTAAAGGTCAAACATATTTACCGGAAACCTTTTATTTATATATATATATATATTACTATTAAAATTAAGAGAAACTAACATCTCGGAAGTAGAATTTTCCTATATCTCGTTGACAACCCAGGCACCAGCGATGTTGAATGCTGATGTCTACTTAACCCAAATGAAGGGCTATGGGACATGACATTCTCTTAAGAACAAGTGAAAGCCCCTCTCGCAATGATCACGTGGTACGCCAGCCGGGACGACAACCACGGATTCAGTATGTGTAGGGTACCTAACTCCATTTCTTCAAAACTTCCTATTGTCAAGAAGTATCCCCAAAAACTTAAATAAGCGAAAACATTTTTTTTAGTTCATAATCTCTTAATGGGGTACCTCCCATATCAGAAGACCAATAGTTTGAAATACAAAGGTAGATAAATCCTAACCTATTAATTTCAACTAGTCTTCTTTAGAGTTTAATCCAGTCCTGATAGTGTCAAGGATGGATATATACCACTGCTCTCAATTTTTATGTTTGACAGTGATATCACCACCTCTTTTGTTGCCTGTTATTCTTTCAATAATAAACCACTTAAAATCTATACAGGTATGACCAGATTTCAGAAAATGGTCTACTAATGGGGCATTCTCTGTCTGATTTCTTATTGCTGACTTATGTTCTGATACGCGTATCCTTAATTCCCGTCCCATCTCCCCAACGTAGCCCATATTGCACGGGCAAATGACAAGATAGACTACATTCCTACTCTTACAATTATTGAGGTCCTTTGCCCATAAATTATGTTTATTATATACTACGTTCTTCCCTTCTATACATTGATAGCAAATTATGTAACCACCACATTTATGGTTGCCTATTGCTCTAGTGCCCTCAATGGTACGTTGTCTTATTTCACTTGTTTCTCTATATGTGTGTACCAATTCCTTCCTAAGATTATTATTGCGTTTAAATGGAAATATGGGACGATCTATGCTGATTTCTTCATTGTCATTTAGAATGTCCCAGTTTGAATAGATGATATTCTTTATCTTGCTGCTTATGCTAGAAATTTGACTCACAAAAACAATTTTCTGAATCTTATCCTTATTTGGTTTCTTTATGTTAGAATTACTAAGCATGCTATCCCGGTGGTAGAACCTGGCACGTTTGAAAGAGTGATTTATTAGTCTCTTAGGGTAGCCTCTGTCTTTTAGTTTTTATTTTAGATTTTCTAAATGTTTGTAGAAGTCAGTCGGTGAGGAACAGTTCCTTCGTAGACAAAGGAACTGTTCAAAAGGTATATTATCTTTTTGGGCTCTGGGGTGATGGCTAGTATAATGTGGTGATGTATTCTGGTCAGTGGGTTTTGTAAAAAGTTCCACCTCCAACTTCCCCCTACATCCTTATTCTTCAGATGCAAAAAGCTAACGGAACTCCTACTGTAGTGGGCAGTGAATTTTAAATTAACATCACCTAGATTGATCCATGTCAAAAACTAATTTAAAAGGTCCTCAGGTCCATTCCAAATAAACGGAATATCATCGATGAACCTGTGCCAGTTGGTCACATTCTCAAAAAAAAAGGGCAGCCTCATTAAAAACATGTCTCTCTTCAGACTGACCAACGTATAAACCAGCCAGACTAGGGGCACAGGTGGCCCCCATGCTGGTCCCCTTACATTGGAGATATAGGTCGTCCTTAAATAAGAACATATTCTTCTTCAGCACTAGTTTTGTGCATTTGATAATAAACTCTGCACTAGCCCCTCTACATACAGCATCATCCCCCAGGATGTATTCTACAACAGCTATGGTGTCATCCTTGTTGTAGAGGGCTTCAAAGTCGAGGGTAACCAATATCTGAGATTGATTATTAAACATAAATCCCTCAATGATGTTTATCATATGGGCAGAGTCTTTAATATAAGACCGCTGAGCTTGTACTACCGGTCTCAAAAAGCTGTCTATATATTTACTCAGTGGTTCAAGAGGTGAACCAATACAGCTTAAATAGGTCTTAAAGGGGGGTTATTCTCACAGTTATGGATCTTAGGAAGACCATTTATGGCTGGTATCATATCCTTATTCGGAGTTAAAAATGTGTGTTCACACTCCATAATTAACTCATTGCACAACCACCCTGCAGAAAACCCACTCAGGAGCCCCCAAGGACCCCTGCCCAACGCACATATTTCATAGAGCCGCTGGCGCCATCGCAGCCGAACTGGGACGGACCATCAACACCTCCTTCATGTCCGGCATCTTCCCAGATGACTGGTAACGGGCGGAGGTTGAACACCTCCTTAAGAAACCCAAGGCCGACACAACCGACCTGAAAAACTACTGGCCCATCTCTCTCCTCCCTTTCATGGCGAAAGTCACTGAGTGACTCGTGAACGCCCAGCTGACCACCTTCATCGAAGATAACTCCATCTTAGACACCTCCCAGTCTGGAATCCGCAGCAACCACAGCACCGAGACTGCTCTCCTCGCCGCCAATAACGACATCCACTAGTTACTCGGCCAGGGACACACCGTTGCCCTCATCCTCCTAGAGCTCTCCGCAGCCTTCGATGCCATGTCTCATCGCACCCTTGCAGCCAGACTTCACGATACAAGTAATGGCCCTTGACTGGATCCGATCCTTTCTCTCTGGTGGCAGAACCCAGAGGATCAGGCTCCCTCCCTTCCTCTCCGAACCCACCGATATCAACTGCGGAGTACCCCAAGGCTCTTCTCTCAGCCCCACGCTCTTCAACGTCTACAAGGCCCCCCTCGCCGCCATCGTCAGACAGGATGGGCTCAGCATTGTATCCTACGCCGACGACACCCAGACCATTCTCTCACTCACGAAGAATCCTGAAGACACCAGATTCTGCTTCCAGGAAGGAATGAAGAACTTGGCAGCATGGATGAAAGACAGCTGCTTGAAGCTCAACTCAGAGAAGTCCTCATCCTCGGACCCTGCACCTCTGCCTGGGACAATATCTGGTGGCCCTCCTCCCTCAGGAATCCACCCACTCCCACCGACCACGCACGTAACCTCGGCATTATCCTCGACTCCTCCTGAACTGCCTGATCAACTCCGTTGCCTCCACCAGCTTCAACTGCCTGCGCATCCTCCGCAAAACCTTCAAGTGGCTCTCCCGACTGCAGAAAGACCGTCACCCACGCACTCATAACCAGCAGACTGGACTACGGCAACGACCTGTACGTCGGAATCAACAAAACCCTACTACACAGACTCCAGACCATCCAGAACACCGCCACCACTCTTCTTCGGAACGCCACGTTACGAACACATGACCAAACACCTGCAAGACCTCCACTAGCTCCCTGTTGAGAAAAGAGTCACCTTCAAACTCCTCACCCACGCCTACAAATCCCTCTACAACACCGGACCCAAATACCTCAACGAGAGAGTATCCTTCCACGTACCTAAGAGGAACCTCTGCTCAGCCGACCTCGCACTGGCAGAGCTCCCCCGCAGAAACAGAACGGGCAGGAGCGCTTTCTCCTACATAGCAGCCAAGACCTGGAACAAGTTCCCTGTGAACATCAGACGCTCACCAACCCTGCACACCTTCAGGTATAACCTCAAGACCTGACTCTTCGACTGATACGGAGCTCCCCCGCCCCAGCGCCTTGCAACCCTCACGGGTGAGTAGTGCGCTTTATAAACCCATGATTGATTGATTGTCCTTAGCTGAGGATAGGAGATTGGTCACTTTAGCCTTTAATGTTGTCCAACATCTCATAGGGACCATAGAGTAATATTATTCTACATTGAGAAGGTTCAAAATCCTACGTTCATAATCTTGGGTATCAAAAATGACAACCCCACCCCCCTTGTCTGCAGGTTTAATCGTGATATGTACATCGTTTTTAAGAGATGTCATGACTTCCCTATATGGTTTACTCATGTTACTATTTATAGGTGGAGGATTATCCCAAATACTATGTATTTTGGACTCAAATATTTGAGTGTTTGAATGAAGGTAGATTTTGGTCTCAAACCTGAGATACTGTTATCATTAGCGCATTCTCTATTCTCAAAAAATCAATTTAGTCTTATCTTTCAAAAAAATAATTTTAGATGCTTTTCTAACATGAATTTATTGACAAGTAGTGGGTGCTAAACTAAAAACTTTTTCTAGGACTTGTAATTCCGTTTTTTTAAGTACTCTTTTGGAAAGATTAATTTGTTTAACGCCAGTATTTCTGGTTCCTGGACTGGAGGAATTCCTCTTGAGGAGGGTTTCTCACATATTGTCCTCTCCCATAATTCTTGTTTGTTCTTGTGCCCCTTCTGGGGCGCTGATCTAAAAAAGAGGAAGTGGAGATACTAGGACCATATTCCTGATTTTGGTGGTTACCACCTTGATCTGGTCTAGTAGTCCCTTCATCTTCACAAGTAGATTCAGTAAATGACAACTTGCCTGGGATACTAACTGCCAGCCTCCTCCGATCAAGTCTGTTGCTTGCTTTTACGAAGAGCACGTGTGATAGAGATCAGGTTGCAGACAGCCTCGGGTGCACATACCTTCCTAGGATGAGATGGGGCCATGGAGGCTTGCTCCCACCCCATGTTGACAAGTGAGGAAATGGGTGGTGAGCAGTCATACGTAGTGCACCCTCTCTGATTGACAAGCAGCCTTGGAAACGCAGGGCTTCTGCTTAAAGCGCCCAGGCTGCTTGCAATCGGCGAGCTGCAGTACATCAGAGGGCAGGGACTTACACCGGGGGCCAGGGCTGAAATCAGGTAAGCCCTCTAAAACATGCAACGGCCGGCACATGCGCTCTAGCACATGTGCCTGGTTTTACCTGACCCTCGCTCAGATCAAGGATCGTAGGTGTAATGAATTAAACAATACGCATTCTTTAAAAGAATTAGGAAACAGTAATTGAGGCAGAAATTTAAGCGGGGGAGCCCTGACGCCCTAATCAGGAAAACACCCCTGCTCACCAGAGCCCTTAAAGTAACAGTTTGTTTTTTCAGCAAATCTTTCACTTCCGACTTTATCTTCACCACCTTTTTTCCCGGTAAACTCAAAGGTTCCTTCGTGTTTACCATGAAACCCAAAAACTCAAACACTGACTTAGCTCTAGAACTGACTTCTCTCTGTTGATCAGAAACCCCAGACCTACCAACGGACATACAGCCACAGGTAGTTGCTCCTTCAACTCTTCCTGACTCTAACATTATTCAGAAATCGTCCAGATACATGATCATTCTTACACCTCTCTCCCTGAGAAACTTTGCCACTGGTCTCCAAACCTTTGTAAAACACCAAGGTGTCAATGCCAGCCCAAAAGGAAGGCATGCAAACTGATGCAGAACTTCTAACCACCGGACCTGAAGAAATCCGTCACTCTCTTTTGATATCGGAACTGTAAAATACGGATCCTTCAGATCCAATTTTACCAACCAATCGTTCTCCTGCAAAATATCTCTCAACAGACGGATCCCCTCCATCTTGTAATGCCTGTAAATGAGAAATTGATTCAATTCCCTCAAATGTGCCAGGGGCCTCCAGCCCTTGTTCTCCTTTTATGGTCAAAAAGATTGTACTTTTACAAAACCCCGATCTTCCACAGACACACTCTCTATAGCTCCTTTCTCTAGCATCTCCTACACCTCTGCTTTTACTAAATTCTATATCTCCTCTTGAAAGACTAACTGCCTTGGCTCCCCCATCTGCCTTGGTTTCTTTCTAAACTCTCAAACATATCCTTGTACTGTGAGATGCACCCACAAGATATCTTGTTAAAATCTTCCAACTGTTCACAAACCACCTTAACCTTCCTCCTACCTTTTTTGGGGGTTAGAACCAAAAGGAGTCTTTATATTTACCCTGAAATCCTTGAGCAAACTGCTTGTTCTTCCTCTCTGGGGGAAAAACCCTGTGGCAGGCTGAAAACCTCTGAATGTACCACATCCCTGGGTCGGTACTGGGACCTTGATAATGATCGGCCAGGGAAATGTCCCTTTGCCAAGGCCTGATCAAAAACACTTCTGCTAAACACTCTTCTCAGAGAGGATTGACCATTGTCTAAGCTGGTGAAGTTAGACACATACTTCCCTACCCCCTTCACCAATCCTTCTCCAAACAAATATCCGTTAGGGTCCTCCGAAGGCTCTTTTTTGGCAAAATCTCCCAACTTGGGACTTATTCTCATCAAGACAGCTATGCATCTCTCAGCCATAATTGCTGTATTTGAGTTTCCGAGGAAACAAACTGCACTCTTCAAAAATCCATGCAGCAACTTGTTGTCCATCTGCACAGACTTCATCTTTGCTTCCTCAGCCATGTCTAAAATTCTGGCTAATGGCCCCAATATATCCAGCAAATGAACATGACACTGTTGAATTGCCCTCTCTAACCCTATCCTCAGATCACGACCCATCTTGAACAGGAAACTGATTAAATCAGGATCTAAATCAGGCGTCACACAAGTTTTATTCTCTACAACAGTCCGAGAGCACTCCACCCTCATTAGAGCCCTAGAAAGCTCTCCCTCTTAGAAAACCTCCCTCTAAGAATTAAATAACTTCAGTGGAAATTTCTCTAACAGCACCCGCCTCAATCCATCTGGAATAAAGATCTAAAACAACAATTAAATAAGGAGTGTCACATTCTCCATGTAGAGGACCAACAATATCAATTGAAATTTCACCCAAGGATGATTGGGCAACTTCCTGCAAACCATTGGTATTTGTTTGGTCTTCAAGATTTTATCACTGGTACAATATTCAACACACTCACAAACCATCCTTTCAATGTCTAAATCCATGCCAGGCCACCAGACTTTTAACCTTAGCAGCTCTTTTGTCTTTACTATTCCAAGGTGACCATTATGAGCAAAATTGAGTAATTTACTCCTAATACCCACAGAAGGAACTAATTTCGTACCTCGAGCAAGCATACCATCAACAACTGAAAGTTCTTCACAAACAAGAGCCCAAGGCTTCTCCAAACGTTTGTTGTTCATCAACAACTCCATCACTTTCTTTAACTCATCATCTTTTTCAATTTCAGACTTCCAATCAACCTCACTAACTGCACCATCAGTAATTTCACATACATTGATTAAATCATCTTGGCTCACTTCATCCTCAACGCATTAATTTACATGAAACAATTTGGAAAGACAATCAGCTGATTTGTTGATGATGCCAGGAATGTATTCAACTTCAAAATTAAATTCCTGAAGAGAAATTATCAATTTCTTAATTCTAGACAAGATAGAATCAAGACCTTTTTATGAAAACACTTCTTTTAGAGGCTTATGGTTAGACAACACACCCACTTTTGTGCCCCAAATCAAATTCTTTAATTTCCTTAATGCCCAAAATATAGGCAAAGACTCTTTTTCTATAACAGAGTAGCTTAGTTCTGACCCCCTAAGACATCTGGAGGCACAAGCAATTAAACAATCTTTTCCACCTTTCTTTTGAAGTAAGACTGCGCCTAATCCTTTTTCACTAGCATCTGTCATGATGTAAGTAGAATCACCAGGAACAAACGCTTGAAGAGATGAAGCTTTTCTCAATTCATCCTTGATTGAAACAAACTCTTCCATACACTCGCTTGACCATTGAAAAACTACATTCTTCACAGCAAGTCTTCTAAAATTATGAGTTTTGTCAGCATAGTCTGGAATGAATTTACTATCAAATTTCACCATGCCTAAGAAAGAGAAGCTCTTCCTTATTGACTAGTTCAGAAATCTTAATAATGGAATCAACCAATTCTTTCTTAGGGAAAACACCTTGCCCAGTTATTCGATGGCCAAGATAATTCACCTCTTCCACACCAAACACATATCCTTTCTAAGCGATAAACCAGCCTCCCGGAGTCGTTCCAACACTGCACAGACAGGTACATTGTGTTCTTGCATTGAGCTAACAAAGATGAATAGTTACTTACCTGTAATCTGTGGTTCTCCAGTATTGGTGTCTTTCATAGATTCACATGCCTGAATCCTTCCCCGTCGTCGGAGTAGGAGTCCCACGGTACATAAAAAAGCAGTAATATGCCATTTGTACATAGCAAATAACAGTATACCAAACCAGGAAGTAAAGTAGCCCCAGCTACCATGGAAAAAACTTCCACATTAGTGACTATCCAAGTCATTATGTATAGACCAAACTGCAGCCAATCAGGCCACAGCTCCCACCAGAATACTCTCCCCAGAGACCCAGGCTCTCAGATTTTGTAGCACCGGAGTGTACCTGAGTATACATATATATATATATTGATAGTCTGGGTGAGACTCTGAGGGGAGGTGGGTGGGTGCATGTGAATCTATGAAAGACACCAATACTGGAGAACCACAGATTACAGGTAAGTAACTATTGTTCTTCTCCAGTATTAGGGGTGTCTTTCATAGATTCACTTGCCTGAATCAGAGTGGTTAGCAGTAATACAATATATCGCTCTTAGACGCCAAGCTAACAGTTTTCATGCATGAACATAATGTAATGCAACAACATATAAAAGCGTCAAAAGAGCAAGAGGAGGTGGGAGAGATCATCAGAGGCTCACCTTATTGAAAAAGATTACGCAGGACTGCTCTCCCCACCGAGGCATCGGTATCACTTGAAGAATCCAGACAGTAATGCCTCGTGAATGTGTGCCTGCTGGACCATGTTGCCGCTCTGCAGATCTGCAGGAGAGGTACACCAGCAAACAAAGCAGTTGAAGAGGAGACTGCTCTCGTAGAATGGGCTCTAGGTAAGGTCTGTAAGGGTTTACCTGCTTGTTGATGGCAGAGCCCTATCGTTGAAGAGACCCACCTAGCGATAGTCTGTTTTGTCACTGCACAGCCTTGTCTCAGTCTGCCATGCGCTACAAATAGCTGATCCGTCTTCCTGATGGCAGCTGTCCTTGAAAGATAAAACTTAAGACATCTCCTAATGTCTAATGAGTGTAAAGTCCGCTCAGCTGGCGACTGCGGATTCGGAAAGAATGTCTTAAGTATCACTGGCTCATTTAAGTGAAAATCCGATGGCACCTTGGGCATGTACTTCGGGTTGGTGCGCAGTATCACAGAGTCATTCGTGAATTGCAAGAAAGGTGGTTTAGACGTGAACGCTTGCATGTCACTCACTCTTCTGGCTGATGTTAACGCCAGCAGTAATGCGACCTTCCAAGTGATGAACTTTAGATCAACTTTATGGATTGGCTCAAAGGGATGGCGCATGAGCTGAGCTAGTACTATATTCAAATGCCAGGATGGAGGAGGTCTACGTATTGGTGGAAACATACGAAATAAACCTTTAAAGAATTGCTGGATTATTCTTGAGGAATATAGAGAATTCGTACCATCCTGACGGTATCGGGATATAGCCGCTAAAAACACTTTAAGTGTTGAGTGCGCCAAACCTGATTTAGCCAACTGCAAAAAGAAAGGTAAGATCTTTTCCGGTTCCGCATTCATGGGATGTAAATTCATAGTTTGGCACCAAACACAAAAACGCTTCCATTTAAGTTTGTAAGTTTTGTTCGTTGAAGGCGCTCTAGCATTGGCTAGGACTTCTTGACAGTCATGTGGAATGTTCAAGTGTGCAAACTCATGGTGTTGAGGAGCCAAGCCGATAATTTCAGAGAATGAGGGTCCGGATGATATACCCTGCCTTCTTGAATTGTCAGAAGATTTGGAATTTGAGGCAGCTGGACTGGTTCGCGTTCTGAGAGAAGAAGAAGCTGTGTGAACCAATATTGTCGTGGCCACCGTGGAGCAATCAGAATTATTCGACACGGTTGTCTCCTCATTTTCTTGATGACCTTGGGAATCAATGGAATTGGCGGGAAGGCGTAGGCAAATATCCGCTCCCAATTCATTGACAGAGCATCCCCGCAAGATTCTTTGTGGGGAATCCAGCTCGCAAAGTGTGTACATTTCTTGTTCCGATATGTTGCGAAAAGATCCAGATCGGGGTGACCCCATTTCTGGAAGATCTGATCCAGCGCTGGTTGATGCAGTTCCCATTCGTGAGTGCTGCTCTTGGACCTGCTCAGGGAATCTGCCAGCACATTGGCTACTCCTGGAACATGCACCGCTGACAAGTTGATGTCGTGATTCAGAGCCCACTGCCAGATCTCTTGAGCCTGTTGGGACAACCGGGCTGATCTTGTGCCCCCCTGCTTGTTCAGGTAATGCATGCTCGTTGTGTTGTCTGTTCGAATCAACACTGTCGAGCCTTCCAGAATCGCCTGAAAAGATTTCATGGCGAGGAAAATGGCCCTTAATTCCAATAAATTGATGTGCCATTTCTTTTGTTGTCTGTCCCATTTGCCACTGATCGTCATCCCTTGAAGGTGAGCGCCCCAACCTTCTAGCGAGGCATCCGTGGTTACGATGAATCTGGGGATTTCTGCGAGGAAAGCACAACCCACCTGCAGGTTGTGTTTCTGACTCCACCACAGGATTGCATTCTTCATTCGAGGTGTTAATGTGATGATATCCTCGAAGGAACCTGATACCTGCACCCATTGGTGACTGAGTTCCTCTTGCAAGGGTCTCATTCTCAGACGACAGTTTGGAGTGAGAGGGATGCACGATGAGATCATCCCTAGGAAAGATTTGAATTTTCGAACAGAAATGCACTCTTTCCTGAGGAGTGTAGTCGCCATCTTTTGAATCTTCTCCTGTCTTTCGCTTGAAATGAAGACCTGTGCGAGCTTGGAATCCAGCGTTGCTCCTAGGAAAGACTTCCTTTGTGATGGTACCAGATCTGATTTCTCGAAGTTCACTGAGAAACCCAGGCTTTGAAGCAGGCAAAGGCATTTCTGGACATGTCTGCTTGTTGTGGCGTAGGAATTTGCCTTGATAAGGCAGTCGTCCAGATATGGGTATATCTGAATACCCTGTAATCGTAAGTGGGCCGCTACAGGTGCTAACATCTTTGTGAATACCCTTGGGGCTGAACGTAGTCCAAAGGGAAGCACCTTGAATTGGAAATCCCTGCCAGCCACTCTGAACCTTAGGAACTTCCTGTGTCTGGGGAAAATGGGTACGTGGAAGTAAGCATCCTGAAGGTCGAGTGTTGCCATGTGGTCCCCTTCTGTCAGAAACTGGAGGATCTCTTGGAGTGTCAACATTCTGAACGCAAATCGAGGATGGGGCGCCATTCCCCCGATTTTTTGCGTATCAAGAAAAAACGAGAGTAAAAACCTTTTCCTCTCTGATGTTGAGGTACTCTCTCGATTGCCCCCTTTCGAATCATTGAATTGATTTGGATGAACAGCTCTTTGAGATGTGCTGGGGGCGGTCCCTTTGGGGGTGAATTTGGAGGGGTTTTTACAAATTCCAATATGTGGCCCTTGGAAACCACATCCAGGACCCATCTGTCTGTGGTAATATTTGACCATTTTGAGCAATGTAGGGATATTCTTCCTCCAATCTGTTTCTGGCTGGGGCAAAGTGGTGGCAGGATGTGGTTCTCACTTTTTGTTAGTGTTGTCTCTGCCCCGATATGTTGTTTTCCCTCGGGGCTGTGAATAATTATTTCTTCTCTGGCCATAAGGTTGTTGCTTATATGGCTGGTACCTCTGGACATTTTGGTTGTTCGTATATGAACGTTGCTGGTAATATCCTCCTCTATTTGTGAAGTTACCTCTTCCTCTAGCACCACGAAAGGAAGATTTCCGATACTGCAGAGTACCCAACGATCGTGCAGTTTCCGTATCCTTCTTGATGGCATGCAAAGCCTCATCCACATGCGAGCCGAATAGGTACTCGCCATCATAAGCCATGTTCAGCACCTTGGCTTGCACCTCCTGCCTAAAGGATGTAGATTTCAACCATCCCTCTCTTCTAAGGACAGCAGCTCCTGCCAACTGCCTAAATCCTGTAGCTGCCACGTCCACTGCAGCATCAATGATCTCCGACGAAGCACACTCCCGTTCCTGCAGAATTTTTGTGGCTTCGGTACGGTCCGGTTCAGGCAGTTTTTGAATGTATGGCGATATGTCTGACCACATCTGCCTATCATACCTGCCGAGAATTGCCAACGAATTAGCAGCCCTAACTGTGGTCGCTGCAATAGTCGATACCTTTTTCCCAATGGTATCGAGTCGCCTCCCATCTCTGTCCGTAGGAGTGGAGATCTGAGATGATGGGTTCTTCGCTCGCTTTTGAGCTGCTTGCGCAATGACTGACTCAGTCTTGGCCTGGCCGATCAGGCAAGCAGGTGAAGAAGTTGGTGCCCTGTACTTCTTGTCCACTCGCGGTAAAACCGCAGGTAAAGAATTTGGTGTGGCCATGATCTTTAGACCCTCTTTCCAAATGAAGTCTATAATAGGAATAGACCAACTTTGTCTCTGAGACAAACTCTTAAAGTCGTACAGGAAACATTCGTCCTGTTTAGCCTCCATGGTAATGAGAAATCTTTTAGTTGCTTTGTCCATAATCCTATGGAAATTTGCAATATCCACCGGTGGTGACTCAGCCTTTGGTTGTTCTTCTGGAGCAGGTGTGTCAGCTTGATAATCTTCATACTCCGACGAGTCCGTTTTATCTAATTCCCCTTCTTCATGAGTTTCCTCATCAGTATTCTCATCCTCCGTTTGGTGGTAGGGCACCGGTGTGGATGGTCGGGCATGCTCCGTGTCTTCTGTCATTGTAGCTCGAGGCCGTGGAGAAGAGACTTGTGATTCGCCTGACTCTGAAGGCGGAAAACGGCGATAATAATCGCTCAACATATACTGCAAATTTCGGAAAAGTTCCATAGGCATTTGCATCCCTGGCGTTGGTTCAGTCTCCAACCTAGGCGGTTGCATCACTTGCTCCTCTTCCTCCTGATCCTTTACAAGTATAAGCAAGTCAGATGGGCTCTTAGCTGCTTAAAATAAATCATCACCAGATTCACCTTCTTCAGAATCCAAGAGCTTGTCTGGCATCTTTAGTGGGGACAAAGATGCAGACTGTGATGATCGCCTATGTAATACAGACGTAGTGGTGGCTGGAGATGGCAGCTGTATCACATTGCTCCTTGCTGACCAGACTTGAAGATCTGTGCAAGATGACAGCTTTGGTGTTGTTGGATTCTCTTGAGCCACTGGTAATTCTGTTTCTTGTGGCTTAGACTTCGACGTGGACGATGCACTCGTCGACGAGAAATGCTCCGTCGACGACTGTGGCTGTTTAGTCTTCGTCGACGAGACGGACTTCATCGTCGACGACGAAATCGTCGACGGAACTATTTTCGTCGTCGACGGGGCCGTCGACGGGACTATCTTCCTTGTCGACGAGGCCGTCGTCGACGGTGTCTTCCTCGTTGACGATGGGATCGTCGACTGCAGCTTCGTCGACAATGCCGTCGACGATGGTAAGGTCTTCTTTTTTGAATGTAAGGCCATCGTCGACGGCAAGCTTCTTGTCGACGCTGGTACTAGCTTCGTCGACGGAGGCTCGTCGACGAGAGGTGTGACTATTTTCGTCGACGAGATGGGACGAATCTGGACATGTACAAACGTCGGAGAGGACGCTGAGGACATCACCATAGAAGGTTGTGGTGAGGAAAAAGTCACAGTAGAAGTCACTGCAGTGGCTGTCTGACAGGAAAACGGCAGAGTAGTCGCTGCCTTGGTTATAGGCCTCTGAGGTGACAATAAAGACGCAGTCTTTTTTGATTCTGTTGACCTCACATATTTCTCAGAGGATTTTTTCATTTTTGATGTAGAGGGTTCACCAGCGTCTACAGTGAGCTGAACCTGTCTTGCCACCTTAGCCTTAGGAGTAGTCACATTACTCTCAGCCATCCTCTTCCTAGATCCCATAGAAGACCCTGAGGCCAAACTTCCTACCTCAGAGAGTGGCATATCCTTATCCTTAAGCCGCTGTATCCACAGCAGCAGGCGACCCTCTCTGTCCTTGAGGGTCTTTGAAGGAAAGGTCCGACAAATCTTGCACTCCTTAGCCTGATGATCAGGGTACAAGCAGTAGATGCAGAGAGTATGCGGATCCTCCTTAAACAGCCTTGCTTTTCCGCAGGATTCACAGGCCCTGAACAGGGACTTTGATTTAGACATGTTAGAAAGTGAAAACTTTCAAAAGTAGAGAAAAAACTGAGCAGAGCTCAGAGAGACTCCCTATCACACGACGTGCGGTAAAAAATCTGAGAGCCTGGGTCTCTGGGGAGAGTATTCTGGTGGGAGCTGTGGCCTGATTGGCTGCAGTTTGGTCTATACATAATGACTTGGATAGTCACTAATGTGGAAGTTTTTTCCATGGTAGCTGGGGCTACTTTACTTCCTGGTTTGGTATACTGTTATTTGCTATGTACAAATGCCATATTACTGCTTTTTTATGTACCATGGGACTCCTACTCCGACGACGGGGAATGATTCAGGCATGTGAATCTATGAAAGACACCCCTAATACTGGAGAACAATAGATCATCTTGGTAACATTTTACACCTAAGAGTCCTCTAAGAATCCTGGACATGATGCGCTGAAATACTGAAGCAGCAGAAATAAGACCAAATGGCATCCTCGGAAACTTCTACATTCCCATGGGAGTGACAAAAGCTGTTAACTCTTGCGAGGATTCATCTAACTCAACTTGATGATAGGCCAACGCCAAATCAAGAGTAGTGAAGTATTTTGCGCCAACCAACGTACCTACCATCTCATCAATATTTGCCAAAGGGAATTGGTCTACAATAACGTCCTTGTTCAAGGAGCGCAAGTCAATGCAGAGACTTAATTCTCCACTGGCTTTCTTAGCTACAACTATGGGAGCCAACCACTCTGTGGCTTCCACTGGTTCAATGACCCTGATATCCATTAGTCTTTCAATTTCTTTTTGAACACCAGCTTGTTCATTTAATGGAATTCTAACTTTCGCAACTACAGGAACAGCACCTTCTCTTAACTTAAAGCAATGTTTGTACCCTTTGAGACAACCAAGACTGTCTCTAAATACACCTGAGAACTGCTCAGCAAACATAGAAGATGAATCATCTACTTCTTGAACCTGAAGTGAAGCATTGGGATTGAGCCGTACCCCAAGTAAACGTTGATGAGGCCAACCTAAAAAGAGAATCTCCACGTTTATCACATATACTTTTCCTGCAATTATTCGTCCACACAGCTTGATAGTAGCTAAGAAATATCCTGACATTTTAATAGGAATTCCCCCATACCCTAAAGGAGAAAGGTCACTTTTGACAAGCTTAACTTTGCTATAAAAATGTTGACGGAAAACATCCTCCCCTATCATTGTCAAGGAAGAACATGAATCAAATTTAAAATTGAGTAATTTGCCTTCAATTCCCACCAAATGAGAGGGATGTTTTGCTCTTTGCCCATCAACTTGAAAAGCAACCACTTTTACTTGTGGTTGATCTTCTCGTGATAGAAAAATCACCTCTATTAACTTTGCTGTTACATTTGGCAAAATGACCTTTCCGACCACAACAGGCACACTACACGTAAAGCAGGACAGAAGGAAGTATTTGCAAGATGTCCTGAATTTCCACACCTAAAACAAACCTTTTTCTTCCATAAGTAGAGATACCAGTGCTAGGAAACAATGAAGTACTTTTGTCGTTGTACGTCGTGTTTTTCTTCTGCACCTTAGCTGCACTAAGTTTAGGTAGATGTTCTAATACTTCTTGCCTTTCACATCCAAGACAGTGTGATAATAACGAATGTTTACATTCAGCACTCAAATTGGTACCACAAACTAGCATCATTTATAAATATTTTTTTTCCATTCTGCCATTTCACATTCGGTTCACCTGGACTAGCTAAAAAGAAAGAGGGTTGGGTTACATTCTGCATAATGCAGTAATTTCACATTGCAAGCACTTAAAAAAAAAATATATATATATACTTCCAAGCTGAACTTATTTTCTCACTTAATAACAAAATGACATTTACCAGACAAAAGTGATAAATTCTGCACATGGAGTGACAAAGAGAAAAATTCGACTGTCTATTTAAATTGGATTTATACCTCCTTTGGTCAAAGGTGTGCCAGTCACCGAAAACGCTGACTCTTCATGCAGGCTCACGAAGAAATGAATTAAAAGTTGAGTAATACGATTAAATAATCCCCGTGATAAATAACAGGGAAGTTATCCATTAATTCAACCCTAAATGATGTGCATATTGTAATGTTACTAAATTGCGAGAAACTGAAGAAAGCAATCCTCTTGTTCAAGTTGTCAGAACAAATACGCGTTATGACAATCAACGATGTTGCGCGTATTACCGTGTTCCAATGTTAATGCATTGATGTAAGCCCAACTTAACAAAATAGATGCCGATTGTGACGTTTAAACATCCGATTAGTTGAGTCGGACACTCAAACTGAATGCCTTGCGTAGTGACGCACGGTGGGTATCCAATCACAACAACACTGCAGAAACAATCAACTACGTCATAGGCCCACAACTAGCTGCAACGCAAGAAAGTGCGGCCTAGCTTCTCTTTTAAAATGCAGTGTTGAAACGCATATGCGTTTCACAACACACGCCACCCTCCGTTCGCTACACCGCACATGTTAGGGAATGTCCTCATTACAACCTTCACACTGGTAGACGAGAATCAGCCGCTGGAGAAGAGTGAACTTCTCTTCAAAACTACGAACTGCTGCTGGAGGAGGAAACTTGTTTCCGGAGGATTATCTGGTGTTGAGGTGACAACTCGCCCGCTCATGGCCAAAGAAATGTGGTGTTCTCCAATAATATTGGGACAAGAACACGATGAGTAGAAGTACGCAGGTAAGATTTATTGTACCTCATCCACCAACAGCCAGCATCAACTGACCAGTAAAGAATCTAACAAAGGCATTCTAATACAAACATTCTTTAAGAGAACATTAAGTATGGTTCTATGTGTGTGTGTGAATAAGACAGCAACTAATATCACACTTACTTCCTCTTGCACACACTTCCTCAATGAAGCATCCCCAACACCTGAAGATTCACCCTCTTCCCATCCCTTAAGTTTTCTCTCTCAAATAAATGAAAAGATTTAAAATGTATCCCTACGCCCAGACAAATCACTTAGTGAGAAACTTGAAAATCTCCTTTCTCATTTTTTTTTAGATCACGCTCCGTACTGCTGCGATCCTACCTAACCTGCAGACTATCAAAACGCTGTGAGAAACAGCTGTTGTGACAGTTGGCCTGAGGTAACAATCGCCTACTACCTTCTCGAAATGGCGATCTTTGCCTGCAATCCAATATGTCTCTTTCTAAAATATTCCCCTTTTTCGAAATGACCCATACGTGACGCCTTCATGTACGTGTGCATGACAACATCACATTAACCATTACTAACACCTCCGCCTGTTCCCGAGGTGCCTGCAAGAAGCCAACACAGGATCCGACCCACGCAGGAAGGCTCACGCGAGCACCAGTCAGTGCCTGAAAGCCTTACCGATGCAGAGCCCGATGAATACACTCGTGCCCCCGTGGATTCAGTCAATTTTCTTATTTATAACAAAAAATTCCCCAAATCTATATACCTACCAAAATGCTTCTAAGTCATACATTGGGTTACACTCCATAAGGATATACAGTTGAAAATTGAAAATCACCACCATACACATGCTAATTGCCAACAACCATACTGAATTAATCTCAAAACACATAAATATTAAACAATCTTGAACTTAACTTGAAATACATACACTACAGTAAATCCAAGTTCACACAGTACTTATCTATCAAGGAGCAGCATATAAAAGAGGAAGATGGCTGCTGTGATGAGTTATATAGGCTCAAGGGACGTTCTAGTTCTGGAATGTTGGTGTTGGTGATGTTTCCTTTAAAGTGCTGCAAGGAGCTGGCAATGAAAGATATATGCATAATGCTAGCCTCCAGTCTGGACATGAAATTCACACCATCTTTCTCAGCCATATGAAAATGAAGTCTGACAGTTGATTCCCTTGAATTCTTCTGCAGCCTCCCAGAGTGTTCTAAAGAACAACTAGAGTGTTAAACATGTTACTTATGACAAAAGTATGGCACACCTGAAACCATGTTAATTGAATCAAACTGGTAAAAATTAAAATATTTAATTTAGAAAGGACCAAACTGAGGGGATTCAGTTTGTCATAGAAATTTTAGTTCGTGCTGTAGAAAGAAAAAATATGACATTTTAATTGAGTTCTTAAATATCTTCCTTTTCTAATTTATTAAAACATTCTGACATGCAGACTGAAACATCCACTTTCAACACATTCAGACTGAAACATGCACTTTCAACACCAGCAGCAGACTGCCAGTTAACTCCCTGGTGATCAGCAGTTTCGCTACAGGGTTCTAATGACCAACTAGAGTGCTACCATTCAGAAATTATGCCAAAGATGTGGCACATATGAACGCCATCTTGATGGAATCAAAGCAGAAAACTAAAAGCATTTTCTACTGAGGATACTGCAGTAAATAATGAAAATTAGGGGGATCATAACAAATAAGTCTCCCAAGAAGGCCACTGGAGAAAAAGAGCACAAATAACACCAAAATGTAGCCCAATGACAGAAGTGAAGCATGCAAAACAAGTAATTATTTAGTTTTTTTTGCAATGTTATTTAGTGCAGACTTGACCCAAAGGTATAGGAGTGCTTTACATGAGCTTCAGTTACGTTACACAAGGACACATTCATTTTGGTTTTAGGCATTGGGAGATTAAGTGATTTGTCCAGAATCACAGGATGTTGAGTTGATGCCGAAACTTGAACCTGGTTCCCCAGTTGCAAAGTCTGAAGCTCTGGATGTAACGCCACAACCTCTCCCTTAAGTGTAACATATTATCAAGTGATCAACTGGATTAGAAAAACAAAGATGACAAATTCTTTTAAAGTGCTTTGTTGCTTTTGGAGAGCTCAGAAAATAAATCCTCATTTTAGTGGTTTAGAACACTAACCATAATGTCTTTAGGAATAAGACCTTCTCGTGGAGGAGGGTGCACTGGCAACAAGTTGACGAGGCTGGAGGGCCAATGGCTACACAACAGACCATGGAGGGCAGGGAAAAGGAGGGCAGGGCAGAGGCAACAAACCAACCAAGCAGTACAGGCAAGAGAAGCTGTGGCTAAATATCACTGAGGGCAAATGGAAGAGGCAGTGACAGTACCTACATGCCAACAGACCCGATTCAGGCAGGAGATGCTTTTATTTTATTTGTCTCCGGACAAAATATCCTCTTTTTCCATGTAAGTCAATGGGGAAAATCAATTCCCCAGTTTTTTTTCAAAATCTCCCCCTTACCAAGTTCAACATGTTGGCAAGTTTGGTACATTGCTTCACGGGGGCAGAAGGAAGGGGGTAAGGACACAGAATCGGATAAGAAAGGGCAGGAGGGAGATGGGCAAGGGGACCAAACTGACCTTACAGGGCAGTCGTCAGGGTTGGGGAACAGAGGGCAGGAGTGGAGAAGGCTGTTTTTCCTGGTCTGTTGGGTTGAGTGGGATTTGCCAGTACCCTTTACATCCAGAGTACTGATGTATTGTGCTTCCCCTAGTCTTTCAATCATCTTGTCAACTGGAGGGATAGGATAGGTGTCGAATTTAGATAGGTTATTGACCTCCCTGAAATCTTCACAAAAATGCACCGATCCACAAGCAAATTCCATTCACTAGGGATGGCTCTATTACCCATAATTTTAACATATTTTCTACTTCCTCTGTTATGGCAAAAAGCTGGACCTCTGGAATTCGGTAAGGTTTTTAAAAATAAAATCCAGGCTTGGTCATGAACATATGTGTATTACATGCATGCACCCAGGAATTAATTAAAATATTCCACAGTACTGTTTTAGCCATCCCTGAAGCCTGTTTTTGGTCTTAGCTTAATTCTGGATCAATACAGTGTAAATTCTCCGTTATCTCTGTGGTTCACGCTCCATAAAGGGTGGGTGTGGGCCCCTCCCACTTTTTTTTAACAGATTTACATGATATATTGGTTTCTTTTTTCATATGGTTGAGCTCCAATCTACATGCCTCTGGGTTTACTCTTTCTAGAACTTCAAATGGGTCTTGCCATTGGCTTAACAATTTGTTTTCACTTGAGGGTAATAGGAGCAATACAAACTGTCCAAATTGTGTTTTTTTATCATATAATTAATTTGGACTTGTTGACTTCTTTCCATATTGTGTCTGACTAGCTCTCTTATCTCCCTTTTGTTTTTTAAAAACATTTTTTATTAGTTTCATAACAGCCAACAAAATACGTCCTCCACAAACTTCACGCATCAAATCTTCCTGTAGTCCCTCCCCAGCATATCACAGTTGAGCTGTCAAGTGATATATCTGAGTTCAATACAATAAGGACCTAGCGATGTGCATTTTACCATGTAACATTTCTCAATGATGTGAGTCTTAACCACCCTACTTATATTACTCCCAACCCCAACCCCGGACCCTCCCTAGCCCTCCCCTCCGGTGTGTGTTACATTGAGCACTTAATTCAAATCTCACTTTGTCATTTAACTGCAATCCAGCGTTTCCCACAGTGTACCTATAAGGGGACATTCTCATGCATAATAGTCTCCACTTACTCCCCGTCTGAGTGGAGATCAGTCAAAGATTGTACCAGCATTTCCCACGCGCTTGCAGATTCTAGGGCCCGATGTAGGTAAAAGACATTTACCGATTTAAAAATACCGATTTTTACCGAATCGGTATTCTGAAATCGGAAAATGATATGTAGAGAAAAGAAATCGGTAAAATACCGAATCGGTAACATTCGGTATCGTGTTTCGACACTTACCGAATCGGTATTGACCGAATCGGTAATGGCAATACAACCGTATGGCCCAAAAGGCCCATAGGAATGCATTGGCTAAACCGAATCGGTATTTCCCGAATCGGTAAATACCGAATCGGTAAACACGTAATCGGAAAGCAAGGAAGTGAAACTAATGAAAGCAGCCAATGAGGTGGAAGCACCCTCCCCCACCCTAGCAGGGAGTGGCAACCCAGGCAGGTGCAACTCATCAGAACTTTCTGGAGAGGCAGCCAGAGCTCAGCAGTGAGAGTGAGCAGCAGAGAGAGTGTTTGGAGAACTGTGAACACAGTGGAAATGGCAAGCAGCTCTGAGAGCCAGAAGGCTGACAGAAAGCGCAAGGTGAAGTTCAGCAGCATGGAGCTGCAAGTATTGGTGGAGGAGGTGGTGAGGGTCCACAGGCAGCTGTATGGGAGGCTGTCCCTCTCAGTCCCTGAGTCAACAAAGAGGAAACTGTGGAGTGTCATCAGTGAGAGGGTCAATGCTGTTGGTGTGACCCCCAGGAGCATGGATGACCTCAAGAAGAGGTTCTATGATATCCGGAGCCTCACCAAGAGGAAATTATCGGAGCTCAACAAGCAGGCAGGACTGACCGGCGGAGGCAGGAACCCCGCGCCCCCCCTCACTGAACTGGAGGAACTGGTGTCCACAAGGATTTCGACGGAGAGTGTGATTGGAGTTGGGGACATGGACAGCTCAGCCAGAGCCAAAGCAAAAGGTAAGCAGCATGCACAGCATGACACACCCTACCAGACACCTCCCCATTGGCCCCAATGTACAGCCAAACCCCAGTCCAGTACTGCTAGCAAAATACATGAGCAATGCATGATGGGAAATGTAGACAGCTAATGTAGGAACATATTACAGTGCACATAAAACTGCAATGCACCTTAAGAAAGAATGAAAATGACATGTGCAATGCATTTATTGTAGTGACAGTAAGACATTTCCACTCAGTTGACAAATGCTACTTTATTCCTAGGGGCGCCATCAGGTAGTGGAGCAGCAGCTGCACAAGTGTCAGCTCCAGCAACAGCGGACAGTGCGGTGGCAGGGCCAAGCAGCATGGATGCCTCGCAGGAGGTGGAGGACAGCAGTGCCATGGCTAAGGAGGATGACTCAGGACATGCCCTCTTATTTCACCACTCCCCCCAATTGTCACAATCCCCAACATTGCTGTTCTCACCAGAGAACTCACCCACACGGTCCCAGCCAGCACCTGCCACAGCTCCAGCCAGGAGGAGTATTGTGGCCCCATTGTCCATCATGGAGGGAGCTGCGGGTCAGGCACCAGCACCCACACCTGTGACACCTGTGGCACAGCAGGCCACCCAGCAGACCAGCACCAATCGCCGCGGTTCACGCACTTCCAGCAGTGCAATTCCATCACGGGAGGGCACCGTCTTCCAAGGGCTTGAGGGGCGCATGGTGCAAATCCAGCGGATGCAGGCCAAGCCCATCCTCGCTTGCCACCGGCAATTGCGTCAACATAACCTGCAGATGGTGGAGATGACAAAGGGATTTGTGGATTTTGTGGCAAGTAACCGGGAAATTGCTACAGGAATGGGTCGAATGACAACTGCCATAACACAGCTGTGTGCCAAGATGGACCAGCATGAGCACATAAGGCGCAGGGATGCCCGTGTACAAAACCGGGCAATTAACCGGCTTGCCGCAGCAACAGCCCTGCAATGCCGCCGAGGGGCAAATATGGAGGAGTGCCTCACTCAAAACACTGCGGAGGGGACCAGGGGCATGGCCCGCATCACCAGTGCCATGGAGACACTCATCATTTCCAACACAGTGGTGAATCCTGCCCTGGACGTGGCTGAGGCTGGGGACAGCAGCAGCCGCAGCAGTCCGGCCAGCGCAGTGTCGGAGCCGCGCCGGAGCTCCAGGCGCTCCGCAGAGGCAGCCGGACATGCAGAAGGGGGGGAGCCGCATCCCAGTGGGTCTGCAAAGCTCAGCACGAAATGACACTGCCAGTGTGGGTGAGGCAACCCGGCCCATTTCCTGTCCCCACATTGTAGTTAATCTTTTCATTTGTTGCACATCGGTGCTGTAACATTGTACCAAAAATTAAAACTTTACATTTCTTCACATACATAACGTGTCTGTGCATCTGTACTCACTCAGAAATAGTTGTCTGTTATCTCCTCACGTCTCAACCTGCCATCACTTGGTGTAGACACTCCAGCAGGTTGTGTTTGTGGCACAGCAATGTCATCGTCAGGGTCCTCGTAGTCAGACAACTCTACCTCTGTGCCCTTCTTGACCGCAAGGTTGTGCAACATTGCACAGACAGCAATTATCTTGCAGCAGGTGATGGGGGTATATTGCCTTGCACCTCCGCTCTTGTGCAAGCATCTGAACCTGCTTTTCCAGATGCCGAAGGTCCGTTCTACTACATTCCTTGTGCTTTTGTGCGCACGGTTATACCTCCTTTGGCTGGGTGTTGAGGGGTTGAGGTAGGGGGTGAGAATGAATGAGCGGAGGGCATATGCACTGTCGCCTAGAAGGAAAAGGGGTAACATTACTCACATGCATACATGTACTTCACACTGCTATTTAGGTTATGGGGGTCTGACACTGTATCTTACCTAGGAGGTATCCTTCACCGAATTCCCCTGCCGTCAGCCGTGCATAAATTCCGCTATTTTGAAAGATGTAGGAGTCGTGGGTACTCCCTGGAAATTTTGCTACCACGTCAGTGATGACACACTTAGCATTACAAATCACCTGCACATTTATGGTGTGCCGTGACTCCGATTGCGGTATACGTATTCCGTGTCAGCAGGGGGGCAAATCGGAATGTGTGTGCCAACTATGCAGCCAATGATGTGGGGGAATCTTGCCATCTGGTAGAAGTCTGCTTTTGTCTTTACCAGTTCTGCATGGGTTGCAGGGAAGGAAATGTATTGGTCCATCCTTTGTATCATGGCGTCAAGGAACCTGTGGAAGAACCTTGACAGGCTGCTCTGGGTCACCCCTCCTACCGCAGCTACTGCACTTTGATAGCTGCCAGACGCAAGCAGGTGTAGGCTGCATAGCACCTGCACGTGCACTGGGATTGCGTGTGCCCTTGGGGTGGTGTGCTGCAACAGGGGTTGGAGGTCCCTAATGAGCTCTAAGATTGTCTCTGGGTCCAGCCTGTACCTCTGTAGGATCTCTGCATCTGTCTGCATGAACAGGGTGATCCGCTGTCTATACACCTGCTCCTGTCTCAGCCATTCCCTCTCTCCATCCTGCTGTAGCCGTAGCAGTCTTGCAATGACATATAATGCCGCCATGGTGCAAGAAGAATTGCATTTTGGGTCCATTTTTATAGGTTGCACCTGGTTACCACCTGATTCCAATCTATGGTAACTACCGATTCTTAAATACCGATTTTGACACTAATTCGGTATTTCAGAGCTTTCCTACATCTCAATCTTCAGTTTTTCACACAGAATCGGATTTATACCGATTCGGTAATTTTACCGAATCGATGACTTCACCGAATCGTTTTTTTTGTCCGATTCTGTGTTTTTTCCGATTCGGTATTCTACCGATTCGGTGATTTTTCCGAATCCCTATTTTTACCGATTCGGTTTGTTGCCGAATCGGTATATTTACCGATTCTGTTTCATTTCAGATTCGGTATTCTAACGAATCGGTAACTTTTCCGATTCGGTATTGTCACCGATTTGGGCGGTTTTCGGACTGCTACATCCCGATGGCTCGATACCGATCGGTAACGGCCGAAAATACCGATTTTCGGCCGTTACCGACCGACCTACATCGGGCCCCTAGTGCTTTCTCATTATTCAGACGTCGCGCCTGTTGAAATCTGAGTGTACTCTCGCTACTGGCCCATTTTTGCACCTCAGCCTTCCATCTCTTGCTATTGGGGCCCTCTTTCGACTTCCAATGCCTTGTTATTTACCTTTTGGCTAGTATTAACCCCATGTCCACAAATTTACTTGTCATCTTTGTTTAGGAGGTATGTGGGAACCAGTGCAGTATACATGTTGCAATGTCAAATGTTAAGCGTCGCTCCGTGACCACATTCAATATACTCCCCACTTCCTCCCAATAATCTCCTAATTTGGGGCACTCCCACAGAATGTGTTCCAGCTCCACCCCTTCACTCGTGCACCTAGGGCATGCTGCATCTTCAACCTTAAAATACTTCTGAAGCCTACCCGGCGTCAGATATGCCCTGTTTAGTATAAAGAAATGCACCAGTTGGAATCGTGCATTCCTCGTGCTTTTCCAAGCTCTACGTATTATCTGTTCCCATGTGGTTTCTGGTATAGGTTTCCCATTTTAATCTCAAGGCATCCAGTGGTGCCAAACCCTCATTCAGCATCCTGGAGTACAGGCACATGACCGCTTTAAGTCCCAGCCGCCATCGCTTCATACTGGCATGCCATTGTTGTTTTGGGTTCCGTGAGTCCTTCCCTCCACTGCGTCCGTCGTGCATGAACCAATGTGGCATGTAAAAAGAATCCTCCCCCAGGGAGATCATACCTCTCCTGCAAAGCCTGGTAGGACAGCAATTCCCCGTCTTCATACAAATCCCCAAGTACCTGGATCCCAGCCTGTTCCCAGTCCATCAAAGACATCCAATCGCCCCCGTGGGGTAATGCTGTAATCATCCCCAGTGGAATTTCGGGAGCATAGGGATGTAATACTCCAACCTTACGTTGACTACGATTCCAACACAATCGCAACGTCTTCTCCTCTAGGGAAAGATCGGTAAGATCTAGCTTTTGTTGCAAAATTATAAAGGATAGAACGTGCCTTGGGATCCCCCTTCCTCTCAAGTTCTCAGGGCCTCTAAACTCTCTGATCTCCCTTAGCCTGGTTTTTAATTGGCTCATGTATTCGAATATATGCTTTGGAAATCCTATCCAAGAGAATATCTCCACCATAGCTATGGCTATTTCAATAGTATTCGGCTGATGTACAGGAGCTACCTCTAGATACCTCACTAACATGTATCGATGCCCATTCTGCAAGGGTAACTGGGTTCCTATAAGGTCCATCCCTACTCTAGAGAAAGGTTATTCTATAATGGCAAAGTACATAAAGGGGTGTACAAGGCCATCAATTTGTTTTTGTAGTCTTCTCGGTGTGCGGCCTTGAAGTTTCGATTTGATTCCCCAACTGGAAAAGGGTGCTTATCCCCACCAGTATTTCTTCTTTTGCCAGGTATCCTGCACTAGAGATGTTAGTTGAAGATAATCTGCACCGACAATTAGACTTTCTGGTAACTTGGGAATCATTCCTTCTTTTATTGGGATTGGGGGTTCCCCTTCTTTCCCTATATCCACATGAACAAAGTGATAAGCTGTTTGTTCTTCATGAACACATTCTATAGTGACCATTTTTAGGTCGAGCCTCTGTGAGGCATGCTGTAATAGAGTATGCAGTAGAAGCCCCGCCAACTCTCCACCCATACTTTTAATTGGCTGGTGTCATTGTCCTTCGTAAACTCTGAATTCCGATTCATTATGAGGCTTGGTAGTCTTCCTTGGGTACTGTCTTGTCTCCATTTTTACGGCCCATAATGAATGAACCTCTTACTTGGCTCGTTACACGGTCTGCTCCATTTAGTGGGTGAGCACTATTTTGTTTATTGACACTAATGAGGACAATGGCAGCTGCTCTTTTTTTGGTTGTATTTGCATGCTGAGCGTGGAGCCTGCTTTAGGGACACTGCGCTCAATTTAAATTTAATTTTTAAAAGTTTGTTGTTGAGCGCGGCGCTCTTTTCAGGGACACCGCGCTCGGTTTTATTATTATTATTTTTTTTACTTTAATACTGAACGCAGCACCCGCTTCAGGGACTCCGTGCTCGGTTTTATTATTATTATTTTTTTTACTTAAATATTGAGCGCGTTGCCTGCTTCAGGGACACTGCGTTCTTTCCTTTTTAAACTTTTACAATGCCAATAGGTTAAAAACTTGCAATTGTGAGACCTATTGCATTGTAAATGCTTGTGGTAGTGTGGAAAATGACTAAAATTAGGTATACATAAGCGGCGTTCATTTATGTTCACCACAGCCACTGTTGAAAGTAAAGTGAATATCGCGAAACAGTGGCCACGCCATCTTGTCCCTTTTAGGCCCCATCATGCACGTAGGTGGCAGCCATTTTGTGTGTCATGAACTCTCTGCCCACTGCCAATAGCCTGCGCGTCTCTCCCCCTCACTCCCCGGCCTCGCAAGCATTCCCCCGCACCCCGACAGCCCCCGGTCTCTCCTGCTTGGGCCATAAACGCACCTCTAACGCGACCCGGTCTCCGAGCCACATCCCGTGCTGAACCCCCTCGCTCTTTTATCTCATTCATAGAACAGGCCCTTTTGATAACCTCTTCCTCCCTGCCCGATTGTCCGGCCTGATCCCAGGCCATCACCTAGCCCAACAGATGCAGTTTATTGCCCCCTACAGTAGGACCTCGTCTCACATCAAAGGAGCGGGGGTTAATCAATACCCTCACACCTCCAGATCCGACCGATCGCCCACTTTCCCGTTCCCAGCGGAATGTCCAGCTGCGCGATAACCACCACATGCTGAGATCGGGGTGGGAACTCTACTGTAGATGTGTGTGGGAACGGGCCTGGACCGGGGATTCCGAGGATGTCTTTCCTGGCCTTCAAAGAAACATTACGGGTGCAATGTATGTAATAAAGCCATAAACCTGTGTATAAGAGGCCAGGCCTCAGCGATGCGGTTAGAGCACCTCGAGAAGATACCCTGTTGTCTGATTTGACGTGTTCTGCTCCGTCGGAATAAACTCCTGTTTCCTGCCTTCCTGTCTCCAGCACCTGCCTCTTTGTTTGGTAATATTGAATGGTTTGAGAGGCGGCTATCGCCGGGCAAACACTGAAGGTTCTTGGTCGACATCGGCCCTGCCGTTTTACAATTGGCGTCCCAAACGTGGGGCCCATCAGCGACACGTGGATCCAGTGGGAGAGGTCCCAACAACAGAGTGAACGACTGCAACGATCGGGAAGTGCACCTGCCCGATAGACCCTCGTCTGGCAGCCGATCATCCGAACTTCACCAGTTCTGAGCAGACCTCTCTCGAGTGATCTACGGTCCTGACTGGGAACCATCAGGAGTGCCACAGCAATTACGGAGAATAGAGGACGATCAGGCGCTGGAAGCGGAAGACGAGAAACTGTCCATGCGGTCCGGGTAAGGTCGTGTAACACGACGAATTGCGAATTGATTGTTTGATTGTTTGAAAATACTAGTATTCCTCATTTGATTGTTTGAGAGATTCTGTGTCTGCAAACAGGGAAGAATAGGAGTATTCTCTCTTTGCAGATAGTGAGGGGTAGGTAACGCAGGCCTTTGCCCCCGTTGTAATCCGTCGTGCCTGCTTCCCTCTCCATTTGATTGATTGTTATCCAAGCATTTACTGTTTTGGAATTGGTTCTCTTTGGATCATTCTCTATTTGCAAACAAGCACAGAGTCGCAATACTCTGTTTAGTCTTTGCAGATAGTGAAGGATAGGTAACTCAGGCTTTTGCCCCCGTTGTAATCCGTCGTGCCTATTTTTATCCCTCATTTGATTGATTGTTTGTCCGAACATTGATCGTTCGGAATTGGTTCTCTTTGGGTTATTCTCTATTTACAAATAAGCACAGAGTCGCAATACTCTGTTTAGTCTTTGTGAATAGTGAAGGATAGGTAGTGCAGACTTTTGTCCCCTTTGTAACCCGTCATGCCTATCTTTGCCCCGTTTGTTGGTAGTTGGTTCAGCCCGGACCGTTTATTAGAGGTAGATCACCCGGCTCCACCGGAGGGCACCCCTAATAAGAAGGACATCTACATAAAATACGGATTAGCCGCTGTATCTTTGCAACGAACTATGACATAAAAAAATCGCTAGGAAAAACAAAAGGAATCGAGCGAAGTCAGTAGGCCACTGATGGGATCTCTTTTTTTTTGACCTCGCTAAAATAGAAACATTAGGAACAACCCCTCATGAGAAATATGAAACTAGTCAGAGGAGCCGAGCTCGACGCCATGATGGCCGCAAGACAGCTCGACTCCGCCGCCCACCCCGCCCAAATGACGACAAACCCTATACAAATACTATAAATATATACAACACTCCAGCAAAGTAATATGTTAAAACGTTTTTATTATACAAATATTTACATGGCAACCGGCTGCAACATCAATCCCAATGCATTCGCCGTCTGCTTGACGCTGTTCCTGTCCCTCCTTCCTTAAAGTAGCAATTTTGGGCTACTTTTTAGTTGGCTTTGGGCTATAGAAAGTCTACAAAAGCCATCAGCCGGCGAGGTAGCATCGGTGGCGGCCTGGGGTGGAGGACCGTTGTGCGAATAGCCCGGAGGCAACACCGCGCGCCGAGGCCCGTCCCCAGAACGTCCAGAGGTGGTGTCCAGCTAGTTGTGTGCGGGGGATGCCTTGCTGATGGCTCTCCTCACCCTCCCCCCCCTCTTTTTGTTGCCTGGCCCGGCTAGCTCAATCGATCGAGCATGAGACTCTTAAACTCAGGGTCGTGGGTCCAGCCATTTTGTATGCCTTCGCCAGGAGATGGCGTGGGGCGCCCGCGGAGAGGCGGCGCGGACGGCCCCCTCCCCCTCCAGGTGGAGGTTACTCTCCAGCACTAAGATTGCCTTTAGTGTTCCACTCAACGGGCCCCCGCGGTTGACTGGCCGGGGGACCCGCTCCGGTGGCCGTGGTGAAGGGCGGCTGCTGGGGAACTCTCAAGATGGCGGCCGGCTCCCCGGATTTGGGCCTGGTCCACTAGGATGGCTCTGGGCTACCATGGAACTCGGATGCTTGCCTGCTTGGGCATGAGTCCCACTCTTGAAGACGTCCTCTCAGTTTTAAAGATTCTACGAGAGTCATTGGCCCTCGACTCCCGCGGGCTTCCGGTGGGGGCAACCGCCACTGTTGCTCGACCATCCCCCCCATGGATATGCCGCTGCCCCGGGTGACCGCCGCCTTATCAACATCTGGTGCCGTAGGAAAGGCTGATTCAGCGCGACGGTGGAGGGACACGCCTGCTGTCCCGCTCCCTGGAGTGGCCACAACGTTGTCCCAAGATGGTGGTGCTCTCATGCTGACGCCAGCTTTTGTCCGAATTACTAAGAGACGCTGTAGACGGCCAACTCGATCAGCTCCGGTGGGACCTCAGCGTGACCCGGTAGGGAAGATTTTGCCTTCCTCACCTTTAAGTCGCAGTTCATGCCGCCTGTCCTTTCTGCTGGCGTTAACGGAATTTTTTTTTACTGCCGAAAGGGGTCCGACCACTAGTTATTGGAGGCATTTGGACTATACTCTGGACCCGCCCGACCTCGACCAAAATGGCGCCAGTATAGGCGGGACTTGCAACTCCTTATGACGTTCTAGTTGCTTAAGCCTTGATGTTATGGGATATGTATGCGGTCTTTGTGCACACGGCGGGCGGGGAAGGGTACTAACTGGGCATTCGGACAACCCTATTGATGTGGTTTTTAGTCATTATTGATTATTGTATTATTATAGCTTCGAAGTAATGTTACTCATGATATTCGCCCATGGTGTGCGTATGGACGATTTTATTGTAACTGATCCTGTTATACATCCAACTATAAAATAAACCTTCACTGGTCCTGCAACCGTTAGTCGCGTTTAGTTTTTCAAATTAAATGGCTCGTCCTTTACTTACTTCTATACTACAGTGTAATGTCTCCTTACCTCATGCATTTCCCATCTGCTCCGTGACTGGCCTACATGGTTGGAGGCCCGTATTTGAATGCGGACATCTTCACAAATAAAGTTTTTTTTAAACATGTGGAACTAGCCTCATAACAGTCACTTAGATTGGTAGATTCTCGAATAAAGGCTACTATCCTCAAATAAATAAAGGGCAAGTAAAATGAAGCAATTTTGGTTATGAAAAATTAGAAAGACATGGTACACAGAAATAATGCGAAAAGAATAGTCAGGATCTGTCGTATTTTACATTCCTGCAGCATAAGCAATAGGTAAAGATCCTGATATTTAGATATATCTATGAATAGGACAGTAGACCAGTTCCTCTGGGCTTCAATGCCGAGATGCAAGATACTGCATCCCAAAGAAGATAAGTCAGGTACATAGTAGGTAAAAACATTTTCGTGTTTATGCGCGCTGATGTGCTTTGAACGCCGTCACCCCCCCCCTCTTTTCTTTTTCTGCAGGTTAATATCGGAATTTCAGCTGAAGTATGGAGAAGACCTAGAATGCACCGTGTTCCACGCAGAAAGAAAAAAAACATTTTTTGTATGGTATGAATGTGCGCATGGGCCCTGATTTGTGTCGTATGAATGCTTATGTGTGGCGCACGTCTGGGTTGACGAAAGAATGCTTTTTGTATGACTGAGGTGTTGATCGAACGGTCAATGGGATAGGAAAATTAAGCCCGAACATGGTACCTGCATGTGAAAAACGAAAAAAAAATAGAGCACATTCCTTAATTAGAGACGACTCGCTCTCTGGAGCTAGTAAATGGGAGAGTGGCCTACACCAGAAACTTGAAGGGTTATTGCAGTGCAACGAACCCGACCCCAACCGATACCCCAAATATATATATCCGTAATAACGCGCACCAGTGAGTCAATTTATATGCTGACTAAATAAGAGAAGTTAAGAGTACCCCGGGTCGGGGTTCATCCAAAATCCCCCTCAGCCCAGAAATTAGGGATGTTGTCATGTTTTAGATTTACCTCTTCTTCTTCCACCCTCATAGAAAAATCGGAATTGTCCCATTATCATCATCATTTGCTAGATGTTGGAAGACCCCACCGTGAGTATAAGCACGACTGGACTGGTGTCCGACCAATTAAAAGGAGTAAAGTATTTATGAAACGAGGTTACCAACAAAAATTGTCTACTATTAGGAAGGAAGGAGAACAAAGAGCTCGACCCCCCAAATTAATTAATTGGAATACTGAGAATACGCAACACGCATGAAAAAGTCCTTTTGCCCAAAATAGCTCTGTGTTTTGTCTTAGGTTTTCGTACTTGATGTATGTACTGTCGCGCCCTATCTGGTATCCATGTGTATGTGAACTAGGAATTTATGTTTTCCCTCAGCTTGTGTTTTTACACGTAAAACTGACCCGTACTGTTCTATATGTGTGTGCACTGAATAGCCTATTATTATACACGTTTTTCCTTTCTCTCTCTCTCTCTTTATGTTGTACGTGTACTAATAGCCTATTTGGTGAGCACGACGCTCTCTCCCTCTGAGGGCTTCCTTGCTCCCTCTTGAATAAATGACGACACTGTACCTCGCCGGTACAGGTATAATTGGCTTTAGACACGACAGTGTTTGAACAAATTGACAGGAACAAAACGATCGTATTATTGGCATATTTCTACCTCTCCTTTCTGTAAAATGATGGAACTTAATTGGCTGAGAAAGAAAGGACAGGTAAGACGACTGATGTCCCCTAATCTGACCCTTAAAAGGGAACTATATGTCAGTGGCTTTTGTTTTAGTGCTTTAGTAACACCACCCTCGTCATTCGTATTACCACCGCCCATTGCACAAAAATAGAATGTCCGAAACGTCCCCGTTTTTCCAGAATGGTCCCAGTTCTGTACCAGCCGTCCCAGAAAATCTTAAAGACTGTAGCTAATGACCTTGTTTTTAAAGATAAATCGTCTAAAACTGATAAAGGTTAGCCGTTACTTTCAGAAAAGAAAAAATGCTTAACGTATGTCCTTCCCTGGAAAAAGTAGCTGTAAGCCCATGATAATAGCACTTCACACTTTTTATAAATTAGCAGACCTTGAAAAAAAAATATATAGCTCAACAGGATTTGTTTTAGAAAAACACGAGTCTTTACTGGAGGAGCCGGTTTGAATTCGATAAACCATGTAATTTTTTAGATATCAGACTTCTTGCCACGTTCGCAAATATAACAGGAATAAATACCAGACAGACATGATGTTTGAAAATAGAAAAATGCTTGCCGACCTGCACTACAGCAATGATGCATGAGTTAACAGCATACACCGATGTAAGGATTACTAAGCATCCACCCTATCGTGACCAATAAACGTTTCCCCAACTACTTGGGGTTGGGAGAGAAATTAAAGTGTGTAAACGTCTTCCCCTGCCAGTTCTCTAAGACTTGTTTTTTTTGTACTCATTTAAAGATAATGTGCAGTCGTCGGAGGAGAGGGGCCGGACGTGACGCACAGCCTGGCTGCAGATCGGGGAATACCTATGACCTCGACCAAGGTGGAGCCACAGAGCAAAGAGTTGCGGGACAAGGCACCATTCTCAACGTGGAAAGTGAAGGAAAGAAGGGCTGCCCAGAAGCCCCTGCATGTTGATGAGCTCGTGCCGAAAGTCCCAGCCCATTGTGCCCGATTGATGGGCCCACTTGCTTGAAATTTCTGCCCTCCTTGGTCCGTCTCAGATCTGATCCCACTCCACCCTCTCTTCCCTCGGCCTCCCAACGCACGCCCCCATCACCCCCCCCCCTTTTTTATATATATGGAGTTTTTGAACTTGACTTGGAGAAGAAACACAGCACAAAAGATAGAATAGGGTTTGTCACGAAGGAAGAACGGAATGCGGGTACCCCGCCTAAGGTACCTATGATAGATTAGTTAGGGAACAGGACAAAAACAGGACTGTGGTCCGAGAGCAAAGAATGGCCACACCCTGCAACGCGAAATCTGAATTAGAGCTGGACGCATAGCTCCACCGCCGGTGCTCAACAGTGCCAACGAAAGAGGAAGAACAATGAGAGCCTACCAGTGATGGCTCGCTGTAAATAAGACACTGGAAAGACTAACCCTTTTTGAACATTGCCACCCCTTGACTGTCCCTTGTATTAAGTTGGATTCCTCTCCCAACCACTTTGTATTGATTATCACCCAATTGAGCTTTCGAAACCTTACATCGGTCACTTTCAACTGTACATGGGTAACTAAGAAAGCGTTAATTCTGTATCATGATGATTATAGAACACCAGTCATACACATGAACATGCTGTCTAGTTTTGATCCTCACAGAGTACAGACCTCAAGTAATGTACTCAATAGCCCTTATTCTGCCAGAACATTTTTTTGTATGACATCATGTTTGTATTCAAACGAAATCCCCTACATCATCTAAGTAATGTCCCCATCTCCAGGTCTAATGTATGACACAGCTAATGTAATTTTGTATGCACTGCCTCCCCGCCCATCACATTGACTACATATGGTTATGTACGATTTTGTCTACATTGATAGCAGAATTATTTCCATCTGCCTGTAATGCATATGGGCTACCAAAGCGAATTGTATAACTAATGTCAGCTTGTACATCCTCACCTATGACATGAACAGGAATGAACTAACTTATGATAAAAACTGGGGACTGTGGAAAATGACTAAAATTAGGTATACATAAGCGGCGTTCAGTTATGTTCACCACAGCCACTGTTGAAAGTAAAGTGAATATCGCGAAACAGTGGCCACGCCATCTTGTCCCTTTTAGGCCCCATCATGCACGTAGGTGGCAGCCATTTTGTGTGTCATGACCTCTCTGCCCACTGCCAATAGCCTGCGCGTCTCTCCCCCTCACTCCCCGGCCTCGCAAGCATTCCCCCACGCCCCGACAGCCCCCGGTCTCTCCTGCTTGGGCCATAAACGCACCTCTAACGCGACCCGGTCTCCGAGCCACATCCCGTGCTATACCCCCTCGCTCTTTTATCTCATTCATAGAACAGGCCCTTTTGATAACCTCTTCCTCCCTGCCCGATTGTCCGGCCTGATCCCAGGCCATCACCTAGCCCAACAGATGCAGTTTATTGCCCCCTACAGTAGGACCTCGTCTCACATCAAAGGAGCGGGGGTTAATCAATACCCTCACACCTCCAGATCCGACCGATCGCCCACTTTCCCGTTCCCAGCGGAATGTCCAGCTGCGCGATAACCACCACATGCTGAGATCAGGGTGGGAACTCTACTGTAGATGTGTGTGGGAACGGGCCTGGACCGGGGATTCCGAGGATGTCTTTCCTGGCCTTCAAAGAAACATTACGGGTGCAATGTATGTAATAAAGCCATAAACCTGTGTATAAGAGGCCAGGCCTCAGAGATGCGGTTAGAGCGCCTCGAGAAGATACCCGGTTGTCTGATTTGACGTGTTCTGCTCCGTCGGAATAAACTCCTGTTTCCTGCCTTCCTGTCTCCAGCGCCTGCCTCTTTGTTTGGTAATATTGAATGGTATGAGAGGCGGCTATCGCCGGGCAAACACTGAAGGTTCTTGGTCGACATCGGCCCTGCCGTTTTACAATAGGGTGGAGTGTAGTAGGAGGGCAGGCATAACTGCCACCACTGAGTTGGCCTTTGGTTGAGGGGTGGCTGCAGCTCATGCAGGATGGGTTCGCACAGAGCTTTCCGACCTGACCACCGGTGGAATGCAGGATGCTCACGAGGGGTTAGGCAAGGGCAGAGTGTGTGGGTAGTATTAAGGGTGATTACTATACATTTCCAGTGTGTTGGCCTTGTACGCATAGTTGTTTAAGTAACCAAGACAGATCCAAGTACTTTGCTTGGATGGTCTTCTTTGATGTAGCAGTTCTGTATATTGTGCACGAACGCACACACACACACACTCTGACTTGCAACCAACACATTCACATACCATGTGCACACCCAACACACCCGCCCCCACTTTGCCCTTTGCACAGGCTGGACACAGTTCTCAGAACACCAGCAGCAGCAATAAAGAACTAGACGATTTGACAATGACGTCACATGGTCCAGTATTCCGGATTTCGTGGCCTCACCCTCCAAGATGGCTTCGCTCTCTAGTAAGCCGCCTTTCTGAATGTGCTTCTGCACTGCCCTTTCTCATTAAGGGTGGGCTGTGTTCATGTGCAGTGGTGATGGTGAAAAATGAAGTATCTTTGTGAAAGGAGCAGTGTCTGCGGACTGTGTGACAGCGGTGGCTGCTCATTGAAAATGAAGATTCTGGCATAGCTTTCTACTGTGACACATTGGGTTTGCCACCTACCGTTTTTTTTTTAATTATATGAAGGGCAACCAAAAACAAAAAGCGACTCATCACCAAACGCTGGTTAATTGTTCAGGTCTGTTGGTGACAGAGAAGTGGAAACTTATCCTGGCTTAAACTGCTCCCCACCCTCAATTGTATGAGGGGCGCATCAAGCCAGATTAACAGTGCCTTGAGGGAAGGAGTACTGTGTGTAGCACCTCTTTGAAAAGATGAGTTAGCATAGTTTAGAAATAATGGCCCAATCATGGTGTGAAGCAAACCTGAACATGATAGGCAGACCTGAAGCCACAAATCATAAATCTTTCAAAAGGCCTTGAAAACCTGGTTCTTCCATAGAGCATAACGTTGTGCCTTCTTTAAACCCCCCGCACTCCATCCCGTTGTCTGCGCCTTCTTAACCCCGACCCCCCTCTGCCGCCCTCTCTCCCATTGTCCATGACGCCTACCCGTTGCAAATCAATAGGTCTCGCATTTACGCGAGTTTAAGCTATTGGCATTGTCAAATATTTATTTTTTGGTTTTAAAACAGAACTAAAATGCATTGTCATTTACAATGCCAATAGCTTAAACTTGCATAAATGAGAGACTTGTTGCATTGCAAATGCTTGTTTTTGGGAGTTGGAGGTGTCCCCTTCAAATAATAGAGGCTGCATAACAGTTTGTCTAATCCCAGTTTCTAGAAAAGTCGTAACAGGATTCCCGTTGACCATTAAAAGACAATAGTATAAACTTTCCTTTGCTTGCCTCTCATGCATAACACGTTTGGAAAGTGCTATCTTCATGGGTCCGGGCTTCTGGGGTCAGAATAGTACTATACGCCCCAATCCCCAGCAAATTTAACATTGGGGACCGGGAACAATGGGGTGTAAGGATCCTACAACTGGATGTAATCCCTCTCCTTTTCTGAGATTACCCTCCACACGACGCACCACCTCTGGACAAGGAGATGAAGGGAGTTCAAAAACGGTTTGAAATATATTTTCTTTAGTTTGTCTTCTTTCGTAGTCGTCTTTAGTTTCAACCACCTACCCGTTAGATCTTGGACTCTAAAAAAACAAGGCTCGAAGAGTTTCACTAGGCCTCTCTCTAATCTGACGTGTCTTAATACGGTCTCCTAATTGACTCCCAATCTTTCTAATACGCTCCTCTTAATGTCGGCAAATGGTAACCAGCTACAAAAGCCTCCATTTCCTCATATCCAATTTATGATATCACTTTGTGGAGGGATGGTGGAAATAAGGCTTCGGAGACTTTTCAGAACTGCGAATGATGGCTTGCTTTAATGGCATGGGGGAAAAACCAGACAAAGGGTAACAAAAACAAATGTAAGGGAATTTTCCCAGTGTGTAGGAATCAATGTCTCTTCACTCAATCCTCGCAGGGGTTAGGATGGTGTTGAAACTGGGTATTTAACAGGTCCTCCTTCTATTCAGGTCTACTGGGACATTCCCACCAACGCCCTTAGGGAAAGAAACCACAAATAAAACTCCCCAGTTAAGCACATTCATGTATAATTACTGTATCTCTCTCTGGGATGGAGGGTTCTCTCTCAGACTATCCCTGTAGACCGTCGCCGCTTTGTGAGCATGATTTATACATAGGAGTAGTATGCCCATACCAGTGTCACCAGCTTACCGTCCTGTAACCCTCTCGCGAGTGGGGCTGGTGTGGGTGGTGGTGGCGCGGGGGGTTAATAATACATTTTTTTAAATTTAAACATATCTTCGCCTCTGGTCCCGTGTCACGTCTCCTCTCTCTGCGCCTCTCAGGAAGCAGGCAGCCTCCCTCTCCTCCCCTAAGCCCAACACAATTTTGCAATGGCTGTGTTGTGATTGGCTGGGACGCCGACCCCACAGGAGTCTATGCGGAGGACATTTTCTCTATGTAGGCTGCATGCCGCCTACATAGAGAAAATGCAGAGAGCGCATGACTGGTTTCGTCGGCCCTGGGGCTGACCAGACAGTCAGCACCCACAACAGTGGGCAAGCCATTCCTACCCTGCCTGAAGCAGGAACGCTTACCCGCCCACCACCAACCCCAACTTCTGCTTTCTCGCAGTGCGAGAAGCAGAAACAAAATGTTATTTTAAATACCATTTTATGTTTCTGCTTCGCGCACTGCAAGAAAGCAGTGAGGCGACACTTCTCCGCCCACGTGGAGGAGCCATCCCTGCTATTGATTGACTCTTATTAGTTAATAGGGCATCAAATTCTCCTTGGGACTTTAATTGTTAGTTAGGAAATTCGAAAAGTGAGGCATGTCGGTGAGAGCGTAGAGAAAATAAACAACAACAAAAGTAAGAGAACAGGCTCGATCGCTGCCTTCATCCCTCCCTTGTCCTTGCGCCGGGTTATCCAACTCACCCGGTCAGCCACAACTTTCCTGTGTTGGGCGGGCTGCTTTGCGACTGCTGGCCTCATCCAACAGTCTTCCAACCAGCCCTCCTCCTCCCCTTTTGTCTTGTCTGCTTCGACTGGGTCCTTTGCTGCTTCGCCTCTGTGCTTCCCAGGAGTTGCACAGATCAGATCTCCTTTGCCTCACTCATAGGGTCAGTTTGGGCACTCCACTCATGGGGCAGATCTCATCTCGCCTTCGGTTGCTCCCAGTGCTGTTCCCTCCTTGCCACGCCTTCCTTCCTGCGTCTCTTTCAGGCCTCCTCCATCTCTTTTTTCTTTAAAGCTCCACCCTCCTCCTGCAAGTAGTAGTCCATTCTTACTTTTGTATTCCTTCTCTGTCTTTCTCTTGTTTCTCGGTTGGTCTCCTTTCTCTCTTTCGACCCTTCTGTCGTTGTTGACCTAGTTTCCGGCCCTTTCCTCACTTGTTGCTCGCTTTCTCTTTTCAGATGGCGATAGGCGTGGACCTTCATTATGTTTACAGTATTTGCAGTTAATCCCTTTCCCCTAACATAGACCATGCCAATCTCATGACTAGAATGTGAGGAATGGTTGATGAATTTAATCTACTCAATGGTACTGGGAAATATCCAGAACTTCTCCATGTCACAAAAAAGGCAATACGCGATAATGATGTAAAATATAGTTTGGTGGTAGGAATGAAGTAGAGGTAAAATAAATATAAAACTTACCTGAATAATGTAGTGGTAGGTGATGTAGGGAATGGAGCAGAATGAGCAAAAGTTTGGGTTGTGTGGCAGTTTTTGGATCCTACCACTGAGTAGCTGGAAATAGGAGAGAACTGAGGTGTAAGGATATTTATGTTGGGATAAGATATCCTCAGTGTGGGCACAGTAAATGCACACAATTTCCTAGGCAGATAAAAAGCATGTGCTCACTTAAGGCAAAACTGGGGCCAAAACAACTGATGAGTTTCTAAACGTCTTATTTGTGTTACATGTCAAGATTAAAAAATGTTGCAAAAGAACAATGGCAGCTTTAAAAATGTGTTTTCATTAAGGTAATTTCCCTTTATAAGCATAAATTGTAATTTATGAAGTTGTCAATACTGATACATTTCCTTTGTCCAACCAAGCCAGTACATAAATGTTCACTTTTGTGTCACTATTTTGACAAAGTTAAATAAAAATAAAAGACATCAACGAACAAGTGAGAGAATACACATTTAGGGTGACAAACACAAAGTGCAAAATCACAGCTCCTGATTAGGCAGACCTCAGTCTGTGTGACTTTGTAATGCACAAATTTCAATTAAATGGTTGCTCAAAAAGTGACTATAGTTTTTAATTTTTTAAGCAGTTTCAAGTATACAGAAATCCAATTGTGTTTGTAGATCTGGGACAGGGTTCGGATGTAGAAGGCATCTTCTAGAATAAAGCACATTTTCTGCACTGCTCAGTAAGCTGAAGTGGGCCATGATAAAAGGACAAGAAGGTAAAAGCAGGAGCTTTTTGGTCCTTTATACATTTAAGAAGTGAAAATGTGTCCGCAAAAGCACGTCACTTCAAAAAACCTTTTTTTCGAAAACAACCTTTATGTGTTACACAGGACAAGTACAAGTGTACCTACTATTAATCAGTAGAGTATTGTCCAAAGTAATCATACTAATTTATTTTTTTCGATTTCCAACCGTGCAAGTACACAAAATAAATGTTCAAACTATATTTATATTTGACTAAAATTACCCTTACAAAGATGACATTTTTTTTAACTTAATTTCCAAATATTATTTGAAAGATATGTACAAAGGTTTTCCCCAATATTTGCAGCACAGCATTTCAGAAATTCTTCTGGTTAAGTAAGCGTTGTCATTTCGGGTTTTCTGTGGAATGATGGTTTGGTTAGTCACAGTCCATGTCTTGGTCATCCATCTCGGGTTCAGGAGGACAGAGGTCTTCCAAAGCCAGCTCTGAAAGAAAAAAATATGACTGTCTAAAAAAGATATCCACTAAGTTCACAGAGAAATGCAACATGGACTAAGCATTTCACACACAGTATGTATTACGATGGCTGTTGTTAGAGATTCCTAATTAGTAAATATACTTGGGCTCTGATGGAACAACTCCTTAGAGTGCAAATCACTGAATAGGTTAACCCATATTTTCATATTATTAGTTTTATCATAAGGAAGAGAACAATTAACATAGGCATGCCAAAATAAAACAAAAGCACACATTTACTTTTGTCCAAATTGCAATCACTACCAACAATAGGCATACAAATTTATATAGGCCTAAGCGTCTTCATATACAAGTTTCCATATGACGATCTTTGCATAACTTGCACCTACCTACCACCAAAGGCAGGCCAACACAGACCTACTATTCCATATAAAGTTAGTGCTGTTATTGTACCCTCTACATGCCCATGTTGAGAAGCATGCAACTTTCAAGGTCCTCCACTACTATCAAAACTGTTATTCACACAGTTGTCGCTCATTATGTAGGACCTCGTTCTGGAAGGGGATCATTCCTGGGAAGTAAATATCCATAATTGCCAGGTGCATTATTTACCGCTGTGCAGTAACTACAGAAATGTAGGGCTGCATACTCTGAATATAAGCTCTGGATTTAGGCCCAGATCTATGTACTGGGGTGAATGTATGACATTGTTCTGCATGCTGTCCATCAACTGTTGTTTTTGCATTTGTCACCCCGAGTGGGACAGGTATGCTCAGACGTGAGTCCCGTGCTCACCACACCACTGGAGTCAAGCTATCCTGGCTGATGATGGCTGATAGCCAGAAACCGGTACTAGGATGCTTGATTCCGGTCCAGGGAAGACATGGCTTGGCATTTCGGGCTGGACTGTTCCCATGAGGCACAGGGTCAAGGCTGATTTGCATATGGCCATGTCTGAACTGGGGTGGTGGGGAGTTTAAAAAAAAAGATGGATTTAGGCCAGATCTCTGTAATGGGGTGAATGTATGACATGGTTCTGCATTCTGTCATCAACTGTTGTTTTTGCAACTATACAAGAAAGACAGAATACCCCATATTGTCTCGCCAGAATTTATGGTTTACATTCTGGGGTCCCGAGGAAGGTGCTTTTGCATTCTTGACACCACCGAAATGTACGTCGACTGTATGTGGAAAACCCCAGCCCACAACAAAACATCCCTGGATTTAATCTAAGATGTATGTGATATTAGGCTGGGGTATGAATGTGAGACTGTAGTGTGAATGTGTTCGTGTGAGGTATGAAGTAGAGAGTGAATGTACATATGGAGCATTATAAGGAAACATTTGGTGGAATTGTTTTATTGTATGACATTGTGCTTTTGTCATGTGTGTGTGTGTGTATATATATATATATATATATATATATATATATATATATATATATATATATATATATATTCACTGAAAAAACCATAGGTTATAGACCATATATAGTTAGGAATTAGCATTTAAAAAACCTTATTTTACTCACACAAAACCATTGAAATTCCATATATAGTTAGTTGCACTAACTATATATCGCGCACCCGCAATCCACTGCTGATGATGTCACATATTACATCATTCATGACATGGTCAGTGACATCACTGATGACATCTCAAATGACATCACTGATGACATCACTGATGACATCATCCAGTGACTGTGTGTTTCTGTAAAGTTTAAATATGTTTTACATATTGAAGAATGAGTAGATGTAGAAGTGTCTGGATGAAGGATTTAGTAGGTGCGTGACTGACTGTATGAGTGAGTGATTAAATGTGTCTCACTGAGTGCATGGGTTAGTGACTAAACTGTCTTAATTTGTGCATCATTATGTCTGTTGTTCTGTAAACTGCTGCATGTGTTGATCAGTAGCTATATGAGTAACTATATGGGTTATTGATTGATTGCCCAAATATTTGTATGGGAGACTGAGTGTGTGTGTGGCTGGCTGGGAGGTGTGTGACTCTGTGCAGATCAATGTGTACTTGTATCAATGATTGTATAAGAGAGTAATTATGTGTTAGTATATGTTTCAAAATGTAAGGTGCTCTATGTTTAACTGTATAGATTAGAAAATGGAAGTGTGATTGATTCTTTACAGGACTGACTAGGTGTGTGAGTAACTCCATGGATGAGTGACAGAGTGTGAGAGTCTGTATAGGTGTATGAGTGCATATGATAGTGTTGTAAAGATGAGTGATTGTATGTATGAATGATTGTATGGGTAAATGAGTGAATGTGTGTGTAAACATAGGAATCACTGAGTGCGTATGTAGTAACTAGTATTGGTGTGTCAATGGTTTCAAAAATTATACTCTGTATTTAACACTGGGTGTAACAGAGGTTATATTAAAGTGTGAAGAGATGCATTGTATTGTCACATGAATGATATCATCAGTGATGTGGTCATTGATGTCAAATGAGATGTCATCAGTGATGTCATTTGAGATGTCATCAGTGATGTCATCAGTGATGTCACTGACCATGTCATGAATGATGTAATATGTGACATCATCAGCAGTGGATTGCGGGTGCGCGATATATAGTTAGTGCAACTAACTATATATGGAATTTCAATGGTTTTGTGTGAGTAAAATAAGGTTTTTTAAATGCTAATTCCTAACTATATATGGTCTATAACCTATGGTTTTTTCAGTGAATTTTCAAGGTTTTGTAAATGCTAATTCCTAACTATATATGGTCTATAACCTATGGTTTTTTCAGTGAATTTTCAAGGTTTTGTAAATGCTAATTCCTAACTATATATGGTCTATAACCTATGGTTTTTTCAGTGAATTTTCAAGGTTTTGTAAATGCTAATTCCTAACTATATATGGTCTATAACCTATGGTTTTTTCAGTGAATTTCAATGGTTTTTTAATAGCAAATATCATAAGCTGTCGAATGTCAAGTACGTGGTAAGAATTTTTTTTTTCGTGTTTATGCACACTGATCTGCTTTGATTGCTGCCCCCCACCCCTCATTTCTATTAGGAGTACTCTTTCTTTGCAGATAGTGAAGGGTAGTTAACGCAGCCCTTTCCCCCTTTGTAATCCGTCGTGCCTGCTTCTCTCTCCATTTGATTGATTGTTCTCTTTGGTTCATTCTCTATTTACAAACAAGCACAGAGTCGCAATACTCTGTTTAGTCTTTGCAGATAGCGAAAAATCGTGTAAAAAAACAAAAGGAATCGAGCAAAATCAGTAGGCCACTAATGGGATCTCTTTTGACCTCGCTAAAATAGAAACATTAGGAACAACCTGTTGAAAATAGCAATGCGTATGTATATAAGCGGCGTTCATTTGTGTTCACAGTACCCCTTGTTGATTGTTTCAATCGAGCATTGAATTGTTCGAAGTTAATTCTCTTAACGATCTTCTCTACCTGCAAACGAGGAAGAATAGGAATATTCTATCTCCCTTTGCAGATAGTGAAGGGTAGGTAACGCAAGCCTTTAACACGTCGTACCTATTTCATTCCTCATTGATTGATTGATTGTCCGAACATTGACTGTTTGGGAATTAGTTCTTTTTGGAGGTATTCCCTGTTTGCAAATAAACGTAGGAAAATCTTTGCAAGTAGTGAAAGGGTACGTAATGCGGACCGTTCTCCCCCGTTGTAATCTGTCATGCCTATCTACTCCCCACTGATTGATGCACCTTTTTCACCCGGACCATTTACTAGAGATACGTCATCTGGCCCGACCAGAGAGCACCCCTAGTGAAAAGGACATATGCAATAATAACGAAGTGATCACTGTATCCTGTTAACAGAAACTTTACCATGAAACAACCTGGAAAGAAAAAAATAGGAAAACGAAAATCAGTAGGCCACTGATGAACATGAACTTTTATTAAACAACGAACAAAGAAACGATAACATAACGTAATGATAAAACCTATTAATGTCCTAGAAACAAGAAAACGTTAAAATATGCCAGTGGTGAGAGACCAGAAAAACAGTAAGAGAAACCAAATCACCCCTCGCTGTCCCACCGCCTGCCACGCCAAAAAAATCGATAGACTAGGGAAAATGCAAGTCAGTAGAACATCCACCCCCACTCTGGAAACTTCCAAGGTGGGGCAGGGTTCCGGCTACGCCCAGCCGGGAGCAGCCCATATAAGGCAGGTCCTGCTGCCACGCCTCGGCCAGGAGATCCTAACGTAGGGTGTAGCCGAAGGAGAGGCCGAGGCCAGCGGGACCCGGCCAGGGGATTGCCTTTACAACGCTGAACAGTTGCAGGGGGGGGGAATGTCTCCTCGACCCTCCCCTCTCTCTCCCAGTCCGGCCGCGGTGGCCCTTGAGAGTTGCAGGTAGTCCCGCCACATGCTCTTCCGGTCCGACCACCAACGGTCGGGGGGCCGAGGCCGACGGGATCCGGCTGCAGCCGATAAACCAAGAAACCCGTTCATGGGGCCAGAGCCAGGGGCGTCCGGCCGACATCCACCGGAAGCCCGGCCCGAAGACGGACGGGACACTTCTTTCTTTTATAATGGCTGCGACAACACTGGGGGGGGGATGTCTTGCACATGCCTCCGACCCCCCCCTCGTCCTCATCGCCTGGTCCGGCCATAACAAATCTCAAGCGAGACGCCGTGGGGTGCACTGGGAGGGAGAGACGGTGCGAACAGGCCTCTCCCGCCTCCCCAGGTGGAGACTTCCCAGCTGCACCCTCAGCGCTCCAGGCGGTGGCATCCTAACAACTACAGTGCTGCACAGTTTCGGAACGACCTAGATAACGGTTCTTCCACTGTGGCCATGCTGCAACGTCTCGCCCGGCAGGGTGGAGCCCGTCCGCTCATGTGACCCCGCGATCGCCGGTAGCTGCCGAACTCTCAAAATGGCGGTCGACCTGGCAAGAGCGGGCCCAACATAAAGAAATGGCCCGGTCACTGGTTGACTCCACCACCGTAGTCCTCCACGACCTTGAAGATTCTAGAGGAGCCGCGGGAGTCTCCGACCCCCGATGGGGAATGACTGCCATGATCGCCCGTGGAGTGACGAAACTGTATCCGCGGGACGTCGGCGCTCCCATGCTGGCGCCAGCCTCACTTTGAATTACTACAATCCTGCAGACCTCACTTCCGGTGAAAGCACAGTGTGACCCGGTAGGAAAAATTATTGCACCCCCTCCCCTTTTTGACTGATAGTTCAAACCACCGATCCTTTCCTTTGCCCTTTTAACGGAACTTTGGACTGCCTCCCCCTCTTTTACATTTTCTAGAGAAAACAAAACATTAACCACTACATTAGCATAGCAGTTGACACCAGAACTGTTTTCAAATTGAAAACCAACAACATCTTCAACAGAATCCTTTTTGTTTCTGCTGTGACCCTGCTACAGCACAGGCATTGTCCCCAGCAGTAATTCTGCAATGCCGGTAAGAATAGCTGTGGTGCCTACTGGACTCACTCACCCCCGCGGTGCCCCACGCCGTTTTTTGCTGGGCGGCAACTTACTAGACATCACTTTCGTGCCATCTAGATTTCAGCGCATTCTGCTGCCTTGGAACTATTCGCACAACAGACCGCTACTGACAAGAATATTTCATTATTGGTGCTGTCAATTTCAATAAATCTATTGGATAATTAAAAAGAAATTGCCACGGTCTCTTCGTTGTTTAAATGTTTTTACTGTTTTTGTTTTGTTGTATATATTTATATGTTATTAAAGTTTTATATTCCTACTACTTTGTTGGAGTGCTATATATTTTTAATGTGACACATAATTGTAAAAACTTTGATGTACAAAGAGTCATTCCTGGAATCTTCCGCTTCAGGCTCGGTCCCCTCCCCAATCACAATACAGGATGGTTTTCAGATAGTAGGAACACGTGTGGTGTGACGGATCTCATCGAGTGTGGGCCTTGATCTACTATAACTCCTTTGAAGAGGGGTGATTCTTTACAGCTGGGGCCATAAACTACATCTGCAGGGCTAGCTGATAGCCTGGACAATCGGACACAGAGAAAGAGGAGTGTCAGAGGGTGCGGTAGTGAATAGGGCGAAAGGGAGGTGTCGGGCGGGCACAGAGTGTGATTCTCAGGGAAGAGCAGCGCAGATGGGGGGAGGTTTATTGCCCATGCATAAGACAGAGAGCGGTGGTGACCAGTGCCTGGGGGAGATGCTTACGAGGGTGAGGAGCCATGCTACGAATCGACAGCGTGCAGAGAGTGGGTCTGGTCAAGACATCTAAAATGGCTGCCGTGCACGACAAAAGTGTGGCATTTCAAAAAAGGCAAGATGGCGCAGACAATGTTTTTCAACACTTCCTCATTTCCTTCGAATCGAACGTTAACAGACGTTGGGGCATATTACCAAAGTTAAGCGATATTTATCGCTAACGATGCTTACCAACCAATTTTTTACCACTAAGCATCGTCAGAAATTATCAAAGATAAACCTTACTATTATCAAGGTTTATCGCAAATGCGATAATAAACGGCCGCAATGCATGAATATCGCTAAAAACTCAGCGATATTCATGCATTACCGAGCTAATACTCTTAGCCATGTTATCCACCTCCCATTGGATAACATGGCTAAGAACTGCTCAGGGCAGGTGTTACTTTTTGGAGATATTCGCGCTTAGCGCGAATATCTCCAAAAGTTGGTAATAGGAGATAGATATCTTGCATGTTGTAATGCAAGTTATTGTGGTATATGGAACTCATACCATAATCTCTCAGGAAAGCAGAAACTGATCCTTTTGGGACCGCCTAAAAAGGCCTAGGGGGTGAGGAGTACTCTACTTTGCCCCCTTTTCACGTTCCGAACTATTTTATTTTACTCTCTTCTGTAATTACACAAAATACCAGCGATAAGATGCATCGGAGACACACAGTGAGAGAAAGGAGGCCGGAGATGAAGAAGACATGTCAAATACACATTGGAGATAATATAGTGGCAGAAGGGAAGTAAATATGAGTAAACTTACCATGTAACATAAAAATGTTGCACTCTATACTATAAGTCTCATTTTATACTACAATCACTTCGCTACAACCTCATAAATTAAAAATAAAAATGAATAATGTCTCAAACAATTTTTGATTTCTAAATATAAATTTATTCTTCAGAATTTTCTAAATTTGAAAGAACTAGTAACATGTCCTCATCAGCAATGTCCTCATTAAAAGTCTCCAATGATGATTCTTGTAACTCTATGGTCTCCAAACACTCGATAAATTCGCCATCAAGAGATTGATCAAAAAAATCATTCAAGTCATCTCCTCCTTGTGACAATATTTCATTATTGGTGCTGTCAATTTCAATCAATGTAGTGGAATCATTCAAGTCATCTCCTCGTGACAATATTTCATTATTGGTGCTCTCAATTTCAATCAATGTAGTGGAATCATTCAAGTCATCTCCTCCTTGTGACAATATTTCATTATTGGTGCTGTCCATTTCAATCAATCTAATGGAATCATACAAGCCATCTCCTCCTTGTGACAATATTTCATTATTGGTGCTCTCAATTTCAATCAATGTAGTGGAATCATTCAAGTCATCTCCTTGTGACAATATTTCATTCTTGGTGCTGTCCATTTCAATCAATCTAATGGAATCATACAAGTCATGTCCTCCTTGTGACAATATTTCATTATTGGTGCTCTCAATTTCAATCAATGTGTTGGACAATTCAAAAGAAATTGCCACGGTCTCTTCATTGTGAGCCATTTTATTTTGAAATTGCTTGCTGTAAATTGCAGAAAAAAATAATCACTTTCATTTATCGTCTTTAGTAATACATAATATAAAACTAACTTTATCAAGTATTTAGTATAACAGAAGGACTGCAAATAAATAACAGAAAACATTTTTCAAATTATCTTCAAGTGTACAACATAGTTCCCCATACAAATTAACAACTCACCTTTTTAAAAGTAGCAGAAGTGTTAGTACTGTGTAAATCAAACACCAGAAATTCACCACCAAAAATTCCTCACAAATGTACCTCAGACAGTAGTATCACAAAATGGCTGTGGTTTCCTCTCATTTGACATATATACATAACCAATTAACTTTCATCACACACAAATACAAAACCAAAGTAACATTTTAATTGGTTCTAAATTTCAACACTTTCAAATGTGTTTTCCCCATGCAATTTTCCATAGGACATTTACATACGTCTACAGCCTGAATGGCTGAACGGAATTACACCAAACTTGGCAAAATGGTACATCAAACCTAAGAGGTCAGGAAGGATCTACTATGCCCCCTTATGGTCATTTCCCCCTTCGCTTTGGCCTCCTCTTGTCTCTCAATCCTACCGAGGGACAAGATGGCGGCCGCTACGGACTGTTTGGAATGTTGACAGACGCCGGAGAACCAATCAGCTTCGCAAAGCTCCGTAACGCGAAAAGTACGCGAAGCGGAGCGCTGTTACAGATATATATCTTTTTTTCAATGTTAATTTCTCAAAATCCACTGGAGCACATATATTGAGACCTAGCAAAGGCACATCGGGCTACCAGTCCCTAATATTTTGCCAAGTTTCGTGCAAATCCATTCAGCCGTTCGATTATTATTATTTTGTTTTTTTTTTGCCCCGCGGGGCCCTTTTAAAACCTCCACATCAAACCTAGGGGGTCAGCGAGGATCTACTATGCCCCCTTATAGTTATTTCCCCCTTTGTTTTGACCTCCTCTTGTCTCTCGATCCTACCGAGAGACAAGATGGCGGCCGCTACGGACTGTTTGGAATGTTGACAGACGCCGGAGAACCAATCAGCTTCGCTTCACAAAGCTCCGTTGCGCGAAAAGTCCGCGAACCAGTGCGCTGCCTGGTCCGCGCTTACAGATATATATCTTTTTTTAAACGTTAATTTCTCAAAATCCACTGGAGCACATATATTGAGACCTACAAAAGGCACATCGGGCTACCAGTCCCTACAATTTTGCCAAGTTTCGTGCAAATCCATTCAGCCGTTCGGGCTAAAAGTGAGGCCAACCGCCCTATGGAAAACTCAATGTTAAAAACACGTTTTGGGACCCCCCTTTTTTCTCGGCCCCCACTGGACGAACCCCCCCCAAATTTTCAAGGGCTGCTCAGAAACAAAATGTGCCATTTTCCTGAAAATTTCAGCCAATTCCGTCCACAAACGCCAAAGTTATTAGACATAGAATTTTCAAAAAACCCATAGAGAAAAAATCCTAACTATATATACCTACTGGCGACTGCCAGTAGGTAATATATATATATATATGTGTGTGTGTGTAAATTATTTCTTGATAAAATTGTATATTTTGTATTGGTCTATGTATGAATAAAAGAAATGAGTTTGAAGAATAAGGTTGACATTGTTTTTATAAGTTACAATAAAAATATACCAATTTCATAAAAACCTTAATGGAAATGGCATCAGTTGGTGGTCGAGGTGCCAGGCACTAAGAGACAATTTTGAAGATATTCAGGTCAGGTGGACATTCACATATTCTTTACTTGATGTTACAGGATCTCCATCCCTGTGCTTTTTCCTGCTTAGGAGGGGCTACGCTGGTTTCTCCAAGACATGATCCAACCGATGAAGGCCCAGGTCTTAACTGAGGTCACCCCAGATTGTGGAGGACTGTTTACAATCCTTTTGGGCATGACTTTCAATCCGGCAGGCTCCTGCAGATATACTTGAGCCCCAACCGCTTTAAATGGGTCGATGAGCTGTCTCAATTTCCATCTTTTTTCCATTGTAGCGTGGCCCAAATCAGATCTAAAAAATATCGATAAAGAGTCAACCCCAACTAGAGAATTAGGCAGGGTCTTAAAAGACAATACCTGTCTTAACAAAAAGTTCCCCCCAAAAAATCAAAATAGGCAGAGGATACCGGGCCTTGAGTCTTTGGGCTGTTAAAGGAAGCCTGTGCGTTCTTTGAACCTGGCAGTCCTAATCAGACAGATCCGGGAAGACTTTTTGAAGAAGTTGAACCACAAATGCTCGGGGGTAGGCGCCCTCCTTACCCTCCAGAACCCCAAACAATCTTAGATTGTTTCTCCATTGCCGTTTTTCTAAATCTTCAATTTTGGCTTGACAGGCCAAAAGCTGTAGATCGTGAGACTGCACGGTTTTCACTATAGTGGTAACTGACTCATCTGTCTCTGTTAGCCTACTTTGTAGCTCAGTCATGTCTCTTGTAATTTCGACCACTGTACCAGTCACCTCATCCAATGATAACTTAATACTAAGACAGTCTGCTCTAATCTGAGCATGATGGTACTGAGCCTCACGTCGTTATTCTTTTAAGGCCTGCAGTATTACCGCAAGAGACGGCTCTTTAGAAGGAAACTGCTCAACTGTCTCATGCACCATATCTAGTGAGGTTGGCTTAGTCTTATTGCCTAGCTCTTCAATGGGCCCGGGCGAGCTTTCTAAGCTGTTCCCATTAGAGTAGTTCACAGAGTTAGTTAAGGGTGTCACTTGTTCCCCAATAGTCTAGCTATTTTCATTATTCGCAGCGGTCTCCGCACATTGGCCACGAGTCAGGCCGAGGCCAGAACCAGATAGCCGAGATATCAGTACCTTGACCTCTCCCTTTGCTTGAACATATTTTCTTAGTGGGCTGCTCTCCATACCACCTCCCCTGCGAGCTCGAGAGCTATTGTGCCAGCTAGCCCCTTGCAAATCAGTCACTCTCTTCCGAGGTTTGGCTACTTTAAGATCTTTTTTACTGTTGTTTTTATTTTTGTTTCCAATAGAAGTATTAGGTGTCTTTTGTGGATCCCGTCGGTTCTTCCCTATGATCATGGCCTCAGGCGTAGCTTGGGATGTGGTTAAGCTCTTATTTTTTGATTTAGTGCCCAGATCATGGTGCGTGGGAGTCATACCGTGGCCACATAGTATACTTTTAGAACCATTTCCATCCACCTCAGGACTGGACACATTGCAGCACTGAGAAATATTACTAGGGCTCTCGCCATAGCATCTGACTCGTTATCCTTAGTACTTCCCGCCGCCACATCAGACACTTCTAGAATAGCATCCTCCTGAATAACTGAGGTCTCCCCTAATTCAGTGGTCTCACAATGGTCCAGCACTCTTGGTAGTTCGTCAGCATCATCAGATTCAGTCTCCCCTTCTGCGCACCCCGCTGGGTCCTCAAAAGATAGTCTGTGCTTAGCGGGTGGCTCCTTTGTATCTTTCTCCACAGCGCTACATAGTATAGATGCTATTGCATCCGCCGTTTGAACTAGAAGCTCACCCTCTGAAATTTATTCAGCAGTTTTACCTGCTTCCAGAAGCCGAAGTGCGGGTCCGCCAACTCGCATTGGGGCAGCTTTAGCTCCATTCCTCATGTTCGGCACAGTCAAGCCTTCTTCGCCCAGTGAGGGGGGGGCGTGCAAGCCCGCAGTCCTTGTAGCGCGAGCCGCTTTTACAGTGTTTTTCGGGATCGCCATACCACTCCTTAGCACTAACTCTGGAGAAGGAAGGCACGACGAGCAGAGCTCTGATCCATAGGAGCTGCAGGGGCCAGACAACCAGCAAACCCGCCAGCAGACCCGCCGCGGCGTCCGCCAATGCCGCCAGAGATTGCACCCGGGTCCAAGCATCTAAGTTACAGAGTCCGCCACAACGCGGGGGAGCAGCAGAGTGTACTTTCTAGGGAATCACCCGTTTAGGTATGTCGGCGCCTCAAACTTTGCGTCCGCAGCTTGCGATGATGAAAGCTACTGAGGTAGCCAGCCAGGAGCTTCACGGTGCAGCGAGACGAGGTGCCACTAATCCGCCATCTTCCTTCCCCAAGTGTTTTGTGTTTTATATGGCTCTAATAAGGACGATCCGACATTATTTGATATTTTCTTAGAATTAGTGGGTGGGCAGGAGGCGCTCGTTGTAATGGGAGATTTCAATTGTGTTATCAACTGTGGTATGGATTCTACTAACCGGCCACTTTCCCCAAGAATGACGAAGGTGAGGGCTTCCATTTTAGAACTAGGGCAATTGCACTCGCTGCAAGATGCGTGGCGCTCTCTATTTCCAACTTCAGCGGGGTACACGTACTACTCTATGCCACATCGGCAGTACACTAGGATCGACATAGCTTGGGTCTCAGATACCAACTTGATGGGGTCAGATATGGAGATTTGTCCTAGGATCACATCTGACCACAACCCCATAATATTATCTTTTTTGGCCAGCCCTATTCCTAAAATGGGCCGTTCCTTTTCTTTCCCACGCTATTTTGTTACGGACTCTGAATATTTGGCCTTTATTTCTAAGAACATTTCAGAATATCTTACAGATAATATAGGGTCTGCCTCGCCATGTGTGGTATGGGATGCTATGAAACCATTTATTCGGGGAACCACTCAACAGTTTGTTTGGCAACAAAATAGAGAACGGGAGAAACTAACCAAGGAAGCCTATCAAAGGCTTATTACTTGAGAGCTTCAACATGCTAAGGTTGTCTACTGCGAAAGGCAGATCAAGATTCTTTGTATGTCTCTTTTGGAGCACAGGGCCGCGCAAACAGGGTGCTAAAAGAGAAGGTAGCGGCTTGTTTTATTAAGCATAAGACACTGCAATATGAGTATAGGAATAGGATAGGGAAAGTCTTAGCACATCAGTTCATGGACAGCCGCCTTAAAACTAAGATTAAAGCTATTAAGGGCGAGGGTGGAATTTTATACAAGTGCCCCCAGGAGATCGCAATCAGTTTTCCATCTTCTACCAGCAACTATATTCTCCCGATCCAACACAAGACTTGACTGGCATGCAGAGCCATTTGAAGGCGAGCAATTTACCGACTTTGACAGAAGAGGATTCTTCTTTATTAAAGCAGGAGATTACAGTGGATGAAATTATGGAAGTGATCGGGGGTGGGGGGGGGCTTCTGCTAGGGAAGGCGGCTGGCGACTATGCTATCCCGGCTGAGTTTAATAAGTGGTGTAAAAACCTTCTGGCTCCGGTGTTTAGAGATGTAATTGCCCAAGTGGGGGTTACTGGTAGAGTCCCAGATTCATGGAATATGGCCAATATAATCTTTTTTCTAAAAAAAAAATAAAGCGCCAGAGGAACGGGAATCGTATTGCCCAATTTCTTTAATAAACGCAAACGCGAAGGTGTTTGCTAAGATATTGGCCACCTGGTTAGCTCCAATGATGGCCAGCCTGGTTTCTCCCCATCAGCATGGTTTTATTCATGGGAGAGACACCACTGCCCATGTCAGTGACGGCTTTTGATGCTGTGGGGAAGTTAAAAATCAACCTGGGCATGGTCTTATTGGATGCAGAAAAAGCATTTGACCAGGTGGCCTGGGAATATCTCTGGGCAACATTTATTGCATTTGGGGTTAGGGAAAAATTTCGGAAGCTGGTTGGGCTATATATTACAACCACATGGCCAGATTAAGATATTCTAATACTCAAACTACTCCTTTTTTTATTCGCTGTGGCACAAGACAGGGCTGTCCTCTTTCCCCCCTTCTTTTTGCTCTCTCTATAGAGCCATTTATTCAGGCATTACTAGTTAATAATATGATTTGCCCACTGAATATTGGACAGAGCCCCTTGAAACTCACGGCATATGCAGACGCTATTTTTTCTGTGGAGCCAAAGGAGGATATAGAGAGCATTAATAGGGAGGCAAAAAGGTTTGGTCTTTTCTCAGGCTACAAACTGAATAGTAATAAAACCCAAGCCCTTCTCAATTTTCTGCCGGAATCTCCGGTTTAAGGGGCTTGTCGGATTGCTACCTATTTGGGTGTAAGAATTTCGCCTAAGATCGAACTCATCAACTCATTAAATTACGATTTGCTACTAGCTGCTGTTACTAAGCAACTGAAGCTGTGGCATAAGCTCCCATTAAATATCTTATGTAGATGCAACGTCATAAAGATGTAGATACTTCCCAAGTTTTTGTATCTATTCAGGTCAATCCCGTTACGAATTCCTAACTCGTTTTTTAGTAAGTTGGGTAGCTTCATCTGGGGCTATAAAAATCAAGACGTGCCATTGGATTAATGAAGCTCCCATATAATCAAGGTGGTTTAGACCTCTCTGATTTCAAACCTTATTTTTGGCCCGCTTTTGTTGGCCGTTTGCGCAGCCTCCTGAATCCAGAGCAAACAGATTTTTGGCACTGGTTGGTTCTTGGGTCAGAGAGCCAGATGTTTTCATACCAAATCAATGATCCTAATTATTTGAAATGTGTATGGTTTAAGACCATTAGAGACTCTGCATATATTTGGAAGGGCATTAAAACCAGATCCTCTTTATCCTGTATACACAACAACCTCCCTCTTTGGGGTAACCTGATGTTGCCCGGAATATTTCAGGATGCTACAGCCCGCCAATGGGCCAGGTACGGTGTGTACTGTCTTGGGCAATTATATGATTGCAATGGCTTGAAGTCATTTGAGAACCTTCAGCTAATGTTTAATATTCCTCACCAGTAGTTTTTTAAATATATACAGGTCAGGGATTATTTTGTTAAAAACTTAGCTGTTCGGTGTGTTTCTGGTTCAGATATGTGGGAGTGTTTGTATGACCAGAACCGGAGTGCTATCATTAGTAAGGCTTATCAAATTCTTTGCCAGCCTAGAGCAGAGGACTGTGAGAAACTAGCTTCCAGATGGACCGAGGTCTTGGGGAAAAATATTGCTATAGAAAATGTGAAGATAGCCTTTGATACTATTGCCCGTTCTGTTCATTCAGCGAATTCACGACTGCAATTCCGGACACTTTGTAAACTAAGTCATACCCAGGAGAGGATTGTTAGATGGTCTCAAGGGGGGGGGGGCCAGACTGGGTGGGGTCCATGGAGGTACGCGTTATAATTGCCCCAAATGTGGGCTTTATGCTGCCAGTATTATCAACATGTTTGGTACGTGTCCTGCTTTAAGCCTTTTTTGGGATAAGATATCAGCAGCAATCAAACTTGGACTCGGTGCGATTTCATACTCACGACAGCTGAAAAGATGCTAGGACACAAGGAAGATTGTGGCCGGTATAGGTCTATAATGGCAATCATGTGGTTGCTGCCCGGCTGGCGGTTGCAAAAGCTTGGATCGCTCCCAAACCCCCCACTGTGATGGAATGGTGGCGAATTGTTAAAGAAACTGGGGAAAGGCGTTAGCTAAAGTAAGGGGTATCCAGGCCCTGAAAAAATACAGGTCCATATGGGGCTGCTTGGAAGAGGCGTATGGTTAACGGGGCGGGCGGGAGCTCTAGCCCGTAGTTCTTTGAGACCCTTCCGATATTGGTTTGCTTATAACCTTTTCTAAATGTATGTTTATGTAATACCGACTTTCATATGTATACTTGGCTGTGAAATTGCTCAGGAGAATTCTCACCTTCTATGTTATTGTGCTTATCTTTTTGACTGTACTTTTTGACTATATATATATATATATATATATTTTTTTTTTTAAGGAATCTTTTTAGTGGAGTAGTCCAATTTGCAGAACGAAGAGGATGGGGGCAAAGGGGGCTTCGGGGTTCGTGATGAATCTACAGTTAAATGGAGTCTCTTCCAGAAAGATAGTTACTGAATGTAAGTAAATTGTTCTTCAGAGAATTCGAACCACAGATTCCTCACCTTATAACTAGATACCAAAGAAATACCTATTCGAAGGTGGGTCTGATACTTTGCACAAACCATAAAGTCCTGTAGAGCCGTGTGGGCGAAGTGCCCCTCTCTGTAAACCAAGCTGTCCAGACAGTAGTGCTTCATGAACATGTGGAAGGACACCCATGGAGCCGCTTGGCAAATGTCCAGGACAGAAACTTCATGTGCCAATCCAGTGGTAGCAGCCTTGGCTCTGGTGGAATGAACCTTTAACCCTGGCTGCTTGGTAGCCAATGCGTAGCAGGTCTTTAAGCAGACCACGATCCAGCGAGAGATGGTCCTTTTCTAAAAAGGTTTTTACCTTCTTTGGTGTTGCAAACCCCTCAAAGAGCGGATTGTCCATTCTGTGTTCTCTGGCACGATTAGTGTAAAAGCTCAGCGCTCTTTTAGGGTGTAGGCGATGGAGTCTCTACTCCTCCATAGAGCGGTGAGGCGGAGCACAGATCGCAGATGAGGAGATGGTTTCCGATACATGTAATGGCTTCACTACTTTGGGAAAGGATACCCTAGTATGCTGAATGAGTTTGCCTAGCTAGACGGTGATATACATTGGTTTGACAAAGCGCTTGGAGCTCATTTACCCACTGCGCTGTTGTAATAGCAACGAGGAACACAGTCTTGAGGGTGAGAAGTTGTAAAGGACAGCTGTGTAAACGTTCAAAACGCCGCACACATCAAATATGGGAGGATCAGGTTAGGATTTCACTGCGGCATAACAAAGAGAGATGGAGGGAACAGATGCTAGAGACCTTTCAAAAAACGCTTCACAACAGGTGGCTTAAATAAAGAGGGCTGGTCTTGCACCGTAAAAAGTCGGTAAGGTACCCCATTTCAGCAGATACGCATGTCCATTTCTGATTTTTTTTAACAGTTGTACAGCAAGACTTCCTATGGACTGTGAAAATGTACCCTTTTCTAATTTTCGAACAGTGGTACCTTATCACCATTAGGGGCAAACTAATGCAGTGCTATCATAATATGACATCCCAATAGATCTGGCACTGGTGAGCCTGCAATACGTCTTGTTAATGTTTGCAAACATGCATTAGGCACCAAAGGTGTAAAAATAACAAAAAGAAGAAATGCAACGGTTAAAGATAGTGTGCATATAATTAAGAAAACAAATTCACAAAAAAAAACATGAAAGCAAAATTTAAAGTAGAGAATGGTCTACCAAAAAAGGAACGCAAAAAAGCACTGCCAATTAAAGTATAGGCCTACCAGCCCTGGCTCTGAAGTGGACTACTTTCGAGGTTGATGTGTGCATATGAACACTCAAAATATTGTCACTCTTATTGAAGGCAGCGAATGGCTGAAGTGCGCACATCCACTGCTCCATGCTCTGTGGCGGGTGGAAGTGTGTATGTGCATTTTTATTTTGGCAAAAATGAGGTTGGCAAAACAGTTAAAGCGGTCTCAAGCTAGACCTAAATACAGGATGTGACAACCTGTATCACACCGTTGCTTCACTTCCGTCTCTTTGTAAAAGAGCTTTAATTTCGGTCATTATGCTATTTTGTTACATTGTTTAAATGGGGCTATGCTATTACTTACATTAGAAGAATCAGTTCTACAACTGTAGTCTTTTTAGGTCGGGCTTAATAACATACATGCCACCAGATCTTATGTGGTCAACAGAAAAAGAGCTTTAAGAAACTACTGAAATAGAAGCTCTGGCTTCGCCCACCTGTTGATTTCTTTGAGTACAGCATTTGATTGAGCACAAGATTTGAGCTTCCAATAAAAAAACAGTGCTTGTGTTGCACTGTTGCCTTGTGGGAAAGCGTATGCGGAGTACAACGGAACAGAGTTGGGTTGGTTATTATGGCAAGCCACTAATCAAACCTACAGGTCCTATCTGATTATCCTGAAAAGTTACACAAAAGTCTGTAGGCCTGAAGGTTGTTTGTGAAAAGCATACTTTAAAGTAAATGGACGTTTAAGGGTAGATTTCTATTAAGTAAAGATTATAGACATGTATTCTTTTACTTGGGATATCAAAGGTTACTCTGGGTAAAGGTTTTGGTGTTTGCCCCCTCTGACACACCTTTGGGGTAGAAGGGTTGACATGTTGTCAAGCCCACTTAAAATGAGTTGTATTTTGTTTTTCTATCAGTATTTTGTACTTATTAGCAGTTATAAGACTGTGTGCCTGGTGGGAAATCTTATTTGCAGTACAGTTGGTCTGGGTTAGTTATAGTGGCAAGCCAATGATAACGAGCACTTGGATTGGTTCAGTAAGAACAGTTGAGTCAAATGTTCTGATTAGTTCATTATTGAAAAGTAAGAGAGTAAGGTTGGCCTGAATATTTATTGTAAAAAGCCTATGTTGGAGCCAATACAATTACACTTTGTTAACGCCTGTAAACAGGTATTTCTTACTTGAAATTGCACATACTAAATTTTTTGGTTAACCCCTGTGACAGATGGGGGTACACACTTTTTGTGACTGTGCACTGTGAGGGTGCCGCGCGCTGCGGGCTCTGAGCTTCATTGTCTGCCGCCACGGACTCCCTCATACTTCCGTCCGTTCGCTCCACATGGCCCTGGCCGTCTGCAAGCGGCTGTGGCAGCTTAAAGATGTTGACATCACTTTCCTGCTGCCACTGCTCCTGCTCCCTTTGCCGTTACTCACCCAGAACAAGGAAGCAGCAAGTGCCTACATTCTCATGGTTACAGCCACTTTATGGATCTCCGAAGCGATACCTCTTGGTGCGGCAGCGATGGTCCCAGCCTTTCTTTTCCCTTTGTTTGGCATCATGAAGTCGAGCGAGGTGGCTGCTGAATATTTTAAGGACATTCATTTATTGGTATTTGGAGTGGTGTATTTGGCGGCATCAATTCAGAAGCGGAATCTGCACAAACGAATTGCACTTTGGATGGTTCTGTCTGTCGGAGGCCAACCCGGATGGACACTGGACGACTCCTCTCGGCAGCGGACTCTGGACGGTGATTTAAGGTCTCCTCGACGAGGCTTCCCGGGGCTGCTCTCTCTGTGATCGAGGAGCCCACGTCCTCTGTGCAGTCGCAACCAGAGAGTGCTGATCGCCTTAACGCCCGACGGTGGCGTCTTGCACGTTAAAAACGCTGTGTCGGCTCCCGCGACCGGACCCCCCTGCAAGCTGACCGGGGATGGATTGGGACAGGCGCGGTTCGGCATCACCTTTCGGATCCATAGTGAAGTAGTGTGGCTCACTGGTTAGAGGTGGCAGACCCGAGAGCAGAGGACGGCCCGGGACCAGGGTTCGATTCCCAGCGCGGCAGGTTTCTGGACCAGGGTCAGCGGACTCGATAATTCTCTCGCCTCGGTGCCCACTCTGATCAGCGTTCACACTCGGCAACTCTGGGCATTAGCTTGCCTCATCTTCACTAACGGCCCCACCAGACCGCCGGGGATGCCTGGTCTCACCCTGGAGATACCCATTAAGGGACCATCTCTCAGGGAAGCCAGGAAGGGTTTCGCAGCGGTCGAAGCGCCTTGGGACCCTACGGGTAAGTAGTGCGCTATATAAATGCCTATACATACATACATACATCGAGCGCCGCATTGGAAGTTGGCGGCGCGATCATGCAGTGCGCCGTTCCCTGCGTGGACCCTCTTCGCCGGACTCTCCTTTTTCATCAGCGGGCCTCAGACGGAGGTTGGGTCCCTGGTGCACGCCTTTGTCGACCTGCGGGGACATCCCGACACGGACTTCTGCTTGGGTGGTTTTATTTGGCCATGATGACCTCAGCCTTGTAGCGCTCGACAGCCTGGCTGCCCTCTCCACACGACCCGGCGCGCTATCTCAGCTGCATCCACCGGTGAGCCCATCGATGCGCACATAATTTATGCCCGTGGCTCCTCTTTGGGGCCTCGATACCGGCCTAGTCTGCTCGGATCACCCGATCGGCTCCCCGCATTCTTTGCTGATTGTTTGGATCTGTGCTCTGGCAATGGTAAATCTTGGCCTGTTATTACGTGATTTTGTTTTTGTTCAATCGCTCTATCACAGCAAATCTCGTGCTAGACCACTTCTCCTGACTTTGGCTCTGCCAATCTACGTCAGCCACTTTCCCACAGGCAATTTCGAAACTAGGCTGTTTCCACTCTCAACTGGCAGCCATCTTGTAACGGTTACCGACTCAGGGGTATCCATCTGGGACCTGCGCCCCTCTGCTAATCTGGTGTGTTCCATCCTTCTGCCGATCTGCTGTTAATCATTGACTTTATTTTGCAGTAATTCAGGTCTCTTGAAATTGATTTAAACTGTAGTTTTCCTCCCATCAGCTGCATATCTATTTCTATACATAATGGGTGCTATAGTATATAGGATATACACTGCAAACTCTCGCTGGTTTTAAGACTAATGCTATCTCCTGACCTGTCATGTACACTCCCCCCCTACACCCTACCCCTCCCCGCTCTACTCTTCTCCACTTATCTGCTACTGACCTTTGCCCTCTCTGGTCCTGGCCCTTAGCCCCCACCCTGTCTATCGTTGAATTTTCCCTAGTCAAATTGAGACCTAGCTATTTTGTCTGATCCCGATGGAGCTACCTGGTTTAGCTAAACGGGAGACAGGTCGGGGATCTCCCTCCTTGGACATCACCTACCCAGTCGGTCTTTAGACAGACTTCCTTGCGTCTCTCCTGTCGTCTCTTCCTATATCCTCCCTCTATCTATGTCTCTCCCTCCCTCCTCTTTCAATTTACTGAGACTGAACTATTTTGACTGATGCCTGATGGAGCTACCTGGTTTAGCTATAGGGGAGATGGGCCCTGGATTCCCTCCTTGGTCGTCACCTACCCAGTCGGTCTTTAGACAGACTTCCTTTCGTCTCTCCCCTTATCCTCCCTGTCTCCCCTCCTCTGCCCCCTCCACTACTTTTTTTATTTTTTTTCTCTCCTTTCTCTCTGCTCATAATGTATTACCTAATTTTGTGATGTACTTTGTAATTGTAGATCTTTTTCTGTTACTTTGTTGATTTTCATGTAAAGCGCTCTGATACCTTCGGGTCTAGCCAGCGCTATATAAAACTCTTTCAATAAATAAATAAAAGTGATAACCCTTACTAGACACTCATAGGTGGGCCGTTCAGGTTTACTTGTCTGCCTGGCTCTTGTAATTTTAAAAAAACCTACAGAAATACATATCTAGATTCAAACATTTACATGATTAGTGGGACTTTGGGTCAGCTCTAATCTGCCACTGGTCTGTTTGGGTATTATTCACATTCTGCTTCTGCCAATGACTGCCTACACCATATGGAAATGGTGTGCCCACTTCTGCCACTTGCTCTATTGCCTTGTGAGTGACAGCAGTTTGCCTGATCATAAGTACACATGTCTCATAATGAGTACATGAGTGTGCTTTAGGGCTTTTGGGCCAGTTCAAACAATCAAAAAATACTTTTATTTGATTTCATTAAAATCATAAAAGGGTGGACGTTCCACCATGTTTCATAAAACCAACAATCAACATTTTAAAGCTGGAAGTTAAATAGAGACAAGAGTTGTAGGAGGGTAATAAGACAAAAAGGGTTTGAAGCTAAATTGTGTCAACAGGCGGTAAATTAAGAAATTAAAACATTTTTATGCTTCCTTTTTCCAAGAGTTTGTGACATAATGAAACCGTCCTGGACATATAGCTGCTTATACATTAAAAAATTATATGATCAGAGCAGATAAATAGCCGTGTACAATAATTTTCAAGCTGCTTATGTTAAATTGCTACTTTTGTCCAGTTCTTTTGCCGCCATTTTCCAAAAGTTTATGGCTCTACATGAATGGACGTTCCTCCGAGGCATTTTATAACTGCCGCTCTGCATGTCCTTATTTGTGCGTTTCTTAGTGCCTCTCGCAAAACAGATTTCCTGGTTACTAGTAGTGCTGGGCAGATACATAGGAGGTGCAACAAAGACTCGTCCCCCTGTCCACATAGCTGGCATGCTTTAGTTGGCCATATGTGTTTCCATTTGGGGGTTAGGTCCTTCTTAGGGTATACCCCCAGCCTCAACAATGTCAAATAAGGAGGAGCCTAGCTCGAGGACGGAATGGCCGCCTTTTAGCTCGGCTCCGTCGGCCCTCCGGCTAACCTCGACTATCCTGCAATATATCCTGCACTGCCACGATACTTCAATACAGAATTTGAAATTTAAAGATCCACTCTTACTCACCGTCTGGTCCGGAGGTTCCTGTGTGCTGTGGGTCCGCAGCTGTGCCCTCGGTGAGATTGGGGCCTCCAGGCACCCGAGTCCAGGACCTCGCCTGCGGGACCCAACCGGCGGAGAAGAGATTGCCGGCCCCGGCCGCGAAAGTGAGCCACAGGTGGGAACCGTTATGCGTGTGCCCCGGAGATCCTGAACCGGCCCTGACGACTGGGCCGTGCGGCTGGAGGGGGACGAGATGTGTTGGGGGCTGACCGTGTGAAGGGGACCCTTCGCCTTTGTCCTGTCCGGCGACCCTGAACCCCGCGCCTGGCTCTCGCCTGTGGGGCCTGCCACTGTTCGGAGGGGGGAACCCCCCCCTCTCCCCCCCATCGGGCGCTCGCTCATCCTGTGCCGGTGAGGCCGTTGTTGGGAGCCTCCGGAGGTCTGTAAAGTCCTCCATTTGGGAACTGTTTGGGGGCCCACGGTGGAGTGTGGGGCGGCGAAACTCACAAGATGGCTGCCGACAACGCGGGGGATGCTCCGCTCTGCATTGGCGCTCCTTACCGGCCGGATTGTGCGGAGGCCTGGGTCTGTGCTCGGGCGCCCACGCCCGGAGATGTTCTGGACGCCTTGATGTCATTGTACGCTGTCTTGACCCCCGGTGCCTCTGCCGACCCCATGCGGCTCGCCGCCATTTTGGGCCGCCGCTCTTCCATGCACCCCTATCGTCCTGATGCCGCCATTGCTTCGCCCCCTTCGGCTGCGCCAGGAGTTGCTGTTGTTGTTCTTCGGCCGATTGATGGGCCGGTGACTTTTGACCCTCTGCCTCCTCACCGCCTGGATTTCGAGGACTTCCACACGCCGCGGAGATCTGCTCCTTCCCGGATACCTGGGTCTTATGGTGGGCCGCTGTTCGATCCTGCTTCGTTAGATTCGAACTTTTGTCCTGGAGGGGTACCTTTGTATTGTCGAATTGCACGTCTGGACTCCGGCTTGCCTTTGCTTGCCCTGTCGTTGCTACTACAATTGACTTGCTTTATTGACTTTTTGTATTCCCTCCGTACGAAGGCTCTCCCTGATTTATATCACTGCCGTGACTCTGGACAACATTACGATTATTTTGTGCTGGGTGGTCCGCTCCACATTCTCCTTTATTGGGTTGGTTTCGTGGTTAAGAAGGGTTGGGGGTGAGTTGTACGACATGATAGTTTGCTGGTTCGCTTGCCCGTTGCACTGATGTATGTACTCCCTGAGACGGTGAATCGTTACAATCTCTTCCTCCTCCCCCGCCCTGTGATTTTTGCTGTATGTGAAGATGTAGTATTGACTTGATGCTTATTCATTCGTAGGTCGGGGGAGGGTCGCGGCCGAATGTGTTTGCTCATATCCTCTGGCTCCTCCCTCACATTTATTTTAGTTTTGTATCTCTTCTCCTCCTCTTTTTGTCTTCTTCCTCTACTCTCCTTTTTTCACTATATTTCGGGTTTCGGATTAGGGCGACAGGCACGCTGTTTGGAGGGTAGGCCGTAGCCTTCTGCAGGGGTGCGGGGTGGGACGGGTGGGCGGGGTCTTTCAGATGGTTTCTTTTGGTTCTATGGCCCTTTTCTATCCCTTTTTAGAGGTGCCGCTTCTGTCCTCGCTTCTCAGGCATGAGTGGGTTGGGGTCTGTTACTATGCCACTTTTATCGGTCTCGATGCTTCGTCGCGACTGCCATACCCTTCTTTTTGCCAGCTCTTCACTTTCTTCTGTACTATTAGCCGCGGGTTGCCTGGCCCGGGGTGGCGCCCATCTTGCACGATTGTGTTTCTCCTTTTATACTTCTTATTTTGTTCTTTCTCCTTCCTTCCCCCCCTTTCTGTCCCCCCTTTTTGGTTTCCTCCCCTTTGTTTCCCCCCCCCTATTTTTCCCCCTTCCCTTTCCCTATCCCTCCCCCCCCCTTCCCCCCCCCTCCCCCTTTTTCCCAGGCTCGTATTGTTAGAAGTGGGTTAGGTTCGTACATTTTATCCGTTCCTCTTGCCTCTGTTAGCTGTTATTGGGTGGGGGACATAAGATCTTGGTAGCACTTGTATGCTTTTCCACTATATTTTATGTTTATTCTGTGCTGCGATCGACTAGTGCCCTTACATCCTCCTCCCCCCCCACGCCCCCCCCCCCCTCCTCTCGTTTCAGCATGGGTGTATTCCTGTTTCTGGGTTAACCCGTATTTGTGAGTCAGTCATGAGCCTTGTCCCCTTATCATAAAATAGACCTCTTTGATCCTGAGATTGGGCCGTTATTGCCACTTATCCCATTTCTAGCATTGTTTAATTATGTTTGCTTGCCTGCCAACTGGCCTTGTGTCGCTTATTTTGATTCTTGATCGTCTTTGACTTGTGGCCGGCCGGATTGGTTGTAGGCCCGCACATGTTTATCCTAATGATGCAAATAAAGGTCTTCAAAAAAACAAAAAAAAAAAACAATGTCAAATAATGCTTTTTGTTATATGAGAAATGTGCAGACAGATACTGTTGAGGTTTAAGAATCTGGTACGATTGTATCACTGCCCAAGCGTGATTTTTTTTTGCGATAGCAGTTTTATCGGTTAGTAGCGATGTTCGTTTGATCATATTATTCACGACTTTTTAAAATCCAGAGAACGTTGTGATGGTCAACCAAGCATCCTCTAACTGTAGTGCCTGGAGCGAGTTTTTTAACACTGATGTAATAGAGTTTTTTAGCATAGTTTGCATTTCTATCTCCAGCCAACAGCAATGTGCTAAAGTGTTCTCTTCTGCAGCTCTCATCCTCCAGTAATATTTAACTAGTGCGCCTTGTCTGGCTGGTTGCTGGTTTTTTAATCCATATTCCAGTCGGATTTGGGCTTGCGAGATAGATCGGGGAATTAAGAGCAAGCGCTTGAATAGGGTGGATTGTGCTGTGTTTAGTGCTGCGGCGTCTTTGGCATTCAATATTTCTGAGCAGTATGCGATGAAGGGTATAAATTTAGCAGCGATTACCTTGAGCAAGTGCCCTGTTGAGCAACCTGAAAGCTTTTGATGTAGACTTTTAAATGCAAAGAGCAGTTGTTTTGCTTTCAAGCGGCCTTGGTCAAGATGTTGTGTGTAGTTGAGGTGACAATCCAGTTGGAAGCCTAAGTATTTATACGAAGACACCCTGATTAATGGTTTCTCATCTAGTTTCCAGATAAATTTAGTTTTTTTACTTGTGGAATGGTGTTTGGAGAAGCACATCACCTTCGATTTTTTATGGTTGATCGTGAGTTGAACTGAAGTGAAGTAGGCTCCAAGTTTGGAGATGTGTCACTGCAGACCTAGTGGGGTTTGTTCTAGTAAGTCTATATCGTCCGCGTATTGAAGACTTGGAATTTTGCCCAATCTTTGGGGGTCAGCTTGAACAAGTTGGAGGTGTTTATCTAGGTCTGCGGTATAAATATTGAATAGGCAGGGGGCAAGTACACACCCCTGTTTTAGCCCGTTAGATGTTGCAATCTTACTAGTTACGCTGCGCCAATCTCCTTTCCTTATTTGGACTCATGTGTCCGAGTACAGGTTGATGATGGCCGCCAAAAGCTTAATTGGTACCCCCCAGCTTTGCATCTTAGCCCATAATTTGGCTCTCGATATCTTATCGAACGCAGCTTTGAGGTCTATGAAGCAAGCGTACACGGTGTTTGAATTTGATATGGCTTTATTAGCTAAGAGCGTGACTGCAGAGATGTTTGTGAGGGTGCCCATCCCTGCCCTGAATCCAGTTTGAGTGGTAGGAATAAGGTTTGACTGGCGAACCCAATCCTCTAGGTCTATCAACAGGTTTGAAGCTTACATTTTTGCCTCCACATCGATTAATGCTATAAGTCTGTAGTTGGTTGGGTCTGAGCGTGCGCCCAGCTTGGAGATTGGGTTTAGGATACTACCTCACCAGGAGTCGGGAAGCGTACAGGACACAAGGGCGTGGGTGAAGAGAGGGGTCAGGAGACTGGACTAAAATGAAGGGTCGTGACAAAACAGGGCATTTGGCAGGCCATTAGGTCCTGGTGCTCCCGCCGTTTTCAACTTGTTGATGGTTTTAAAGACTTGCTCTTGTGATATCTGCGGGGAGAGGTCGGATGCGTTTAGACTTGGGGTGTCATTAACTGGTCCAGCATTGATATCCCCTGTTAGTATTTCTTGAGTTGGAATGCCTAGGGATGGAATTTCATTATATAAATGTTCGATGTGGGCTCTCCAGGTGTCCTCCATTACATCCGAGTTGTGATGTCGGTGCCTTCCATTTATTAGTTGGTTGATGTTTCCCAAAAGAGTTTTGAATCTCTTCGTTTGCTAGTATGGAGGAGTTTTGCCCAGGTTTGTTCATTGTACATTTTCTTGGCTCCCCTGATGTCCCGTTTTAAGTCTTTTTTTGTTCTGGATAGAAGTAACAAATATCCTGGGAAGATTCTGGATTCCTGTTTCTTAACTGTCTTATATATTTATTCAAACACTGCTTTTGTTTCAGCAAGTTGTTGGTGAACCAAGGTGCCCCAGGTTGTCGTCCGGTTTTATGGCCTTTAGTCAGGGTTGGGAATATGTTGTGTAATTCATGAATGAAAGACTCCCAGGACCTTGGGCACAATGCTTCTGATATGACGTTCTTTAAGAGGCTAATGCATTTGCACATGATATCGTCGATACGTTCACATTTCCAGGTTAGCCGTTTAAGATTGTCACTTTGGGTTAATTGGGACATTGTTTTATTTTTAACTGTAGTTGCCATGTTTCTATGCAGCATGAAGGTTTGGGGTAGGTGATCACTTTCCGCTCTTTCAATTATTTGAAAGTTTGTGATCTGTGAAATCAGCTCCTTGTCCACGAATGTGCAATCTATTGTGGATCTTGATTTTTGAGTTACCCTGGTGAAGGCCGCCAGGTGATCGATCTGGCCTTGTCCATTAAGCTTGTACATTGAGAGTTCCTCTAGACGGGCCGAGCATCTCTTGCCATGTCTATTGCTTCGATTTGGGGCTGATAAATTGCCTACTGTACTTTCTTTGGTGTTGTGCAGTAGGTTCATATTAAATCTCCTGATAGTATTATGTTAGCATCTGAGAAAGCGAGTTGGATTGTTTCTAATGTAGATGTTAAGTTCTCAATTCTTGACCTCTTGATTGGTGGCAGGATGTATGTAGATGTTCAATATTAACAGGCTATTGTTGGACGGGAACTCAAATTTTGTACATTGCATCCAGGACAATTTGAGATCTATTGCTGAGGCCTGCCATGGAATGTCAGTAGAAATTTTGGAAAAAAAAACAGTTGATGAACAGAATGCAGAACAATGTCATACATTCACCCCAGTACAGAGATCTGGGCCTAAATCCATCGTTTTTTTGCTCACCAAGCCACCCCAGTTCAAATATGGCCATATGCAAATCAGCCTTGACCCTGTGCCTCATGGGAATAGTCCAGCCCGACCTGCCAAGTCATGTCTTTCCTGGACCGGAATCAAGCATCTTAGGACCGGTTTCTGGCTATCAGCCGTCATCAGCCAGGATAGCTTGACTCCAGTGGCGTGGAGAGCACGGGACTCACGTCGGAGCATACCCGTCCCACTCGGGGTGACAAATGCAAAAACAACAGTTGATGGACAGAATGCAGAAAAATGTCATACATTCACCCCAGTACAGAGATCTGGGCCTAAATCCATCGTTTTTTTGCTCACCAAGCCACCCCAGTTCAGACATGGCCATATGCAAATCAGCCTTGACCCTGTGCCTCATGGGAACAGTCCAGCCCGAACTGGGGGTGAATTTTCTGCCATCGTGCAACATTCCTTCCATCAATAATTGTTGTTTTTGCAGTAGAAATGTTGGGCCAGTTCTTTAGTTTTACATTTTTCTCATTTTAGGTCCTGTTTAATGTATTTCCTATTATTAGTGTTATTTTCTCAGACTAGCCTGCAGCTCTCCAGATAGTGCTACAGGGCCACTTGCTCTCTGCTCATTTCACCTGCAAAGCAGAGCATCCCACGGGGCCACTGCTTCTAAAACGGTGGCCATCTTGGAATGGTATTGTTCATGGAGTATCAGTTTTAAAATTCAAAGAAGCCTGCCATATTTAGATGCATTCCAGCACCCATTTTGGGTTGATACAAAAATTATACACTATGCTCCATGCCATTATCATTCTGCAGCGTTTCCTGAGAGGCCATCTTGGAATGGTATTAGGCGTAGTGCATCACTGTTTTAGTGCTCCAAGATGACGAACACTTGGCTTCTAATGGTGGCAGCCCATTTTGTAAATAAAAATAATACACTGTACACTAACACTGCAGCAGCTGCCTGCTGCTACGTTTAATTTGATTTTTTATTTTAAGCATATGCTCACAACATTTAAGCGGTGGTATGCTTTTATTTTTCTATTTTTATTCATTAATTTATCTTGCATGTATTTGTTCAGTTTGTGAGTGTGTGTTTTACCGTTGATGAGAAAGAGTATGAATGCAAGAACGAGTCAACAGGTGGATGAATTGATGCACACGAGCGAGGATGAGTGACAGAGGACATGTACGGAAACTCACTAGGTGCATGAACCCATAAGGGAAAGTGATAAGCCACACCTACTGGATTTGCAAATGCTTTATTGTCACTGCTTTGGATTCCAAGCCATGCCACTTTAGGAGTAGATGAAAATAATTCAGGGCAGGCACCTTCTAATGCCTCTATTCTTACCCTCCCTCAGCAGAAGGGGTAGCTCTGAGCTTCAGCAAGAAGTGCAAGTCTTTATTTTGCAGACCTGTTGGCCTCTGCATATCCACCCTCTAGTTCAGGAGTCGCCAACCATTTCTGTAGTGAGAGCTACATCTGGTCACCGAAAAGCATCATGAGCTACCATCTAATATATGTGTGTTAGATAATGGTACATAAAGTCCACGTAACATAAAACACTGCCTCTAGATTATCCCAGTCCTGCTCTAGTGAATATACAGTATTTAGTCCTAATAAGATATAGCAAATGTTCTTGTGGGGTCCCCAAGGATCTGCTTTGTACCATGTTTATGAATCACACTCAGAGTTGTGAGTCTACTTAAGACTTGTGTACTCATTACTGTGCAATACAGAAGCAGACACTGCACATTTTGCGAATTGGGGCACAAAGCACCATAAGCAAAAATACAGTCTGTGAGGCCCATACAGACTTCATAGCCATCTACATGTAAACATATCTCTGCAGTGGCCTTCACACTTTACAACAGTCGGACAATAAAATTAACATATGAAGAGATTGATTTAAGAAGTTAGGCAATCATTAAACAAAGGGAGAAGGAACAGAAGAAAAACCAAAATAGAGCAATGGTAGATGGAAGAGAAAGAAAGGAGAGGTAAAAAAAGAAAAGGAAGTAAGGGAGGAAAAGTGAGGAAGAAAAAGGAGGAGAGTAAGAACGCAAGAGACAAAGAAAGAAACTAAGAGGAGGAGGAGTGAAATGCATGGAAGAAGGAAAGAAAGGAATAGACAAAGCCATTGAAAGAGAAAAGGATACAAAAGAGAAAAGCAGAAAGAAAGGGGAGTGGATGTGAGAGAAAGGAAGGGAGAGAGAGAGAGAGGAAGGTAAGGTGAAGGACAGCATGACAGAGAGAAGAAAGAAAAAAGATGAGAAAAAAGAGGACAAGGGAAAATGAGAGAAAAAAGATATGCGAGAAGGCAGATAACAGAGAAAGAACAAGAACAAAAAAGGAAAAAAGAAAAGCAACAGAGGCTAAACAAAAAACCAATAAAAGAGAAAAGCAAAAAATGAGTAAAGAAAGAAACAGGAAGTGAAAGGAGAGGAATATAGAAAGTGGCAGGAAAAGTTAAGACTGAAACAAGAAAAGAACATTTCAGTTAGAAAAAGTGAAGGGGGGGCGTGGCTAGGCGCCGAAGGAAATGGCCGCCTGAATCCCCAGCTCCGCCGGGGCCGTCAGTGTCCCGTTATCAATCCACACTAAATCCTGGCTAGGGGACTAATCGAAGGCAACCCCTAGCTCCCCCAGGCCGGGTAACTCATCGGACCGATTCCCAGGCACTGCGAACCTTCGGAGGCTCCGTGAGGTGGCCGACGGCCAGCAGCGGCGACCCGGCGTCCCACCCCTGGAGCCCGGGAGCGGCCGCCTCTGCCACTCGAGGCCCCGGCTTTCGGCCTGCCGCGGTTCGCGGCTTGAGAGGCGCGAGGACTGGGGCGTGGCCTCCGCAACGGCGCGAAATCGCCGAGGCGGCCGGCGGGACCCATCGGACCCAGGAGACCCGCACACCGGGACCCGGACCTCCAGATACCACCTACTCGAACAGTAAGGAGGGCTGCTGCACATTGCGCCGCTACCACAGAGGGTGCGGGAGGAGCGACCGGCCTGTGCTGCACACATCCTTGCGGGGAGCTGTCGCCCCCGAGCGCTACACTGGGAAGGCCCCAGAGGTCGGACACAGGCCTGTGATTGTGGAGGTGGCTGGTCGTGGGCAGACAGGGGGACCGGCCGAAAGTGACAGCGGCCCTGAAAAGGACTGGGATAGCGACGGAGGATCTCGGGGCGCCCCCCCTACAGCTCCTGTACCGTATGTACAGTTCTGACTGCGGACAATTGGAGGTGAGGAGTGGACCAGATCTGGCGACAGCCCGGAAGAAGGTGGGTGGCGGACCCTCCGACCCCAGGGGCACCAGAGCGACCATGAGACCCAAGGGGGGCGTAGTGTCTCAGACCAATAAACTTGATCAATATACGGTGCCCAAAACGCAGACGCAGTCCGGAGGGGCGCCGAAGAAGGTCTCGGAGCAGGCGGAACCCTCCCTAAAGTCTATAATGGCGGCAATCCAGACCCTCGGTACCAGCCTCGAAACGAAGATGGACAAAATCACCATCGAGGTGAATCTGCTCCGCACCGACTTGGGAAAGACCACGGATCGCTCGAAGACCAACGAAGTGGATATTAAGGCACTCCAGGAGTCGGAGAAGAAGCTTGAAAGCAGAGTCAGTGAGCTTGTCCACCAGCACCGACAGATGGCACTTCGGCTCGACGACCAGGAAGGCAGGGCTCGGAGGAGCAATATACGCGTGGTGGGCGTAGAAGAAGAACTTGAGGGTGACCGCACGGAGCTCTTTCTCGAAGACTTAATACTCCGCCACCCTAAACCCAAGAGGCTCTCCAAATTATTCACTGTGGAGCGGGCCCACTGAGCCCCGATTCCGAAACCCAAGCCTGGAGCCCCACCGCGAACAATCATTGCCAAAATATTCAATTATCGAGACCGGGATGCGATCCTACAGGCTGCCAGACAACATGGAGACCTGCAGTATGAGGGATCCACAGTAAGGTTCTTCCCTGACTTTACGCTCCAGGTGCAACAGGAGCGGCGCTCCTTCCAGGGGGTTAAGGCGGCACTACGTGATCACGGGGTGCGATACATGATGTTCTTTCCCGCTAAACTGAAGATTATACAAGGCGGCAAGTCCCATTTCTTCACCTCGCCAGCGTCGGTGCAGGAGTGGATTGACACAACGTTGGCAGAGGCCCATCCTCTTCAAAACAGCGGACGGTAGAGAGACAACGGACAACCGTCACCGGGATCGGCGACGGGGGCAGCTGAGGCTGGTGTGCAGAGCCAATGATCCTGACGTTCGAGGTCGAACAGTCCCCGCTGGGACTCACCCGGAGATAACACAGCGCGATGAAGCGGCAAGCACTGGACTTGGAAGCGGCAGGACAGTAATGTATACTGTGTGACTGTTTGTGTGCATGGGCACTTCGAGGGGACAGTGTGGGGCCTGCCCACGGTTTAAGGGACGGGCTCCCCTAGAATACTATTACACCCCTGGCCTGGGGGTCTGATTGACCTGGGACACTGCGGGAGGGCGGCCGGGACGGAGCTGGCCACGTTAATCCAGAGTTAGAAGTTCCTCGGTGTCTCACCGGGGTAGGGTTGGGTGACAGGCGCTCTGCTAATTGGGGTGGTGGGTAGTTTGGAACCCACGGAGCAGGGGGCAGGGAGGGGGGGTTTTGTTTTCACAGAGGTGGGCGGGATGTGGGGGGTCGACATGGGGAGGAGAACGTGGCAACTGTCAGATGTTCAGATTAATGTTTGCACTGTTAGCCCTGTTGGGGGGGGCCCCAGGGTGGGCTCTGGAGTTGGAAAGTTTAGCTGCTGGGGGGGATCCGGGGAGGGACGGGAAGTACTGGTTATGTTTTGGTCGTACAGAATTTATGTCCGTGAAAACTTTACTGGTTCAGGAGTGCTGAGAAGGGGCTGCTGTCAAAGTAATGGTTATGGCTAGCAAATGGGAAAAGAGTCTAAAAATATTGAGCTGGAATGTGAATGGACTTGGGGACAGGCTTAAGCGTACTGTAGTCCTGCAATTCATTAAACGACACCAACCTGACATAGTTATGCTGCAAGAAACTCATTTACTGGGAAACACATGCCAGGCCCTTAACCGGTGGGGTTACACGCTCGCCTCACACTCCGGCTTCACATCAGGCTCAAGAGGGGTGGGAATCCTCATCCGCCGCTCCTTGCCCCTCCATATCGATGGCACTAAAACTGATCCTCAAGGCCGCTTCACGGTGGTCACAGGCAGGTGGGAGGGGTACGTGTTGAACTTGCTCTCGGCGTATGTCCCGCCGGGCTTGCAGGCCTCGGCCTTTGCAGACTTGGGCAAATTGTTACTCACCCTCCCCGAAGGTCAGTTGGTCCTGGGAGGGGACTTCAACTCGGTGGTGTCGGGCACGGTAGATAGACAGCCCTCCAGAACCATACCCCAAGGGCAGCAATGGTTGGCTGAGTTTCTTGAGGCCTTTGGTCTCACGGATGTCTGGCGCCACCTTCACCCCACAGAAAGCCAATTCACCTTCTTCTCTGGGCCACACCACACCTTCTCACGACTCGACTACATCCTCACTGTCCTACAGCATCACACTTTAGTGCGTGAGGCAACACTCCTTCCAAGAGGCATATCGGACCACTCGCCGGTAACGACGCACATTACATTCGGAGAGAGGAGGGAGGGATGCGTGGCGCCGATAAGCCCCTGGCACCTGCGCAATGATGACACTCGGGGGAAAATCGAAACCTCTATCACTCATTACTTTGAAGAAAATGAGGATTCCGTGGACTCCCCTGTCACGGTATGGGAGGCGTTTAAAACGGTGGTAAGGGGGGAAGCGCTGTCCATCATCTCTGGCAAGCGGAGAGAGCAACGCAGAGAAGTCACTACAGCTGAGGCGGAGCTGGCGGAGCTCGAGGCACAAGCACTCGAGACAAAGGGGAGGGCGGCCAGACACAAGTGGCAACTCAAGCTGGCGGAGTATAGAGCACTGGTCTCCCAGGAGGCCCAGACAGTAGCTAGACATAAAATGGGTAGACTATACGACCAGGATGACAAAGCCGGAAAATTAATCGCCTGGCCTGACAAAAAGCAGCAGGCCAAGAAGACTGTGCCGCTAATACATAATCAATCAGGGGAGATTCTCACTGAGCCGAGGGAAGTGGTGAAGGAATTTGCCAGACATTACAAGCAGGTCTATACTAGGGTGTCTGACCGCCCGGAGGAGGACTCTATGGCCCTCCTCGCCGATATCCGAATGCCATGTCTGTCGGACGTGGAGAGAGACACCATTGATAGCCCACTCACTGTGGCTGAAATACAGCAAGCAATGATGGAACTCCGACCCGGGAAAGCGCTGGGCCCTAACGGTCTCCCGATCGAACTGTATAGGATTAAACCTGAGACAGTTAGCAAACATCTGAAAGCCATGTTTGACACTAGCAGAAAGGATGGAATACTGCCACGAGACCAGCGCATCGCTACAATTGTGGCTATCCCGAAGGAGGGGAAACCGGTAGAGTCTTGTGCCTCCTATAGGCCGATCTCCCTTCTCAACGCGGAGCCCAAGATACTGGCGAAAGCACTCGCTAATCGGCTTAAACCAATACTTAATACACTGGTACATCCCGACCAGTCAGGCTTTATGCCACACCGAAACACGGCCCTAAACATCAGACGCCTGCACGGGGTGATCGGCCACCGCCATAACTTGAAGGAAGACGCAGTTGTGGTCTCACTGGACGCCACCATGGCGTTTGACACCCTGGAGTGGCCGTATATGTTCGCTGTCTTGCGGAAAATGGGCTTTGGGCCCCATTTTGTGGAGTGGGTTCGTCTCCTCTATACGGAACCCCTGGCGCAGGTCCTAGTGAACAATAAGTTGTCGGAAGTCTTTACTTTGGAGCGAGGAACTCGACAGGGCTGCCCCCTCTCTCCTCTCCTGTTTGCCCTCTCCCTTGAACCACTAGCGGCCTGGATCAGACACGACGTCTACCTTCATGGAATAGAATGGGCGGACGGATGGGAAGACAAAATATCCCTCTATGCGGACGATATCCTCCTCTACCTCTCTAAGCCACGACGGTCAATCCTTGCGGCCCTTGATATTTTCGCGAACTTCGGTCGGAATTCCGGTTTCGGCATCAACTGGAGCAAATCGTGTCTATACGTCCTCAGCGGGGATCCCCCGAAACTCCCTGACACTTGTCCCATCGCAGTTGCTGAGGACGGCTTCAAATACCTGGGAGTGTTCGTATCGAAGGACAAGGGCCTGTCCTACGAGAGGAATCTCCTACCTCCCCTCCGGCGTCTCCAACGAGAGGCCAAGTCCTGGCAGGGCCTCCCATTATCGTTACTAGGCCGAGCTGCCTTGTTCAAAATGATGGCGCTGCCCAGGTTCCTCTACGCCCTTCAAAACTATCCGGATAAGTTGCCTAACGCCTACTTTACAGCAATCGAGGCAGCTCAGCGCACCCTCCTGTGGGCGGGAGCCCCGCGTATCGCTCTTTCAAAATTATCACTGGGGTGGTACGATGGTGGCATAGCCCTACCCGACATTCGCAAGTACTACTGGGCGGCTCATCTCACCGCGATAAATCAAGGGACTTACGGGGACGGAAATGATCCGGCCTTTGGGATGGACAGGTGGCAACTCCCTGGGGGGAATTATGAAATAGCTCTATACTCTACCCGGAGCAAACTTCGCCTTACAGGACCGACACAACACTCAGTGCAGATCTGGCACACAGCACAGAAACAATTGGGATGGTCGGGGGTCCTCACCATGGCTACACCACTCTGGACGTCCGAAAAATTAGGCAACCTGGGTCGGACCAAAGGGTTCAGGAAATGGGACCTTATAGGCATCTCCCAAATAAAAGACATCTGGGGACCTGAGGGAGTTCTCACATTTACTCAAATGCAGGCCACATATGACTTGTCGCGCACCGAACACTTCAGATACCTACAGGTGCGACACGCCCTTCAGACACACATTCCACCTGGCACTACACTGCCACAGAGTTCCCCTCTGGAAGACAGGCTGTTAGACGGGATCATCCCAGAGCACGCCATATCTCTCACGTACAAAAAGCTGATAAATAATTCCTCTGACCTGCTACTACCCTTGAAAGAGAAATGGATTGCCGATGGGTTGGAAATTGATGAGGAGGAATGGAGGTCTGCTTTGGCCTCCCCTCGTGAGGTGGCCATTTCTGCCCGCCTGCGCCTAGTTCAACTAAAAATCCTACATAGAATTTATATCTCCTGTACGAGGCTGCAACTGATGAGAAAGGGTGGAGATGGACTCTGTCGCAGGGGATGTGGTGTAGCGGGCACCTTCTTTCATATCCTGTGGGGATGCCAGAAAATGCAACAGTACTGGGGGAGAGTGGTGCGATGCATGCAGGAGGTATGGGAGGTTGAAATTAGACCTGAGGCCAAGAAATGTCTACTCAACATCTGGGAACCCACTGACCTGTCGCACAGGGGGAAACTGTGGGTGACACTTGGGCTGGTAGTGGCAAAAAGAAACATAGCGAGGCTGTGGGGGGACCCTAACCCGCCGAAACTGAAAGACTGGCAAAGTGGCATGGACTGGTGCATGCTACAGGAGAAGACAGTATATGTGTGGAAAAGTAAATTTTGCCATGTTCTGTGTCCCTACGTGTTCCCCATGTTATGTTATATGTGCACGATTAATATGCATATGTATTCCCCATGATCGATTAAAGACGCAATTACAGTTGTATCCATCTCTAGTATGCCAGTTTCCAGTCCTCGTGAAAGCTACGAGTATTAGGCCTATGTAAAGCTACGTTGCCACGTTTCTCAGTGTGCACGTTATTTCATTGTAAAGTCCCTGTTTCTAGGCCTCAAAAGGGCCCGGACTCAGATTCAGCTCCTGTCTCCTGAACCCTCGCCGAGGAGCGATACAGCCCCCACCTGTATCCCTGACCCTTCACTTACTTCCTGCCTCACAGTGCCCGGCTCGGCCTGGCTCTGCCTGTCAGTCTGCCAAGAGTATGTTATGATTCTAGTTATCAGTCCAGCTCTCCTTCTCTGCATTCCTAAGCTACTGAATCGCATCAATAGTTTCAGTCATCGTCTAGCCTTTACGTCTCCATGTAAGAGAAATACTGTATTTATGGTCATTTAATATTCCTCAACACACACTACATGTAGAACAATGCATGCACCAGTCTTAGTGTCTGTTAGCCTTTGCCCTGATAACTTTTGGATTCTATCAACATGTTCTCTAAACATCAGATACTAGATAGTGTTTAGGTACATGTCGCTCTGACTCTCCAGACTTTCGTCTCTCCTTCTAGCTCAGAAGTCATAGCCCCCAGCTTCTCCCTGGTAACACGGCATTGCCAGTTTGCGCGCACCACTAGGTTAGAGGTCCCGGCTCCTTAGGTAGCCCCCTCCATGTTTCCGCCCCATTTATGACATATTCCGTTACGTTTACATCACATGTCTATGTATACGCCCTGTTCACGCCTCTTGTTACACCTACTTTCAGCCTTATCTTTCGCGACTGCTATAGGCCCCACCCACTGTTACGCCTACTGTATGTACTGTAATGCAATTGTTTTAACTATATATACTTGTGTACTGTTATTAAAAGCCAGCGCGCTCATTCCAGCTCCTGCCCGACAGCTGTCGGGGCCCCCCTGTTGGCTAGCCATCCCAGATCTTGCCCGTGCAGGTTGTCCTGTTCCTGTCCTTTATGCTGTATTAAAACCTGCAAACTCCTACTACCTCGAATCTTGACTCTTATTTATTGAGCTATTTGTTATTGTTATGTCCAGTCAAAAATAGAGGTATTATTTATTTATTTACCACATAATGGCGCCCGAATAGGGACTTGCCCTTTCCCCACGCGCCGGTGAAGCCACGCAAGCCCCCTGATCCTCTGCAGCCGTGACGGAACCATACCGTGCACGTGCAGATATTTCTGCTTCAAGTATCCCTCAGGCCCACGGAGGAGACGGAGGTTGCGGTCCAGCATCCAGACGAGGCGGTGGAGGAACGCGGCGAGTCCCGACCAGAGCCCAAGCCGAGAGTCCAAGGTCCGAGGTATCCGGAGGCCCACCCGTAACAGAAGTCCGAAGTTCGTCCGTCCGGTGTCGAAGCAGTCCAGTCCAGTCCGAGGCCTTCCGTTCTTGCTGCCCGGTGAGTACCGTTGCTGGGGTAGTATCTAGACAGGGTCAATTGCATTGTCTCTGGTCCGTGGGTTTGGGTACGCAGATCCAACACGAAGTGTCCACTTAGGTGGATGCGGGTCCTGACGTGTCTCTTTATGAGACCGGTAAGTTTCGTACTGTTTTAGCAGTGCATCTAGTTTCTGTTCTAGTCCGTTCTGTTCTCGAGAAATTCATGTATTCTGTTTTCAGTATTCCAGGTAGTGTTTTGTCCGAACTGTTATCCTAAATGTCATTCATGTATTTCAATGTCGTGGTATGAATGTGTTGTTTAGTAATCATCGTGTTCATTGTGTATTGTATTGTGTCTAGACTCCAGCCCAGTCATGCCATTGTTTTCCAAACTACGTCAGTTAAAAACTAGAAAAGGTCTGTTAGAAGAAGCAGTTCCTGTCCCGCCTAGGGACAGTCCAGGTCATTTTATGTATCAGAAGCATGGCATAAGTGCCATATTATATCTAGATTTATGGGTGGAGTACACCAAACAGTTAGAAGAAAAGTACAGATGGCCTGTATCGGGTACATGGGATGCCGAGTGCATCATGCGAGTAGAAGAAGTATTATGGAAAAAGAAAGCCAGACAGTCACAGAAAGATGCCATCGAGTTATGGCGCAAAGAATCTCATAAAAGAACCGAAAAAGAAATCAGAAAGTCAGAATTAAGTAGAGAATCCTTAGAAAGAGCCCAAGAAAAGGAATTAATCGAAATAGGTGAACGAGTTAAAACCGAACAGTCAGACAGACAGAGAAATGCCCTTATTAAGGGTATGTACCCTCTTCTTGCCGAGGGCTTGCCAAAAGCAACCCCGGAAGCATCCAGTAATTTTCCGCCACCTTTAGTTCCGACCAATCTGCGTCACAAACAGACCGCAGCTGAGATTTTTCTCTCGTCCTATTTGGACGACACAGTCCCAGAATATGCAAATCCTGTTCCGCCAGCTCCTGTAAATAATGTAATTCATGATCCTCCAGCCACCGGGGCACCTGTGGCAGTACCTGTTACGGTACCCCCGGTCCAGCCCGTAGTACAAATTCCCGCCACATCAGTCACTTTGCCAGCACGAAGAGTATCAGTCGACGATTCCAGTATAGGGGCCGCGGGAGGAGGTCCTCCTGGTACCCCGCCGCCAAGTAGACGTTTAGGAGCAGTCGAGTTACATGAACGTGCGTTACAGCGTACGCCTAAATATAAGTCCATTGCAGAAATCAGGCGACTTCTTACTGAATGCTGTTATGATCCAGTCCCAGGCGAGGATAGTATGGTTATATATTCCGTACGTATAAGGCAGGTGTCCGAGTATTTGGTCACCCTACCGAATATGAAAGAAGATCTAGACAGAATGTATCGTTTCATTCGTACAGGACAAGATCCAGAAAGTATTGCTGAAGTCATGTCTCTCAGGAAATCTGAGATCCAGTTCATGTTATTAAAGTTTCTGATCAATTGTTTAATACGGGAACAAGATTCCCCGACTAAAGATCCGACCGAAATGAGAATTCTGACAAAGTGGAGTGATAATATAGCCGAGGGTAAGCACAAGACACTCAATAGTATAGAGAGTATGTACAAGAAAATACGTAAAGAAATAATAAGGTTACACGAACAACGCAAAGAAGCACAAGTAAGCGAGAAAGAAAATGACTCTTCTACTGAAGAGGTAGACGACGAGAATACCGCCAGAATAGCGTATGTAGGTAAATCTAGAATTCTAGACCGACATTTACGCCTAGAACACAAGAAAACTGTTCATCTTCCAGCACCAGAACAAGGTTCTCTAGAACAAGTATTTCAAGCTACCGATCAAGTTCTGAAATCACGAATCGGTTATAGTGAATTAAGTACTATGCATGAACAAGAACTAGCCCGATCAGCAGTCCGATGGATTACTGATTCTACCACTTTTCCAGACGAAATAGTGGCACAAATGTTTCTGAAACTGCCCCCAGCCGAGCAGCGACTGGGGGGTATGTATATGATCCAGCACCTCATTACGCTGTATGAGGGTCAACATTCTGATCCAGGTCCGTTACATGATATCCTGAACGAGTTACTCCAGTATAGATGGAAAGGTTTAGGTACTGATATAATTAGTGTCATTCTAGAACAGCGCCACAAATATAGAACGTTTCTGAATCCGCATTTTGTTCACGTCTCACCCCCAGAAAGTAAACCGTTTTACATAGACAGACAGCATCCGTTACGAGAAGTACACCCAGTTAGGACACCAGATGGTGAAATGCAACGAGTATTTGTTTACACCCCAGTTACCAAGATGGAACTCTTAGAGATGAAGAAATTAATTCCCTGTCACGATAAAGATCCAGCAGGGTTCCACCGAGAATTAAAAGACATGCTCCGTATGGGAGAATACACGTATCCAGATATTATTAAAATGCTAAAAGTCCTGTTGCCTGCGGGCATATATGAAAAACTCAAGGAACAAGATTGGGAGGTGGGAGAGAAAAAGATCGATTGGACAGCTCTAGAAGCTGAAGATAAGATACGAGTACCAGGTACCGGTCTTGGAGATAAATGTAAAGAATTACCAGAATTACTGATACAAGTTTTGCCTAGATTATTAGCCACTAAAAAGGAAGACTGGGATGCAATCTCAGCCTGTAAACAGAAACAAGACGAAGATACTAGTGATTTTTATTCTAGATTTGAGAAATGTTTTAGCATCAACAGTGGTTTGAAGACGAGTAGTGAGTCATACCCTCATCTTTTTGTTACTAAATTAGTCGAGAATTCAAGTCCACAAGTTAAGAATCGAGTTTTGAAAGTCGAAAGTACCTGGCAAGCTAGTACCCCGTCCCAGATGTTACAGATGCTCCAGTATCACCAGAATAGAATCAGAGAAGAGCAAGAACACGAGAGAAGACGTATGAAAGACACGAAAATGAAAGTACTAGTTGCACAATCTGTTCCACAAGACAGTCAGAAGAGGGGTCCGAATCAAGCCAGTCATCCCGCAGCTCCCGTTAAAGGGACATGCAATTACTGTAAACAGCCAGGTCATTTTATAAACGAGTGTGCAGTTCTGAAACATAATATAGCGACGGGTAAAACTAAAGAAAGACCACGTCCGCCTAGACAAGAACAGGTTTCACAGACTTCTCAGCCACAGAATGCACAACAGACAGTTCCAGCACCGCAGCCTATAGCTGCAACACAGCATGTTACACAGCAGATGTACCAGTATGCACAGACAGAGTATCCAGAGTATCAAGCGTATTCATGAAACAGCCTAGAGAGGGAGGTAGGCTTGCCTCTCATCGAGATTCCTGTAGATCAAGAAAGTCCCTATGTTCACAGTCAAGTATTAGGGAAAGACAGAAAGTTTCTGATTGATACAGGGGCAAGTAGGACTACCATTAGTCACGACGAGGTTCCTGGGGCTCCGCTCTCAGGCTCTAGAAATGTTTCCCTTGGATTTTCAGGAAAGCCAATTGTTAACGAGATTTCCAAACCAGTTACTCTAGAAGTAGGTCCATTGTCCCGAACTACTGATCTATTGCTTACGAAGTCATGTCCAGAAAATTTGTTAGGTATTAAGACACTGAAAGAATTAGGTGCAGTTATTTGCTGTTCCCCAGAGGGAATACGTTTGTTTTTACGTGACTTCAAGGGTCACTATGTTTTACGAGATTTTGATCCGAGATTGTCTAATGTTCCGCAGCATCTATGGGCGCAAGTCCAACTGATGTTGGTTTTATACAAATCACACCCCATCGTGTGACTCTCAAGCAAGGTATAGTCCTGCCAAGAATCAGACAGTACAGATTGCCACCTGAGGCTGTAGCAGCCTTATCCAAAATTATTGACGAGCTCATTGCTCAAGGAGTAGTTGTAGAAACTGACTCCAATGTATGTAATTTTCCTATCATTCCAGTCATGAAACGTACTGATCCAAATGCACCCCCAGTATATCGATTAGTGATTGACCTTCGAGAACTCAATAAATGTATCATTCCCCAGTACCCAGTTGTTCCAGATATCTCATCTCTATTGACAGCTATTGATCCTGAGGCAATATTCTTTACCGTAATCGACCTCAAGAATGCATTTTTCAGTGTCCCCATTCATCCAGACAGCCAGTACCTTTTCGGATTCTGTTTAAATGGAAGGAGCTATAAATTCACACGAGCTCCTCAAGGTTTCACAGAAAGTCCTAGCATCTACAGTCAAGCACTTAAGAGACAACTAGACAACATTCACATGCCAACTGACACTGCCCTGCTCCAGTATGTCGATGATCTACTGATCACAGCCCGTTCTGAACGTGCTTGCGAGCGAGCATCACTTACAGTTCTGTATTTCCTAGCCGAGATGGGGCACAAGGTGTCCCCTTCAAAGCTTCAATTCTGTGTCCAGCAAGTGATCTACTTAGGCCACTTACTGTCCAAGTGGGGTAGGCAGTTGACACCTGACCGTATCCAGTTAATAGCGAGTCTTCCTCAGCCCAAGACCCAGAAGGAGGTACGTGCTTTTATCGGCCTCACTTCTTATTGCCGACAATGGATTCCTCAGTATGCATTTCTAGCCAAACCACTGATACAGTTAACGACACAGGAGGCAGCCGTATCGACTGTTCTCCCTTGGACATCTGAACATACACTTAGTTTTAATGAATTAAAGAAAGCTTTATGCCAAGCTCCTGTTCTAGCAACACCGAACTACAGTAAGCCTTTTACACTTTTTGTCACAGAACGTGATGGTACAGCATTATCCGTTCTCACACAAGATCAAGCCGGACAATACAAGCCCTGTGCTTATTTTTTGAGCACACTAGATCCAGTAGCCCAGGCTCTGCCTGCGTGCCTCAAGTCAGTTGCAGCCACAGCACTAGCTATCAGACAAAGTGATTCCATAGTATTAGGACATTCCCTGACAGTACAAGTTCCACACTCCGTGGAAGTTCTTTTAAACCGAACGCAGACCCAGCACTTGACAATTGCACGTTTGACAGGTTATGAACTAACACTGTTCCAGCCACACATAGAAATCAGACGCTGCAACGTTCTAAATCCTGCTACACTGTTACCGTCAGTTACTTCAAATCCTGCCACACATGACTGTGTGGAAGTTGTTAACACTATGACTAAGCCAAGACAAGACCTGACAGATATTCCATTACCAGATCCCGACCTGACACTTTATGTGGATGGTTCATGTATGAGAACGAGTACAGGAGAACTAGTAGCCGCGTATGCAGTGACTACTGACACTGAAGTTATTGAAACACACCGTATTGACACCCTGTCTGCTCAAGCAGCAGAGCTAGTTGCTCTGACTCAAGCCTGCATACATGCCAAGAACCTGAAAGTTAATATTTACACAGATTCACGCTACGCATTCGGAGTTGTACACGACTTCGGAGTGCTCTGGCAGGAGAGAGGTTTCATGACTTCTCATGGAACCAAGATTCAGCATGGTTTCCTTATTCAAGCTCTGTTAGATGCAATACATTTACCGACATCCATCGCTATTATGAAATGCAAAGCACATACGAAAGTTACAGACATTATTTCTCAAGGTAATGATCTAGCAGATCGAACAGCCAAGCTTACAGCACAGACACCAGACATACCAGTTAACAAGACACCGACATCCACTCTAGAACAGACTACTTGTATGACAGTTAAGGACCCTACTCAAGATGTCATAGATATCCAGTTACATGCTACTCCCGAAGAAATCAAGAAATGGTCCGAACAAGGAGGGGTCCAGACAGATCAGGGATGGGTGACGAAGGGAAAGGCCACATGGTTTCTCCCCGACTCTATGGTTCAAGTCATTATCAATACCGCACATAGTCCAGCACACTTAGGAGAAAAAGCCATGATAGACAGTATCCAGAACATCTGGTTTAACAAGCATTTACGAGCTGCAGCCAAGCAGAAAGTCCGTACTTGTATGATATGTTGTCAATTCAATCCAGGTAAAAGTGTCCCGGTGGAACAAGGTGGATTCCAACCCCCTGACCACCCTTTTGAAGTCCTCCAAATGGATTATATTCAGATGGAGCGATGTCGAGGTTTCAAGTATGTCCTTGTAGTTGTATGCGCTTTGTCCAGGTGGACAGAAGCATATCCAGTCCCAGATTACACAGCCGCGACCACTGCCAAGCAGCTGGTTCGTGAATATTTCCCCCGCTATGGACTCCCTAGGGTCGTGTATTCTGATAACGGCCAGCCATTCTCATCTGAATTAATGAAGCACGTTTCCCTTTTGTTAGGGTACCAGTGGAAGTTCCATTGTGTACGCCATCCAGAAGCAGCCGGTCTCGTAGAGAGACATAATCAAACCTTGAAAATCCGCATTGCCAAAATCTGTCAAGAAAAAGGTGTAGACTGGTTAGTTGCCCTGCCAGTCGCTCTGTTCTATATGCGCATGGTCACACATTCCAGATCAGGTCTGTCCCCTTATGAGGTCGTATTCGGCCGCCCCCCGAATGTATGGGGTACACCCAGACCCCGAAGTATTACAGATGTTTCCAGTAATATGCTGACAGATTACCTAGCTTCCTTGATGTCTGCCCTACACTCTTGTCGTTCACAGGTTGCCGCCGCATTTCCAGACAATACCGAGGTGAAACCGCATGAAATCGTTCCAGGAAGCTTGGTTCTCGTCCGGAATTTTGATCGTTCAAGTCCGCTGGAGCCTCGCTGGAAGGAGCCGAAGTTAGTCCTTCTAACCACCCGTACTGCCGTCAAGTTGGAAGGCAGGAAGGGGTGGGTGCATCTGTCACACGTCAAGAAATTTCACGGACTAAAAGCTGTTTCCAAGAACATTTCCAAGGATTGTCAAGATTTTAAAGACTGCCAAGAAACTATTCTTAAGGACTGTCCCGCAAATGACATGGATACCAAACCTCCCCTGTTAGAGAAAACTCCACAGCAGGAGTATAAAAGTAAGCTCCGGTCTAGTAAAATAAGTCAGCCAGTTTAATTGTCTAAGTCCTCCCCTAGGTGAAACGGTTAGACAGGTATCTGACATGTATGAGATAGACCCCCATAGTGAGAGAGTTAGTCAAAACTCAATCCGATGTATCGTTTTTCTAAGTTTTATATTGTTTTTAAGCTTAATGGTTACCTGCACGAGTTATGCATTTCATTTATGTTTTCCAATTTCTCATGTAAATAAGTCTTCTAATGCTACAGTAGAGCACACGTTTAGTGATCTACCTCCTCACGAACTATCCTATCGTCTTGCTATGCGCAACAATTCATTCATCCGTATGTTACATTATTCACACCAGACCAGCAATGCCACTAATTGTTGGGTGTGTGGTCGACTCCCCCCTTTCCAGACACCGAAAGGAGTTCTGCCACTCTTTCCTTATCCGTTTTCACATAATGGTTCATGTGGAGCATGGTCCACGTTAACGTCATCCTCAAATGATACGTCCCTTCTGAACAGTACATGTTTTCCAGACAAGCAAGGTCTTCCCCACAGAACAGGGTTAGATCTAGAAAATGAAGTTTATAATTTGGGTAATTATTCTTCGAATTTCATGGTCCTGAATGTTCAGTCTGATCCTACTCCAGACTTACCTGCTATTTCAGTATTACCAGTCAAAGGCGAATTATGTGTCAGAAATAATGGTTCCGTACATGTAGGACATAGTGATTGTACTACTATTGTCAAGTATAGTGACAGTGGGAAATCTATTTTTAAAGCTTCACGTCATTCTTATTTTGTTTGTGGTCAGACCGCATATGTTCGTCTGCCCCTCGATTGGGAGGGAACCTGTTACATTGCCTTCCTACTGCCACCAGTTTTCCTAGCCCCGTCCGATTATCATAGAAACACACATCTAGTATACATTAGACATAGAAGGGAGATTGAATCCCCGATTGTCGATCAAACTGAAACTGCTCTAGAACAGTATACAGATTTCAATAGAGGATTCTTTTTCTTTATAGGACCTATCCAGAATAGTAAGTTAATCCGTAGATTAACCAGAACCCTTGAGGCAGTAGTGAATGAGACTGCTTCTGCCCTAGGTAACTTAACCGAAGAGCAATCTGCTATGAGATTTGTCGTGCTCCAAAATCGTCTCGTTCTTGACGTCATACTGGCCGATAGAGGAGGAGCATGTAGAGTCATCGGATCTAGTTGCTGCATTTTCATTCCAAATAACGCGCCGTCTGTTTATTCAGCTATAACCAGACTTCATAAAATTGCCCATCAGTTACACCAGGATCCAGGCACCTGGACATGGTCCGGTTGGTTTTGGAGTATTATTTCTGCCTGGGGATGGAAAATATTGTCATTTCTAGGTATTGCAGTAGCGATCATATTCAGTTGCTGCCTCTGTATACAATGTGGCCCTGCGATTTGCGGCATTTGTGCTACCTCTTGTATTCCTAGTCCCAAGTCCCGTCCTAAATCCCGTTCCAAGAAAATTCGAGACGAGCAAATGATACTGTATGAAATGATAGATGGTATCATGAATATTGATGTTTCCTGATGGAAACGTAGTGACAAGGAGGGAATGTGGAAAAGTAAATTTTGCCATGTTCTGTGTCCCTACGTGTTCCCCATGTTATGTTATATGTGCACGATTAATATGCATATGTATTCCCCATGATCGATTAAAGACGCAATTACAGTTGTGTCCATCTCTAGTATGCCAGTTTCCAGTCCTCGTGAAAGCTACGAGTATTAGGCCTATGTAAAGCTACGTTGCCACGTTTCTCAGTGTGCACGTTATTTCATTGTAAAGTCCCTGTTTCTAGGCCTCAAAAGGGCCCGGACTCCGATTCAGCTCCTGTCTCCTGAACCCTCGCCGAGGAGCGATACAGCCCCCACCTGTATCCCTGACCCTTCACTTACTTCCTGCCTCACAGTGCCCGGCTCGGCCTGGCTCTGCCTGTCAGTCTGCCAAGAGTATGTTATGATTCTAGTTATCAGTCCAGCTCTCCTTCTCTGCATTCCTAAGCTACTGAATCGCATCAATAGTTTCAGTCATCGTCTAGCCTTTACGTCTCCATGTAAGAGAAATACTGTATTTATGGTCATTTAATATTCCTCAACACACACTACATGTAGAACAATGCATGCACCAGTCTTAGTGTCTGTTAGCCTTTGCCCTGATAACTTTTGGATTCTATCAACATGTTCTCTAAACATCAGATACTAGATAGTGTTTAGGTACATGTCGCTCTGACTCTCCAGACTTTCGTCTCTCCTTCTAGCTCAGAAGTCATAGCCCCCAGCTTCTCCCTGGTAACACGTCATTGCCAATTTGCGCGCACCACTAGGTTAGAGGTCCCGGCTCCTTAGGTAGCCCCCTCCATGTTTCCGCCCCATTTATGACATATTCCGTTACGTTTACATCACATGTCTATGTATACGCCCTGTTCACGCCTCTTGTTACACCTACTTTCAGCCTTATCTTTCGCGACTGCTATAGGCCCCACCCACTGTTACGCCTACTGTATGTACTGTAATGCAATTGTTTTAACTATATATACTTGTGTACTGTTATTAAAAGCCAGCGCGCTCATTCCAGCTCCTGCCCGACAGCTGTCGGGGGCCCCCCTGTTGGCTAGCCATCCCAGATCTTGCCCGTGCAGGTTGTCCTGTTCCTGTCCTTTATGCTGTATTAAAACCTGCAAACTCCTACTACCTCGAATCTTGACTCTTATTTATTGAGCTATTTGTTATTGTTATGTCCAGTCAAAAATAGAGGTATTATTTATTTATTTACCACATAAGTCACGAGAGGATGTCCTCGCAAATGGGTAGAACTTTGGTCCAGATGGAATGAATACAGAGGGAATATATGTGAGCCTCCTCCAACCACGCAATCTAGCTCCTTGGACATGTGACATTGGCCATGGCTAACCGAGTCAATGCTATTAAAGACATCTAGTCACTTTGCGCACACCAGCACTGCCCAGAACCAAATAGTTCTGTAACCTGACGACCAAGTTACCGGGGGGTTTGTTTTTGTTAGTTCCTTTCTGGAAGCAGAAGTTAATACTATGGACCTTACTATGTGCATAATATTGCAAATTGTAAAACTTGACCTTCCTCATCCTACACCAGCCTTCTTGATCTCGTATCCTTGAACACCGATACGCCGCCGTACCCCCGGGTTGACGGCACGGGGCTGTGTTATTGTACTGTTACCACTAAATGCTTGATTGTACGCCGGCCCGATGGGTTGTAAGCAAGGATTGTCAACTGTGATCTAAGCACTAAAGGTCTTTATAAAAAAAAAAAAAAAAAAAAAAAAAGTGAAGGACCGAGGAAAGGAGAGCCAGTAGTGCACCGGTCGAGAAGAAAAGGTAGAAAAGTAGAGCAAGAAAGAAAAAACAAAGGGAAAGAGAAAAATCAGGAAAGGAGGTTATTGCGAGACGGCTGGAGGGAATATAAGAGGGAGAAAAAATAGACCAGGGAGAGAAGTAGAAGAAAGGAGAAAAGGAAAGAAAAAAACAACAAGAACAGAGTGCAAGAACTCAGAAGTAAAAAAGGAGTCAATAAAACTGAAAGATAGAGTGAAGAGTAGTAAAAAAAAAAAAAGAAAGTGGCAAGCAAAGGAAACAAAAAAGCAGCAAAAAAAAATGAAAGAAAAACAAATAATTTTTCAAGAGTGTGGCCGACATGGTCCTACATTGTCAGCTTCCCAGGCCCCACCGAAAGCAAGTGGTGCACTGTTTTTTTACAGTACTACCGTAACATTTTAGCAGGTGCATATGGTCAAACCAGCTGACAGTCAATGATCATGTGCGAACTAATCAGAAATAGCATAAGAGCTACTGGTAGCTCGCAATCGACCTGGTGGAGACCCCTGCACTAAACTATGATATTCTCAGACTGTGTTAATATTCGCTCTCCCACCCTACATTAGTTTAATCCTTTTGGTCCTTTAACTCCCCAGTCTTGTGCTCTCCCCCTCTTCTGGACTCTCTCATCTGATGTGATGTTACCCACCGTGCAGTCTCTAAATTCACAAGCTCCCCCAACCTGCACCTTTAAATTCTGATATCTCTTCTTTACTCCTACTCAGTCCCTATTGTATCCTCTCCTCTCCCAATCTCTTCAAACTTGTGCTCTTCCCCATCCAATACGCAGGCACACCTTGCACCCTATTCCATCATTTACCCTACCTAAAGATGCTCTGCTCTCCGGAATCATCTCTCCCAAAGAGATGCCCTTTCACTCTTTACATTATGTGCTTTCTTTCTTTCCATCCGTTTAATGAATTGTGGATGGTGCAGTGCTGGAGGGTGAGCAAGGAGACGCCTTCCGAGTTCTCTTGCCAAGATCCACGATCTACGGCTCACCAGTGTGGCTCCCGGGGCCTCCAAACTCTCGGAGCCTGAACGGGAATGCATGAAGAGCAGCCGATTGCACTGCGGCTGAACTGAGTGGCCTTGGAAGCCAATCAGAAAAGCCAAACAGAAAAGATCCATGTCTTGTGCCATCTCTCTGGGAATAACAGTGGCACCTCCACGCAGATTGATGAGAGAAAGTCAGCTGCCTGTGGCAAACCTCCATTGACCGTGCAGATAACGAGAGACCTGATGGCCTGGGTGAAACACTGGACAAGAGGGCAAGGTGGGGACAGGACTAGAGGAATTCTCCAAGTGCAGGGTCAACGTTTCGGGCCCAAGGGGACCTCTCATGAAATATCCAGCAGCATGTGGTGAGCTGGGATCTCAGCCTACGGAGACATTGAGATCGCCCCGGCAGCCTAACCGCGGCCATATTTACTGTTTATGTTATTGAAAGATCAATTCTGCTAGCAAAGATGGATGACAGGAGACATGCAAGGAAGATTTACATTCATGAGGTGGCCACTCTAACAAAGTTAAAGATGCAATGGGTGTGGAATCTGGTGTGTAAGCCGACCTTCGCCAGGTGCAATGATGCTCTTATGTTTCTATCAACTAAAAGGAGCCAGCTGAAAGATCAGCCAGTATTCAGACACAGAGAAAATCGTAAAAGGTAAATTGAAAGGTTTGACAGTAAGGGACTGAGTGGCAACAGGAGATTGTAAAAAGAAGAATACAAGTTGAAGAACAGTCTCAAGAGACCTTCAATGCTGTGAAATGGCATATCCGGTTTCCACTCAAATGTGATCGAAGCGATTTCCCCACTCGAAACCATATTTGAGTGCCTCAACAAGTGGTATACACTTGAGTGATGGTTGTAGCGGTGATACCCAGGCAGCAGCATTAAAGGACAATTTCTGCATTGTCTTCCTTGAGAGCATACAAGATAACTCGAAACTGGTAAGGTGACAACACTGCAGGTACAGGAAAGGTGATGATCACTCTTTTAATGACTGAATTGAGGGATAGACTGTTGAAAGCTGCTGTAAAAAAGGGCAGAGTGATGCCAGTGGAAGAACAGGCTCCTTCCTTTCCTCAACCTTAGCCCTGGGACATTGGCCAAGAAAAAGGGGGTTACTGGTGGTGAAAAAGTGTGGCAGAGAAAGGAATCACAGCTTCTATGGGTTATCTAGTGCGACTGAGGTGGCTGGGAAGAAGTATATTTTCTTGCAGGTGGACACGGCCAATAAGCTTTTGGAGAACTTGCCATTTTACTCTGGTGGACCGAAATGAATGGTTATCTTAATCGATGGGAGGAGTAGGACAATCATCAAGCAAGGAGCCCTCTGTTGGAAGATTGGATACAAGGGTTGGAGATAGGAGACAACCAGTTTACCTCTGGGCCTAGGAGGTGGATTATTTTTATGGCTCTACTTCTTCAAGTTGTTATTCGCCCTTAAAGCCCTACACGGACAGTTGAAGACATATTTGAAGGATTTCCACAGGCGCCATTTTATTGTTAGCATCGAAACTTAAGCTGGGACTTTTCTATGCTATAATGGTGTAATGTACATACTATGCTTATGATGATTGGAATTTACTCTGTTCTGTGACACTAATAGAAACAATTTAAATCTAAGGAACTGTGGATTCTGGATATTTAGATCACTCTCAAGAATCAATATCCCTAAGGGGTGAACAACTTAACTGCATTCCCTTTTCCCAAGCCATAATGCGAATTCTTATCTTCAGTCCGTGAAAGGACGACTACTCGCCCTAACTGTTTTACAAGCCATTGCTTCATGAAGTGAAGCTGCAATCCTCCACCCTCAGTCCAAAGTACGAAGTCTAGCCATTCACACAGGCTAGGATCTAGGGTTTATGTTACACTACACCTTACTCTAAAAGTACCCACACACCCTTTGCTGGGAGAAAGTGGGGTCCACCAGCCCTAGCTCGCTACCCAGCTCCTTGTTGTGATATCTACAAACTCTAGCTCTTATTATCTGTCGGATCCACAAAGTGAAGACAACTCACACTAGCTGTTGCTTCCTGCCCCTGAACTGGAAGGGAAGCCCAAGCCCTCTTAATTGCGATCCCAGGCTCCAGTCCATGGCTGAAAGTAATAAAAGTGGTAGGTAACCCTACTTGAATCCATAAATTATACCAAACTGCAGATACTTGTTCAGACAGCTGTTGTTAGGCAATGTGTTATGCAGACACATTATATTCAGTAAACAAAAATTACCTTCGCTCTCCTTTAAGTCAGGTAATTTCCGGAAGATAGCTCGAATACCAGGCACTGCTTGGTCATACTGATGAAGAACCTCCATGCAATGTTCATTAAAAGTTTTATCTTTTTGAGAGAGGCTATGCAGCAACAACAGGGTGTCGCGTAAAAACTGAACTGCTTTTTTCTGAAATCCACAAAGCCTTTTTTCAGGTCTTCTCACTTTCAGCCACTGTCGATGTAGCATTATGACAAGTGCCTTTACAGCCTGCACCAAAAGAAAACAAATTAATTAAAATTCCAATATTAGAAGCAAGATATGTTTTTGTCAAGTTCCAGGGGAATTAAATCAATGGAAGCCTAATTTTACCCTCCAAATGAACAGTATGGACAACAGAAGCTTCAGGTAACATGATATGATGTTGCCAAAAGATCTACTCTCCTGGAGATTTTAGATGAAATCTAAATACATTTGCTGAATATAAATGCAGACCCTTCACCATGCAGAGTTTATGTTATTACAGAAGTTAATTAACTCATCAAAAACAGATACCCTTTTAATCCCCAGAAGAGTGAATATGCCTATTTCTCCCATCCACATACTTAAGTTAAGACTCAATCACACATTAATATCAAAATACATTTCCCGATTTATCCTTACATCCTATTGCAGACAAAAGACTGTATATGGATAAAATTCCCTCTAGATCACCAAACACAATTCTCCAAAACATGAGGGTTGAATGCAGACACCCCAACACATCCATTGTACAATAATCGGATTTCTGGGGACATGAATCATTATTTTCAAGAACCCTCATAATGGACAGATATCTGCCATAAAATGTGTCTTCAAAGCATAATGCAAATTCTACTACAACTACCCTTGCCTTAAAAGCGAACAGAGAAATGTATTGTGAAATATATATGCCTAAGAAGACTTAAGAACGTTAAAGCATACACGAAAAATAAATTAAATTATTAAAATATGAAGCCCCAAAGGTGAGCATTATATCAGATTACAGTAAGATTCTGATGAAGAATATAAGCATTCAAGCCCACAAGGTTTAAGCTAAATATTACATTTCATTAAATGAGGGCCAGAAAAATACTAGCTATTAACAGTAAAGACAATAACCTTCCAGGCTTAGTGCCCCACATAAATTATGCAAAAAAGGAAGAAGGGACCTCTGGCTAGTTCCCAAGTTTAGGCAAAGAACAGCTCCTTTATATGGAGCACGCCTACAACACCACCAACACTCTGAATCTGCTCACCTCAAAGCAAAGGTCTGTTTTTCTAGCAGCGTTCTTAAGCAAAGGATTAGCACAGTGCCATGAACGCCGAGCTAGAAATAACTATAAAGTACAGACAGAAGCCAAACTCCCATTACATGCTTTTGAAAGTTTACAAACAAAACCATTCATATAGACGTTGGAGTTATATTTCAAGACTATTGTCAAACAGTTTATACAGATGCCACTGCCTCAAAGGATAATATCAATTGGTCTCCTGGACAAATGTTACCTGGCCACATTTAGAAATCCTAGGGAAACAGAAGACAACCTAAATTTAGCACTTAAAAATTCCTACGAAGTAAAACACTTTTTAGTGGAATATCTTCCTGCCAAAACAGCTATGGCAATGAAATATACAAAATGGTGGCAAAAAAATCGTCCGAGAGCGGTTAAGGATGTTCAGGAAATTTGAGTCACAAGGCAGGATCACAGGGTCATTCATGAAGGCAAATATTATGGTCATTCGTAAGCACGACAATTAGAAAGATTGATTATAGATTTGTATTTTTTTATATTCTATCAGCTAGTCCCGAATCAGGATTCAGGACTAGCTAGATTCCTCAAAGACAGTTTGAGAGAACTGTTTAGTATAATCACTTGTTAATCTAACAGCCAATAGCTCAAATGACACGCTTAGTCTTTGCCCCCAAAAACAATATCCAAAGGGATTTCTAGTTGTTTGCACTCCTGCTCCTTGAAGTCTAATACCCTAACATTACTAGAAAGGTAAATGTCTCTTTCACTCTCAGAAAGACTGGATTAATCTAATGACCTTATAACTTATAACTAAATGTTCCTTTGCTATCACCTATTTCTTTGTTCTCAACAGTTTCCACTATGTATACCTTTAAGTTCGTATTTTCCTTGCACTGTCATATGTATTGCTTAAAAAAACACAGACTAGATGTATTGATTGCATTTGTAACAAAACATGAATAAAACAAAAATAACAGAAGTACTCCAAACAATCACTGGCAAAGTCAATAGGTGTTACTTTGGCCCCTATTGGCTCTGCCAATGAGTTTTAGCCATGCAGCCCAGCTTCACTGAAGCGGTGCAGCATGGCTAAAACAAATACTAAAAACCCCCCAAAAACTTTTGACGCAGGTAGCCACGTCCTTTTGTAGGCATGCACGCCATGCCTGCGCGTACCCACAAAATGATGCTAATGCTTTTGTTGCATTTTATTAACTGATCTGAGATGTATAGGAAATGGTGCGATAGACCACCAAGGAGACGCAGGGATAGCTGGAAAACACACATTTCTTTTTGGTTACACACTCTGCAAGAGTGTGTAACTAAAGAAAAATGTAACACTAAAAAATCCTCATAAAAACGTGTAGTCCAAGGACACAGTAATTCATATGTGCTTAAGGGGAGGGACAAACTTACAACGAGGATATAAAGCCCACAGAATCCATCAACTAAAAAGCAAGCAAATGAATGACAATGAGGCAAACCAATTGTGATAAATAGGCAGGATGTAAGCCCATTGTAAGCTAAAAATATGTCTCAGAACAGTAAATGTGCTGTCTTAGGCGTGACCTAAAAAGGAGGTACAAGCAAAGGCATCACACTATGTAAAGGATATCTACTTATGCAACCCCAATCTTGATCCACTGTATACAAGATGCATCCCACGAGTCTTCTGTGAAAGATGTTCTGAGTGTCTGCTTTAAAAAAAATAAAAAATAAAAAAATATATATATATATATAAAAAAAAAATTTGAGCAAGGCACAAGGGTGCCGAAACGTCATGTTACCGACAGGCGAATAAAGAAATCTAAAGCCGTAACTCTGGTCCGTGCTTTGTATATCTGCGCCGGCAGGGATTGCTACGCGCAGAAAATACTTTGGTTTTGAATATGTATGTATGTATGTATGTGTATGTGTATGTGTATGTATGTATGTGTATGTGTATATATATATATATGTATATATATATATATATATATATATATATATATATATATATATATGAATATGAATGCTCCGATTGCGCCGAAAAACGGGGCTCAGGCGGTGGGTGCCGCTGCACGGTCGACGCACCGTGTAATATCGATGCTCCAGCAACCCCTCTCCCAGCCGAGAGAGAGGTAGAAAAGCAGCACTCGCGGGGTGGGTTTCAGAGTTTCTTTATTTTCAGTGCAGACGCGTTTCGGGCGAAGCCCTTTGTCAATGTGTTTACAAAACGCTAGCAGGAAGACATTTTATGCAGCGCGTTATTCCTGATGGAAACTGAAAATGGACTACCCGACTCAGAACTGCGGGCGCCATATTGGAATGTGCAAAGTAACGCAGTTACAGTGATCAAAGGGCAACGTAATAACTTTTCTCAACATGATTCATTTAGTTATTAAGCTGTGGATCAGCATACAATTAGAATTCAGTTAATAATTATTGTGACAAAAACTATGAGCAAAAACAGGTAAATTTTAGATATGCTAAATATTGCATGCAGATTCCATCCGTCCTTTTACTTATTTACTGTACACGGTTACTCATTTAGTCACAGGAAAGTGAATGTAAGTGCCCACTCGATCGAACATTCCATTCTTATCTTGCCGTGGATCGGCTTAGGCGGCTCCTATTGCTAGAAACCGCAAATCATAACCCGGGGCACCCCCCAGGTCAAAACAGATTCCATCAGATTTGAGTGAGACAGCAGGCTGTTGACTGATGCAGTTTATTTACCCAGATGGATGGCTAATTCCTCGCCACTGTTCAGACCGTTTGGAATTTTGGTCTGTAGATCAATGATATAACGAGACTCCAAACGTCTCAGCTTCAAAAGTCTGTTCCCACCCCTTTCATTTTCCGGAACTTGGTCCACCCCGAAGTATTGTAGCAAATCTCTGTTGCTCCGATGTTTAATGGCAAAGTGTTTGGCAACAGGAGAAGTCAGATCCTTGTTGGCTATCGCCCTCATATGTTCGAGGATTCTTAACTTCACGCTTTTTATAGTGCTCCCTATATACTTAAGGTTGCAGGGACATACTAGGCAATACACCACATACGGTGTTTGACATGTAATGAAGGACCCTATGTTTTTCTTCCTTGTGACCCCAGGGATTTCATAACCCAAGACCCTTTTGCTATAAGCACAGGCCTTGCATTTGCCACAAGGATAGAATCCTTTCATTTCAGCCAAAGTATTCGTCCTAGCAACTGGAGTCTCTAGGTGGCTATGTACCAGTAAGTCCTTAATGGACTTCGTTTTTCTGAAAGTTACAAGTGGGTTATTAGGGATATCAACCCCAATTATGGGATCAGTCTTTAGGATATACCAGCTGTGGCGTAAGATTCCTTTGAGTTGGTTGGAATTGTTGCTATAAGATGTTATTAAGCGGAATTTGCCCTCATCCGTTTTGTTGGAGGTTATTTTATCTTTCAACAATTCAGCTCTGTCTATCCCGGACACTCTTTTCAGAGTTTCGGTCAAGAGAGCCTGGTTGTAACCTCTTTGTTTGAACCTGGCCAAACTATCTTTTGCTGCTTCCTGGAAGTCCTCCTCACGTGAGCAATTCCGTTTAAGACGTAAGAGCTCCCCGTAAGGAATACTTCGTTTCAGGTTCGTCGGGTGTGCGCTTTCAGCGTGCAAGACGCTGTTGCCAGCAGTCGGCTTGCGGTATAGGGATGTTGTTACTTGGTTGTCAATGATAGTTACACGGAGGTCGAGGTAGCTCACTGCCACTGAGCTAACCTCGCCTGTGAATTTCAGATTGACATTATTGGTGTTTAAATGTGAGATATATTCTCTGGCACTCTGTTCTGACCCCCTCCACACCAGGAAGAGGTCATCGATGTACCTGTGCCACTTAACCACATTGTTGGTCCAAGTAATGTTCCCCTCTGACCAGGCCACCTGCTCCTCCCACCAGCCTACGAATAAATTCGCATAGCTGGGGGCGAAGCAGGTTCCCATAGCGGTCCCGGAGATTTGCTTAAAGAGTTCACCCTGAAAAAGAAAAATTTTATTTAACAGGCAAAATTCTGTTAGCTCTAGCAACATGGTACTGTGTCCCGCATATTTCAGTGGTCTCTTTTTCATAAAATATTCCACTGCTTTCAAGCCTTGCGCATGATCAATACACGTATATCAACTCGTGATATCCATCACAATCATGACATACAAGGGATCCCACACTAGGTCCTGTAGTTGTACAATGAACTCTTTTGTGTCCCTAATGTATGAAGATAATTGGAGCACTGATTGAAACAGGAAATGGTCAATAAACACCGAAAGATTCTCTGTAAGGCTGCCCATTGATGAAACTATTGGGCGGCCAGGCGGTGTTTTAAGATCCTTATGAACTTTGGGCAGATGGTAGAAAGTAGGGATTACAGGATGGCTAGATCGTAAGAAAAGATATTCCTCAGTGCTTAACATATCTTTATTGTGCCATTTCTGTATTAACTTGTCATATTCTTGGATGCTCTCCTGATATTTCCTCATAGTGGTGGGTTCATAATGTTCTTGATTCGAAAGTTGTCGTTTCGCTTCCCCCACATACATGTCCTTAGTCATTATTACTACATTCCCTCCTTTGTCGGAGGGCTTGTAGATCACAGAGGTGTCATCCTGAAGGCTTTTTAGGGCTTTCCTTTGTCCCATAGTTAGCGGGTTTGTGGCATTCTCTTTCATGTTCTTTTTGGACATGCGTAGTTTAATCAGATCTTTTATCACAGTCTCTGAGAAGATATCAATCGCATCTTGGGCCATTTGTGGTAGGAAATGCGAAATGGGTTTGAAAGGACTCTGTGGGGCTTCCTGATCTACGCCCACCTTCCTACTCCTTTGGGTCAGACTTGATTCGTCAGAATTGCTCACTGTTGTTTCCGATCTTATCTCTTCCAAGATTTCTAAAGTTTCCAGATCACCCAGTTGGATGGTATCAGTCTCCAAAATTCTATTTTGTCGTCTTTCATATGTTGTTGGCTTAGTTTTATAATATTTATGCAACTTTAGTTTCCTGGTGAATCTGAAGAGATCGATCCTTGTTTGAGTAAATTCCAGATCTTTTTGTGGGCAGAACGAGAGGCCCAATTGTAGCACGATTTCTTCATCCTTGGTCAGTTGTTTAGGACTAAGGTTCACAATAGTTAAAGATTCAGAAGTGTCTAGCGGGTTCCCCCCTTCTTGGCTTTCCCGCGTGCCGGATTGTTGCCTCTGCCTCTTCCGCGTCCTCTTCCGGCCGCCCCTCCTTGTTTTTCTGCGCCCGAAACGCGTCTGCACTGAAAATAAAGAAACTCTGAAACCCACCCCGCGAGTGCTGCTTTTCTACCTCTCTCTCGGCTGGGAGAGGGGTTGCTGGAGCATCGATATTACACGGTGCGTCGACCGTGCAGCGGCACCCACCGCCTGAGCCCCGTTTTTCGGCGCAATCGGAGCATTCATTTACTTTGACGGAGGCACCGCCTGGGCACAAGGACTACCTTTGAGGTCGTTTTTCCGAGGACACATGGCTGGCATTGGAAGCATTCAAGCAACTGCCGGCGTAATCGGATTTGAACAAGAGGAGACCGCGAATATGGCAGTCTGGGGTAAGTCTGTACCCACACCATAACAATTTGAATCGGACAGTGTGTTGTGGAACGCCGCGGCGTTGGTGAGGGGTGGAGTTTCAGAGGACTCTCCAGTGAACGTTTGAGACGGAGACCGGGACCGGTTCTCCCTAAAAAATACAGGAACTGATGTTTAGCAATGCAGCGCGAGAGGAGGCAGCAGCTGGCATGTTCAATAAAAAAACTGGCGGGCAAACACGCACCATGGTAGCCATTGGCGCTAAAAACATAGACCCTTTGGCTCAAAAGTATATAAAGCTCGAGAGACTTTTCGAGAGAGAGACTCGGAAGTGGTGGGAGGCCACCTCGCTTGAAAACTACATCAAGGTGGGGAGGGTCCCACGGGGTCTGCGTGTGTATACTATACCAGCATACGAAAATCCAGATCCCCAACTTTTGGAGGAGTGGCACGTACATACCGCGGAATTTTGCAAAGGTAGCTTGACATTACTGGTCAAATTCGCGTGGAGTGACAGGGAGAAGGCCATCAATGAGATCAAACTACTCGAGGATGAATTGGAAAAATCACCCGAAAATACAAAACATCAAGAAATGATGGTGGAAATGAAGAAACGGTTGACTAGATATGAAACTAAAATCAGATTGCGAAAGGAAGAAAAATTCGACAGGGACGAACGGGATTATTCAATGGGGAGAGTACTCACTTTCGCCAAGAAATTTGATGGCCCAAGGAAAGATCTATTTAAACAAAAGCAGAACTCTGCACAGCCCCCCGAGAGAATCGAAACCTCAGAATCCGAAGTCACTGGATCCGATGAGGAAGGAGTGGCAGGACCATCCAGGCCAACAAAAACTCCTTTTCACGAGGAATTCGATGTAATCCGTCATGCTTGGCTCAGGGGGGGGAAAGTAAAGCCCCCGGAACCAGACGCAGAAAAACAAGGAGGGGCGGCCGGAAGAGGACGCGGAAGAGGCAGAGGCAACAATCCGGCACGCGGGAAAGCCAAGAAGGGGGGAACCCGCTAGACACTTCTGAATCTTTAACTATTGTGAACCTTAGTCCTAAACAACTGACCAAGGATGAAGAAACCGTGCTACAATTGAGCCTCTCGTTCTGCCCACAAAAAGATCTGGAATTTACTCAAACAAGGATCGATCTCTTCAGATTCACCAGGAAACTAAAGTTGCATAAATATTATAAAACTAAGCCAACAACATATGAAAGACGACAAAATAGAATTTTGGAGACTGATACCATCCAACTGGGTGATCTGGAAACTTTAGAAATCTTGGAAGAGATAAGATCGGAAACAACAGTGAGCAATTCTGACGAATCAAGTCTGACCCAAAGGAGTAGGAAGGTGGGCGTAGATCAGGAAGCCCCACAGAGTCCTTTCAAACCCATTTCGCATTTCCTACCACAAATGGCCCAAGATGCGATTGATATCTTCTCAGAGACTGTGATAAAAGATCTGATTAAACTACGCATGTCCAAAAAGAACATGAAAGAATGCCACAAACCCGCTAACTATGGGACAAAGGAAAGCCCTAAAAAGCCTTCAGGATGACACCTCTGTGATCTACAAGCCCTCCGACAAAGGAGGGAATGTAGTAATAATGACTAAGGACATGTATGTGAATCAAGAACATTATGAACCCACCACTATGAGGAAATATCAGGAGAGCATCCAAGAATATGACCAGTTAATACAGAAATGGCACAATAAAGATATGTTAAGCACTGAGGAATATCTTTTCTTACGATCTAGCCATCCTGTAATCCCTACTTTCTACCATCTGCCCAAAGTTCATAAGGATCTTAAAACACCGCCTGGCCGCCCAATAGTTTCATCAATGGGCAGCCTTACAGAGAATCTTTCGGTGTTTATTGACCATTTCCTGTTTCAATCAGTGCTCCAATTATCTTCATACATTAGGGACACAAAAGAGTTCATTGTACAACTACAGGACCTAGTGTGGGATCCCTTGTATGTCATGATTGTGATGGATATCACGAGTTTATATACGTGTATTGATCATGCGCAAGGCTTGAAAGCAGTGGAATATTTTATGAAAAAGAGACCACTGAAATATGCGGGACACAGTACCATGTTGCTAGAGCTAACAGAATTTTGCCTGTTAAATAACATTTTTCTTTTTCAGGGTGAACTCTTTAAGCAAATCTCCGGGACCGCTATGGGAACCTGCTTCGCCCCCAGCTATGCGAATTTATTCGTAGGCTGGTGGGAGGAGCAGGTGGCCTGGTCAGAGGGGAACATTACTTGGACCAACAATGTGGTTAAGTGGCACAGGTACATCGATGACCTCTTCCTGGTGTGGAGGGGGTCAGAACAGAGTGCCAGAGAATATATCTCACATTTAAACACCAATAATGTCAATCTGAAATTCACAGGCGAGGTTAGCTCAGTGGCAGTGAGCTACCTCGACCTCCGTGTAACTATCATTGACAACCAAGTAACAACATCCCTATACCGCAAGCCGACTGCTGGCAACAGCGTCTTGCACGCTGAAAGCGCACACCCGACGAACCTGAAACGAAGTATTCCTTACGGGGAGCTCTTACGTCTTAAACGGAATTGCTCACGTGAGGAGGACTTCCAGGAAGCAGCAAAAGATAGTTTGGCCAGGTTCAAACAAAGAGGTTACAACCAGGCTCTCTTGACCGAAACTCTGAAAAGAGTGTCCGGGATAGACAGAGCTGAATTGTTGAAAGATAAAATAACCTCCAACAAAACGGATGAGGGCAAATTCCGCTTAATAACATCTTATAGCAACAATTCCAACCAACTCAAAGGAATCTTACGCCACAGCTGGTATATCCTAAAGACTGATCCCATAATTGGGGTTGATATCCCTAATAACCCACTTGTAACTTTCAGAAAAACGAAGTCCATTAAGGACTTACTGGTACATAGCCACCTAGAGACTCCAGTTGCTAGGACGAATACTTTGGCTGAAATGAAAGGATTCTATCCTTGTGGCAAATGCAAGGCCTGTGCTTATAGCAAAAGGGTCTTGGGTTATGAAATCCCTGGGGTCACAAGGAAGAAAAACATAGGGTCCTTCATTACATGTCAAACACCGTATGTGGTGTATTGCCTAGTATGTCCCTGCAACCTTAAGTATATAGGGAGCACTATAAAAAGCGTGAAGTTAAGAATCCTCGAACATATGAGGGCGATAGCCAACAAGGATCTGACTTCTCCTGTTGCCAAACACTTTGCCATTAAACGTCGGAGCAACAGAGATTTGCTACAATACTTCGGGGTGGACCACGTTCCGGAAAATGAAAGGGGTGGGAACAGACTTTTGAAGCTGAGACGTTTGGAGTCTCGTTATATCATTGATCTACAGACCAAAATTCCAAACGGTCTGAACAGTGGCGAGGAATTAGCCATCCATCTGGGTAAATAAACTGCATCAGTCAACAGCCTGCTGTCTCACTCAAATCTGATGGAATCTGTTTTGACCTGGGGGGTGCCCCGGGTTATGATTTGCGGTTTCTAGCAATAGGAGCCGCCTAAGCCGATCCACGGCAAGATAAGAATGGAATGTTCGATCGAGTGGGCACTTACATTCACTTTCCTGTGACTAAATGAGTAACCGTGTACAGTAAATAAGTAAAAGGACGGATGGAATCTGCATGCAATATTTAGCATATCTAAAATGTACCTGTTTTTGCTCATAGTTTTTGTCACAATAATTATTAACTGAATTCTAATTGTATGCTGATCCACAGCTTAATAACTAAATGAATCATGTTGAGAAAAGTTATTACGTTGCCCTTTGATCACTGTAACTGCGTTACTTTGCACATTCCAATATGGCGCCCGCAGTTCTGAGTCGGGTAGTCCATTTTCAGTTTCCATCAGGAATAACGCGCTGCATAAAATGTCTTCCTGCAAGCGTTTTGTAAACACATTGACAAAGGGCTTCGCCCGAAACGCGTCTGCACTGAAAATAAAGAAACTCTGAAACCCACCCCGCGAGTGCTGCTTTTCTACCTCTCTCTCGGCTGGGAGAGGGGTTGCTGGAGCATCGATATATATGTATATATGATATATATATATATATATATATATATATATATATATATATATATATACACACATACATATACATACATATATATACATACATATATATATATACATACATATATACATACACATATATACATACACATATATACATACACACACACACACACACACACACACACACACACACACACACACACACCATCAGATATCGCCCATTTCAATGTGAAATGCCTTTGTTTTACTCGGGATTCTACTATTAATTGTCAATCTTATGTCAGTAAACGAGCGCCTACATTTTCTTTGTACTTGCACCACTTAAAAATTGCTGAACTACTCTTGTTATGTCCAGTAATGATGATAGAAATGTTCTAAAAGTGGTCTGTAAATTTATGGGACCAGGAAATTGTATCTTACCCTTATTTGTAGTTAATCAATCAATCAATCAATCAATAAATTTGTATAGCGCGCTACTCCCCCGGAGGGTCTCAAGGCGCTTGGGGGACTGCTCGAACAGCCAGGTCTTGAGTTGCTTCCTGAAGGAGAAGTGGTCTTGGGTCAGACGAAGGTGGATGGGGAGGGAGTTCCAAGTCTTGGCTGCCAGGTAGGAGAAGGATCTTCCTCCCATGGTGGCTCTTCGAATGCGTGGAACGGTGGCGAGGGTGTGGCTGGTCACTCGTAGCTGGCGGGTGGGAGTGTAGAAGGTCAGGCGGTTGTTGAGGTACCTGGGGCCCAGGTCGTGGAGGGCCTTGTGTGCGTGGGTGAGGAGTCGGAACGTGATTCTTTTGCTGACGGGGAGCCAGTGCAGGTCTCTCAGGTGTCCGGAGATGTGGCTGTGTCAGGGGATGTCCAGGATGAGTCGTGCGGAGGCGTTCTGGATGCGTTGGAGTCTTTTCTGCAGTTTGGCTGTGGTTCCGGTGTAGAGGGTGTTTCCGTAGTCCAGTCGGCTGGTGACGAGTGCCTGGGTGACCGTCTTCCTGGTTTCGGTGGGGATCCATCGGAAGATCTTTCGGAGCATGCGTAGGATGTTGAAACATGATGACGAGACGGTGTTGACTTGTCTGGTCATCGAGAGGGAGGAGTCCTGGATGAAGCCCAGGTTGCGTGCGTGGTCCGTTGGTTTGGGTGCACTGCCCAGGGCAGGGGGCCACCAGGAGTCGTCCCAGGCAGAAGGTGATGATCCAAGGATGAGGACTTCCATCTTGTCCGAGTTCAGTTTCAGGCGGCTGTTTATCATCCACTTGGCTACGTCTTTCATCCCTTCGTGTAGGTTGGTTCTGGCGGTGGCTGGGTCGTTGGTGAGGGAGAGGATCAGCTGGGTGTCGTCGGCGTAGGAGATGATGTTGAGGTTGTGTTGGCGTGCGATGGCTGCGAGGGGGCTCATGTAGACGTTGAAGAGGGTGGGGCTGAGTGATGATCCTTGTGGTACGCCGCAGATGACTTCGGTGGCCTCGGATCTGAACGGGGGGAGGCGGACTCTCTGGGTTCTTCCAGCGAGGAACGAGATGATCCACTCTAGTGCCTTCTCTTGGATTCCGATGTTGCTGAGGCGCTGCACAAGGGTGCGGTGGCAGACAGCATCGAATGCTGCGGAGAGGTCCAGGAGGATGAGGGCCGCTATTTCCCCGTTGTCGAGCAGGGCTTGGATGTCGTCGGTGGCTGCGATGAGGGCGGTCTCGGTGCTGTGGTTGGCTCGGAAGCCGGACTGCGAGTGGTCGAGGGATCCGTTTGTCTCGAGGAAGGCGGCAAGCTGTCTGTTGACGGTCTTCTCGATGACTTTGGCAGGAAACGGGAGGAGCGAGATGGGGCGGTAGTTCTTGAGGTCGGTGGGGTCTGCTGATGGTTTCTTCAGGAGGGCGCGGAGTTCGGCATGCTTCCAGCTCTCCAGGAAGGTGGCGGTGTTGAAGGAACAGTTGATGATGTCCCGGATTTGGGGTGCGATGACGGAGTCGGCTTTGTTGAAGACGTGGTGGGGGCATGGGTCGGTTGGTGATCCGGAGTGGATGGTGTTCATCGTGTGGATGGTGTCTTCGGTGCTGACCAGGGTCCAGGCGTCGGTTCGGTGGTTGGGTGCGTGGTCTGTGCGCCGAAGCTGTTGTGTATGTCGTTGATCTTGCTGTGGAAGAACGAGGCGAGTGAGTCGCAGAGGTCTTGTGAGGGAGTGATGTCGTTGTTTCCGGCGCTGGGGTTGGAGAGCTCTTTGACGATGCTGAAGAGTTCCTTGCTGTTGTGTGCTTTGCTGTCTAGTCGTTCCTTGAATGCTGTCTTCTTGGTGGTGTGGATCAGCTGGTGGTGTTTGCGGGTGGTGTGCTTGAGGGCGGACATGTTGTCTGTAGTCGGGTATTTTCACCAGGCTTTCTCGAGGGTACGGCAGTTCTTCTTGGAGTTCTTGAGGTCGTCGTTGAACCAGGAGGCTTTCTTGCTGCAGGGCCTGCTGGGATGGTTTTTCAGAGGTGCGAGGTCGTCAGCGCAGTTGGTGATCCACTGTGTGAGGTTGTTGGCTGCTTGGTTGGGGTCCGTTGGGCTGGCGGGAGGGTTCTGGTTCAGTGATGTGGTGAGCTGGTCAGTGGTGATCTTGTTCCAGCTCCTGCGGGGAACCTGTTGCGGGTGGTGGTGAGTCGTGGTCCTTCTGAAGCTGAAGTGGACCAGCTGTGGTCTGTCCAGTGGGGTCCGGTGGAGTGACTGAAGGAGATGTACTTGCTGGAGGAGGAGACTGGGTCAAGAGTGTGTCCGGCGTAGTGGGTGGGGGTGTTCACCAGTTGCTTGAGTCCGAGGTTGGCGAGGTTGTCCAGCAGGGTGGTGGTGTTGTGGTCGTTGTTGTTCTCCAGGTGGAAGTTGAGGTCCCCTAGGAGGATGTAGTCAGCGGAGGGGAGGGCGTGTGGGCTGATGAAGTCTGCGATGTCTTCGCTGAATTATGTGCGGGGTCCTGGGGGTCTGTAGTTGAGGGTGCCTCAGAGTGTGGTCCTGTGGTCGGTGTGTATCTGGAAGTGAAGATGTTCGGCGGCTGTGAGGGTGTCGTCGGAGTTGGTCGTGATGCGGATGGTATTCTTGTGGACGATGGCGATTCCTCCTCCTGTCTGGTTCACGCGATCCCTCCGGGTAATCTTGTATCCGTCCGGGATGGAGATGGCGATGTCGGGCGCTGAGGAGGCGTTCATCCACGTTTCCGTGAGGAAGGAGACGTCTGCAGATGTGGTGTCGAGCAGGTTCCATAGTTCAACGGCGTGTCTGTGGACGGAGCGGGTGTTGAGCAGGATTCACTTCAGGTGGTTGCTGCTGGTGCTCGGCTTGGCGGGTGCGGTGCAGGACCGGATGCAGTTGAACTTGCAGGATTTGCAGGTGAAGGGTCCGTGGGTGCGTCCCGGGGTGGCTCAGTAGCAACTGGGGATCCGGCCGGTGTTGAGTGCGCGGAGGGTGGCGTCGTCGTAAGTCCGGCGGGTGGGCTGGCATCTGCGGGGACCAGGGGGTCTGGCGCTGGGCGCGGAAGGGCGTAGACGGGCTTGCCTTTGGCGCACCATTGGCGTGCCCGCTGCGCGTGAACGCTGCGCGTTCATGCCGTCTCTGCCATAACTGGAGAGTAGGGGGGGGAGGGGCGGAGCGAGGGTGGAGCAGCTGGGAGGCGGGAGCGGGGTGGCGAGTGGGGAGGGGAGCGGTGCGGTGATGCTGGAGGAAACGGAGGTGGGGCCGCTGGGGAGCAACGGCAGGGAGCGGGGTGGAGCAGCGGGAGAAAAACAGCGGTAGAGGCACAAAAACAATCAGGGGCACAACAGTGGACGAGAAAAAATAATTACTGGCACAACAGTGGAGAACGAGATCAGGGGCACAACAGTTGACAAGAAAAAACAATTACTGGCACAACAGTGGAGAACGAGATCAGGGGCACAACAGTTGACGAGAAAAAACAATTACTGGCACAACAGTGGAGAACGAGATCAGGGGCACAACAGTGAGGCAGATACAATACTGGCAGCGGCGGTGGCAAACGGAGACCGGGCACACTCAGGATAGGCCACGCGGCGGGTGGAGCGACCGGCTCGGACCAGGTCAGGTCAGGTCACAGCTCCCCGCCTCGCGGACACCACCTTATGTATCCAGTGGGAGGGAGGAGCAGCTGGGAGGCGGGAGCGGGGTGGCGAGTGGGGAGGGGAGCGGTGCGGTGATGCTGGAGGAAACGGGGGTGGGGCCGCGGGGGAGCCGCGGCGGGGAGCAGGGTGGAGCAGCGGGAGAAAAACGGCGGTAGAGGCACAAAAACAACCAGGGGCACAACAGTGGACGAGAAAAAATAATTACTGGCACAACAGTGGAGAACTAGATCAGGGGCACAACAGTGAGGCAGATACAATACTGGCAGCGGCGGCGGCAAACGGAGACCGGGCACACTCAGGATGGGCCACGCGGCGGGTGGAGCGACCGGCTCGGACCAGGTCAGGTCAGGTTATATTGACTTCCCATGAACTGTTGTAGTACCGTTAAACCAAGATGCACTACATTCAATGCACTTAACTTGGCTTGGCCAAACATTTGGTGCTAAACTAAAGAATTACTATGGGCCTCAAGGTGCCCAACACTGGAACACTCCTTGCAATTAAAATTATTTTGTTCCATAACGTGCGTTACAACCAAAAAGGTGTCCTGGCGCTGTTGCTGCTTTCAATGTTTAAATATTTATCAATACAGATGGGTTTTATATAATCCCCTAAAAGTTTTAAGCTTATTAGTGGTTCTTAACTCATTAGGAAGTGTATTCCACAGTCTTGTTGCAGCATATGAGAATACACAACTTCCTTGTCTGGCCCTGCATATTGTGGGGCGTTTCAAAAGGCAGACAAGGGAAGAATGCAAGTTCCTACCTTGTGTATGGACCTCAATAAAATACTTTGCAAACTTATTACTTTGGCTGTGTGGCAGATTGTCTGTACTTTAAACTTAACTCTCTTCTTCAGTGTCAAAAAAGTGTAGTTTATCTAAATACTGAGCCACTGGTGCCCTTCTTGGCAAGTGCAATATTGTTCTTACTGCCATGTTTTGTAACACCTATAATTTAAGCAAATGAGATTTAGGGAGGCCCACGTACACCTAATTGTAAATTATCCAAGTTATTGTCAAACGAAAACCCCAGATTCCATACAGTATTTGATGGAACTGGGCAACATTCCATGGAGGCTGGCCCCTATAAGCTACTACTATACAGAAGTGAGATCTCTCTTTATGAAGACCTCAGGTCTGTCAGTCTTATTTCAGATAATTATCGCTTACCTTGCCACCAAGATCATACAGCTGTTAAAGGTGGCCTGTGAGAATGAGGCATTTAGAGCCAGTCTGAAAATAATCTGTGCACCATCAGCATAAGTCATAACTTCAAGACCACAAGATCTAACAAGGTGAACCAATGGGGCTACATTCATGGTTAACAACAAAAAGCTTAACGAGGACCCTGTGGGACACATTTGTAAATCCTTGTGCATCCCATGTTTAGCACACCTTCTCTGCTGCACAACTCAAATCAATTTGCAATAAACCATCAGTGTCTGGACACCACTCTCTGCCCCCATGCCTCTCCAAGTTACAAAAGGTTTTATTGTTTTAGAAGGTTTCATATTTGGAACTTATAAGTGCTCTGGCAACATTGTGAAAATGATACAAATGGTTTGTTGAGGCATGTCAAAGATGTAACTCATAAGGAGCTGCTTGATAATATTCAAGAGAGAATTAGAAATCAATAAAAAGGCATGTAAGAAAATGAATGCCATTCGTTTTTCATCCATGCTTTTTCTGCTACTTTTGACATGATTGGCAGTAAAGAGATTAACCTAAAGTTACCCTTAATGGATGGATCAACTGATCTTTTTTGAACAGAAGTCTTACAATTGCTTTTTCAAATCCATTGGCACTACAGCAGTTGTAAAGGAGCAGTTACCAATATCTGACAGTCTAGGAGCTACTGATTCCACAGCAAGACGTAATAATATTCTTTCCAGCCTAGTTGTAAAGATTTCTACTGCAATTGCAACCTTACTTACGCCATCCTCCTCAACTGACCTAAACTGAGTAAATAACTCTACTTCCTTATCTGCTTCCCTAAGTGAATGCTGCCCACCACTTTCTGACATTTCCCCACCAAATGCCACCATTTTTCTGTCTCTCGCCTTTGAAAAGATGTATAAAAACGCGTGATTTTGTCAGCGAATAGCTAGCTAAGGAATTAAATGATTCTAAATTAGTAACAAATAAAGTGGCTCCGCAGGTCGGGATGGACAATGAATTTACAAATTTGAAAATCTCTCAGTGGTTATTCGATGTAATATTTCTATTAGTATGAAGGGTCCCCTAAGCTTCCTTAATCATTAATCAACTTTGTATATTCCTTCCGAGCATTAAAAAACTGTGCTGTTTTAAACAGTCCTATTCCTTCAGGCAATTTCTTCCTAAGGCATCACACGCTTGTTCATTCAAGCTTAACTTCTCCATATACCAAACTGGCAGCTGCTGGTTTTTTTCTGAACAAAGAAACCAGTCTTAATGGTGCAAATTGGTAGGTGCCTCGGTTAACCACTGATTAATATCTTTGGTGGCTGTTTTGCTATCATAATTGTCTGTTTACAATTCTACAGAGTTCATGAAGCCAACGTGCTCAGCATTGATGAGGCCCTCAGGAACCTATGTTAGATTAGATTTTATTTTCACCCATCTTCTCCAAAATCTCTCCCTACACTGGCTCCGGAACGGACATCAGCAAAAGTCTGAACTAGAACTATAATGAATATATTAAGGAAGGTGCTTGGTCTTAAGAGTTTTTTACATTTAGTAACTACAGCAAAATCACTTGTACCTCACGGTTACACTGGCAAGGTGATTGACTGTTAGTGGTCTGAGGCCCAAGACACTGCACACAGAGCTTCGTCAGGAACTGAATAATCTGAGACAGAAATCAAAATATCAATTAGAATGCAAAATAATGACATATAATAAATAATAGCATTTCGTAAAATATTTGCAATGCAATGTAGTTGACTGATGGCGTGTTAAACTGCTTAAACCATGGACCAATTACTTCTAAGCAGTTTCAAACCGGATAGTAATTGACAAATGTTTTTAAAGATCTTTTTGAACACGCTGAAAGCATACATACAGAAAGGGTTTCTACAAAAAGCCTATAATATGGCAAGACAAACAATCGGTTATCAACTCTTTACAGGCCCACAGACACGTCATTAATAGCAACAGGCTTAAAGACAAATGCTGAGAGGCAAATGCAGTGGTGTTCTCTAATTAACCTCAACTTTAGAAACCACTCCAAGTCCTGTTTGATGGGTGTAAGACCATTGTTCTATAAGGAATGAAACCGTGGCCACATCTAATAGGTCTGCTTTACGGTGACTACTTGCTTTAGAGGGTCCTTTAAGTGATCTATCTTCCCTTTTCATTCACCATCAAAAGGCTCTGTGACAACGGATCTTTTTATAAAAGAGTTTTATATAGCGCTACATCGGGTATCAGAGAGCTTTACATGATCACCAGTTTCGTTACAGAAGTACACGTTCATTTTTGTTCGGCACGGGTAGATTAAGTGATTTGCCCAGAATCACAGGATGTTGAGCTTTGTTGTAGAGACTCGAACCTGGTTCCACAGCTTCGAGGTCGACCGCTCTAGCCGTAAGGCTACATCCTCTCCCTTAAACTGGAATATGGAAGCAGCTTGTCTTGCAAATGATCTACCATGGTGTCACTGACCGGACATCTTCTGCAGTGTTTCCAGTGCGTCAGGACCACTTTAGCAGACTTCCTGATAGGTATCAGCCAGGGAATGATCTTGCCTGCCCCTATGGACACAGTGCAATCTCTCTGCTCCCAAAATTGCTAATTATGAGCATCTATTCCTAGTTCACATGATATACTATTCTAGCAAATCCTCATTCGCTACCATACAGTGCTGATCCTGGGGATGATTTGCCACTGAGCCTGCAGAGCAGACACTGTGGCTAGGGAAACACCGCAGGTATGATCTAAAAACTAGAATGAAACCTAGAAAGGGGAAGTGCAGTGAGTTGCAAGGAACAGGTAAAGTACATGAGAATGTAATCTTTCAGAAATCATTACATAGTCAGAAAATACATTTGTGGAAAAAAAGAGGAGCACTATAAGGTGTTGTTCCAACTCTTTGCTGAAGAATATCTATAGGCTTAAATGGCTGAATTACACACCTTTAATGTGTCAACTTTAATAGCTGGCCAGAGAGGCATTTACATTTAGGTATTCCTCTTTGAATATTGGTTTATTTCCTCACTGACAAACAATTTAACTCTTTGCTCCTATAAAGTGCCGTAGCAGAATTGTTTTGGGTGCAGCTAAATAACTGTAGAAAACCTATTTAACGCAACATAAAACTAACAGTGATTTGTCCAATCATTCAAACTTTAGGGACTCATTATTTGCATTACACATTGAATCAACATTTCAGTTGTAAAGCAAAATTCATGGGTTGTACCATATTAGGACAATTTTAAGGAACATGTTACAATCTATTTGTAGCTTAAATTGCCGCAGATACACATGATCTGGATACTTTTGCCTTTTAATGTGTGGGAGATGGATGTTGCAAGTTGTTTTTTATGTCTAAATTTCGGGCGGCCACATGACCCCTCCCAAAAACCCAGAATGCACCAGGACAAAGACTCCAATTCAGATTGTGTTGTTCTCCCTTCCAAACAGGTGAGTGACAATAGGTGGAGAGAAGCAAAGTAGGACAATAAATGTACAAGCGCGCTGTTGAAAGAAAGAATAATGTAAGAAATGTACAGCAACTGAAGCATACGCACGCATCCGGGAGTATATGAAACTGCAGAGCTATAAGCTACAAACCGTTACAAAGCAAGTAACATTTGTAGAATTAGTAGCTGTAGATCATATGCTCTGCATAGACTTGAAAGCACTGTTCCTGCCTTACAGCAGTGACTTGCAAGTGGATTAAGCAGGTGAATGGAATAACGTTTTAAAGACCGTTTTCCCGACCTGTGTATCCTGTCGGGCATGAATGCCCATGCAGTAATATTTGGAGAAAGTGTGTGGTATGAACCACATAGCTTTACATAGGTTTGCAAGTGAACTGTGTCAAGGGAAAGCCATTGCTGCTCGCTAGTAGAATGTGTTCTAGGCACAGAGTGAACAGTAAGTTTTGCTTTAGCTCGACTTGGAAATTGAATTTCGTAAGTGGGGTTTTGCAAATGCAACAAAAAATGCTAGGTTTTGCAAATGGACTTGGTACAGTTAATATAAGACATTACAGCCCTCTTTTCCTCTGGGTTGTGCAATGCTCGTTCTGCCACTGGTTGAGGGTGTCGAAAGAACATAGGTAAGTAAATGGCTTGATTGACATGAAATGAGGAGCCAACCTTAGGCAGGGAGCATGGATTCATCCTGAGGGTGACTATCTTTAGGGACCTGGATGAAAGTGTCCAACATTGTTAAGGCCTGCAACTCACTAACCCTGGTCAGGGAAGAGAATGCTTTAAGAATTGCTTCTTTCCTGAGCGATATTACACCCAATATGGATATAATGGCTTCAACAGACTTCCCAGGAGGCTTGTGAGGACCACATTAAGGTTTCATTTAGGGACCAGTGGTGTCCTTGGATGAATGACTCCTACATACTTCCATTAATGCTTCGAAGACTGGAATCTTAAATAGAAACTGTAGCAAGATGGCTGCGCTGTAGTGAAGCTCTGCCGGCGGAATATACAAATCTGTCCAATATACTGAGTTATGACTGCTATCCATGCCTAAAAGAACAAGTTACTTATCTTCTGTAATGATGTATCTGGTAGAGTCATAGTCTAGCCGCAGATTCCTTAACTTAGAATATCCCCCAGGCGTCAGACCGGTCCGGAAAATTTTGCTCAGCACCACCTCTGCGCAGCGGGGGGCGGTGACGTACAGCTCCGCCCTGGAGTCTTCCATGGACGTGACGTCAGCGGAGCCATATATGCCCCGCCCTGGCGCGTCAACATCAGTTTTCGTCAGAAGACTTTTCCACCCCAGAACGCGAAACCACCACCAAAAACTGTGAAAATATGGGAACAGTGTTCAGAAAAAGAAAACACAAGGTATGGTGAAAAAACATCACCATAGAAAGACAATGCCAGGCACCGTATATTGTAAACTGAGGAGGGGAGTGGGGGGGAGGGGGGAGAACAGAGCACCACTCTGGGAGGGACCCCCGCAATTATTAAGACCAAAACCTCCCCCTGAGGCAGAAGAAGATGAAGAGCATAGGCAGGATTCGAACACTTGGCCTGTGTGAGCCTGTGCCACCAGAGGCACAAGATTTACAATTGAGCCATAGCTCCTTGGTGAACCATCACAGCAGCCAGCAGAAAGGCTGTAACCACAATATAAGACAGTGAAGGACAACCAGTCCAGACCCCAGGAGTAAGGATAAACTAACATAAGGTGTCACCCAAAAGGAGACGTCGGATCTGAATAAGGGACCTACCGAATTTAGCATTGCCAGAGACTGTAACAACTAGCTAGAGTGCAGGGGAGGCAAAAACCCTCAAGCGGTCGAAGAAAGGATCGAGACACACAACGGGCAACCCAGGGTAAGGGTTGTAAAGGACACATGGCATATGGGCCTACCGTCCAAATACAAGGATGGGTAGAGCAGAGCCACGAGACAGAATGTAGCATTGTGAGTCGGAGAGAAGAGAAGACGTCACCCCACAGAGGAATAAAGCCACCCAAAGGGAGGCGAAGGCAAGAAGCCCAACCTGAAAAGGTTGTCGCAGGACGGGGAGGACGGGCGGGCATTAAGGAATCTGCGGCTAGACTGTCTCTACCAGATACATCGGTACCAAAGGTAAGTAACTTGTTCATATGATAGAGACGTCTAGCCGCAGATTCCTTAACTCAGAATAGATACCAAAACCATACCCATAGAGGAGGTGGGACTGTGACTAAACCCCACCAAGGGCCAAAAGAACCTACCCGTCAATAAATGACCAAAATAGCGTTGTCAACCAAAGGGTGAAACACAGTGCAGACAGAACTGACAGCGCAGCCAACCGCCAGATCCCTATGCCCTGAAGAGAGCAGGAATCAAGGGGAGGCCTGGGCACCACGGCCCATCCAGAATAACAAGAAAACCTTGTATGTAGAGGGGATGAGAGAAGGAAAAACACCAAGCCAGAACGCTTCTGCCTGATTGACAAATGCCGAACTTCGAAAGAAGATGATCAAAGAGGTACAGGATCCAAGGTGTCGACAAGAAGCCAGAGCTAGCCCCAGCCAAAAAACTCGAACACCGTAAACACTGTTGAACCTGCTCCTGTAGAGATACGAAGGAAGCAGGATACTGACCCCTGCCCAGCATGGGTCGACATGGAACAAAAACATACCTAGTAAAGAAACTGGCTGGAAAAGGGAGTTCAGCACCTTGTAGGGAATAGAACTGAACCCCATGGCGTGAAAGAACCACAGGATGCGGCAGTCGACAAAACCATCACAAAGGACTGGCTACGTGGTATGGCGGAGAGAACGCGCAGCGCCCTCACACGTACCACAGAAGACGAGTACTGCTGAGACCCTTTCCAGTCAGCTACATGGAGAACATCAAAAGCATGCCCCTACATAGCCTGAAAGACACTCACACGCGGCCAGCGGGAACACCAGGAAGCAAGACAGCAGGAACAGCTGAGATGCGCCCAATAGCAAGAAGGCAACGGGCCGCACAAGCCATGAGGAAGAACATGGCGCAAAGTCTGCAGCACGAAGATGCTGAAAACTGGCCAATCCAGGCAGTAGGGTACGCTCAAAAGTACCCGCAGTTATACGGAAAGTGGAACTAGTCGAGGCTATAAGCAATGTGTGCCGTCAGTCCGGAAGAGAGAGAACAGTTCCCTTGCAGGACAATTTTTAGAAGAAAAAACGAGCCGAACAAAGGAGTACTAAGGACCAACTCACGGGTCTTAGACGCCAGAAAGAGCGGGGTTCAGGGAGAACCATCTCTACAAGTCCGCCATATCTAAGAATGCTAGTGGGACGTAGAAATCCCTGCGCGAAAGTAGCGGGATGTGGAGAAAACGGTTTGGGAATAAGCCAAAAGGCCGTAACAACCTACAACAGAGAGGTCCACGGCAACCCCCTACTTGGGAGAACAGCCTAAAAGGGGCTGGAACCAAAAGCCGGGCCAGAGGACAAAAGCAAGATGTCAGGCCCTGGGAGGTAGAAACTACCGAGCATAGACCCAGACCGGAGTTTGATAACTACAGACAAACGAGCGGTGTGATCCTGAGGGATGCCATAAAAGGGAGGTATATGAGCCCCAGCGGGATACCCATAATGGATATTCCACAGGAGCTGCCACCCGCCAGAAAAGGCAAGGGTTAACCCCTGGCAAGAAGGGGGGGGCCTCTTGTCAAAACCGACAATCCGAGGACTTAAAAACAAAAACAGCCCGACCAGACGGCTATACAGACAATACAGAGGCACCAACCTGCCTCTGATAAAAACTGGTCCGTAAAGGGACCGTAACAAAGAAGAAAAGCCAACCGGTCAGTGGCACGGCAGAATTACTGCAGCCCTGACAGAAGCCTGGAGATCGCAGAGTCACTGTGGGGCCCAAAAAGGTCTGTCCCTTTAAACGGCATGCCTTGGAGGCTCTCCCGAATATTATCAGGGAAGCGACTGTCACGCATCCAGGCATGACGGCGCAAAGCCACCGACCGTCCAAGAGCACTTCCCACAGAGTTTGTGGTATCCAGGGAGGAGCGTATTGTAAAATGAGCCATTTCCTTGCTGTGAAGGACCAGACGGAGTAACTCAGGGCACAATTCCTCCGGAAGGGAAGGACGATGGTTAGCCTTGGAGTCCCAGAGTGCAGAGGACGCCCGTGCAAACACGCATGTAGTGTTTAAAGCGCGAACGGCCGCGCTGGAAGAAGCAAAAAGCTATCTTCCACATGCATCCAGTCACCTGGATTCCTTGAGGGGGGAACAAGGGCAAAGTGGAGGAGTCCTGCAACCCAAAAGCCGCCTGAAGCACCAGGCCCTGAGCAGTAGGGTGGAGGGATAGACTAAGTGGATCCCCGCGGCGGGGTGGTGCCTACCAGCAATGGCCCAATTAACCTGGGCCCCGGAAAAGGGCCGTGCCCATGCGTCACGCAGTACCCCTATTAAAGCGCCCCAAGGGGTAGCAAGAGCTCCACAGTAATGGGCTCAGGATGAAGCAAATCCATTAAGGGATCAGGAATGAGGGGTACCACAGGAGGCTGAAAGCCGAGGATATCAGCTGCCCGATGAATAGTCTGCGCATCGGCGGCCACTAGCTCAGTATTCACCCTAGGAGGGGACAAGAGGCCATCCGTAGGAGACGGTTGGAGACTAATCCTCCCAGTTGCCATAATGAGCAGGGCCGGGGAATGACCCGAAGGCCATGCCACACTAGGGACCTGTACCAGTGGCTCCTGACCAGGGGAAGCAGCAGCATCCGAAAGGCGGAGACCGGTGTCGCTCGACCTCGCTGAGGAGAATCCGGAGGAAGGTCAATCCCATGCATGGACACCAGTGTTGATGAATGAATGGACACCGGCGGCGATGGATGCGTTGGTGGGAGCCGTGTCGGAGTCGACCGGACATCGACTGCCTCCACTGGGGATGCAACCTGGGCGTCGACTGAAGCGTTGCCCCAGACGTGGGCTCAGGCTTAGAGCTGGGTGTGGGCTTGTCCGAAGTGGAGCCCAGCTCCAAGCTTGGCATCGTCGACGCCGCCCCCGCCGTCCGCGCAGGAAGCCGCACAGGGTTATGCGTTGACTGGCAGTGATAGCCTGGCCTCGAACCCGGCATCGCCAACGCCGCTTCCAACGTCCGCGCAGGAAGCCGCACAGGGCTATGCGTTAACTGGCGGAGTGTGCAAGAGCGACTAGGACGATCTAGGCCATGGCCCAACGTCATCACCTCTGCTCCGGAATTGGAGTCGGTGCACACAACCCTGGTCGGGGAAAGATCCGCCGACGATGGCTCGGCCTGAGCACCCTCCGCCTCCGTAGATAATGTGGCAGGAAGAGTGAGAACCGTACAAGTAGATTGTTAAAAACTTTTTTTATTGAATGTAAAGAACAAGAAAATAAAGAAACAAAAGAAAACAAGGCAGTCCAGTACAAGCAGGTCATCATGTGGTTTTGCGGGGAGGGGGGGGGCACAAACGTAAAGCTAACAGTATCGCATTCAAAATATATTGTGGGATGGGGGGGAAGAGAAGGAGAACAGAGGCAATCAATATATCTATACTGCTGCGGAGGAAACATCAGGTTGGGAGGAAGACAAGTCGGTATCAAATTCCGAAAGGGGGGGGGGGGTACATATATCTCCACGGTACACGTTCCATTGAGTCCAAATTTTCCCCCACTTGCCAGGTCTGCCCCGGGAGACATACACAGTCTTTTCACGAAACATGGACCAGTCCATGTTCTGTTGCCATGCCAGAACCGTAGGAGGCCTCTGAGCGCCCCAAAGCTGGGCAATGTCACGCTTGGCTATCATGTTACCCAGTGTCACCCATCGAAGCTGCGCTTGGGTACAATCATTCGGTTCCCAAACATTCAACAAGCATCTTCGCGCTTCAGGCTTCAACCGCACACCCGTAACCTCACTCATTACATCATGCACGCGATTCCAATAGTGTAGTACAGCAGGGCATTCCCAAATGATATGTAGGAACGTGGCCACCATACCGCAACCACGTCTGCACAATCCATCCGCCGAGAATCCCATGCGCACCAGACGCGGACCAGTCACATATACCCTATGAAGAATTTTGAGCTGGACAAATCGAAGGCGTGCCGGAATAGCTACCTCCTTAGGAGAAGAGAGCGCAGCCTGCCAGTCCTCATCATCCAGCTCCAGACCATCACTAGTCCACAACTCCCGAAGGCTATCCAATAGATCAATCCTAATATTGATTAACTTTTTATAAATGAGGGAGATCGTGCTATCAGGGACATGCCCATCCAGTATCCGATCCTCAAGCGGGGACGCTTCCGGAACATCCGAGCCCAGGGGGAAAACAGACCGGACCGCGTGTCGAACCTGCGCATATCGAAAGGATTCTCTATCATTCAACCCATATTCAACTTTCATTTCATCAAACGACTTGATCCTACCCTTGATCCATACATCATCAACCTTGCTGATCCCAATCATGTCCCATCGATCGAACCCCTTCGACCGCCAGAGGGAGCCAAGTTTATCCGAGGCATAAAGCGGCGTGGCACGGGTCAACTTATCAGCCCAGCCTGTAGCAGCCGTGGCCCGATGCCACACCTGCACGACTGTTTTAGTGGGCCCCGTAAGTGACCCGACGGTCAACTTCGCATACAGAGCCCTGTTGTAGTCACCACCGGGCAACAACCATTTATCCATCGCAAAGGCCGGATTTGGCGAAGGAGTGTAGGTGCCATGATTGATGGCCCCCAGCTGAGAGGCCCAATAGTAGCGACGGATGTCAGGGAGAGCGATGCCGCCATCGTACCACGGGAGTGTAAGCTTCGAAAGGGCAATGCGAGACCGGCCCCCCCATAGCAACTGCCTCTGGAGGCCCTCGATCTCCCGAAAATAGCTAGCCGGTACAACATCGAGCGTATTCTGAAGCGCATAGAGAAATCGGGGGAGCGACATCATCTTAAACAACGCTGCTCGTCCCAGAGGAGAGAGAGGAAGCCGACTCCACGTTCCAACATCCGCACGGAGGCGCTGGAGGGGGGGCAGCAAATTGCGTTTATATCGAAGTGCGGGGTCCAAGGTAATAAAGATCCCCAGATACCTAAAACCCTCCAGCGCCACCGAGATGGGACAGCCACGTCGCAAAAGTGGAGCGTCACCGGAAAGAACATAAATAAAGGATTTCGACCAGTTGATAACTAGACCGGAATTTTTATGAAAGGAAGTCAAAACATCAAAAAGGACGATTAACGACTTTCGAGGTGACGTAAGGTACAAAAGTATATCGTCTGCGTACAGAGATATCCGATCCTCAAAGTCCGGGGACCATCTAATTCCCTTCAAGGACGGTTCCCACCTCAACCAAGCCGCCAGTGGTTCCAGAGCTAGGGCAAACAGGAGCGGGGACAAAGGACAACCCTGGCGTGTCCCCCTACCAAGAGCAAAGGGGGTCGAGGCCCGCCCATTCACCACCACTCTGGCTAAGGGGTCAGCATAGAGCAATTGCACCCAGCGAATAAAGGCGGGTCCAAAACCAAATTTACTGAGGACCGCCCAAAGATAAGGCCACTCGATCGTGTCAAACGCCTTGGTGGCGTCCAAGGACGCCAAGATGGCCGGCTCCCGCAGAGTCCCCGCTCTCGCGAGGACTCCATGCAGTCGCCGAAGGTTAAGTGCCGTGTTCCGGTGCGGTATAAAGCCGGACCGGTCCGGGTGAACCAGATCGCCTATAACAGACACCAGACGATTAGCAAGGACTTTAGCTAGGATCTTAGGTTCAGCATTGATCAGGGAAATAGGTCTAAAGGATTCACAACGGTCACGTGGCTTACCCTCCTTATGGATAACTACTATGGAGGCCAGTCTCTGGTCAGGAGGAAGAAATCCCTCCTCCAGTGACTCCAAGAACATCGATCGGAGATACGGCGCCAGTACATCCGGACAGAGCTTATAAAGTTCAATGGGGAGCTCATTCGAGCCCGAGGCCCGCCCCGAGCGGATAGCGGTCGCAATCTCATCCGCAGTGGGCGGAGCTTCCAACAGATCCCTCTCTTGATCAGACAGGCATGGGAGCGATATATGACGTAGAAGCAAGTGGGAGTCCCGCTCCGGCCGATCGGACACCGAGGAGTACACCACCCGAAAATAGTCAGCAAAGCGCGTGACGATGCCAGCTGGATCAGTGACATCCACACCATTTTCATCCACCACAATAGGAACTACCCGACTCGCGCATTCTCTCCTATCCAACCAAGCCAGCAATTTCCCAGCCTTATCACCCACATCATACAGCCGCCCCTGCTGTTCACGACTCATCTCTTTCGCAGCATCAGTCACCAGCGCTCTATATTCAAGCTGTTTCAGGTTTAGAAGGTGCAGCTTCTCAGGGGAGACCCCAGAATCCAACTCCCCTTCAAGGGCGGAAACTTCAGACTCAAGACGGACGACCTCCTCCCGCCTACATCTCTTAACATGGCCAATCGATGAGGGCCTGGCCTCGAATTACAGTTTTGTACGCTTCCCATAGAGAAACAGAAGAGGTCACTGAACCAACGTTGTCAGCAAAGTAGTGAGTGATCGCTACAAAGTAGTGAGTGATCGCTTAATCGGGGCGAGACGACCCTCCGAACCCAGATGTGCGTTCACAACCAACCACAACGGGGAATGATCCGAGATACCCCTGGCCAGATGTTTAACCTCCCCTATAAGGGAAGCCTGAGAGGAGGGCATCAGTACGTAATCAAGTCTCGAAAGGCTACCGTGGGCCCCAGAGTGAAGGGTATACTGGCGTTGCCCAGGATGATGTAAACGCCAGCAATCAGCCAGCCCCAGCGCCTCCAGAAAGTCCCCCAACCAGGATTGAGATTGTGCGATAACACGGGGAGGGTAACGGTCAAATGTCCCAGACACTACCGAATTGAGATCCCCCCCCCCCCACCACCAGCAAACCTTCGGGGACGCCCAGAATCACTCTTCCCAGATCGGCATAAGTCGTAGTTTGGAGGCCCGGAGGTATATAGACCGAAAACATAGTGATCACCTTCCCCTCCCAACGCCCAACAATTGCGGCGTACCGCCCTCTATCATCAAGTATAATATCGTCTACAGCGAGAGGGAGGGAGGTCCGAACCATAATACCCACCCCCCTGGAGCCAGAAGTGAAACCAGAGTGTGCAATGAGACGATAGCCACGCCTATTCAGTGCATGGCACGTGTTGCCGAGCAGATGCGTCTCCTGAAGCAAAACCACATCCGGAGACAAGCGTCGCAGCATCTGCAATACCACCCCCCTCTTAATTCTATCACCCAACCCATTGACGTTCCAACACAGTATACGTAGTCCCCTATCCCCCATCCCACAGGCCACCCCAAGGCCCCCCCCACCCCCAACGCAACACGTAAATACAGAAGATCATCAGTACAGTGCCTTGAAGAAAACAGAGAAACAAAAATCGAAACCCCTCAACCCCCCCAAAACATCACCATACCCCCCCACCCCGCACCCCTGCGTAAGACTCAAGAGCCACCCCAACTTGCAGTGTGCCTGTCGCCCTAATATACAACTAATCTACGAAAAGAACCCCAGAGGAGGAAGATTCACCCGACCCCCGCCCACACCCCGTTCTGACAACACAATAGCAAACAATAGTTGCGTAGCATCAAACCACTGCCGAAAGTCAACATGGCGGCCCGGGAGCCGAGTTCGCTCCTCATTCCTGCTCCACCGGGCCGTCCCCCGCACCACCGGAGTGATCAGGACAGTCAAATTGTTCTCGAGGGGGCAGTGAGTCCAGCCAGTCGCTGGCTGCTCCAGGATGATCAAAGAAAAATGTTCTATCATTGTAGACCACACTCAGGCGAGCCGGGAAAAGCATGGCATATTTCATGTCTCTGTCCCGCAGTCTCCTCTTCACCCCCTGAAATCCAAGGCGCTGCTTCTGGACCTGCTGGGTGAAGTCCGGGTAGAAGTTAACCGAAGCATTCTCATAAGCCGTAGGGCCCGATGTGCGGGAAGCCTGGAGGATCACGTCTCTGTCACGAAAGTTAAAGATCCGTGCAATGATGGGCCGCGGGGGAGCTCCAAGCTTAGGCGGGCCACCCGGGACACGGTGGGCCCGTTCTACTGCAAAAAACTTGCTAAGGCCTTTGGGCGCTAAGTGATTCAGGACAAGGTCCTCCACTAGTAGATCCATCGATGACGATTCCGTCGTCTCCGGTACCCCGACCAGTCGGACGTTGTTCCATCGAGCGCGGCCTTCAAAATCATCCAGGCGCCGAGAGAGGTAGTCACGGGCGGACCTCAGGTTACCAACTTCCGTCTGTAATTCGGAGACGTCGGTAATAAGGCTAGATGTCTTCAGATCTAGGGATTTGAACTTCTCGTTAGTCTTCGCAAGGTCCGCCCTGATCAGGGTGACATCTATGGCAACTGTGTCCAACTTATGGGTCAGGGCCTCGTATTGCTGTCCTAGCGTGGCCTTCATCCCATTAATGGCGCCCATGACGTCTTTCAACGACAGATCTCCATCCAACAGGGAGTCGTCCCCAAGGTTGGCAGGGGGTTTACTCGGTCCACCCGGAGAGCCCTTAGTGAGGGTGTATCGATCCATGACGTTGGACTGCACAGAGCCTCCTCGAGCTGCCGGTCTGGTCTTGCGTCTTTCTCCCTCGGGCTTGGTGGCCATTTTGGGTCGTGCGCCCCGAGGGGTACTCTGAGACCTAGTGAAAATGGCTACACTCGAAGTGCCCTCAGCAAGTCGGAGAATCGGTAAAGGCCAGCCACCAGTCAAGAAGCAGGGATAACCAGGATCGCCAGCGCCTGCGTGCCAGGTGAGAGGATCAAATCACCTAGGCGACCAAGGCAGAGTCCATGAGGTGGAGGCACCGGAACCGAAACCGAAAGTTGGAGACCGGGCAGGGGAGAGTCACACTTGCCGTTGTTATTCAATTACCACCCGGCTGGCAGGGAAAGCAAGCCCGGGGCAGTACCATGGAGCAGGCCAAAAACGGTCAAAAGTCCATATTTCCGGCTCCCGGGAGCCTAGACGAAATGCGGAAACGAGGAAATGATCAGCAGGGTCACGACCACAAAAGCCCGTCGTCCAAATCAGGATAAGGTGCAGGATAACCGGTGGAGGTGGCGAGGGTCCGGGAGCTCTGAGCTCACGCGACCATCTTGGGTGCGCGCTAAGCTCCTCCTCCCCTACAAGTAGATTGTTGGCGGGGACCCGTACTACAGGCAGCGAGGTGAAGGAACGCTCATCGACAGGGAGGCTTTTGGTGTCTTCTCTGAGAGGCTCGAAAAGTTTATAATTCCAGCATTCTAGTTTCATTATGGATCCCTGTTATGTGGGAACGCGTTCCCTTGATGTATAGGACTTGCTTTGAGATTGAGAGGGAGGATGAGATTCCAGATATGTCTATACCCTTGTCCTGAAGAAGGCGAAAGAAATTGTGGGCTGAAACGCGACCGTGACCACGTCCACATATATAGGAGGAGTCCAATTATTTTGAATTTGGTCTTAGATTAGTGGCGCCTATAAGCAAATGAGAAAAGAGGTGCGATACCTCAGGTGCAAAGAGGACTACCTCGGAGTGTATTACTCAGAATAAGGAGTGTACATTAATATAAGTTACAATTAGGGTTTTGTAGATGTATATATTGTGTATATGTATTGTACTATAGATGTGATTATGATTTTTATGTGATTATGTATTTGTTTATGTCTTGTATATATTAAGTTTGATGTATTTCATTTTTGTACCCAGTCCCACCATACGACACGTGTATCTAGTAGAATCATGGATATTTATATGTATAAAATATTGAAAGCGTCAGGGTAATTGATGGTGCCTTGTACGAAAATAAAAAATTGATTGATCCCTACATACTTTTTTCTGTTCTACATCTCTGTAGGGACCAAAGGCGCGCCAAGGAGAGAGGGGGGCTCAAAGTAGGCCTGAAGAGCCCGGGAGTAGGCCTCCATTTGAGCGCCCGTCGCTCCAACTCCTGGAAAAGTAGGATATGGAGGTGACCTCCAGGCGCCCATAGCTGACTCCATAAGAGAGGAGTGGGCGCCAGTGGCACGCCTAAGAGGGGTGGACCTCAGTGGACGCTTGTGGCTCCGCTTACCTTTTTTAAGGCGCCGTTCGCGGGAGCAGCCTCGGGAGCGAGCCCCCTCTGGAGAGGGAGAGCGGCGACGAGAAGCTGGTGGGCCGGACAGCCGCACGGCCAACAGCTTCATACGGCGTTCCCGAAGGGACTTCAGCTTCATCTGTTGACAGTCGCCGCATTGCTTGGAATTGTGGTGCACACCAAGGCACCACATGCAAATAAGGTGCGGGTAAGTGCCGGACATCTGATGCGCACAGGCCTCACAGGCTTTGAACCCAGAGGGCATTGCACACTGTTCCGGTACAACACCAACGTGCCGAGAAGGCCCGAAGTAGGTCAGGGACTGCTGGTTTCCAGGATCCGCGTTGTGACGCGCAAAAGAAGAAAAACTGATGTCGGCGCGCCCGGGCGGGGCATATATGGCTCCGCTGACGTCACGTCCATGGATGACGTCAGGGCGGAGCCGTACGCGCCACCCCCCGGCGCACAGAGGTGCTGCTGCGCAAAATTTTCCAGACCAGTCTGACGCCTGGGGTATATTCTAAGTTAAGGAATCTGCAGCTAGACATCTCTATCAGATACGAGGAACACTGCTGCTGAAGGTGGCATGACCTGAATCTGCCTGCCAAATCGCTTGCGTGGCCAAGTCTGACAAAGATTCCCCCGGTCTATAAAGGTCTTTGCAGAAGCGTGCGAAGAAGAAAATGGCAGCTGCCCTGAGAACCTGGAGAAGAAACGAGTCGCTGCGGTGAGTGAGACATGTGCTAGACTGCGCTGACTAGAGAAGAACGCTCGGACACTGCAGGGTCCGTAATTGCACGGACTCCCAGGGTCTACAAGGGCACCCACAGTGGAATACAGTACTGGGGCTGGGGCTGCGCAGTAGGAGACGTGCTTGCAGGGAATCATGAGCTGCGTCCTGCAGCAAGCAGAGATGTTGTGCACATAACTGCCGGCCCGGGCTGAGCACTGAGTCTCTCCTTGAAATACTGGCCGGGGTCAGGCGTGTGGCTAGGTGTGCTATTATGCGACTGAAGTGGAAGCAGGTCTTCGGGAGGAAGGCGCTTAATCTAAGAACATGGTGAGGCACAGAGAATGTCTGCCCTGTAATAAAAAACCATTGAGTAGCTCTGGCGTAGCAACCTCACATGGACACCTGGCCCTGGGAGTGGCGCGCCACCCTGTTAGCTGCCTGACAGGGGGACTGGGCCTAGAAGTTACTGCCTATGCATTGCGGGCTGATTGCTTAAGGCCCCTACTTCCACTGAAAAACAAGGGTGCTCGGAGCATTGGATAAGGGCGCCTGTCAATGGGATAGAGTTGCACTGGCAGTGGGCACCCATAATTAAGAGAACCCAGTGGCTTGGTGTGCACCGCACTAAGACTGCCCGGGAAAACAGAGTTGATTTTAACCAACTGAGAACTCTGGAACATAGCCACTATGGGGAAAACAGAAAACAGCCAGCACGCCTAACATTCAAAACATGGAGGCCTACTAAAACCCAACAACATGCACTCTAAGCAAGGACCTCCATCTAGGGAGCCACGGCATTGTAAACTACTTTCCTAGCCATGCAGCAATGCCTGCAATCAATAGCCGGCATAATATAGATGCTCAACCTGCATAGGGACCACATGGCAGCTAAACTACATAAACAGGGCGCCAAACTGGGGGAGGCACAACAGCAGTGTAATCTCAACAGGAAAAGATGGCCTACAAACCGTCACCATAAAATGTTTAAATATTGAGAAGGTGTTCGCTGTAATGCAAGCCAAGATTAACGACTTAAAGGCACGCCCGCCGCAAGAATCTCCGAAATACTGGTTTACCCGGGTCCACCAATACCGGCAGATTGGAGCTGTACGTCAAAAACATGCTGCGAGAGATATTTGGCTCGGAACATCTGTCTGAAGAACTGAAAGTGGAGAGAGCGCATAGGTCGCTGGTGGTGCGGCCTGTACCGGGAGTTCCTCCACGTCAGATTATTGTTAAATTATTAATAGGGATGCTGTGCTTTGACGAGTGCAGGAGAAGCAGACCATAAACTACCAGGGAAACGACATCACGTTTTATCCGGATTGCACTGCAGCGGTTCAAGCAGCGCGTAAAGAATTTCTATAAGTAAAAAAGAAACTTCAATTTGAACACCTTCAGCCCGGCTGCACATAGAGGTTGGGGCCAAGAACAGGATTTATGCTTCAACCCAAAATGGCCATGGACTAAGACAAAACAATGCGAAGGATCCAAAGAGAACAGCATGAAATGATGGCTGTTGGCATGACCAATAATCAATATTGTCTAAATGGAGTACACCGGTGAGAGAAGGAGGCTGCAATGGGGTGGCAGACTCTAAGTGGTAATAACTGTCCCAGTTCTGAAAGGAGCCTCCTGACTGGACTCTGACTGCATAGCAGCTTTGGTTTGATGTAGGTTATCTATATGAATGTCAGGTATTTACTGATTTGCCCCAAGCGAAATTCATAGCTCCTATGTTATTGAGATCCGGATACATATGGTATTGTAATGCCCCAAGTTAACCACATTGACCTAATGCAGCCTAAGTGGTGTAATTCGGCCATTCCCAACCGTCGGGAGGGGTTAAAGGCATCTAAGATGCTAACTGACTATGCCCCCGTTCTGCTGTAACTTGATTGACATGTTCGCCCGCCGTGTCAATGGAGGCTTCAGCCTTCTTCACTATTAAATCTGGTATTTAAAGTAGGCAGAAGTGATGCAATTTCACACTTTTTCAGGAGAATAAGGGGTCTGTAGAGGGGACGATGTAGGAGACGATCAAGGCCACCATATGCGGTGAGAGCATAAGAGTACAAGCAGCTATCCTGAATAGACTGAAAAAAATAGAGGATACCCTACAAACACTAGAGAGAAGCCACAAACGGTGCCCCACCCAGACCACACTGGCTCAAATACGGGATTTGCTTACAGAATACACTGACATAGCAGAAGAGGAAGTACATCATAAGTTCAGAAGACGTGAAGCGAGGTCGTATGGGGAAGGTGGAGGACCAGGGCGAACTCTAGCCTCTAAAATAGCAGAATCTAAAACACAGGCACACATTGTAGAGATTGCAGAACAGAACCGTGTTAAATGTTACACTCCAACAGGTTTTCTATCAGCCCTAATGGATCTCTACACTGGCCTATATGTGCCACATGAGACACTGCTTCAGAAACTTAACTAGCTCAATACCTGGAAGATGTGGCCTTGGGATGGCTCTCCCAGGGACAGAGAGAATATTTGACACAACCAATAGCACTAGAAGATGTGAAAGAGGCCATACGCTCTTTGCCAATTGGAAAGGCATCAGGTGGGGATGGGCCCCCAAGTGAATTTTATAAAACATTTGCAGATCGCCTGGCCCCACACTCAATTGACACGTATACAGAGGCATACAAGAGGAACATGCTACCCCCCACCCACCCACTGTGAAGCCCTAAAGAACACACTTTTGAAGCCAGATAAGGACCCAGACAGGCGTGACTCATACAGACGGCTATCCTTTATAAATATAGACACCAAAATCCTGGCTAAAATAATCGCTTCCAGATTGCAGCCTCTCTTACCCAATCTGGTCCTAACGGATCAATTGGGTTTTGTACCAGAGTGTTCGGCATCGCACAAATTGCGGACATTGTTTGCAGTATTGTATCAACTAGACCCGGAGATGAAGGCTGCGGCGGTGTTGCTAGACGCCGCCAAAGATTTTGACTCGATCCAGTGGGGTATGTGTTCACTGTATTGCATTGTATGGGAATACCGCAGGCATTTCTGAAGTGGATATGAATATTGTACGCTGACCCAGTAGCAAGGATAAGAATCAATAAGTTCATTTCTGAACCAGTTCCATTTTGCAGGGGCAGCAGGCAAGGCCGCCTATTATCATTAATGTTATTCTCCCTGGCTCTGGAGCCACTGGCGTATGTAATGAAGCAGAGGCATGCGGAGGCTGCACTGAGATTCAGACATTTCCAACTTACTTGCCATTTCCCTATATACGGATGATGTGTTTCTATATGCCCGTGTACCAGAGACATATCTGGTGCCCCTTATACATGAGTATGTGCGATTTGAAAGATATTCAGGTCTCAGCATAAACTGGGATAAGGCTACCACATCCCCCTCACTCAAAGTACTGCCCCACATGACATGAAATTCCCCCTTGGGTGGGAAACCAAACCCATCAACTATTTGGACATATAGATACACAGGGACCCAGAGGTAGTGGTTCGCATGAGCAACAGACGTGCAATTGTGAAACTGACGAACCAAGTGGCTAGGTGGATATGGCTACCACTATCATTGGCTGACCACATAGCAATATTGAAAATATCTGTCTTGCCCAAGTTTTTTATATATGTTTGTGAAAATACCCATAGTACTGACCAGTGTGATTTTTAAGACCCTCAAAACATGCATGATAACACTGGCATGGGTTGGCAAGCAACCTAGATGCAGTTGGGATGTACGGCCAAAAACATATGAGAGGGGCGGTTTGGTGCCCTGGATATGCAGCTTTATTACCTTCGTGCACAATCATAGTTTACATATTATTGGTACTTCCCAATTTGCTACTTGCCACATCTAGCGGTAGAGACTGACGATGCACACCCCATACCGCCATTCTACTACAGACACAATCCGAAATCACACGGCTAGAGATCAATACTATACACAGTACCTCAAAGTCCTGGCATGGATTGAGTGCTAGGGCAGACAGACCCTCTATCTACGCACTGGCTATGCCCTTGGCAGCTCATCCAAATATCTCTGACACACATGAATCTATGGCAATGGAAATATTGCAGAAAGCAGGGGTGACCACACTTCGAGGCCTAAACTTTGACGGACAGTTCTTGACGTTAGACCCACTCACTGCCACACAATCTTCTAATATGCTACTAATGCTTGTATACACCAGACTTCGGGCAGCTGTAACGTCATTATACCCCAAGTTTCCGGAGGAGCCAGATATGCTGAAAGCACTGCAGGCGCTGCTAACATGCAGCTCACGCAAAGGCCTCATAACCAGATTGTACAACACATCCTTCCGGGAAAACCCAGAAGACAAAACAGTGGCCCTAGATAGATGTAATGCAATACTGGATACGCCATTGACTCAGGAGAACTGGGAGATATGCTGTACACTTACGGGGCACCTCACAGCTAACTGTAAAGTTAGGAGAATCAATTTCAAGTGTTTGCAACAAATATATTCTACTCCTCTCAAACTGCACAGGTATGGGCTCAGAGACCGCTCACGGTGTGGGAGATGCGAAGCGGTGAACGCCGACTTCATACATCTGGCCTGGAGCTGTATGCTTGTTTATAAATTCTGGACACAGGTGACACAAACTTTGTCGAAATTGGTAATGGAGTGGGTGCAGTGCACTCTTCAGTTATGTCTACTGGGGCTGGCCACATCGTTACAAACATGCAACCACAAATTGGTGGCAATCACTAAGTTGCTAGTTAAATGACTGGTGGCGAAACACAGGGGAGGAAAAACAGTTCCTAAGGTGGATCATTGGCTGAAAGACGTAGTCTGTTGCAGAGACCAGTTAGATACTTATGCGGAAGTATTACCAGTTGCATCTAGACCCAAGGACATATGGGTACCAGTAACAACGTATTTATTAGAATACCCTGATATGACAACTGATGTAGTAAGGAAGGCTGTCCAGCAAAGATGCAGGACGGTGATAACAGACTGAAGTGGGAGGGAACCTGTGGGTAACAGTCTCTGTGGAACGGGTAATTATGCTATTGTCTGCTATATGTACTGTAATGAACTGCCCTGTTTGTTTTTTATTTCTAAATTTCCTGTTTGTAAGTGAATGAAAAGAATGCAATAAATAAAATATAAAATAATAGAAGCTGTAGCTGAAAAAGAAAGCCTTACATGCCAATCTGGACTTTTGCAAGGGTAATGTAGCAGATCATTTCCTGGAACAATGTTGCAGTGGCTGTATATAGGATTGCTCAGGTAGTAAAGTACACATCTTTTCCAACTTGCGTAATGGCAAGCTTGCATAGTAGGTCTGCAAGCTTCACACAAAATATGCATACATTCCTCTGGAAATTGCACATAACTAAACTGTGAAACCTCAGGGCACAAACAAATGGTCTTTTTTTCTGAGATTTGGACCACTCAGCTGATGCAGAGCTAGGATTATGTTACTTACCATGTAAGCATCTGTTTGTGGCATGTAGTGCTGTAGAATCACATGTGCTGCATTATTTTGCCATCAGGTGTTGGGTCCAAGTTGTTTTTCTTAGAAGAAGTCTTTCGAGTCACAAGACAAAGTGACTCCTCTCTTGGGGATATTGCTCATGGGCATCAACTCCATTGTTAAACTGTTTTCCAGCAGGCGGGTGAGAATGGAGTGAAGTAAGAATCAATAAAGAAATGTCCATGAAAATGAACTAGTGTAAAGGTACTGCAATGGCCACAGGTGTCCGGGGAGGTGGTGGGCACATATGGATCTACAGCACTACATGCCATTAACAGATGCTTACAGGGTAAGTAACAAAACCTGTTCAATGGCATATGTGGCGGGAGAAACACAAGCTCGGCATAGAGGGTAAAGCAGTCCCTCTCCAAAAACAGTGGCTATCCTATGGGTGTTGCAGTGGTTTGAAAGAGTAAGTAGCACTGCCTGTCCTACATTGGCTTCTTGGTGTGCTAAAACATTCACACAATAATGTTTAGTAAATGTGATTGGGGTAGACTATGTTAATGCCTTAAAAATATCAGCTATTGGTATATTACCTAGAAAAGCTATGAAAGCCCCTATTTTACATGTAGAATGTGCCTTATGGTGTGTAGGCAGGGTTCTTTTAGCTTTGGCATAACAGAAAAGTAACTTATCTCCAGTAACAACTTATTTGGTAGAGACATCATCTAGCCACAGATTCCTTACCTTTGAATTTCCCAGGCGTCAGGTTGGATACGGAACACTTTTGCTCTAGCAATACTTTTGTGCACCAGTAGGTGGAGTCATCTGCACTGGAGGTGATGCCCACGTCACCTATATAGGTGCCACCTCAGGGTGTTGAAGACAGTTACTTTTCACAGCTTTTCACGTCAGGAGAGCGGAGCCATGAAGTGCACTGACAATGGTCTGTTTAGACCAACTAGGGTCCTGAAAGGGATCAGCTGTCCGCAGTGTGGGGAGGATGGGTGGGCGGTAAGGAATCTGCAGCTAGATCATGCCTCTACCAGATAAGGCGTTACCAAAGTAACGACCATCTGATAGAGACATCTAGCTGCAGATTCAATTCCTTTGAATAGATACCCAAGCAATCCCATCCCGGGAGGAGGGACTGCGAACAAGGTTAGACCTAGAAGTCCTGCAGACTTGACTGTTCAGGCAGTAGTGTTTGGTAAACATGTGCAAGGATGTCCACGTTGCTGTCTGGCAAATGTTGAGGACTAGAACTCCACGTTGCAATGCTGTGGTGGCAGCCTTAACTCTAGTGGATTGAGCCCTTAAGCATTCAAGAAGCTGTTTTGTGGCCAAAGCATAACACGTTTTGATGTAGAGGATGACCCATCAGCGAGATAGTTCTCTTCTGCACCACAGACCTTTCTTTGATCCAACGTATCCCATTAAGAGTCGGTCGTCCATGTGGAACTCCTTAGTGTGGTCAAGGTATAACAACGCTCTTTTTGGGTACAGCCGGTGGAGTCGCTTCTCCTCTTTAGATGGGTGTGGAGGAGCATAGAAAGTGGGCAAGGTGCCTGATTGCCCCACGTGGAATGGTGTTACCACTTTAGGTAAGAAAGAGTTCCTAGTATGTTGCGCCATCTTATTAGGGAAGATGGTCAGGTAAGGAGGGTTGGATGACAGAGCATGCAATTCGCTCACCCTCATGGCAGAAGTTATTGCAACTAAAAAGGCTGCTTTGATGGTAAGCAGCCGGAGGGGGCAGTTGTGCAGAGGTTTGAATGAAGCACACATCAGGAAGGCGAGAACCAAATTAAGGTCCCACTGAAGCATGACGAATTGGACAGGAGGGGAAACATATTTACAAGCCCTTTAAGAAATCAAATTACAAATGGGGATGTAAATAATGAGGGTTGGTCTGGCAGCCTCAAGAAGGCAGGAAAAGGCAGAGAGGTAGCCTTAAAGAGTGCCCAGAGCAGAGTCCTGCTGAGCAAAGGTAAAAATAAAGAGAAGGACTTGAGAGAGGGAGGCAGAAAGAGCATCAATAGACCTTACAATACAATATTTTACAAATTTCTGCTACCGGCAGGCATACACGGTCTTGGTAGAGGGACACCTCGTTGCCAAAATAACATTACAGACGTTTGGAGAAAGGTTGAATTATGTCAACTGCCGCAGCTCAATCACACTCAAAAAGGCGTAGAGTTGACAGGTTAGGGTGGATGACCCTTCCCTGCTGCTTGCAACAGAAGATCATCATGAAGGGCAGCCAGATCAGAGGATCAATGCTCAGTTGGAGAAGCCCGGGGTACCAGACTCTCCATGACCAGTTCGGAGCCACAAGAATGACTTGGGCTCAGCTGCTCGGGATATTCTTGAGCACTCTGGACAGGAGTGGTACTAGTAGAAAGGTATATAGGAGGCCCGAGCTCCACTCAAGTCAAAAAGCATCGCAGTGCGAGTGCCGCCTTGGAAACTCCAGCGTGCAAAACTTCTAACATTGTGAGTTGTCGGCGGAGGCTAACAGATGAAACCAAGGCTCGCCCCACTTTGAAAGAGACCTTGCGCCACCTCCGGAGGGAAACGCCATTAGTTCGAGTACATTCATCCTGGCATTCAAGGAACCTGCCAAGTGTTGAACCACCAGGGATATGAACTGCTGTTTCAGCCATGTACAGTGATGCAGGGCCTCTTGAAAGATGGTTTGACCCAGGTACCCGGCCTGCCCTCATGCCCGACACTTCGGCTTGACAACCGCTTTCGCCGCTCCGGAACCCGCCAGAACCGAACGCGCTTCAAACCATTCACTATGCACACAACTCCGGTCTACATTTACTGATCGACCGTGCCTCGTCGTGGGTACCTGTTCGGTAGGACTCTGCCTTCCAGTTCCTATGGACTCCATCCGGCCCCCCCTCTACTTCACTTCTCACTGATTTGCACATTACTCCTGCACCGCTATTCAGTAACCTGGTCCTGATGAGGATCCTAAATCGCTAGGATCGAAACGCCGTCGACTTACCAGCGGAACTTCTGTCGCCTTTTACTATGGTTCACGAAATAGCTTAAAAATACTTGTTAAAACTCATGTGAATAACTAACTGTGAACCATAAGTTCTTCTGTATATATTTGTCACTTCTCCACTTTGCGCCATCGCTGTTTTTTCACTTGTCATATGCGCCTGCCACCTTTGAGTGTCATGAGCACAAAGTTTTTGGGTTATTGGCGAATTAATTGCTTACAGTGCTGATACAACTGTTCACAATTCTTATTAAAAAAAAAACCTGTTTCCAGTGTTCTGCAAATGTTTTGTACTCTTCCAAATATATGATGCCTAGGGCACATTTAAACGTACTATGAGTCTCCCTACCTTCCTTTCTTTCTTGCAAAGTTTGGTGCATGCTTGATAACTAGGCCTCTCAATAATAACGGTTGAGATATTGTTGTTTATTTATGCTGCTTGTAGAAGGGACGCTGAAAGGAGCCACGCGAAGCAGGGGTTTGTAGCGCCTCCATTGATTTAGCTACTTCGATGTCCCTTTTCATTTTTTTCAATGCTTGGTCCACCTAGGGACCAAAGATGATCTTTGTCAAATGGTAAATGTAATATTGTTTGTTGCACTTTTGGTTAGAAACCAGATATATGTAGCCATGCATGTATACACAACAAAACACTTGTGTTTATGACTATGGCGGCTGTGTCCACTGAGTCTAGAGTACATTAAATGGAATTATTGGAAATTAACTTTCCCACTTTGACATGCTCATGTCCCCTTTTTTATATTCCTCTAGGAGATGTTGGAGGAGCTCCTCCATCTCATCTCAGCCTGCCTGTTTATATTTTGCTAAAAAGGCTTAAGTGTTAGCAATGCACCAATGATTGGAAGATTGAGCTGCTACCCGCTTGCTTGAAGCATCAGTTAGTTTGGATTCTTTATCAGGTGGCAGAGCATCTGCTGAGGATTGAGAAGGGTCTCTCTTCCGGGCATTACATAATACTAAAAAGTCTGGGAAGAGCGGACCTTTGATGTAAATAAGGTCTGAGAGTGCAGGCTTATACTTTTAGCCAACACAGAATGTGATTGTGTGCGCGCACTGGGTTCTAAAAACATCATCAGCATTTCTAAGCATACCTTTAAGCATAGGCAGGCATTGATACGCTCTATGGGTATTGGAAAGGGTTTCAAAAGGGAATAATTCTCACTAGTGTCTTTATGTGGAGGAACTTGGTGATAGGCAGCTGCCCTAGTGATGAGGTCTTAAAAAGATGAAGCATCATCAAGGGGTGATGGTCTGGCTGAGTAGAGACCTGGGTTAGTATCGCCCGGGGGATCAACATCATAATTAGCCCAGGGATCTTTTGACAAGAATCCTCTCCTCCCCCATAATCATGTGTAGGAGACCCTATTGGCATGAAGTGTTAGGGTTCACCTAGTGAATGAGGTGGTGAAGGTGGTGGTTACGGAGAAGAGGTTGGGGTGGTGGTGGTGGTGGTGAACGAAGATGCAAAGGGTTGGTTGCAATGTCCTTTTTAGTAGGCACCAGTCCCCTTTGCGGAAGCCATGGATGAAGTCAGCGTTTAGATGATCTGGACACCGAGTGCACATGCTGAGCTAAAATACGACCAGTTTGAGACTGCATGTGTAGCCTTTTCTGTTTCAGATCGGGCAGCTCCTGCATGATTTGTAAGATGGATTCTGGTGGCAAAGTCTGTTTTCTTGCAGGTCTCTTGCAATTGCAACAAGGAAGGAAGTGGTCATAAAGACCGTTTCCTCATTCGGAACATTAGACATTTAGGTACCAAGTGTCGGTACGAAGTTTAACCTGTGAACTATCAGAACTTTCACTACCACTTCAAAAGAGGAATATACTTTAATAGCGGACTTAAAAACAAAGACAAGTTGGAAATTACCTCTTCTTCAAACAAAAGCCACAGCTTCTCAGATGCCAGTTTGTCTGGCCGTAAAGTGATGTATGTATACAGTGCAAGCAGAACACAGGTTTCTATAAAGAAAACAAAGAAGAAATGATGTGTATTAACAGAATAGCTCAATTATTCCAAAAATGCAAACACTGTAACCCTTGCACAAAAAACATTTCTTAAAAAAGACCAGTCTGAACTTTAAAGACTGACCGTACATTTTTCCAGTGAAAGCTATATAGTCAGGTTAAATAGATGTAATATCACAGTTCAAAAGGTACTCTGCGCTGGGGTGGCGGTGCGACTATAACCTCCCATTGTCCCCTTCTAGCATGCAGTAGTAACACCCCACCCCCCATTTGGGGGGGGGGGGTTGAAAATCACCTGGCCACCTATCGGCCAGGTATTTTTTGCGCCACCTTTTGCGCACACTCTTGCCAGGGGAAGGGGAGCGGGGTAAACTCCCTCGTTTGTTGTTGGGCGCGCTGGAGTGGCCCAAACTGGCTTTTTTCAGGTCCCCGGCAGCCGTTATGGCGCCGCCCATGAGGCTGCCTTTGGGGAAGGGCTTTGCAAATCACAGTTCAAAGAAACAACTGACACAGTTTTACTTCATACATTTTAATCATGGCTAATTCTCATCACAATTCACATACTGTGGACTAAGTGTGTTTATTCCTTTATTAAAACCATTTTAGTCTTAAAATCACTTTTCTCTGTGGGTTACAGAACTTCACCCGTTGTGAGTTTCCAATGCAAATACTGGACTATATTTCAGCTTAAGAAAGTCAAATGCACAAACCCACATCAGCAAATGGTGAAACTTTAAGTATATCTGTAACATTGTGCTTAAAAAGAAGCCCTTCATTTTTATTACATTTTCACAAATCAACACTGATAATTGTATTATCAAACCATGAAAAGTACCATACCTTTTTTCCTCATAGAAAAAAAAGAAGGGTAAAAATATGGACTAAGAATAAACCATGAGTAATAAGAAAATAAACCTGCCCCTAAAGAAAAACACTAGTTTTAAATAAACTAGCAGAATTTCTTTACACCCATATTACAGTTATGGTCTAATGTAAGAAACTCCAAACAGCACACCCTTAATAACAAGAACTAGAAGAATGGGAGTATTCATCAAAGAACACTCCATACTTGTCTCAATTTAACGGCATTAATTAAGAGTAACCAAGCCACCTATCAAAATATATCTCCATTAATAAGGGTATTAATTAAAGGAAGAAATATTGAAGATAATACCAAACTCACATTTCCAAAAAACACACACCCACGAAAACCCAGAAATCCTCTTGTTGGGACAGAAAAGTAATCTACTTGGTAAAGATGTGTACCCCTGCCCTGAGTGCCCAATTGTATCATTGTCTGGATCCCTAATGCTGATTTTTTTTCTCCCATATATGAACACGGATCATGTGTGTGCGCTGTGGCATAGGCAAGTTTCATGGATTGCGGTCTTGTTGGACTATGAGGGGTGCAGATAGCATTACCCTCATAGTGGTGAAAGGCTACTGCCTTCACCAGGAGTTAAACAGCACGAGTGCGGTGGTGGCAGTATACTGTGTGATGATTAGTAGTACTTTTTACCTTAAGTCACTGGAGTGGGACCTATAGGATCACACAACTTTTTAAAGGTTCCGCTGCTCACCCTTGGACTACATCAGGTCGACGTAGAAGGGCTCTGTATTGAGCGCATGTGAGTGCACAAGACATATACTACACAGAGGGTACAGTGCAGAACAGTGTGCACATGGTAAATGTGTGTGCATAGGCAGAGGGTGCTTAAAGGAATATACTCTGACGCAGTACAGAGAGACTGTAGTATTGAACAGTGTGCTCAGACTGAGTGTGTGTGCTGCATGTGGAAATGCTGGTGGCAGCATGGTACATGGGCACAACAAAACTAGACAATGTAGTGTCTTGTGAATTAATGCCGATTGCAGAAATTCCAGCACTGATACATTACAAGGAGGACCTTGGATTCCATTTTGGGAAGCCGAGGCCTGTCTGGTGAAAACATGACGAGTAGAGGATGTGAGAAGTTGGCCTGATATATAATGTTCACTATTCTAGTGAACACTTTGTATCAGTCCAAACAACCCTTATTGATGTTTGGTTGTAAGTCAACCTGATAGACCAGCTATCCTAGTAGCATGGACACGTGCAGTCTTTAGGCTAAACTCTAGAGGGCGTGTTAAGCCAGCTGTTTTACCATCACATTTACCCCTTGAACACCAAGTGAAAGGACACCACACAAGTTGTTATGAAAAATAAAGTATATTTATTTATAACAAGACTACCCTGGCTCTTTATGAGACAGGGAGCTAAGCACACAACAAAACTATACTTAAAGTCGCACAATTTACACAAATGCCCGAGGGGCACGAAAAACCATATACTACACAAGTGGAATGCGAATTACTAGCAGGTAAGTAACTATTCTCATAGTCTTTAGGATCGCTAGGACTGGACTACTGAACCTTTAGATTACAAGCAGGAGGCCTAGGGACGTCGTGTACAGAGTGGGAACTCTCACGCGTAAGGCGGGAAAAAGTCTATGGAGGCTAGTAAAAGCAAAGTTAGTGTTTTCGGGCGAACCCGACTAGGTAGGTCAAAAACGAAAGTGGATCTAGACACTTAGAGAGTTGGTCTACGCTGGAGCACCGGAGTACTCGGTTTACCTAGCCCAGGGGCTGCGGCTGCATAGGGTTCAAATGTCGTCGGGTTTCTTCGTTGATGAACCAGGAGCCTGAAGGAAGAAGTTGCTGGCAGGCGACCAGTGAAGAAGTTCGTGGGGATCCAAGCCTGGATCGGGGAAGAGGAAGACCTGTAAGCAGAGGGGACCAAGTTCTGAATCACTAGCCAGTGATTTAGGTGGGCACCAGAGTGGCACCGGACGCAGTCACCTCGACCAGGTGAGTGGGCGCTGCTGGGCTCTGCAGTCTCTCGGACCAGGAGGCGTTGTCGGCGACCAGGATGGAGGTGCGAGCTGTCCCACGAAGATATCTGCTGTCGACGTCGCTGGACCCAGGATTGGGGCAACCAGTCTTGGCAAATGCAAGCCCACGCGGTGGACTTAAAATGGCGTCTGGAGTGGACCAGGAGGGTACGGGGTGCTCCTCTGTTGGAGGGGAGCAAGGGCCAGTCTGGAGCAACCAGACCAGCAGTGTTTGTCGTCGAAGTTCGTCATCAGAGGGCCACTAGCCAACGGGCAAGTGACCTGGACAACGCGGTGAGCAGCAAAGAGCAGAAGGGCCCCACGCAGATCTCGTGGATGCAAGGGGGCTGAACTTCGGTGCTGGAGCTGCTCAGGGTTGGGGCTTCTCTTACCCCAAAGCACTCGGTCGAGGGTCACTCGGTGGTCGTGCTGGGCAAGCGTCGTGCAGTCTTGAAGATGGCCGGTCCCTCGAGGTCTCGTCACACCCACGGGTCTCAGCTGGGCTGAAGATGCAGGTAGAGGTCAGAGGTGCCAGGGAAGCCGGTTCTCGTCGAGCTGGGCAGTCTTGATCCGAAGGAGAGACTTACAGCAGACCGCGATGCTTGGATGGTGCCTGCTGCTGCAGGGTGACTACTCCTTAGTCACAAGGGAGAAATCTTGAGAAGAGTCTTGAGTTCCTTTCGTGGAAAGTCGGTTCAGGATTCAAAGATGATCTGATTTGGAAGGGGGCCTGATCCTACCTTTATCCTGCAAAAGGGGGCTGGCACGCGACTAAGTCCTGCCCTATGGGTGGGACTAGGAAGGGAGGTGGTTACACCCCTCTCCCATGCCGGGCTTTCCCCAGCTCAGGGGCTGGTGTGCCCCTGGAACTGGTTCAAGCCGGCATATGCACAGTGAGCACCGGGGTGCCACTTGCAGTCACCTTCCTCTAAAGCCCTGCCTACCTAGGATACACAAAATCCTGTCTGGGACGGTGCTGGCACCGCCCCTGGCAGGAAATCCTTTGTCCTTGCCTCCCGCGCTGGGAGGACTCCCAGCAGCAGGAGGGCAGACTTGTGTCTCGGTGGCAGCATCCATCTTGTGGAGCTGAGGCTATGTCTGACTTTAACCGGGGTTACAGGTTACCAACATGTCGTGTCCCTCTAGAAGGGTGGAATGCTAACCCCGTCGCCAGAATTGGCGAGGGGTTAGTATTCCAATTCGTATGACACCTTACTCGACATGTTTTGATAAAGCGATACCAGAGTTGGCATATAACCGCGAGGATTATAATGCACTTAAGAGTATATGGTATGCGTTATCATGGAACAGCTATTAGGACTTGGTTCCGCAAGCTGCAAACGGGCTCAGCTCATGCCAGAGCACCATTTCAAATTATTCCAAGCACTCTGCCTTCAGGATTGTTAAGGCCTGCCATAGGAGTGACTGATAGGAATATATGTGTCCATTTTAGGGTTAGATATAGGAATACTATATCTAAAGCAAAGGGCGATTACACCACCTTGCCCCAGCTGTCGTGCAGCCAGTTGTGTCAGATTTGGATGGCCAGCCAGGGGTGGCATAATACATGCTGCAGCCCCTGGTAGGCCCTGGGTACACCTATGCCCTGGGTACCTAAGGTACACTGTACAGGGACTGATAAGGTGACTCAGTATCCAATTAGATATGTACCTAATGTACATGGAATCCATTTTACAGAGAGAGCAGTAGGCCTGGGGTCCTGAATAGCAGGGCCCCAGGTCAACTAAGTCAGAAAACCAGCAAAACACCAGGCAAAAAGTTGGGGGCAACCATAGTCAGGGATCTACCTTCCTACAGAGGAATCTCTGCTGCAATCATGTAAGCTGGGTGGAATAAGCAAGCGAGGGAAAGCTACGCTCTCACTGTATAATTTCAAAGGGCTCTTTGATTCAGTGACATCACAAGGAAAGGGGAGAGGATGTGGTCCGACGGCTAGATTGCTGACTTTGATGCTGGAAACCAAGGTTTGAGCCTCAGGGTCATGTCCACATCCTGTGATTCTGGGCAAATCACTTAATCTCCCTGTGCCTGAATGTCCTTGTGTAACGAAACAGGTGCTTATGTAAAGCGCTCCAATACCTTCTGGTCGAGTTCGTGCTATATAAATTTGCATTAAAAAAAAAAACGGGCCTGGACAAATCTCAGAAAGAGGGAGCTGGGGGTGATAAGGAAATCATAAAGGGTAGGGCTGGGGGCCCAGGATGAACCTTCAATGCACAGATCACTGTGGCTGACTTCCAGGTGTAAACTCTGGACACTTCCCTGAATCACGTTTTTGGTTAATCAGTTTCAGAGTACTGCCTGCTGTGACAGACCTCTTTTCAAAGGAAGCATGAGGGTTAGAGATGTCCCTATCAAAGAAGCAGAACCCCAACATAAAACTTCAATGATTCAGACCTTAAATCACATTTGATGTCGGGAAAAGAACTATTAGGGGAGTATCATAAAAGACACATGCGGTTTATAATTCTCTGATGTAAGTAATTGAGATTGAAAGTAAATTGATAGAATGATGACCTTCAATGTTGATCCAAATGTCAGTAAAGAAACATGTTAAAAAAAAAAAGTAGGGGGGTCTGAGACCCCATACCATGTCATCTGCCGAGAAGCCAGCCAGCCAGGCTGCATTAGGAGGGGAAGCTCTGCAAAACTTCAGCCTGTGACCAGGACTTGGGGCCTAGCCTGATAGTCTCCCTGCTGGGTGAGGGACATCACCCAGGGAAACCATGATCACTTGCTCTGAAGTCTGGAGCACCAGCACCTGTGTGCTCAACAAGACTGGTCTGCCAGTGAGGGAGCGGAGCGTGTGAAGGAAGCAAGATCCAGAGTGGAGTCAAGACCTGTGGGGCTCCTGAATAAGGTGTTAGGAGCTGTGCTGCACCAATCCGGCCGTTGCCCATGTGCCCTGCTGCGAAGTTTGGTGACCCCGTATGCCAGGAGGGGCCGCAGTGCATCAAGGACAGTGCCACACCGATTGGGCCGTTGCCTGTGTGCAGAGCTGTGGAAGCTGGTAACTCCGTATGCCAGGAGGGGCCTCCATGTGCCAAGAAGCTGTGCCGCATCAATTGGGACATCGCCCATGTGCGGGAAGTAGCCTTGACCTTGTGTGTAGGATAAGCAGCGGAGGAGGTAACCTGAGGCCAGCGTGATCGGATAATGAGGTTCGTTGGAATGACCCCTATACGCCAGGAGTGGCCACTGAAAGCGCGGAGGCCGGAGGTCCAGGTCGTAACTCGAGACACAAATTGCTGCGACAAACCAGACAAGGGAGGATTTGTATACAAGAGAAGCCAAAGAACAGAGGAGACACTGTCAGATTCAGGAGAATGCCCCATTCCAGAGAGAGAGAACGAGACTTACTGTGTATGCCTGGAGCTGCAGCTACTTTGATTGTCAGGACGCTGGTAAGCGAGGCTCAGGAGAGAGAGCCAGCACCTGCCAGAGCTGCGCTTGTGAGCGCGTGCAGCCTAACTTTGCCGAAACGGACCAGGACTGCACTTCACCAGTTCCAGGATTCATTCTGCCGGAGCAGGTAAGCTGAGAACTGGGCCTACCAGGGCCCGGGGGATATACCGCCTTTGGTTTTTACAACCCTCCTTGCCTTGAACGCTAAGGGACTACACCTTATTGACCATGGGTGTTGCTGCATGTGAGTGGGGAAATAACAGTACACCCTTTAGATGGGAACGTGGTTGCCCGGGGGTGGCCTAACAACTACTTTGGTGCCTACCTCAAGGGAGGGACTTTGTTATTATTTATTGAATGTGGTTTACCTTTGCATGTAGAATTAGAATTAAATACTTCTTTTAAACAAAATAAGTATTTGACTGGACATTGATTTATTGTGTGCCTGTTGAGTTACGAGTCATGTTCACTGATCTGTATCTACACTTCCCATCGAGGAAGTCTGGACTGCTCGCACTACGTTACCTAACTGACAGTGAGATTCAGCAGGGGGTGCTTGACCCAGTTGAGGGGGATCCATAGTAGGGCGGGCACCGGGACATAAGGAGTAAACGGCCTCAATCACCTCGGTTGTGCCCACTAACCCCTGTTGACCATTTGGCCCTCTTAACGGGGTTCTGACACCTCTCTATTAACCTCTTCTCTTCTTTCTGTTAAACAAACAAAAGATATGATCTGTACACTGCATTCTACCATTTTTTTTTTAATGAATAAATAAGCCTGCTCAATGACAAACAACTTACAAGCCTTTGTCAAACCTATCCAAAGAACAGAGTACTCCTCATGAGTGGTATTCCTTCCTGCATTCGTACTCCAATGATTCTCAAAAAGAAGGTTAGAAGTTTATTTTTAAACAGCAACAAATGTTAAATCCAGAGTACCATTCACAAAACTGTTTTAGAGTAAGGTCTGATAAGGGAAAATCTCGATAATACATTTTCACTTGTAAAACATATGCTAACTTTTCCACAGGGAAGTAGATGAACGGTCTAAATATTTTCATGGTCAGACAGAGTGGAGTGGTGTGGCTCACTGGTTAGAGGCGGCAGACCCAAGAGCAGAAGTCGGCCCGGGACCAGGGTTCAATTCCCGACGCGGCAGGGTCGTGGACCAGGGTCAGCGGACTCGACAATTCTCGCCTCGGTGCCTACTCTAACCTGGGGTCCCACTCGGCAACTCTGGGCATTAGCTTGCCTAATCTCCACAACGGCCCCAACAACGCCGGGGATGCCTGGCTCCACCTTGGGGATTCCCAGTAGGGACCATCCCACAGGGAAAGCCAGGACGGGTTCCCCAGCGGTATACAGCGCCGGGACGCCCCTTTGCTGGGGCAGCTGTGCGCTTTACAAGTATACAACATTTAACATTTAACAGACAAGTGCAGTGGGGCTTCCTTTTTATTCCGGATCACTGTGAGGACCGGTTCAGATGAGGTCTGGATTTACTGAGGAGCCTCTGTTTTTGCCATATTGTTTTCCAATTACCAGGACATAAGCTTTGACATTGCTACATTTTGTATCCTAATTTTCGTTGTCTAGGGGTTAACAAACTCACGCTCTTAATTTATATAATTTTAATTTGATTCTAGAGTTTATTCCTCACAAGGACTTAATGGTTGTCTATTGCTGCTCGTTAGTATGCCTAACCCCCCCCCAAACTACTTTGTACTTTTCTAAATTATATCAATTCATAAATGTGACATATGAAGACTGTACCATTTCAAAGAACTTTGTAAAGGGCTAACATTCAATGTGCACTAGACATTCCAAAAAATGAACAGATTCCTGCAAGATGTTTTTCTAGGGCTGTGGAGATGTCCTCGCGTATTGTTTCGGAATGAGGCATTCTGTCTGTTGATTTTTGATCAATCATATGTTTTATTCCAAGATACCAGTTTTTGTTTTTCAAAGTCACAAGCTCTCATTTTTGCTCAATTGCACAAAAGTACTTTGTGTGGAACATTACCTTCCTTGGAGTCTTCCTGGGCATGGGTTCCATGGGTATTCAAATACAATCTGCCACACAAAACCAGATAAATTCAATCCCTCACCTGATTCAACTTGGTTACAAGATATCATCAGCATGTTCAGATTCCAATTCTGGTTGTGGGTCTGGTCAGTACTACATGAGGTACTTCTCTTTTGGAATTTGGGGATGCCCCCTTTTCCGTTTTAATACTCCTGTCTGGATTTCTTCCTGACACCTATCCCCAGCTATTTTACCAAATGTTAGAAGGAAATTTGCTTTCTTTCACATTGGTGACTTGTTATACTTCTCCATTGATACATATGATGACGTAGACAGTTTATGTGCTAATGGTTTGGGACTTATGATTAACTTCATTAATCCGAGTTCAAGTCTTCCCCTTCACATTTTTTGGATTACTGCTTTACCTGGTGCCACACTTGTGACAGAAAATGTTAAGTATCAAATGGGTAAGCCTGTTTTTCTCAGAACTTGGGTATAATATATTACATTGTTATATTGGTTCTGCTGGGTTGCACTGACAATATAATACCTTACGGTGTTAAATTGTCCTATTCACATGTAGTCCTAGTATCCCACAGAATTAGGGTCGAGGTACTGATCATTTATTTGTTTAGCTGATTAAACAGCTTAGGCGGATCTAGCCGACTGTGGACTACTGGAAGCAAAGACCTACCACAACACATCTAACCAAACCCCCATCTCTAGCAAGCACCTAGTACTTGGGGTCAGTGTAGCTACTACTTTGCTAATGCTGTGTTTTCATTCCCTGCTCAGTTATTGGCATTTTATGTAAGAAGCTGTTACTTTTTGGACTTAAAAAATAACAAAGCTCACTAGAAAGAACATTTATACCTGAAGAGGAACAAAGCTGAGCAGCTAACGGTTGATGTTCTGCAAAAACAGCCAGCAGTCGTACAGTGAAATGGGCAGCAGACAACGGTGCCTCAGGACACAAACACCTTAGCAGCACTGGACTAGTGAGAAAACTCTGAAAACTAAACAAAGAAGATACAAATGTGACTTTAAACTTTGTTAACTGCATAGGTGTTAATACAACTAATTGTTTACAAAGAATTTGTATTTGCACAATTCCAAACAACGTCTTTAGTGCTTGGGGGAGGGTGCAGAGCAATGTGAGCTCTCTAATTTTCCAAAAGATTTTTCAGCATTTGCAGTCAAACGTCTGCTGACATAGCCAGACACATTCAACATTTCCCTTCCTTAGCTCTAGCAGACTTACACCAAAGCTGTTCCTAGACACTGCGCATGCTAGAACTATTTTGGGTGACGTGCAAAGAAGGAAAACTGCTACCCCTAGAGTGTGAAGAAGGAAAGAGATGAATTTTAGAAAGGCTGCTTTATTAGGGAGAAAACATGTTGCACCTATGGGTCAATAAAGCAGGGCCTCAGATAATAGGAAACAGCACCAGAAAAAGAAGGAGGGAAAATCAAATTGGACTCTGGTAGGATAGAGGGGAGTTGCAGAGATTACTACAGCAAAAAGGGCACTAATGAAGACAGGCCAAGGGACTTGGCAAGAGAGAAGGGACATAGAAAGCAACTTGTTCTGAGCAAGCAAAAGCCCCATCCAACCACATGCGTCCTATTATCTGGCACACACGCACACAGTAACACTGAAGTCCTAGCACCTGCGTCCAGGTTATTTATACGCTTAACGCTTATTGTAGATGGTGACATCTAAACAATGAGTAATGGGATAGGGGAAGGTAAATGGGCTGAAGACAGGTAAATGAGACACACTGGAGGGGAGAGAGAGACAGGAAAAGAGGAGCAGGGAGCAGAAATGAGATGCAGGCAATTGGACAGGGAGAGACAAGCGTGACAGGAGCAAATAAATCCATCATTGCTAGCACTGTGCTCCAGCTGCTCGGAGCATCACTTACGCATGCATATCCAGTTCAGCGAAAAGCAGCATGGCCTGTGTTCAACAGTAAAGATGGCGTTCTAAAACAGCAGAGAATCATTTCTATAAGGAGGATCAATGCGCTTTCACTGCACTACATGAACCCTTCACAACGCACTGCAAGCTCATTTGGCAACATAAAGATACTTTTTGGGTCCAGCTATATTGTGCAGAGTAGTTAATTTCTTGAAAAAGTATACTTCAATAGTTCTCTCCCCTTAGCACTATCACTCTACAATGACAATACATAAAACTAAATGATACTGTGAAGTGCTCAGCTGGGTAATCATAAAATAGTAATGTATAGAATTAGTCATGGTAGTCTGTAATTAGGTAAGGAGGATCTGCAGCAGATGGTTCAAACTATATAACGCTAAATGCATTTCCCAGCCAAAATATTCTTTTTCCTGCACTTTACTATGCAAAGTTATGTCTAATGATGCTAGTTTCAACATGTTGTGGGTTGATATTAAATGTCAGCTTTGCAGTAAGATTTCCTAATCTTTACTCTCGTGTAGTTCTTAAAAATACATAGGATCTGTGCTTTTGTTGCACAACATAAACTAAGGGCTTGGTGTCAAGACTGCTTCCGACACCTCAGCAGGATATGTTGGCCTATAGACCAGGTAACTCAGTCACTAAGCTCACTTGTTCTCAGAGAAATAAACAGATTAAACTTTGGCGATGCTTTCGAAAAGTATTTATTCAACCAGTGTCATTCTAGTATAAAACATATGTGCTGCAACAATCAGTAGACAGAGGCAAACGTAAGAGATTACAAGCACTAAGAGAGTAAATAATAGATATATGTCTACAATGGCGCTAAAGCAATGAATATATGTAGTCTACCAGATTACAATAGCACAACTACTTCATGTGATCTGACCTTTGTCTGACTTTACCACAAATATTTAAAATGAGATTGTCTTGGCATTATGCTATTGCCCTCAAATCTCACCAAAACTCCACCTACAAACAACAGTCTACAAACCTAGATCTGTATAAATCCATAGCAGCGCAACATTTCCTTTCCTTAAACATATAAGTATTCTGTTGCACAAACGTTTTCTGGCCCTCTTGTCTATGGTTGGATATTCCATAAGTTTGGAGGAAGGAAGAGAGGAGGTACAGTAGTTCCTGGTCCACAGCACTGCCAGAAAGAAATATTTGATGGATAAACAAAAAAGTGATCACCTTTTGGATTCTTATAGAAACCAACGTTTCAACAACATATTCATTTACTGCTGTTTTCAAGGTCCTCACGTGTAAAAAAGTGTTAACATATCACTTGGGAAATATGGATCAAACATTTTTGATAAAAGTGACAACTGATCTGACCATCTTTCGAACTACTGTATTCAAACAAACAAATGGCACATTTCTAAGAAGGAGCAGTGTGGAATGTCACAGAAGACATTTGATGTTGCTGTATTTCCAATATAAACACAATAGAAGGACGAAATGGCTTTACTGTGACTAGGTTATTTGTTTTACTATCACAAGTGATTGGTATCATGCCACCAAGTGCCTGGTCAAGATACTGCTTACAAAACCTACAAACTAAAGCTGTGTGCAAAGGGTCACTATGAACACATGCTTATTGTGGCTACTTTCTTTTCCATGGCCTGCTATGCATCCTCATCAGTTGATCAAGGCAAAAGCTAATGAACGTGGCTTCTTTACCGATATAGAAGAGTTGGCAGGAGAGCACTGTCGATAAAGGAGACCTTGGATTAGTGATTGTAGAAAATGCCCCATTTTGACATGGCCACCCCCACTTTTTACCTAGCATCTGATGCAATTTTGACAGAAGTGCACTGGGTTGCTGCTATCCAGGCCCCCAGTTCCAGATCTCTTTCCCTAGAATTATATAATTGTGCCCCAATTGCCAAGACCTTTAGCACCCCTCTAAGCCCCTAGTAAATGGTACCCCTGGTACCTAGGGCATGGGTACTAAAGACGATCCCTAAGGGTTACAGCACATATTGTGTCTCCCTAAGGAACCCCTCATCACACGTATGCAGACTGCCATCACAGACTGCGTGAAATAGTGCAGACAATGGTGAAGACACGACATGGCACACATTCTGCGTCCCATGCCTACAGACACTGCATGTAATATCTGTAAGTCACCTCTACAGCAGGCCTTACAGCCCTAAGGCAGTGTGCATTATATTACCTGTGTGGACATTTCTGCATGAGCAGATATGCCCCTGTGATGTCCAAGTCGATTCTTGGACATTGCAAGTAAACAGGGAAGCCATCTTAAGTATATGTACTGTGCACTGGTGAGTACAGGTTTCCCAGCTACATGATGACTTCACTGAAACTAAAGGTGTTTGGTATCAAACACCTCATATTGACAAACCCACAATGATTCCAGGGATGGATTTATTAATGCATGCACCCAGAGGGTGTACCTTAGAGGAACCCCCTGAAACCAATTATTCCTCTAGTGTGAGGGCCGACTGGTACAGTCCAGCCTGCCACCACAGACACGCTTCTGACTCCCTTGGAGGTGAAAGCCTAGCTCTCAGAGGTCATGAACAATGCCTGCTCTGGCAGGAGGCATTTACACTTCTTCCAGCATGACTAGGTTAGAGGCTTCAAAGTCTCTGCCACCTTTGATATGCGACCCCAGCTTTCCCCAGACCTAGTAGATGCCACCCCCTGCCCCGAGGCCCATTTGGCACCAGGACAGGCAGGAAATTAGTTAAGCAATGAGGCGTGGAGCACACTCAGGTCAGACGCACCCCTAAGCGAGCTGCTTGATATGCCCCACTCTAGGAAAAGTCTGCCATCTTGGTGATGGCAGAATTAGGAACACTGGGACAGGGTTATGTCCACTTCCCACAGGTGGTCATATAGTGGGCATAGTGACCCCAGGGATAAGTAGCTCATTCACTGCTACTCTACACTCCCCTAACATCCCTAAAATGAGTATTTAGGTGGGCCCCTGGCTCTAGAACTTTAGATTCACCCGACTAAGAAGAAAAGGACACCGAAGAGCTGCTCAAATAAAGAATTGAAGATTGCTGTGGACCTTTGGTGCCAAACCCTGCCTACCCCTCCAGACTCGACAATTTCAAAGACCCGGCTCATCCTGCAGCTAAGCATCCCCCAAAAGCCTCAGAGGGTTGCCTGTACTTCGAAAACCATGCATCATCTCCCTTGGAGTGGAGGATTCACTTTCCTGCATCCTGCAGGCATCGATCGCAACAACAGATTCCAAAAAGCTGCTGATCACCGGGTCCACTGACATAGTAGCTGCCCAGGAGGAGGGCAGCATACTCAAAGAGGTCAGATCGGTCTCCTTGCCAAGTTTGGAGACGCCAGGACCCCTACGAGCCTCCCCTCACCCACACCTGGGGTACAGTAAAAGTAAAGTAAAGTCCACATTTGTAAAGCGCACAATCACCCGTAAGGGTCTCTAGGCGCTGGGGGCCGTCGGGAAGATTAAGCGAGCTATTGCCCAGAGTCACATGGTGCTGGGCTAACCTGCCGCCGGAGCCGGGGATCGAACCGTGGTCCCCAGATTCCAGCGTCAGTCGCCCTGGCCGCGGCGCCACACCTCTCCCGATGCAGGACTCCTAGACGGGACCAAAACTTGTCCAATCCAGACTCCAACGATCCGAAGACCGACCAGCCGATGAGGGACGTCAGCTCTGCAGAGGCCAGCACAGAGAGTGGCTCAGCTGTCCAGATTTTCCCTCCTTTCTTTTCTGGTCCAGACCGAGAACTGGGACCGCCTATGATGCACAAGAGTTAGTCAACCAAAATGCTCTGCATCGGAGCTCCACGGCCGGGTCCAGGAACACTGACAGCTTCCCCTTGCTCCCGTGTCTCTCACAGACTGCGCCTCCCATTGGGAGCTCCTGGACTTGTCCCAAAGTCCGCCTTTGCAGCCTATTTCTAGGTGGCTCTCCTCTTTGCCAATGGTGTAGCGCCAAAGGCTACCAACTCGACCAGCACCTCTGCACTCAGAGACACCAAGGCAGGTAAAACCACACTGCTGGTGGAACATGGGACCTTGGCCCCCCAACATCTCCAGACCTAAAGAGGACTCTAAATCCTATAGCAAATACCTGTAATGCAGTACATTTTCTTTTCTCCATAAGAAAAGCATTACCGCGTTAAAACTCACTGTTTGCAACATAGCTAAAAACTGTATATTGCAAGTAAAATTTATTAGGCAAGTAGAAAAACGACGCGTTTCGCCATTACGGCTTGCTCACGCTCACCAAACATTTCAAATCGCCATCTTAAATACACAAACATGTAGAGTCATCACAGTGCAAAAATTTAATGATCTCGGACATTTTGGCATGGACCTCTGGCAATGGTAGTTCTACTCCAACATAACAATCACCACATCCAATGTGCGTATGATTATATATTCATTTATCATTTTCTTTTTTATATATTTTTTATTTTTCAATTTACGCACACTTTAAACATTATACATTTTTCATCATTAATTAAATTTCCATTAATTCATGTCAATCACAGATATACAGTATCCAATACATTTCGTTATCTTAGTTATAATTATATAAAAGAAACGCCATACCCCTAGCAATTTCAACTTCAACTTCAGCCTAGTCCCTCCTTCCATCTCCTTATAGGATCCCATATTCTCAAGCCCATCGTTTTCCCTCTCCTTCCTTTTCGGGCATATATATTCTTCTCCATATTGTATGCCGCTAGTAAGTTAGCCAGCCAGCACTGCATTGACGGTGGGTTCTTATCCAGCCAGGCCCTAGCTATTGTTAATCTGTATACCGCCATTGCAACAAACATGAACTCCCGCTGTACACCATCCTTATCCATGCCAACCCCTAATAAAATCCAAGACGGAGTAAGCTTGATTTGGATCCCTAATGCTCTACCCAGAAACCCCTCAATATCTCTGACCAACGTATGGAGTTGCGGACAGGTGGCAAATATATGTATACTATCAGCTTCAGCGGCATTAACCTAGGACAGGTAGTACCCGTGGTACCTCCCCATTGTGCTATCCTGGCTGGAGTAAAGTAAAGTGAATATATGGTTTTGTAGTGCTGAGATTGGAGGGGGGATGCACACAATATCGTTCAACCTAAATCAAATGATTCCTGGAACCACCCCATTTCCCCACCTGTTTCCTCCGCCCATCTATGACTATATTTTTCTAAATCATCGGTTTTCTCCTTTACCAGGCTTGCATAAAGAGAGCGAATAGTTCGATCCCCTGCTATTCTTATTTTTTCCAAAATGTCATTCTTGTTAAATCCTGCTGGTCCTCCTTGTTTACTGGCTAGAAAACTCCTGATCTGGAGATACTTAAAAAAATCTCTATTGCTCATATCATATTTATTTCTAAGATCCGCAAACTGTACCATCCCCTCCTAGTTCAATACATCGCCAATTTGTACAATATCAGGGTTGATAGGCCCTCGGGTAGAGGGGGCGGACTAGCTATTATTTTTAAGGAAGGGTGGCACTTCGCCTCTGAGCAACCTGCTGCAGGGGCTGATGGTGAAGTTCTCCACTTCTCCCTTATTATCACTCCCCACTTTACCTTGGGGGGTTCACTGATTTACAGGCCTCCGGGCCATGCCAGTCATTTTATTGACACCCTGGAAGAATGTATAGTGCCACGGGCCCTAAGCTTTCCAAAATTTCTTCTGCTCGGCGACTTAAACATTCATGTAGATGTCTCTGACTCTCTCGAAGCTCGCCGGCTGGGGGAAGTCTTGGACCTTGCACAGCTTAAACAATGGGTGGCCTCGTCGACTCACGTTGGAGGTCATCTTTTAGACGTAGTCTGTTCCAACTTTCCCATTGAGTCTCTAAGCTTAGAGAAAGTAACGTGGTCGGATCATGATCTTGTCAGGTTCTCGTGGGAGGTGGAGGGTGTAGGTCGATCAGCATCCGCATCTCCCACGAGTCATACCCAGAAGGTCAATCTGGTCGCGTTCGGCCATGCTCTTTCCAGAGCTCGCCCTAAGCTTACTTTTGCGGTGGATGAGGCGCTTAGTGGTTTCAATGGGTGGTTGCTGCAGGCGGCTAATGCATCTATGAAACGTACTACGGTGTCCAGGCTCTGCCGCACCCCCTCCCAGCCCTGGTTCGCTCCTGAGCTGAGGGAGTTGAAATTGAGGTGTAAAAAGCTGGAGCGAGCTTGGAGACTTGGGTATAGTTCGGAGTCAAAGTCCGCCTTACGCACAACCCAAAAAGACTATGCCACTATTAAGATAGCCAAAGGGAATTACTAAGCAGGGAGAATTGCCAAAGCAGAAAATAACAGTAGAGAGATCTTCTCTATTGTTAAAAGCTTTGTATCCCCTGCTGCTGACACTGCCATACTCCCCTCCTCGGCGCAATGGTGCGAGGACCTGTCTGATTTCTTTATCAACAAAATAACTAGGATCCAACAGGACTTACTTTCAGCGCTATCAGCGGATTGCTCAGTGGCTGGCCCTCCCTTTATGCCATGCCCCTGTGATTTGCAACAGTTTACGGACTTTTCGCTGGTCGCGGACTGTGATGTACTGCCTCTCCTCCAATCTCTTAAGTCGGGCTCTCCCTCTGACCCTTGCCCTGCCCGGGTGCTTTCAGAGGTGGCAGCCATTGTCTGTAGTGAGGTCACCCACATAGTGAATCTCTCTCTATCTTCTGCTGAGGTTCCTCTTAGTTGGAAGCGGGCAAAGCTTTTGCCGCTTCTGAAAAGACCTGGGCTCGATGCTACTGTTCCTGGGAACTATCCTCCCATATCACTTTTGCCAGCACTGGCCAAAATATGTGAGAAGGTGGTCTTTCATCAATTGGAGAGCTTTGTGGAGACCTCTAATGCTCTCCATCCAGCTCAATCAGGCTTTAGGGCGGCCTATAGCACGGAGACAGCTTTGGTTGAGATGGCGAAATCGATCCGGGAATGTTTGGACGGAGGCGGAAGAGCGGTCCTGATTTTATTGGACCTCTCTGCCGCGTTCGATACCGTTCCATACGAGCTCCTTCTCGCCAGGCTGTCTGCTATTGGCATTGGTGGAGGTGCCCTGGCCTGGTTGTCCTCATTTATATCTGATAGGACACAACAGGTCTGGATGCCGCCCCACGCCTCCGAACCCAAACCACTCCTCACCGGGGTCCCACAAGGATCTACCCTTAGTCCCCTACTGTTCAATATTTACATCACTCCCCTGGTTTATCTAGCGGAACAGTACAGGGCTAAGGTTATAGGGTATGCCGACAATACACAGCTGCTGTTTACCTGGCCAGATGATCATCTGGATACTACAACAGTTCAGCTGTGTTTGTCCTCAGTCTTTCGCTGGTTAACTTTGGCCCAGCTGAAATGCAATGAGGACAAATCTGAGGTGCTTTTCTTTGGTTCTTTCCCCCCCAATTTCAGGAATTCGTTGTGGCCCCCGAACATTCCCAGCCCCAAGGTGATGGGTGGCCCCGCGAAAAATCTTGGCATCTGGTTCGGTGAGGACCTACGATTTGAGGACCACATAAAGAAGCTATCTGGGACTTGCTTTGCCACGCTGAGAATGTTACGCAGATTCTTTCCTCTGCTTCCTAGAGAAGCAAGGGAGACGGTTGCTCGCGCACTCATCCTGGCAAGGCTGGATTATGCGAACGCCCTGTTTAGCGGTATCCCAGCTTACTTGGTTAAACGCCTGCAGGTCATTCAGAATGCCGCGGTCCGTCTCATATTCAACGTCCCGAGATGGAAGAGTGTTCGCTCACATATGTGTAATCTTCACTGGTTGCCAGTATCACAACGCATCCTGTTCAAATCCTTAGTGCTCTCGTTTAGAGCAGTCCACGATCAAGGACCTGCTTATTTGAAGAAGAGATTCACCTTTTATGCCCCCACACGAGCTCTCAGATCATCCACTTCGTTTAAAATGACCCATCCTTGCTTTAAGCGAACTAGACTTGGGGGCCAGTCGATAGCTGTAGTTGCTGCCCGTGCCTGGAATGCTCTTCCTCTTCACTTGCGTTCCATGCAAGGTGTTGCCCAGTTTAAAAAAAATTCGAAAACCCACCTGTTCAGGAGTGTGACATAAGTTGCTTTCTTTTCGTTTGTTCTCCTCTGCTTCTTCCCAATCGCGCCAGGATACTCCCAAGTAACAGAGCGCGTTACAAATATTTCCAGAGGGAATTACCTGTTTTTATACAATCTAACATACCGATTGTATCTCCCCAATTTGGACTTTTTCAGAAAAACATTCCATACTTTAACAGCAGCCAAAATTGTCTTGAACCTCGTTCTTTTGAAGTATCCATAGTCTATGCAGTTTAAAAATCAATTTCCAACATCCAACCCTACTACAGCTGTATATACTTTCGTGGAGAAACTATTAACTCTTGGGTCACAATCATTTCCGCCTATTAACCCCTGCATATATTGCAAAGCGGCTGCCATGTAGTAGAGTCTAAAATCCGGGGCACCCCACCCACCCCTCTCTCTAGGTAGGGACATAAATCTGTAGGCCCTGCGTGTCTTGCCCTGCGCCCAGATGAACCTATTACAAATAGCCTGCAGAGTGTTGAACCAGCTGGCCTCAAAAAATAAGGGGATTGATCTAAAAAAATAAAGAAACTTGGGAAGGATCACCATCTTAATTACATTGGTGCAACCCACCAACGACAAATGCAACTTATTCATCCTCTCCAAATCCGTTTTTACTTGCATCATTAAGGGGGTCATATTGTTTCCCACCACCTGATCCAAATTTGCTGATATTGCCACCCCAAGTATATTGCTGAACTAACAACCCTATCATCATTACAGTTCAAATAGCTATTCTCAACAATCTGCGTTTTAGACCTATTCAAGCTGTATCCGGAAACCTGTCCAAAACAATAAACCTCTGCTTCCGTCGCCCTAATTGCAGCTATGGGATTGGGTGTCAAAATGGCCACATCATCCGCGTATGCCAGTGTTTTTACCCTGCAGCCATTTATGTTCATTGCCGGTATCCCTGGATTTCTTTCTAATCTGCGCAGATCGGGGTCCAAATATAGCGCGAATAGTAGGGGAGATGATGGACAACCCTGCCTGGTCCCTCTGCTGATTCTAACAGCTGTCGAATGTCCCCTATTAACTCTAATCTTGGCCGTTGGATTTTTGTATAGAGTCTGTATAGCTCTTATGAAGCCTTCCCCTATGCCGCTCCAGCTCATGACCGACCATAAGTAACCCCAGGAGACCCTATCAAACGCTTCCTCTGCGTCTAAAAACAGCGCTGCCATAGGGTCTCCTAGGGTACTTGCTGCGTCAAACATAGTTATTACTTGTCTGACATGCTGTGTTGTCCCTTTTCCCGGGATGAACCCATGCTGGGAAGGGCAAATCAAACTTTCAACAACCGTTGATAATCTTTTAGCCAGCATTTTTGAGTATATCTTCACATCCAAATTCATCAGAGTGATCGGGCGGTATGAGCCTGGGCCGGTCGCCAGTTTCCCTTTCTTTGCAATGACTATGATGTCGGCCCCTCCCCAGGATTCAGGTACCAATTCCCCCTTCTGTGCCAATAGCATGATATTAAACATGTCCCCCATAAGTATTGTTTGAAATGTCTTAAAGAATTCCAGCGGAATCTGGTTCGGACCTGCAGCCTTCCCCGAAGGTAGGCTGCCTAGCGCCGAAACAAACTCCTCTAGCTGAAATGTAGCATCTAGTTGAGCCTTGTCATCCAGAGAGAGCTTTGAAGGGAGTACCTCACTCAGATATCCTTCTATGTCCACCACCCCCCGTGTTATCTGCAGCATACAGATCTATATAAAATTGTCTGAATATTTCCCTTATCTGATCTGGTTCTCGAACAGTGTTTCCTCGTGCATCTATGATCTCCTTAATATCTGCTGCCGCTCCTCTCTGCCTAGTCCGAACAGCTAAGATATGGCCCACCCGTTCGCTAAGCTCATAAGTGCTCTCCTTTTTGGCAAAATACTTTTCAGTTGTTTTCTTGGCGATCCCTTCCAGCGCCTCTGCCCTTAGTGCTATACCCTTAAGCAGTATCGGATAGAACGGGGAATGTTGTCTAATAGCAATTGCTAACTCTTCTTCAACTCTCTGTTACGCATCTCTTCTGCCTTCAGCTTCTCCCTCCTCTGTCTTGAAAAAACAAAACTCATTGTCTCCCCTCTGACCCCGGCCTTAAACGTATCCCACACTACCCCTGGGAATGCGGTCTCCCTGTTTATATCCCAAAAGCTCTTGATCCAGCTTGCCATGGCTGCTCTATATTCCTGATCCTGCGGCAACGCCCTTTCAAACGTCCATTGTATCTCTTTCCTTTGAACCTGACCCAGTTTAACTGTTAATACTAACGGGCTGTGATCCGATATGATACGTGGGTGCCTTTCTATTTATGACCCTGTTACCAAACTATTTGAAATTAAAAAATAATCCAGTCTAACCAGTACCTGGTGGGGAGCTGAAAAAAAAGTGCTACCATCTAAATATGGGTGCCATTTTACCCATGGATCCACCAAAGCATTATTTAACACCAACTCTGACAGTGCTCTATAGGTTTTTTTCTTCCTACCTAAATATTGGCTCCCAGGTTGCGAAAATGAACTAACTGGGTCATGCAAATTAAAATCACCACAGCATATGATTGGTTCAGGCCATTGTGCCAATTACACATCCAGATACTGAAAGACATCCGGGTCATCCTCTGTGGACCCATAGATTGAAACCAGCGTAATTGTCTCCTCTTTAAAGACTATTTCCAGCAGTACCCACCTCCCCCATTGGTCTTCTTTTTTCCTTTTCACCACCGTGTCTTTATTTCTACCCAACACTACCACCCCTCTAGTTTTTGTCCCTTGGTTAGTTTTTGCTAAGACTACAAACCCCAGCTGCTCCATAAGATATGCCTTGTTACCTTCTATGTGAGTTTCTTGTAAACAAACCAGGTCCAACTGCAAAGTGTTCAGAAGTGCAGCCACTCTATGTCTTTTATTTATTTCGTTCAGCCCGCATACATTTATTGAGGCTATTCTACACGCCATCTGGGTTGATTCTGTAACCAACAACTACTGATCCGCTAGGTAGAGAATACGACTGTTGATACCATGCATTTCCTTCCGTGTCCTGTATATCTTGTACATATGTTGCCATATTTCCTACCCAAGTGTGCTGTGCCAAGCTCAAATCACCATACCGTCGTGAACCCTTTCTCCCCCCCTGCCCTCCCCCGCCCTTCGCACTCTTTTACCTTCCCCCCAGCCCCCTACCCCCGTTCCCTTACAGTCAAATAGGTCGTGAGACCTATGTGTGACTGCATCAAATTGTGCAAGTCGCTTCCCTCCACTGCTTCATTCTATCCAATGCTGTGTTGTGTTACTCCATTTTCAAAGTTTACCACAACCAAAAAAACCACAAAGAAAAGAGAACACTTAAACCCTACAACTAGTATGAAGGATTCGTCAGTCCTACCCCTGATACAGCTTTCTGCTTCTTAATCTCATCTAGAAAGTGCTGGGCTTTGATCTCTGAAGAAAACATCCAGACCTTCCCTTTTACCACAACCTTAAGCCTTGAAGGATACAGGAGATATGCTTCTGCCCCTATGGCCTGAAAGGGTGCTATCATTTGCCTCAATTTCCATCTGCGCTCAACAGTGGTGTGGCAAAAGTCGGGACTGGTAAAAAACGTGACACCCTGAAATGAACGCCTACTGTCTGGCCTTGCTTTATCTATGATCTCTTGCCTTAACAAAAAATTCCCTATGTTGACAAGAATTGCCCTAGGTAATGCACCCTGACCTCCTGCGGCCTGCCCTTTCTTTAACACAAAGGGCAACCGATGTGCCCTCTGCACCTCTTTCCCACTGCCACTGGGATTCTGGAAAGGCCCCCTTTAACAGGTCTACAACAAATTGCCTTACATCCTGCCCTTCTGTCCCTTCTGCCACACCCAAAATTCTGACATTGTTCCGTCTCTGCCTATTCTCAAAATCTTCCATCTTCCAGCGCAGGTCCTCCGCCATCTTCTCATGTTCGGTTTTAAATGATTGCCAGCTCCCAACATCGTCCTCCAATTTTCCTGTACGCTCTTCTACCTCCGTTACTCTGCCCACAACTTCTTTATACAGTTTATTTACTTTCCTAAGGGATCCTTGAATTTTCTTAGTGGCCTGCCTTGCTCTGGGGGGCGCAAGATGGCCGCTGAGGAGTTGTGCTGAGAAGTCGCACCACTTCCCTCTCCTGCTTATGCTCGATATGGTATGCTTAAGACGCTGTGGACCCTAGATGGCTGGTGAACACTGGTGGCAGCAAGGACTGAAAGAATATATACGCCTTATAAAGCAGTTTTCCAGGGTTGGACTAAGCTGGGACTGGTTGAGAAAGAAGCTTGTACGGTGGGATGGCGTTGTAGACTGCGAAAAGAATCAAGGGTTGGTCTTCAAGATGCCCCCTCGGCCTGCTAAGCAGGACAAACTGAAAGAAATGTCCGATTTATCGACACCAAAGAAGGCAGTGACGGCGGCTACACCGAGCACCGAAGCAGGCATTGGAAAGGCTGGGAAGGCTCTGGGGGAGATACGCAAGGTCCCGGCTATCCCGGCTCCCCCGGCAAAAAGAAAGACAGAGCTTCCCGGCAAGATAGCGGAGGCGGCGGGAAGCGCTCTGGCTAATACTGCAGAATATCGAAACCAAAAAGCGGTCAAAGCAGATAAAACAGCGAAAGGAGCAGATGCCCCGAAAACTAAAGACTTAGGGATGCGACAACCTACCCTCAATGAAGTGTTCTCCGCGAAGGTCCCCGGGCAGTCCGAAGGAGTACAGGAGCAGTTGGAGGCCGGTGGAAGCGTCCTCGAGGACACTGCGGAAGCAGCAGTAAACGCGGGGCATCAGGTTGCTAGGCAACGCTTGGATCCCGTGGATCCCGTGCGATGTTCAGAAGCGGCGCAGACACCCGGGCAACAGGTTGCTAATGGTAATAGCTCGCGGATAGAGGAAGCACCAGAGGCTCGCACGGCAGGATTAACACCCAAGGTGGCGCAAATAACGGTAGGAGGTACAGACGAGACTCTGGGGGACACAGACCAGGGGAATGCGGATATGCTGGGGGGTTTGCTGTTAATGGAAGCGGAGATGATTTCCCAGAAGCAGACAAACAATATCTGGGGCAGCAGGGATAGTTTGACTGGCAAAAGCAATCAGGGGAGAACCAGGATTAAGAATCAAACAGAATGGGGTGAAGGTGGCTCAATAGAGGGGGAGTGCTTTTTTTCTGTGAATGAGGACACAGAATCCGAATCTATAACTTCAGGAAGCCTAGAGGAGGAGGAGAAGGGAACAGATTCAGGCTCTGATACTTCTGGAAAAGACTCCACGCAACGAAAAAAAATCCCCAGATCTAGGAGGCGTGCTTCTGGATCTCCATCTCAACCTGAAAGACGTTTAGTATGGGACTATTCGGCTACATCACAGGTATACCAGGATAATGGTGCAGCTGGGGGCCCCTCTTCTGAGGCCCCATTTCGAAGTGACTCTTTTGAAATTCTATTCACCACCCTTAAGCAGATGCAAGCCGAAGCAAGATCATTTATCATTTTCAATGCAGCTGAATTGTGGATTGCGAGAATATCAAAAAATGCAAACCTTTGAAAATTCATATTCAATTGTAAAACATCGTATTAAAATGCCAATACAATTTTAGCCAGCCTAAATTGCATGCTGAATACCTAGTGTGTCATCATAACAGTTTATATGCCATACATAGGACTCCAAATTAACGGTTGTCAGTTGCGTGTCACGTGATATTACACGGTATTGTAAACTAAGCCGTCATTGGTTACCTCCCAAGACTCTGTTATCGGCTTGTTCATTTGTCTCAAAGACTGGGTTGCTAGGAGATCATCCAACATTCGATTACTGTTGCCGTGATTCTGCCCTAGATAGCGGACATCTTTTCCCTCCATGCGCCAGTGGGCAATAGCCAACCTATTAATATTAAGAGTCCAATTTGGCATAATAATCATAAATCCTCGCCCCAGTGGGCATTCATAAACTTCTGATCCACAATCATACAGCATCACAATTGCATTGTCCGTCTAGAAAACAAGTGCCCCCACCTGAAAAAGAGGGCACCATCGCCTGCGGCTCTGTAATGAGGAGCGGCAGGATGAAGCTTAAAGCATCCAAACTTCATGGCTGTAAAGGAGCGCAGGACTCGTCATTTTAATAACAGCGCGCCAAAGCACAAAAAGCAAGCCTACACAAGGCATCAAATTGAAGCATCATTTACCCAAGATTATCGAGGTGTATTTTTCACCACGGACTACAAATCCCATAATTCCAACTTAAGAGGCCACATGCTTGCCTATGGATTTGCCTGATAGAAAATGTCCATAAATACCGTGAAATACATCGAGATTTGACTGGAAGCAGCCCCTGATGACGGGGGTGGAGTCCCCCAGAAACGCGTCGGGCACATTACTCTTTGCAACGTGGAGAAGCGCGCTGAGACATTTCAGCCCGGAGAGGAGAGCCCTGCAGTGTGCCTCTCATGTCACAGGCATCTTGTTTGAATATTTCTACGCGGCAGCCTGGCCGCGGAGAGGGCACCATCGCCTGCGGCTCTGTATTGAGGAGCGGCAGGATGAAGCTTGAAGCATCCAAACTTCTTGGCTGTAAAGGAGCGCAGGACTCGTCATTTTAATAACAGCGCGCCAAAGCACAAAAAGCAAGCCTACTCAAGGCATCAAATTGAAGCATCATTTACCCAAGATTATCGAGGTGTATTTTTCACCACGGACTACAAATCCCATAATTCCAACTTAAGAGGCCACATGCTTGCCTATGGATTTGCCTGATAGAAAATGTCCATAAATACCGTGAAATACATCGAGATTTGACTGGAAGCAGCCCCTGATGACGGGGGTGGAGTCCCCCAGAAACGCGTCGGGCACATTACTCTTTGCAACGTGGAGAAGCGCGCTGAGACATTTCAGCCCGGAGAGGAGAGCCCTGCAGTGTGCCTCTCATGTCACAGGCATCTTGTTTGACCAGGTTAATTACCATTGATATACGAGGAAATGTATAGGTTTTTTAACATTTGGTTGTATACATATATTTATTTATAGTTTGAATTACTTTGGTGTTGGGTTACAGGCCCCGTGTGGACCTGATGTATTTGTTTTAACTCGTTTTAGCACATACATATTTTAAACATGGAAACCTTGGCACTCTAGTAGTGATTTTCAGCATGAATTTGTATGACTAATGCGTGACAATTTCGAAATTAGATGTACCCGTTTAGGATTTGAGGCTATAGTAAAATAGACTGTATAGATCCCTGTATGAGTAGAGATATATTATCCTGTCTCCTCACCAATATTATGAATCAGGACCCCAGCATATTGCAGTATAAGTATTTGCACATTGCCTATTTTGCACATATTGATGCACTTTCAAAGCACTTATGCACTTTAGAAAGTTAGCACGTAGCACTTTATATGTATTTTATGCTGGGATTCCTGAATTGGAAAACAAAACTGTGAAATTTTTCTCACAGTTTTGTAATTATAATGAACGGGGTTTCTTTCTATCTATTTATATTTTATAAGCCTTGAACAATCTGGTCCCACTGGAGGGTGTAAATATGCATGATTAGAACCACATGAACCAGCGTGCATTGCAAAAGAACTTTACAAGAAAAAGGCACACCTGAGAGCAATTTGTTTTGTTTCATAGACACGCCTGGTATCCTGTGGGGACGCAAGCAAGCTACGGATTGTTCAAGAGCCTCTGAGGAAGGAGGGAGACACCCTCTGAAATGCGTCAAGGAGGGAGACACCCTCTGAAACGCGTCAGGCAAAGAAATAATCAAAACGGGATCGTAAGCTGCCTGTTGACAGAAATAAAGGAGCCTCCTTACTTGTGTGTTGTGCGGCCTCATTCTGCTGGGTAGATGTGATGAATATTTGACGCGGTCCCCAGACCGCGGAGGGAGCGCACCATCCAGAAACTGAACGGATGCTTGCAGGGGGAACCCTTCCCCTTGCGCGGAGGCACATGAGGACGTCATTGAACAGGCAAAGTACGATCCGGGGGCCCAATGGAGGGTTAAAAAATATATTTCAAAAGACTTGAACAATCTGGTCCCACTGGAGGGTGTAAATATGCATGATTAGAACCACATGAACCAGCGTGCATTGCAAAAGAACTTTACAAGAAAAAGGCACACCTGAGAGCAATTTGTTTTGTTTCATAGACACGCCTGGTATCCTGTGGGGACGCAAGCAAGCTACGGATTGTTCAAGAGCCTCCGAGGAAGGAGGGAGACACCCTCTGAAATGCGTCAAGGAGGGAGACACCCTCTGAAACGCGTCAGGCAAAGAAATAATCAAAACGGGATCGTAAGCTGTCTGTTGATAGAAATAAAGGAGCCTCCTTACTTGTGTGTTGTGCGGCCTCATTCTGCTGGGTAGATGTGATGAATATATATATATATATATATATATATACACATATATATATATATATATATATATAAAGTTATTTTTTTTTATTGGTTTCGCGTTTCTTCTTGAGTGTTGGTCTCATTTATTGACTGTGGGTGTTCAACAAATGCATTAACACTACCCTCGGATAAGCCTAAACTGCTCGCCCACACTACCATTAAAGAGCGCATTTAGGATTATTAATTTAAACCCTGTAAGCCAATATGGGTCATCTGGACTTTCTACACAGTGTACCTCTTTTTGGTACCCTACATGAAAAGTCTTTTTCTTACAGTCATGAGTTACCAAACGGTTAACGTAATTCAACTCCTGCTTACTTTTTAATTCCAAACAAACTACTATATTACCCAATAACAGGAAGACACAAAAGAAAGGATAATAAAAAATGGCATGAGGTTGTCAATGAGCTTTAACCTCCTTGGCTGTGAATCAGTTGTGAACAAATAGTCAACAGCCTAGTGCAGACAAACACACTAGTGATACTTCTAAACGGATACAAGTTCATTCATGCTCATATTGGTTTGATAACCTACACATGACTTCAGGGACTCCTCGTGGGAGAAAGGGTACGGTTCATTTCTTTTGAGATGTAATGAACTGAATATTGTGAACCAGTCCGGTCTGACTAGGTTTCCTGAATTGAATAAGCACCAAGAACACTTTGCATGATGACTGGGCATACGCGGATTGGGAGGACCCGGCATTCTATCAGGATAGGATAGGAATGGGAGAGAGGAGCTACCTGCACGTGCTGTACAGTGCCCGACTGCTGCACAGAGCAAGCCCAGCAGCAGGGACGGAGGTAGATACATGGAAGACATTAAACAGGGAAATGGGATGGAGTAGCTTGCCGACTCCAGGTTGCCATTGAGTGAGGAGTCCAGATTGTGCCCAGTGGTGGCCTTGCAGGGTTTCAGGGTTAAGACAGCATCTGCCTCTTCACGCTCACCATGTGTGTGATGCCAACGGGGTGGTTCCCTTTGCCTTAGGAGATAACGTTTGTGGTGAATGGTCCACCTCCAGATGTCTTGGCCTATGTGTGACAGCTGGAGAGTGTCCCCCCCCCCCCAGTTTTTGTATGCAATACATAGCTGTCATGTTGTCTGTATGTACCAAGACAGCTTTGCCTTCCAGATGAGTCTGAAACGCCTTGAGAGCTAGAAAAATTGCAAGCAGCTCTAGATGACTGATGTGAAGTAACTTCTGTTGACTCCACAGGCCTTGCACTGTGTGTTGTTTTAGATGAGCTCCCCAGCCAGTGAGGGACGCATCCGCTGTCAGTATTATCTGTGGAGCTGGGTCTATGAAGGACCATCCTTTTGACAAATGTGTGTTCCACCACTGCAGAGAACGAGAAGTACGGCCGCTTACCAACACTAGATCGGTCAATAGACCCTGTAACTGGTTCCACTGACTGGCTAAGCATTCTTGAAGTGGACGCATGTGCAGTCTGGCATGGGGGACGATTGTGATACGAGATGCCATCATTCCTAGCAATTGCATATAAAGCCGAGCTGGAATCCAATGATTGGGTTGAAAGCGGAGAACTAAAGCCTGAATACTTCAAATTCTGGCTGCGCTGGGAACCGCCAGGGCTTTCTGAGTATTTAGCGTGGCTCCTATGTAGTTCTGAGTATTGGCTGGTTGGAGATGTGATTTTGTCACATTGATTGTGTACCCTGGTTGATGTAGTAGCTGAATTGTTCTGAAAGTGTGCTGAAGAAACTGCTGGTACGTGCTGGCTTTGATGAGCCAGTCGTCTAAGTATGGGAAGACATGTATGCTTTGTCTTCTCAGGTGAGCAGCTACTACTGCCAGACACTTTGTAAAGAGTGGGGGCAGTGGTGACTTCGAATGGAAGTACCTTGAACTGCAAGTGTTGACCTGCAAACATGAACCTGAGGAATTTGCGATGAGCAGGGTGGATTGGAATATGAAAATAGGCGTCTTTTAGATCTAAAGTAGACAGAAAGTCGCCTTTTTGCAGTAGAGGTAATACTTGTTGCAGTGTCACCATGTGGAAATGATCTGACTGGATGTAAAGGTTTAGTTCTCCGAGATCTAATATTGGTCTGAGAGAACCATCTTTTTTGGATATTAGGAAGTAAAAAGAGTATACGCCCGACCAGTGATGTTGCGGTGGTACTGATTCTATAGCACCTTTTAGAAGTAGAGACTGAACCTCTTGTTTGAGGAGGTGTAGGTGATCTGGTGAAAGTTTGTGTGCTTTTGGTGGAATGTTTGGAGGAGTGTTGATGAACTCCAGGCAGTAACCAGAATGGGTAATTTGTAGTACCCAATTGTCTATTGTTATTGACTGCCAGATTGGTAAGAAATGTGACAGTCTTCCCCCGACAGGTGTTAAGTGGTCGGGGGGGGGGGAGTGTAGCCAAGTCACTGCTTTGTATTGGAGGGAGAGATGCATGTGTTTGAACCCCTACACCTGCCTTTGCTGTTGTTACCTCGGTAACCGCCTCTGAAGTAACCCCTAGATGGAGAGGGTTGATTATTGCCCTTATAGGTGGACTCGGTCTCTGAGGAGGTATTTTTAGAGCCTCTGCAGTAAAAGGAGTCCGAAAGGAACCCCAGCTTTGTGCTGACTGAAGGGCTGCCATGGATTTGGCCACTTCAGTGTCCTTTTTTTTCGCTAGGCAAGAATGTACCACTGGGCCAGATAGATGCTCTTTATCAAAGGGAGTGTTTCAAATGGAAGTTTGCACCTCTGGTTTGAACCCTAACATGCGAAGCCAAGCATGTCTTCTCAAGAGGACACAGGTGTTTACCGCGCTTTCAGCAGTGTCTACAGCATCTAGGGAACATTTTATAGCCTTATTGGAAATAAGTTGCCCTTCACACACCTGGTCTTGTGCCTTAGATCTGTGTTCCTAGGGCAAATATTGTATTAATTGCTCCATTTCGTCCCAGTGTGCACAGTCATATTGTGCTAACAATACCTGAGTGTTGGAGACACACCAGAAATTGTCCGCCTGAGAGGCCACCCTTTTCCCGGAAGCATCAATAAGTTTGGATTCTTTATCAGGGGTGGCGCATCTCCTGTGGCCTGGGAGTTGTCCCTTTTCCTTGCATTGGACACAACCAGGGAGTCTAGAGGCAACTGACCTTTTATATATACTGGGTCCGATGGTGCTGGCTTGTATTTTTTGTCTACTCTAGGGGTAAGAATACGAGCTTGATCAGGTCATTAAAAATGTAATCTACATGCCTGATCCTCTCTTTGAGCATGGGTAGTGTATGTGATGACCTCTGCGTGGTACTGAGGGTTTCAAAGAGGAAATAAGGACTCCTTATGTAGCTGCACCCCATGGAGTTGGCAGCTCTACCCAGTAACTCAATGGACCATACACTGTCATCTGCTGGAGAGTGCTCGTTAGGATATAAATTAGGATCATTGCCTGTGGGCGAATTGGTAATCATCCCACGGGTCTTGGATTGGTTGATTATCAACCCCAACCTCATTGTCCTCCCCATCATCCTGGTTGTCCGGTGTATGTGGTGGTGGTGAACGTTCAGGTGAAATAGGGTGAAGGAAGTGAAGGAAGAGGAATAGGAGGAGGGGAAGGGTTTTTTCCAATAGTTCTCTTCTTTAAAGGAATGTGGTATTCTTCCTCTGCATCAGTCCTTTTTTTAAAGTCACTTTATGGTGATATGTCCAGTTTGAGGATGCATATACAGCACTTTTTGTTTCGGATCCAGTTTGTCGATCGGAGCATCAAAACTGTGTCTTTTGGGTGATTTCAGCACATCAGACTGTTTCGGCGCCGAAGGTTTCGGTGCCGAAGTCTTAGGTATTGATGTTTTCGGCTCCGAAGTGTGTTTCGGTGCGAATGGTGGGGGTCGGTGCCGGATTTGTGTTTCAACACAGAAGGTTTCGTATCCGAACTTGATGTGAAAGGAGTCTTTTCTGAGCTGCAAGGCTTTTTAATAGGCTTCGGTGCCGAGCCAGAAGGCAGGGCGTCTGAAGCATGGTCTCGGTGCTGATCGGAGCACGAGGGCGCGGGTTGGACTGGAGCCTTTTTCTTTTGAGGAGCTGGGTCTTGGGATGAGGGGAGAGCTGTACTCCGTGCCATGTGGGATGTCCTCCTCTTGGTTGGCGTTGAGCTCTGGGATGGCGATCGGCTCCTGCTTCTCCCCGGTTCCCATTGCCTCGCCGGCCTCTTCGTCCGATTGGTGTCCGAAGATGTCTGAAATGGAGCTTATGTGCTGGCTCTGCATGTCGCAACGTCGAGCCCGATGGGCGCGAAGTGTCTTCCTGGAGCGTAAAGCGTGGCACGCGTCGCAGTCCTGTGTCTGTGTTCGGGGAACAAACACAGATTACATACTTCGTGTGAGTCGGTGTGTGGGTATTTCACGTGACACCGAGTGCAGCATTTAAAGGGAGTTTGTTCCATCTACTGCGGGTCAGCCCGACGGCCTTCCACGAGCTTTCCGATCGAATGTTTGTTTTTTGCAAGTAAATACGATACGCGATAAAAGGGAAAACGCGATCTGAAACAATACCGTCGTGGGTGAGTATCTTGTGCAACAAGGGAAACAGAAGGAACAGTGTAGAACTGGAGAGCAGGGAACCCGATGGCGGAAAAAATAATCTAACAATGAAGTCGATGCCCATGCGCAATATCATCAAATGGAGGAGTCACCTACCTCGTGACTGGAAAGACTTCTTCAAAGAAAACCAAAGTGCAAACATCCGGACCCAACACTAGATGGGGAGCTATGCACAGTATGTGATCTACAGCTCACATGCCTCAAACATGTTTTTTCTTCTTCCCTTTGATTCCTCCAGTTTGTGTGCTTGTATTAAAGGTACAGGACTTGGAAGCATGTTTTAGGTAAGGTATAATTATTTTACACACTATAGATAATCTCAGTATATTAAAATCATATTAGATCTTTAGCCAGTATTTAATTATTTCACTAACTAGTCATAAGATTCAGAAGACTCTTGGCCAGTATGCACGATCACATTTACCCACAGCCAATGAATAGGTACAACCTTTTGATACATCAGCCCCCTTTTCTAACAAGTCAGTATTGATAACAGGTCAACTGCCAAACTGCCAAACTCCCCAAGCTTTACACATTCACTGCACAGTGTAGTAACAGGTGTCTGCGAAAACAGTGGTGTTGCAATGCACATGGCATAGTGATAAAAACATGACAAGACAATCCACATACCAACAAAATTCTATGTCAGGACTGGAGGAGAGGATTATGCCTTCTTTCTCCACTTTATTGCATAGCAGCGAAGACAACACAACTACACTTCCCATGAACCACAGGGAAGGGAAGTAAACAAAGAACAATGGCAGCAGCCAATCACTAGCCCCAAACACGGTGTCCAATGGGGGATCCAGACAGTCCACATAGTCCCTCAACTGTGTCCTCTCCTCCTCTTTCTTCGGTGCTACGCAGCAAGATAAGTACTCTTCAGTTGTCTTGACTGTTTAGTGCTTGGTATTGTGCTTAGGATTGTTTCTTGTGGTTATTTATTCATTGCACATTGTATGCTCTAATATTTCTTATTAATTGTGCATTCTTGTCATTGCTCTTTATTCCCGATTAGCGCAGTGCGCGTTGTGTTTTTCTTGACGGGAGCTGCTCTGGTTTTGATTACCGCGGGCGCGCCCCGTCTCTCCCGTGTGTGAATTCTTTCGTTAGACGCGCTGCGTCTTCTGTTCACGCCTCCCGCGGCAGGGGCTGCGCTGCAGAGATGCAGGCCGCGGGTACGGTCGGGTTCGTACCTACGCGGCTGGGTTGCTGGCATGTGCCCGGTCCTCCCGCCACTAGAGGGCGCAGAGGTCTTCATGGACGGCGCGACGTAGAATCTCTCTTCTGGGAGTTTTCGAACGTCGCGCCTCCGTCTTTGGCCGGGTCCTGGTCTGAGGTGGACGCCGGAGGGGTGTAGAGCAGCGAGGCAGCGTTTTAACGTGTATTAACGCCTCGCAGCTTCCTTTGTTGTTACGCTTTCCCTCGCGCCCGATCTTTGCTTGAGGGAGAGCCTGTATCCACTGTGGTGGGCTGAACGCCTCGTATTCAGAGGTCTGGTATCGATTTTAGCGCTACAGCTAGGGACTTTTGACCCAGACCATCGCTCCCTTCTCCAGGGGGGTTATTTTGCATTACTACCTTGTGCCAGCAGTTAGTCCCTGGGGTCATCCCCGATAAATTGGTGGTCTTTACCACTTCATGACCTTCTGGTTGCCACCCAACCTTGAGAGGCCTTTGAGTTGGGCCCTGTGGGAGTTCCCTCTTGTAGTGTAGAGCCTCCCAGGATGGAGTATTATGATGAGTATAATGAGGAGGAGGAAGACCCCCTCGCGGACATGCCCTGGGGAGACGCCTTCTATGAGGCGGTTGATTCTTCTATTTATAAAGCGGTGGACCAGGCCATGTCCCCATTAGAAGATAGGCTTTCCCAGCAGATTCAGCAAGCCTTTACCCAGCTGTCTCAGCAACTGGCCCCTCCGTCCCAAGCCCCTTCCACCAGTGGGTCCCTGGGCACCATGGGTCCCCCGCCACCTAAGAGGTCCCGTGAAGCAGGGGTGGATGTAGACGCTTTTGATCGTCTCCGTCAGGCTTTCCTTGCCAGCCGTTCAGCGCTCCCTGGGGTTCCCCAGTCCACGGCTCCTGGGCCTTCTGGCCCTCTCCCAACGCCAGGGTCTGACCCGGCGCCCGGCCCCGTCCCGGTAGTCCCGGTCCCTCAGGCTATCCCCGGTACTTCCCAAGATCCCCCAAATACTTCGGATATGTTGGATCCGAACGATATTGTGCACCCGAGGTCATCGGAGTGGTCCCCAAGCGATAAGGTGGCCGCCTATGTGGCCGCCCATATTCGCCGACCTCTGGAAAAAGAGGCTCGGAATTGTTGGAGAGCAGAATGTCCTCGCCCTTCATTAGATGATAAGGTGGCCCTTACACCCGAGATAGATTCCCGGATGGGTACGTTCCTCCAGAAGTTCATTCGGGGCCCCAAGAAGGGCATAGACAGATCCTGGCGGGCATGCCAGGATAAACTCCTGGATGCCCTGGGCCCCATTACAAAAATCCTCGACATGGCTGAGGAGGCCAAAGAGTCCGGGTCTGTCATTTCTCCCGAGGCCTTGTCGGGTTGGGCGCAACGAGTCATTGTTTTTATGGGCAACGCCAATTGTGCCCTTTCTACAGAACGCCGCCGGTTGCTCCTCATTAAAATTGATCCAAACCTTGGGGACCTGGCGGATTCTGAAGCGGGCCCAGGGTGGGCTGTTTGGAGAGCCCTTTGTCAAGGAGCTGGGCAAGTTCGTGAACACATTCACTTCTTTAGATCGGGCTCAGTCGACCATCAAGAAGGTGTTCCCCCGTGTTTTTCGCGGGGCTGGTCGAGGAAGGGGCCGCTCAGCCGGTCGTCAGCAGCGCCAGACCAATCAAAGAGGCTTCGAAGGCTTTCAGCCTGGGCGCGCGTTTAGAGGATATTCTCAACGCCGCGGACTGGTCTTCTGACTCCACGTTCAAACGGTTCTATTTTAAACCGATTCTGAACGTGGCCAATTTGGTTGTGGGCAAGCTTTGAACGAGCATAATCCTCGCCTCCAGTCCTGACATAGAATGAAAAATTTCCTAGCTAACGTAACGGAAAGTTTCAATTCTATTAAGGACTCGGAGGCGAGGATTATCCCGCCCTGCACTCCTGGAGGAGATCCCTCCCCGTATGGTAGTAAGTAAGCTAGTTTGTACAGATATGTTTAAAAAATTTCTGTCTATGTATTCAAGTTTGATCTTGCTGTTCCTGTTCATTTATACTGTTTATGACTTGGTCTCTCTATGGCCGATGGTAAAGATATTTTTCTTGTCCTCAGGCTCCGATTCTCACAAGCAAGATTCCTGAAGAGTGAGGAATGCTGTGCTACGCGCTCCGAAAGAGGAGGAGAGGACACAGTTGAGGGACTATGTGGACTGTCTGGATCCCCCATCGGACACCGTGTTTGGGACTAGTGATTGGCTGCTGCCATTGTTCTTTGTTTACTTCCCTTCCCTGTGGTTCATGGGAAGTGTTGTTGTGTTGTCTTCGCTGCTATGCAATAAAGTGGAGAAAGAAGGCATAATCCTCGCCTCCGAGTCCTTAATAGAATTGAAACTTTCCGTTAGCTAGGAAATTTTTCATTCATACCTGCAAGGTGCCCCATTATTATATGTGATACCTTCAGGAAATCTGTTTTTTTTGCCCAACTGAACTTTAGTTCTAGGAGTTTTAAGCTCATAGTTACAATTTTAAAAGCAAAATTTCAAGTCCAAGCATATAATGTGATGCCATAGGGACACGTCAGTTATGAATATCAATACAACAGCAGCACCATCTTAATATAGTCAGGCAAAGAATGCAGAAACGCAGTGGGAAGCATGCTTAAAGTGTCAAGTACAGGTGCCTAAGAATGCAGGGCTACAAATTATTCAGGTGTAGGGTTGATAAAGGGCTATATGTTGGTGGGGTTGACTAGCCCTGCAAAGTCATAATATTCAGAAAGACTAGGTGAATGACCCCTTACTGTGTCCAGACATTTTTGTTAAAACATATGAATAGAGGACGCTTACTTTTTAATCTATTAATTTAACCAGACAGCTCCCTGACAGAGTTAGTGTGAGAAGTAATAAGATGTGGGAGAGGGTAATGAGATGTGAGCGTGAATGAAAGTGCAATACACAGTCTTTCTATGCTTAAAACAACTTAACAATAAGCCCATTGCACATACACCCAATGGGAAGACACAACCTATTCTGCATTACTTATCCATTAATTTAAATATGTTTTCTAACAATCAATGCTAAAAACAGGTTATATAAACACTGGAAAAAGCACAGTTTGTCCATGCCTGTCAGTGCCAATTGGAACTGGTACAGACACAACTGTTGCAGAACACTGACCCTGTGCAATAAACTACCAGAAAACTGTCAAGTAACAAAATATGAACATTTAAGTTTGAACTTGTAAATCTATATGGAAATGAGTAAGAGGTATTTAAACGGGTGGAGGTGGAAGGGGCAAAAGTAAGTTTTTCCATTAAAACTCGAATAGGAAATTCTTGGATATCGGCCTAAGGAATACTATGGGGTGGGACAGCAGACACAAAGCATGGCTAAAAACCACGTCCTCTGCATAGTACCCATTGCACAAAGGTACTAGCTGTAGGGAGACTGGATACACAGCCTATGCCCATGTGCTGTAGTCGGGGCCTAGAGGTTGGGAGCTGTGATTCTGGGCACATATTTGATCCTACTAAGTAATGAAGGCAACCACAATCTCCCTTTAGCAATGATGAGATCAGGCAGCTATTTTTCTGTATTATTGAACAACTGTTATTCTCTTGGCAATGAGATTAGGGAATGAACGGGTAGTTCCATCACCACTGGCTTGAATACTCTCTAAACATATATCCTTTAGCTTGAACCCTAAATCTTCCAAAAGATACAGTAAGAAAGAACAGGTTTCAAGCAGTTTGAAAGACGTGCTACAAAGTATGCAAACAAATGTTATAGATTCAGTGGCAGAGCTAAGGTTGGTCATATTTCTAAACTATTGATCTGTCTTCTGTTTCATAAGGACGGTGTCAATAAATCAGATATTGTTGTGCTTGTCCCATAAGATTGCAATAGTATACACGCGTCAAGAGCCGCCCTGGAGGTTAAGATTGGAGAGGTAGGATCGGAGGTTACCCTACTGCGTCAGGACTTCCGCAATTTAACGGAAAGGGTGACCATGGCGGAGACAAGATTGGGTGACGCAGAAGATACTATCCACACACTTAAGAGAGACGTGGCGGAACTCCAGGCATCCCATAAGCAACTCCAATGGAAGGTCGACAATGCGGAAAACAGGGCCCACCGCAATAACCTCCGCTTTGTGGGATTTCGGGAAGGAATTGAGGGGACCAATATGGCGGCCTTCCTCCATACATGGCTGCGGAAGACCTTCCCGGCGGTAAGCTTCTCCAACTGCATTATAGAGCGGGCGCACCAAGCACTGCTGGCGAAGCTCCCGGAGGGAGCGAGACCCCTACGGATTATTGCCCGCTTCCTGAACTTTGCGGACAGGGATTTAATCCTAAGAGAAGCTAGAGAGTTGGGAGAAATTCGAATGGAAAATGCAATAAATATGTTCTTCCCGGATTATAGTCAAGAAGTACAGAAGCAGAGGCGCTCCTTTGACTTGGTGAAAGCAAAGCTGAGAGACTTAAAGATACAGTACATGCTGCTCTTCCCAGCGAAACTAAAGGTGATCTACAGGGAGAGGACGCATTTCTTCACACACCCGGACGATGCGTGGCAGTGGCTGGAAGAGTGGCCTCCGCGGCAGGGAGCGGAGGGCGAGAGGCAGGAGAGGGCGGCGAGGACGCCGGCCATGGAGGCCCAGTGGGCTCCACCGAAGGCTCAGATCGAGAGGAACGCGGGGACGCAGGAGGCTGAAGACGACCCCGTATCCTGCGCTGACCCCGACCAACCGACAGCGACGACGATCGGCGTCCCCAGGGGCTGGGGGCACAGCGGGATCCAGGTTTCGCTGCTTGGAGAGGACCGCCCGCTCAGAGGAAGAGGAAGACATAGCTGGTAACACATCCGGAGAAGAGGACAATGATACGCAGTCCATGCATCCGGTGGTAGCAGTGATCACCGAGATGGAGCAGGAATCGGCCAGGGAGACTGGGGCCTCACAAGACGCTGTCCAGGACTCCCACTCGTGATTACGGGGCAGTTTGGACAGGACGTTTCTGGCTCAGCCGGAGTGCACGCAAGTTGATACACCCCCTACAAACTTTTTTAGTTTCCATTGTTTGGGGAACGTGGCCTTCCTGTATGTAACTACGGTGGAAGGGAGTTCTGTTCGCTCTTGGACTACTGTCCAGGAGCTGGGTCCTAGGGGGTCTTCAGGGGTGGGCGATAGACCTTCTCTACCCGAAAGTCCCTGATGAAGCTAGTAGCGATGATGGGGCTGGCCGGAGGGGGAGGTAGGGTTGGGGGAGGAGGGGGGATTCTGTTGTTCCTTGTTTGAGGGTTCGTGGGAGAGATTGGTATGTGTTTTTGAGTGGATGGATGGATGGGGGGAGTTGGGGGGATTTTTATGATTGTCACGTTGACCATACACACACACGTCCGGACGAACCAGTGTGCAGGACAATGGACACGTTTCTGCCTCAATGCAGGATATGATGCGGGATAGCCCTGCGAGGGAGAGTCTGCCCTGTGATGGTCTTAAGGTGTTGACATGGAATGTCAACGGCCTGGGCTGTAAAATCAAGCGGGGGCTGGTACACAACTACGTGAAGAGGTCAGGGGCAGACGTCATACTACTGCAAGAAACACATCTACAGGGTACCAAATGTGCCTTCCTTGCTAGAGGGCAATACAGAGTTCTTGCACATGCAGGTTTCACATCGGGCTCGAGAGGGGTCGCAATCCTGATTAAAAAACATCCACCCATGAGAATAGCGCAGACCTGGACGGACCCACAGGGGACATACGTGGGAGCGCGGGGTCACTGGAGGAGGAAGGAAAACACGTTTATATAGGCATATGCCCCACTCAAATTACAGGCAGGCACACTCAGAGGCGTCACTGACATCCTCCTCAACACGTCCGACACGGTGCAAGTCTTAGGGGGCGACTTCAATGACGTTATAGACCTGGCGGCGGACAGGACGGGAGACGGAGACAGGCCCCCGGGCCCTGCTGGCTAAAACGATGGATACAGTGGTCCTGATAGATGCCTGGAGATGGCTTCATCCTGAGACTAGGGTGTACTCCTTTTTTTCCGGAGCGCATAAAGTGTACTCCCGCTTAGATTATATATTTATGGCTAGACAGGCGCTGCGTGTCACTGACGTGGCAGAATATCGCGCGCGAGGCATATCAGACCATTCACCCCTGCTGCTCGAGGTGGGAGGGGGGAGTGGAGGGAGACCCGCGGCGCTGCGGCTGACTGCTTGGGACCGACAAAACACGGACATACTGAGAGGCCTGCGGGCAGATGTGAAGGTTTACATGGCAGAAAATGAGGGTTCGGTGACCTCCGGGTGGTGCTATGGGAGGCACTCAAAACGGTCCTGTGAGACAGGGCGCAAAATAGGTTAGCAGAAGACAGGAGGAAAGTACAAGCAGAGGTCCTAGCCCTGGAAGCCCAGATACTGGTTCTGGAGCTGGAGCATCAGACTGCCAAAGACTTGGGGACGCTTAGACGACTATTGGATGTACAAGCCCAATACAAACACCTGGTTACAGGAGAGGCAAAGGCAAAGGCGCAGGCCCTGGCGACTCTGCACCGCCTGTACGATGTGGGTGACAAATCCGGGAGGTTACTAGCATGGCTTAGTAAGAAAAAGAAAGATGAGCGATGGGTGGAGAAGGTGAGAGATGGCCAGGTGGGATGGGCCCGAGCAGATGAACAGATAGAGGAGACTTTTACAGGCTATTATGAGGCCTTCTACGACGTAAGGGACCTAGGGACGAGAGAGGATGCGCTGCACTACATGGCACACATCGAACTCCCGGTTCTGGAGGAAGCAGACCACCGTGACCTGGAGGCGGACATAACGGAGGATGAAATTAGGGAGGCCATGGTTAGACTCCGGGCGGGGAAGGCTCCGGGCCTTAATAGCTTCCCGGCGGATTGTTTTTTTAAAACGGCGGATCTCCTGAACCGTCACTTATTGGGCTTCTTTGTGGACGCTGAATCGGAGGGCGTGTTCCCACTGGACCTCCGACAAGCCACGATCATCCCGGTTTTCAAGGAGGGTAAGCCACCTGATGAATGTTCGTCCTACAGACCCATCTCCCTTCTAAATGTGGAGGCGAAGCTCTTCGCAACGATACTGGCCCTTCGCCTGAGGCGGGTGATTTCGGGGCTGGTGCACCTTGACCAAACAGGGTTCCTCCCTGAAAGGGAGACCAGATACAACCTTAGGAGAACCCACAACTGGTTGATGGAGGTGTACACTAGAGACGATCCACATTGGTTCCTATCCCTCGATGCCGAAAAGGCATTTGATGCAGTCCACTGGCCCTTTTTAGAGGGGGTACTAGAACGTTTTGGTTTTGGACCCAAATACAGGAAGAAGATCGGTCTGCTATACACTGACCCCAGGGCGAGAGTTCGGGTCAATGGGACACTGTCTGGGGATTTCCCTATAAGACGGGATACCAGGCAGGGATGACCCCTATCCCCACTGTTGTTTGCCCTCTCCATAGAGGTGATGGCGTGCGCAGTACGACAGAACGAGGGAATTGGAGGGTTTCGAATAGGACAGACAGATGAGACCGAAGAAAAACTATCCCGGTATGCCGACAACGTCCTTCTGTACATTACGAAACCTGATGTTACCATACCGGCGCTGTTCTTGGAACTAGATCGCTACGGGGCCAAAGAGGGCTACCAGATCAACTGGCATAAATCGACTCTTTACGATCCCCAAGGTCGGGAGGAATGGCCCACGCTGCCTGAGAGGCTACAAAAGACTACAGAGGGATTTGCCTACCTGGGGGTATTTATAAAGACTGATAGGACACTCTCCTATGATAGGAATATTAACTGTGTAGTGCGTAACTTTAATGAGGACGCGGCGCGATGGAAATTGCTCCCCCTGACGCTGCTAGGCCGGGCAGCAATGTTTAAAATGATCACGCTCCCGAGATTCTTATACGCCTTTCAAAATGAATATTTTCCCCTGCAGAGCCGTTTTTTCAGGGACATTCAGGCGGAACTACGGACATTTTTATGGCTAGGGAAGCAACCCAGGGTGGCGCAGTCGACCCTGCAGAGACACCAATATAATGGAGGTATCTCTCTGCCCGACTTAGAGGCTTACTATTGGGCAGAACATTTGGTCTCCATAAATAAATGGATACACGCCCCGGCCACCCACCCTACCTTTGTGCTAGAAAGATACACCATGGACACCCATATGTGCCTACATTATTTATACGGAGTCAGGGGGAGGGCTAGACTACTGCCTGCCACAAGACTCACACTGGGGATATGGACGAGAGCGACAAAGGCGATAGGGTGGGAACGCAAGCCGACGAAACAAACACCACTGTGGAAATGCACCTGGTTAAAGGAGCTTAATAAATTGAAAGGATTCCAGAGTTGGGTTGCCATTGGCATATCGACTCTGGGAGACGTGATAAAGAAAGGGGTGCTACAGTCCTTTCTTTTTTTTTTTCTTCTTTTTTTTATGTTTCAAAAACCTTCATTGATTCATGAAGCATGGTACATCAATGCAAGAAAATCAAATTTTGACATTGAACATTAGAAAGCAAAGTCAAACCATCTTCCCATGCTGCGTTGTACTAGTCATTGAACTAAGATTGAAGAGATAATTAACATTTACCCTAACCCCTCCCTCCCCCCCTCTACATAACGAGGATTAGATCGTAGAAAGCAAATGTCCATAGTAGTCCGGAATCAGGCTATATGCATTGCAAATCACAAACGTTGAAGTAAGGGTATCGTCCATCTCCTGTAGACAGTCGTCCCGAGTGCTAGTAAGGAGGCATGACAGTCGAGCAGGGACCCCAACATAGGAATCCTAATTGGTCCCAGTTCTATAAGCAGACAGAGCAAACAGCCAGTACAGGTATAGCACAAGAAGCAGGTGAGTAAAAGTGCAGTGTATGCGGATGAGGATTCACTTGGATGTTGCAGTGTGCGGTGTTGCAATGGGTAGAGCCTCCCCAGTCTGAACTTCCTCCTCCTCTGCACTCAATTTGAGGAGGTATGCCGTGAGTGGTGCCCATATGTCTTTCGGCTGTGAGGTGGGGGTAGGAGCTCTGCATAATCGTGTAATCTCTCTTGCCATGTGGACATAGAGTGAATCCAACATTTAAACTTGGGGGCACGGCCTCTGATCCAGCGGCACGCTATTAAGCGCTTAGCAAGCAACAGGCCGAGGGCTAGAAATGTTTTATGTACAGTGACTACAGATTGCGTCAGCCCCAACAGTGCCTTGAGTGGGCATGGGGTGAGTGCTACACCGAGCATGCTTGTAAGTCCCGCAAAGACTTGATCCCAGTACCTAGCAATCTGGGGGCAAAACCACGCTAAATGTATGAAATCGGCACCAGCTGCGCCACATCGAAGACAGCACTCAGTGTCTCGTAAGTGAAACTTGTGTAGTTTGGCAGGTGTGTGGTAGAGCCTGTGAAGGAATTTATAATAAAGTAGCCGTACTCTATTGTTGCTGGTAATCGCCTGTGTTTGAGTGCAGCTGGCTTCCCACTAGTCGTCCGTGAGAGGTGAGTCTAGGTCTCAATCCCATTCCAATCTAGCTCTAACAGGGGCAACGCTGGGCGCATTCTGCGCATGTTTGTAAAGCATGGATACCACGTGCCGTGGGGCTTCAGGTTGTACTAGAGCGTGAAGTGGGGGAAGTGTATCAGGTTCAGCGGGGAAAGAGGGAGTTAGGGCTCGGACATTTTGCCATAGTCTGGTGAATAGGAAAGTATCCATAGCAGAAGGAGGCACATCCCCGAAAAACTGTTCCGCCGTGCGGAAAGTGCCCAGTATATACAGGTCTCCCCAGCAGCATATTTTCAATTTACGGAGCATTACATGGCAAATTACTTCGCAGGTGACTTGTAGCCTCGGGTCATTAAGCAAGGTAAGGTTGGGCGAGTAGGCAAATGGGTTATCGAGAGCCTTGATAAGACGGTTCCAGGCCTGTACAGTGCAGTCCACAGTAGAGGGGTAACGACTTCTCTGACTGACGTGGGTATGGATATAGCCGGTTGGGACAATGGGGCTCATATAGCCCTCCTCTACGGCCAAGTGAGCCATATATGGTGGTGGGTGATACCAATAGACTGCGAAGTGAGCTTGCGCGCAGTCGTAATATCGTTCGAAGTTGGGTACTTCAAAGCCACCCAGGTGGAAGGGGAGCATAAGAGTGTCGAGGCTGAGTCGTGCATGTTTCCCTCCCCAAATAAGACGCGTAATCTGGGATTTGAGGGTGCGGGGAAAAAAAGCGCCTGGGTTGTACGGGATATTTACAAATAGGTATAATAGCTTGGGTAGTATGTTCATTTTAATTAGCGCAATGCGACCCGCCATGGATAGGGGAAGGTGTAGCCATTTTGTGATGTTGTCTGTGATCTTGTCTAGTGTGGTGCCATAATTGGCACGCATCATTGCTTCCTTGTCCCTGTGTATATGGACACCTAGATATTTCAAATCTTCCCGCTCCCACACCAACGGGTAGTCGAGCTGAAAAGGTTGCGTGCTGTCTGTGAGCGGGAAGATAGCGGATTTTGCCCAATTAATCTGGACTCCAGCAATTCCTCCAAATTTCGTAATTTCACAAAGTATTGGGCTTAGATTCTCGCAGGGTTTTTCAATGTACAACGTGATGTCGTCAGCGTAGAGCGACACCAGAAGAGGTCGGGAGCTATAAATGAGGGAGCGATGGTTGTGTTTTTGTCGCAGCATTGCAGCCAAGGGCTCAATCGCTAAGGCAAAGAGGATGGGGGATAGTGGGCAGCCTTGCCGGGTCCCCCTTTGGATAAGAAACGGAGTGGACCTGGACCCATTGAGGAGTACAGTAGCTGTGGCCTGATGATATAGCAATTTCACCCAGTCCCGGAAGCTGAACGGTAGACCTATGTATTGTAATGTGCCTAGCAAGTAGTGCCATTCTAGGGAATCAAATGCCTTAGTGGCATTAAGAAAGACCGCCACAGCGTCACATTTGGGGTTGAGATCTTGGAGCACAGCATGAAGTGTGCGAAGATTGTGAGAAGTAGCTCGATTGGGCACAAACCCCGCTTGGTCCGGAAGAACTAAGCATTCAATGAGGAGATTGAGTCTCGTGGCTAATACCTTAGCTAGTATTTTAGTATCGTTGTTTATGAGGGAAAGTGGTCGATAAGAGTCGCATTGTGAAGGGGACTTGCCAGGTTTAAGTAGAGAAGTAATAAGCATCTCCTTCATGGTGCGGGGCAGGCTTCCCTCCTCTAGGGCGGCATAGTATACCTGTTTTAGGATGGGGGCCAATATGGGGGCATAGAGTTTATAAAAATCAATGGGAAGGCCATCTGAGCCCTGGGCTTTGCCGGAACGCATACTCATAATAGCGTCCGTTATCTCATCAAGTTCCAGTGGAGCATGTAGGAACTTCTGCTAACCCTCCCCCAGCCACGCCAGCGGAACATCATCAAAATATGTAGAGAGGTCAATAGGCTCCCTTCTGTGTGATGAGTACAGTGTCTGATAGTGGTCTCGGAAAATGCGGATGACATCGGGGAGGTTCCTATGTATGTCACCACTCTCATCCTGTATTTCTGTGACGTAGGTCGTGAATCTGGGGGGTTTGACAGCATTCGCCAGGGCTTTCCCGGGTCTGTCCCCCTCTCCATATATACGAGCCATGTGTGGGCGTCCCAAAAACTTTCCATCCTTATCAGCCAATTGTGTGTATTCAGAAATTTTGCTGCGCAAGCGTAGAAGAATGTCAGGGTCATCAGGGTTGCGAGCACTGGACCTCTCTAGCTCCTTAAGCTCAATTTCTAAGTTATGCAATTCAGTGCGCAGAGATCTTAATACTCCGCCCCCTTTTGTGATGCACCATCCCCTGACGGTAACCTTGAAGGCTTCCCAGACAGTGGTCACACTGTCTACAGAGGAGATGTTACACTCGAAAAAATCGCGAATATCTTGTTCGAGTTCGGCCTTGAAGGCCTCATCTCGAAGGTGAGCAGGATTGAGACGCCATGACAGGTAGGGGGGACCACTGTGCATTTTGTCCCATCCCCCCCTCCCCCACCCACTGCAGAAACACAAACTTGCCAGAATATTCTCCCTCCCCCCCCAACCCAAAAACTTCCCAAGGGTTGAAACAGTCCCCAATAGTCAAATCTGAAAAACGGGGTATGCCCATAAGGGGGAACACATAAAGAGCGCACAGCCACGTCTTCCTCCACCAGCCCCAGGTGTCTACCGACATCTGAAAGACCGGGGAGGGATAGTGGTCCCTGACATACATTACCACTGGATCATAGGCACAAGGCCTTCACAGGGGAGCGTCCAACGTCCCAAACCAGGCTACGCCACATATCGTGTAAGGTCTTCACAATCAACAAGATTAACAAGTGGGGATCTATCATCCGATCAGGCTTCCTCATCAGTGTCCGGTGAATTCTCCTGTTGCGCCGCTTCACCACCGTTGCCCCTTCGTTGTGTTTTCCTAATGGCTTTTAGATATTCTTCCACCTGGTGAGGTTTAGTGAAAAAGCGTTGTTTCCCCTGGTGCGTAACACGAAGCTTCGCAGGACACAAGAGTGCATAGTCAATTTCCGCAGCACATAGCTTCCGTTTGACCTCCAGGAATTTGCGACGCTCCTCTTGTACAATTGCAGTAAAATCCAGGTAAATGGAAAAATTCACTCCGTTGTATGACAGGTTTTGCTTGGCACGGGCAGCACGTAGTGCCACATCTCGGTCACGATAGTTCAAAAGACGGGCTATAAAGGGCCGAGGCGGAGCCCCAGGCTTGGGTACAGGACCCAATGCTCTGTGCGCCCGTTCGACTATAAATTGTGCAGAGAATGCATCAGCCTCAATGGATGTTAGAAGAAGTTTTTATACATAGTCCTCCATCCGCCCTGTGTCTGTGGACTCTGGAATGCCCGTGACGCGGATGTTATTGCGTCGACTGCGGGCTTCCAAGTCCTCATTCTTTGCAGCGATAACTCTTAGTAGGTTGTCCATACGTGCCAGTTGAGTCGTGTGGGTGGCAGTAGTGCCGTCATTGGTCGAAATCCTCCTCTCGGTCTCTGCAAGTCGCTCTTCATGCTGGTCCACCTTATGCACCAGGGCATCCATTCTGGAGGTAAGTCTATCAACCTTATCCACAACTGTGGCAAATCCTTGGCGCATTTCCTGTAATATCTGTTGCATATTTAAATCCCCAGGAGGGGCGTCACTGCACGTCGCGCCCATACCAGTTGTTTTGGGGTCAGGCGTGGCAGGTTTGGACTTATTTTTTTGGGCGGCATCAAAGGTGATTTTCGGCTGTCGATTGTCCTGCCGCACCATGGTGCCCCTGGGCTCGCCAGTTCTCAGCGACACAGTTGATCCTTCGTACCTTAGGTTGGACAGACGCACTACAATAAGGGATCTGCAGCTGTGCCCCCGCAATAGGGACCAAACGCCGTTACAAATACGAGCTCACCGGAACCAAGAAGTCCCACGCCGGAGACAGTTCCCAATGCAGTGCACTGAAGGAGCTGGCACTATCGTCGGAGGAGACGTCGCAATTCACAAGAGGCAGTTGTAGGCCCGGATGTCTGCTGCCCCAAGCACAGCAGTGTACAAGGCCAGATAGCAATATCGAGGTGCCCAGTGTAGGTATGTCCACACAATTCAATCCACTCGGCAGGTATCTCGTGGAGGTGGGCAACCAGGAGGCTCCGTGCAGCACTCGTGATCGGGGGGGGGTTATCCGCATCCGTTCAGAGCGCAACGCAGTCCACAGCAACAGAGTACCCTCAACTCCTTGCAGGTCCCCACACGCACCTTCTCACCGCGCTGCAGGCAAATCAGGTTGCCGCCTCAAGTCGGAGCTTCCGATGTACTGTATGGTCACGGCCCGTCTGCCTCGCCACAGAGCAGTCGTATGTAGAGGAGGGGGGAGGTCACCAGTGCCCCGGGATATGTGACCTCGCCCGCAATCACGCCAAGGTCCCACTCACCGCTCAACGGCCGGCCCGGGGCCGGGTGTATTCCCGCTCCGGTCCAGGAGAGCAGTCAGCCACCGAGTGGAGGAGGGGGAGTGTAATCTCTCGCAGGCTGGGGCCGAAGAGCAGGAACGCCGCCCGTGTTCACCGAGCCGAGGTCTTCTCCCAGCTCCTGTCAGTTAGCGGGGGGTGGCAGAGTGAGCACCCCGCCCGCAACGCGGCAAATGTGGCGCGCGCTGCGGTACTCACAGCAGGATCTTCACTTTAGGCCTGGCGCCTCGAGGGACGCCGCGGACTTTCCTAGTGCCACAGCCCGAGGCGTGCTATAGCAGGGGGTCCAAAGGCTTCCTCGGTGGAATCTTCCGGACCAGATTACTCAGACACGGCTGATCGGAGCCACAGCAAAATTTAGTCGAGTCTGGCAATGCATATGGGTAACTCAATTACGGAGTTTCAGTGCAATTGGAGTCCAGTAACCCAGGATTAATATCAGATAAGTGAGTCAGGGAACAGGAGCCTCACCGAAAGGCGGCCATACTGTATGTGCGCCCTCTAGCGCCCCCCTGGCGGTTGAGAGAGTTACGTACAAGGCAAGGGGGTGCCCTAAGAAGTTTGGTAGGGTGTGGGGCAAATGGCGCCGATATCATGGACTAGATGGAGGGCTAGGAGTTGATCAGGAAGCTTGGGTTCCTACTCTCTATTAAACAGAAATGGATGAGGGGACTAGGGCTGGTTTCTGGGTGGATTTGGGTGAGAGACTTGGAGGAATTATCGGACAGAATAGACTGTGTCTTGGACCAAATGGTGGGAAGTGAGGGAGGGGAGACGGGTGTGTTGCTCGATACTGACATGCTTGTTGTATGATTTCGCACTAAAAATGTTTATAAAAAAAAAAAAAAAAAAAAAAAGAGTGCAATAGTTGTTAGAAATTACCAACAGGAAATTACAATTGGCGGTCAACGTTAACTCATTTCATTATTGAGACAGCTTACCAGCACCAACAAAAAATGGTAACAGCATTTATGACTATCAGAGTTCAATAATTGCTGCTGCTTCTTTGTAAATATGGACTTACAGATACCAGATTGAAACAAGTGGATACAAAAACATAAAGCAGATTAAGTTTACCTGGTTAGAAGTTCTGGAGTAGAATTTTCAGCCAGTTTTACCAAAACGTTGAGACACTGGTTCACAATATGTGCCCTCTGACAACCTTGAATGGTCGTAGAAAGTCCTAAAAGTTGGAGTGTTTTTTTAAATAGCGGATGCTGTGGCTCAGTGTCACTGTGACCTTTCGGATGTCGAGGAGTTCTTGGTTCATTATCGCATGGGTAAGTGGTTGCTGGGTCATTACCCACCTTTAATGTTCCAGCTACACCAGCAATGGATCCTCCTTTTCCACTGCACAACAATGTGCAAACAACTTCTTGACTATAAAACACTAAATAATACAGGACACCTAGTGATGCAACTGTGCAATCCTCCAAACTGGATAAAAAATCTTCTGTGCTGGAGCCAATACTTTTTGTTGTGCTAGTGGATGACAAAGACTGCTTGTCAGAAGGACCAATTCCTAATTTCTCCATGCCTTGTAGTGCCTGGCAGTACATTGTCACATGGTGCTCAACCAATGGCAAAATATGCACAGCACCTGAAAGCTTACATGGCTTTGGGAGGCTGAATAAGGCCTTTTGGGTATGTGCTAAGTCGTTTTTTGTCTGCCCATCATCCATCGCAATTAGATGCAATCCTGTAATCGCGAGCTTTTGTGCTTCTCTCAAAGAAGAAGGGGGAGCAAGTGGACCATCCGTGGAACCAGTAGTCTTGATCGTCGACAACCCTGTAGATTCACTGTTAACAGAAACATTGACAGTGAGAAGCTGGCATAGGAATACGTTTAGATGGTTAAACAACAAACAATGACAATGTTTTCCCTAGTCCCATCTGAATACCTAAAGATGGTAGGCCTGAACGCATATGCTGAGGAGTTTTATCAATTCTATTAATATCTTACCCTTTTATTAACAGATGAGACTTATAACTTAAAAACAAACTGGTCAAATCTTGAAGAACTAATTTGATGGATTTCACCCTTGAACTTCAGAGCAGAAATTGTGAGAATAGAGTTGGGGTTGATTACATTACTTTTTATAGGGGAAACAGACTCTATGCCTGATGCATGGCTTGGCCACATGGCTGTTATATCTCATAAGGCTAAAGCTCTCATATATGCTCACAAACTTTAGGAGAGCTAATACAAGAATAACATTCCTCATGTACAAGGACACCACATCACTCAGGAAATACAAGAGGGGCAAACCTAATAAAGCCATTGGGTTCTTTACATCAAGCATTTGAAGGAAGCTAATGAGTAATGGTATAAAGACATAACAAATAACTAAAAATCGAGACATCATTCTAACTGTAAATAAAACACAACACCAGTCATGCAACACCATCAAACATTTTTTAAATATATAGAAGGAGAATTTTGGGGCAATGCGGAGCTACTTTTACATTTTTACCAGATCTATGTCTGGCCAAGAAAATGCTAGGACTGTGAAACTTAAAATCGCACCCTTAGTTAAAACAACTGGCTCCGACCCCAAAAGGAGGAGTGTTATATCTTACTTACTAGTATAACATGTACTCTAGCCCTGCTGCCTCTAGCTGCTCAGACAGAGTGTGACTTGGTCTTAGAATGTTGGTGTGCCAGTGATGCGTGGAATGCCTGGGTGTCTGAGTGGGATGAATGTGGCAGTTAGAGATGGGCTGAGCAGCTAGGCAGGCTGCTCCTGGTGGGGCTGGTACCACACTAGGCTGGCTGGAGTCAAGACAGATGTAACCTACAATTGAAGACTGAATAAAGAAGACCTAAATATACATCCTGGATCCTGGTGTCTTTCTACATAGAACACAACATATTTTTGGCGACGACTGGACTTGAACCCTAGAGACTCTTGGTAGATCAAAGAAACTAAGGAACTAAGAAACTACAAGAGAAACCAAGAGATCCTACAAGCTACCACCACTACAAAGAAGGTTTTTCCAGGCAAGCCAGCGCAAACCCCACCAGTGTCCCTCCAATAGCCAGCCCCAACGAGCAGTGTCACCACCAATTGACACTACAGCCTGGAAATACTACAGCCACCTAATAGATTACAGTGAGTTGGAGGAGTAGTACAACTACAACCGCATTTGGTGTTCCATCCACAGAGGACAACAGTCAGTTGGTGGAGTAGTTAAACTACAGCCTCATCTGGTGTTCCAGCCACATGGTAACGTACAAAAATGTTTGTGAGTTGGATGGGTAGCCTCTCTACAACCAGGTGTTGGTGTTCCAGCCACATTGCTCTACAGCAGGGGTCTCCAAACCGGTCCTGGAGGGCCAGATCCATGCCAGATTGTGTGCATATCCCCATTGAGATACATGCAGTTATTTTAAAAATCTGGCATGGATCCGGTCCTGCAGGACCGGTTTGGAGACCCCTGCTCTACAGAGTCTACAGCGTCCTAAAGAAAATGACACAATTTGGGATTTTACGTCATAAAGTGGTTAATACAATCAGCGTGCAGTGCTTGCACAGATGGTGAATTTTTGGTGTTTAAATGACATTAGCAGCATATTAGACCCATAACCAACGTCAGTATCTTCTAGAAACAATGAACCCGATGCGTCTTTATGTCTGTCATCCTCTGGATATGGGTCCTGGAGGAGAGGTGCCAGTTTGGAGTCTGGATGTGATCCTTGGCTGGAGCAGAGATCCCCACAGGGGGCTTTGCTCGGGAAATTGGCTAGCATAAGGACAGAAATGTCTTCAATTCTGCAGTGACTTCAGGAACCAATGTGAATGCAGCAATCACAACACTGAGTGCAGCGCTTGTTCTCGTGGATAACTCTGTTCCACTTTGTCATGTGTTCATGAGGTTACGTGGGTGCGCACTGGTGCTACACAGGAACGGTGTGGCTTTGTGAATATAGTGTTCTTGTGCCACAGGATCAACACTGTTGCGGGTGTTTTCTTTGAATTTTGCTCTACAAACAACATGGTGGGGTGAGCTTTATTTTTTTGTATATTTTAACTATTTCTAATTATCTCTGTCAGTGCTGCATTTTTGTCAGTTCAACTGCTGCTCACAGGTTTGAAAATCTTGGCGCGCGCCATCGATTGTCCTCGCGCAGCTTTATCTCCTCTCTTTGTTCCTTCATCTCACCATGGATTCCGAGTGACGTTCTTTCTTGCTCGCGCTGCCTTGCTGTATCCAGAAGCATCATGCACGGTCGTGCTGAGATCCATCCGGCAGCACGTCTATTACGCGCCGCCATCGTGCGCCTGGAAGCGTCCCCCAGTAGTGGTTTTCTATGCTAACCACATTATTTTCTTTGATTGTACCAATAAAGTTTCAGCCAGGTCGGTCACTACGCGCAGTTCTTTATCTTCACAATGTTCATTATTCTTCTACGAGGGATTCCAAATACAGTTTCTACGAGGTCGCATGGAGTTCGAGGACAATGCGAAGGTATTGGCTGTGCAATCCTGTTCGGGACATTCTTTAGGTGGGCTCCTCCATTTCATGTATGTTGGAGGTGTTGTCATGAAGCTGTTTTTTTTAAAACTCTTATTTTCTGGCAACCAGGCCTGCTCACAATTGTATGTTTCAGAAGGTGCAACTTTTATTCAGGATTACATCGGAAGCCCACTTTTATTTTTGGTTTCTAAATTGAAGGGAAGAAAAGCAATGGTATTTCTTACTTTTTATTTCTGAAGTAACTGTCCTTGTTGGCTTCTTTCTTGGAACATGGATTACATAGAACTTTTGTATGAATGTAACATTATATCGTCTTCTGGTAATCCTCAGTGCTGAGTCCTCCGTTTCATGTATGTCGGAGTTGATTTCAATGTCATTATACCTTTGTTTTTTTAATAATGAGACATTTCCTTATTTGAGTACTCGCACTGGCATGTGGTTATAGTTCTATTTCTTATAATTTGGTTAAAACTTAGGGTGTTGTTGCATGTCTACTTTTATCCATTTTGAGGACTATTTCAAGGACAACTCTGGTGGGAGGTCTCTCACCGGCGTGTCGCATGTGGGCTTTCGAGTTTGCCTATTGTATGGTGTTAAAAAGCTTTAGTATATTAACTGCATAGAGTTTAAGCTGTTTCTTTTACAGCACTTGTGAAGTTGTGATGCCACAGGTTTGCACTTTTTTGAGGATGGGTTTTCCTTCATTCCTTGTGGGTGGTTTTCACAGTTCCCTTACACAAGGGATGGTTGTGGGTCTAATTTTCCTATTTATTTAGACTGTTAGTTACCCCTTCTTGGGGGTATGTAACCTCTACAAGGGGTTTGGGACATGCGTTAGTTCCCATACGTATGTACCAAGGTAAAATGTAATCCCTTTTACAGGTGCGCGCAGTACAATAGTACAGCCCTTCACGGGTGTTCTATGGGTGACGACCCATTTATTTTTGTTTCCCTTACTCTTGGGATTGAAGTTGCAGGGTGTTCTATCTTTAGCACTATTCATTGTTATGCTCTTGGGCATTTGTGTTGTGGGGTCTTTTACCTTTTCGTTATAGTGCTTTACGTTACAGTATATGTTGCAAAATGCTATGTAAGGAAATATGTTTAAGAATTCGCTTTTTAAGGGGGGAGGGGGATATTGCTATTCAAATGTATGTATCTTAACCATCCTTTCTTTACCTAATGGTTCTTTCTCGTGATGTTTTGTCTTCATTGCTGCATTCTAGAGATTAGTACTTTTATTGATTTTTCTTGTTTTTATGACTAATCTTCTTTGATGCTTTGTCCATTTGCTGCATCTTTGAGATTAGTTATATTATTCTACTTGGGCTTAGTTCTCTGGTTTCCTTTTTGCTTTTGTTTAAAGAAAAAGGGATAGTGTTATATCTTACTTACTAGTATAACATGTACTCTAGCCCTGCTGCCTCTAGCTGCTCAGCCAGTGTGACTTGGTCTTAGAATGTTAGTGTGCCTGTGATGCGTGGAATGCTTGGGTGTCTGAGTGGGATGAATGTGGCGGTTAGAGATGGGCTGAGCAGGTAGGCAGGTTGCTCCTGGTGGGGCTGGTACCACACTAGGCTGGCTGGAGTCAAGACAGATGTAACCTACAATTGAAGACTGAATAAAGAAGACCTAAATATACATCCTGGCTCCTGGTGTCGTTCTACTTGGACACAACAAGGAGTCTCCATCCAAAAGTGGGAGTGCTACTCAAAAGGGTGCAAGCATGTATTTTGGACAAAGGAAAATAGTACTGTGGATTTAACAGGCGAGGAGGCCATTCTAATATCACATAGGTATGAACGCATTCTTGAATAGGTAAACACTGAAGTTCTACTTAAAAGGCTACAGGAAAAATGACGATGAAGTAGGAGAATGTTCTGACTGGATAACGGATGCTTCTACAAAAACCAATGCTGACTAGAACTCTGTGCCACAACCTATTTATGGAATTCCTATTACAAAAACCAGATGAGAGTAAACACCTATAGCCAGAAGTGGAAAGTGCATATTAGTTAAGTCGTACAAAGTTCCAAGCATTAGTTTAATACATTGTTTTTACTTCTACTACTTAATGTCAGAAAGGCCTGCCAAGTGCATTGTCCCATGTTATCATAGTAGGGATTAGCCACAGCATGAAAAATTAATTAAAGTACAAATGGTACTTCACTGGGTTGGTCATGTATACCTTTAGCCAAGTGGTCACAACAAAGTGATTCTTTACAATTGGGCAGGTTATCTTTATCCATTTCCATTACTGGAGACAACATGTACTTTCACAGGAGAGATTTATTAAAGGATACCTTGGTCAACCCAATCACTAAACATTCTTCCTTGGTCAACCTTGGAAAAGCTTCTGTCAGATGTGCCCAACAATTCTACGAAAGGAATACCACACATAAAGGAACTCTAGAACATGCCACTGAAATGTTATTTGGATTTAAGTCATTTTTCATAAAGAAATTGCTACATACCTACTACTGGCAGTTTTCAAAATGACAATCATTAAATGATCTACATTGTAACACAAATCCTTTATCTCCTCTTTTAAATCAACAAATTGCGTGGTTGAGGCTATTGTTCAAGAACAGACATGCACTACAGTGCAATTCAAAAGAAACATGGCAAGCCTTATTACCAAAACAAATCTAATAGGTACACTTCTTGTATCCTTCCACCCAACCAGTACTATGAAAACAAGCCATCTATCAATAAATCAGTCCGATTTACAATAACAATACTATCCGAGAGGAGATCCCCACCAGGTAGTTATTGATTGTTGTGGAGTAAGGCCCCTTTACTCCACCCAGATCAATAACTGCAAGGAAGTGCCCTGCCCCTTGGGTAATATTGCTTAAATAACATAAGTGAGAGAGAAGGGAAGATTTACATTTTTCTTGAACATACTCGCCTATTAAAAATGTTAGTCTGCAACATAACTTCTGGAAGAGGTTCTGGACTACTGATCAGTAGGTGATAGAGGCCTAATGACCCTGGAGCCATAGACTGTTTCATCAGTGCATTCAGCAAAATGGAACCTGTAATAACAAGAGAAAGGGGGCACAAAACTCATGATCAATAAATCAAATTGTCTGTTCAAAGTGATTTACGAGCAGGTCAAATTTTTGACAAAACAGTTTGTCCTGAAATCTTGTCTCCCGTAGGTTTATTAGCCTTGGTCTAAGTCTTATGAATGACAATCCAGATCCTGCACATCGACGCTCTGAATTAGTTACATTATTGACAAAGTTATTAGCTATTTTGCTTATGTCAAGAGACTTCAAAGTATACTTGAAAACGTGGGCAATCATGTATGTAGCAAAGGATCGGTTCCTTTTCCTTATTAAGTATGAGTTGACAGGAGTAGGCGACTACGTAAACGTTCATCTTGCATTATTCAGAATTAGCCAAAAAATCTCAATGTGTAATATAAGGTTGAGCCCCCAAATAAGTAGACGTAATTGAATGGATTTACTTTTTGCACCTATCAAAGAATTGTTCAATTACAATATCAACAACCTGTAGAAGGGTGCTACAATCTTTAAACTGGTGACAGCACAGTTCTCCCGTGGATGAGGTGTGCCAGTGACACGTAAAGTCAGTGAAAAGCTTATAAAGGTAAAAATTATTTGGCTATGTGAACTCAGTCAAGAGAAAAAAGTTATTTATTTTCCCGAGCCAGGTAAATTGGCCTACTGAGTCCACAATCATTACTGTTAATGTTTAGAACTTTAGTCTGTCTTCAGGAAGATGGTGGTCTTTATCAAGAGTGTCAGTGACAATGATAGCAGGAGCTCTATTAGAGAAGGAACATAAGTTGTATTTAGGAGAAATTGCGTATATCTAATTTAGGAGGACAGTTATGGCAGTTCTGAGTAATGTTTACCTCTATGTTAGTCATGAGGAAATCTAAAGGAAACAGTACATGCCAATCATTGCAATCTCAATATGCAACAAAAAGAGGGCAAGCACAAGTTGAATACATCACATGGCCACATCAATAGGCTTCGCAGTCAGACTTGAAAAAGAATTGGAATACAATGGGAGAGCGACCTTAAAATAAATTGTGAGATATAGCGTGGATAATTGCTAGAGTGGTACTGAATCTGAACAAGTTACTTACCCTTGGTAATGCTTTTCTGGTGAAAACTATCTGACCGCAGATTCTTTACCGTAGCATACCCCCCAGGCACCATACTGGACCCGGAAACTTTTGTTCAGCAGTGCTCCCATGCTGCTAGGTGGCGCGGTGTGGCTCCGCACTGGCTTTGTACTGCCCTGGAACTGACAGAGCATAGGTGCCTCCCCTGCACACAGACGTTAGTTTCTTCAGTTTCTTTTTCTGTACCCTCAGACGTGAAACATGAACAAATGTTGGTACCAGTGTAATGGACACTACCGTGGTACCTTTTTAGATGTTAAAATGAGGTTTGTGCGGACTCAGTTCAAAAAGTCTTGCAGGACCAAGTGGGTGAAATGTTATTCCAGCCAGACCTGGGTAGTGCTCCGTGAACATATGCACTAACGCCAACGTTGCAGCCTTGCAGATATCAAGGACAGGCACTCCATGTGTCAATGCAGTGGTAGCATCTTTAGCCCCAGTGGAATGGGTTCACAGCCCTTTCAGGGGCTTCTTAGCCAATGCATAGCATTTATCTTATTGCAGCAGATTATCCACCGCAACAAGTTCCACTTCTGCACAGCCATCTCTTTCTTTACTCCAAAGAACCTCACAAAAAAGTTGACCGCCCTCTTGGTCGCCCTTGGTACGATCAATGTAAAAGCATAAAGCCATTTTGGGGTCCAGCCAATGGAGCCTCTAGTCCTCTTTCGAAGGGGGAGCCAATAATGCAGGATAAGGGATGGATTGCCCAATGTACAAGGGAGCCACAACTTTTAGCAGGAATATCTTCCGTTTACTTGGCACCAACTTTTCTGGGAAAATGGTGGTGAATGGAGTTTATACTGAAAGTGCCAGGAATTCACAAACCTGACGAGGTGATAATCGAGTTGATGAAGTCAGTCTTCAAAGTCGGGAAATGCAGCAAGGCAAACTATGTATCATTTTGAAAGGCGTATATGTGAGAAATGTCAAGATCAAGTCACGCTCCAACTTTGGCATCACAAGTAACTTGAAAGGGAATGTGCGTGCCAAACTTTTAATAAATCTCATCACAGTAGGTGGTTTATACATAGACACCTGATCCGGTAAATGCAGAAAGACTGAAAGGGAAAACAATCTTTAATAATAACCACTGTAAGAAGTTGCCGGGCAAAAGTTGAAATAAACATAAGGGTGTCCGATATATTTGCTTGTAAGGAATCAGTCTTACGAGCGCCACACCAAGCCACAAATTTGTCTCTATGCCCGGCATTAATGGATTTTGTGGAAGGGCGCTTGACAGCAAGGATGATATTCACCACATTGGGCTCCAGATTAAATACTCTGTTAATGCTACTCAATCTCCATGCATTTAGGTGTAGACTGCACAGATTTAGTTGGGCACCATGCTCTGATGCAGTGGCAGAATAACTCAGGAAGTGGCAGCCTGATCGGAGGACAGATGCCCAATCCTAAAAGATCAGAGACCAAGCTTTCCTAGCTAAATCTGGAGGCTCTAAGTTGACTTGGACATGGATGCTCTGGATCTTTTGCAGACCTGGGGCAGGAGGGGTCCAGTGTTCCATTATAGTCGGAATGCATCTCCTACCGAATGTTGTTGCCAAAACTCTAATGCACATAACTTTCAACATTGCACCTTTTTGACAGTTTTCTCCAGACATGGTTCTGTCCACTTTTGGAAGATGCCCAGTGCCACCGGAGGATGTAGCTGCTACTCGTAATCTGTCAGACTCCAGGTGATCATTTCCACCACTCCAGCATGAAGGGCTAATGCCAGGTGGCTTAAGGGAAGTGCCCCAGCACTCCAACCGACCCCATATGCGTAGGCCCTCCTGGCACAGAGCCCAGGGCCCTCCTCTGTCCTGCTTGTTACAATTCCACAGGGCAGGGATGTTGTATGTGAGAACCTCCACCAATCTTCCTCTATGGACACAAGAAGGCCTTCCCAGCCAGACAAATGGCCCAAAATTCCAAATAACTGATGTAGAGTCATATTTCTGATGGAGATCAGAGTGCTCCAATCTCCAACTCTCCCAGATGACTGCGGCAACCCAGCAGGGGCCCATCAGTTACCACCCTTAGCTCTGGGTTGGGAAGGGAGAAGGGCCTGGTACCATACCAATTTCGGTCGAACCGCCACTGCTGCAGATCATGAACTGTCTCCTTCAAGATCTGCATTGCATCTGTCCGAGTTATTTGATACTGAACCCACTGGAACTTCAGATTCCAAGGCAGAGCTCAAGTGTTACTTGGCTCAGATTCCAATGAGCATGGACAAGTCTAAGTGGCCAGAAAACCTCAGAGCTGCTCTTACCCCGATCCAGGATAAGGCTGAAACGTCCTGGACTTGTAGCCGATGGAAGGTCTAGAACTGCACTGTGTCCAAGACAGCACCAATGATGTAAGCCTCTGCAAAGTAGTCAGGTGCAACTTCAGCTCGTTGATTGTGAACCCTAATGATGTCAGGAGGTTTGCTATCTTCTGTAGGCAATCTATGACTGATTATGGTGAGCCCGCAGTAACTGATGAAGGAAGAAATGGTATATCCCCACCTCTGAAGGTGGGAAGCGACTAAGGAAAAGTGTATGAAAAAAACTGTGCTGTAGGTCCAAAGATAGCATTCAGTCACCTGGGTCCAGGGCAGCCATGGTGGGGCCCAGCATGAGCATTTGGAATTTATCCTTTTGCAAGAAGGCATTCAGAGGCCAATGGTCCAAAATAGGCCTTAGGCCCTTATCCTTCTTCCCAACCAGGAAAAGATTCAGTAACAACCCTCTCCTCTTTCAGAGTCTAATACTCTCACTCAATAGAACACTTGGAAAGCAATACCCACAGCTTATGCAGAAGAATGGACAGGGGCCCGTCTGAAATTCAGTTTGATTTGGGGGTGGCGGCTAGTTGGGGGCAGCGGCAGGAGTAGGGAGACATATTTGGCAGGGCAAAATTAAGATTAGGGCACAAATATTTTGAACAATTTGTAAGACCCATCTGTTGAACATTTTTTTGGATCACTACCTGTGAGAAAGCAATGGATTCTTGCCACTCATTCCCCTCCCCACTGGGTGGGCAGGTACTACTAGAGATAAACTAAAGTGATTTTGTGGCTGCTGCAGCAGGGGAAGAGGAATGGAAGTACAGATGTCCCTGCTGGCCTGTGCGCTGTCTGCCAAATCCACATTCATGGCCTCAGAAGGTGGTCTTCCGGGACTGCTGGCAAGACCCCGACTGACCGACCCAGTAAGCAAACTGCATTTACCAACAGCCATGTCAGACTGGCAGAGGAAATTATAAGCTTGCCAAATGCCTCAATCCTCCTAGATTCCCTATCTGAAGGAGTGGTTGAAAATAATTTGGGATTCACTTTTCTGGTTGAGGCCTTAAACACAATGTTACCTGGAAGAGTATATATCTGGTAAGACTATTCATGTCGCCAGTAGCCTGGCTACTCGTCTATTTACAGGTGTGCAGGAAGGGAGCTTCGACCAAGTGGCCATCAAGGTATTAGTGAAGGCCTCATTCAAAAGGGAGCAATGGCTCAGAAGTAGCTGGCCAAAGGCTGAAAGATTTCTGTCTGGACATTTGCTTTGGTTTCAACTGAAGCCAGCTGTAAATCCAGAACTTAACCGCATGCGTGCGGCCTCTATTTTTGCGCTGCGCGGCTTTTTTCAAAAAGCCGCGTTACATGACCATTACCTATACCATGTCTCGCTGCACCAACTACCGCGAGACCCGCCCATCAATTAGGAATATTAGCGCGCCAAACCTTGTTTAAATATCAGGTAAACATACACGCACAGCTACGGCGGCATCGGCGAGACGGAATTCTCAGCGCGGATACTCTAAGCAAGTAAGGACATTTTCAGCCAGAACCCCTTGTAATGGCTCTCTGTAACTTCGCTCTTCGGCACCTATGTCGGGAACCACATTAATGTGTAACCGGCCACTCAATAGGTGCCGACTTAAACACTCACTTTTGAATTTTGACTTAATCTTCATTATTGGCTATCGTCACTCGAGCTAATGTAGACGCGAGCCACATGTTATGAGGAGGCCGGCTCTACATAGTTACACTCTGTTTTTTTCCTTTTTTCTATTTTTTTCCATTTTTCATACAAATAGGAATTCATCTTTCCCAGCTATCACTGCTGCCACAACAAGAAATACTACAGACACCTTGCCAAGCCTCCCCAAAAAAAAGGGACAAGCACAGATTGCCGATTTTCACAGGTATAAATTGTCATATATTTAAGATAAATTAGAACATTGGTCCCTTAGACAAGCTGTCAAGGTCTGCAACAAAATTGCTTCTTCTTTTCTTTGGTTGCAGCAATCCCCGCAGCGCCGATGACCTACATATAACCGCCCATTTTTAGCCCTGTTCACGACTGCCAAGCAGACAGGTACATATTATTGAATAATCAATTCATTATAGGAATTAACAAGGTATAAAGCAACCTAATTTAATAGGGATTTTTGTAATTTTATCTCTTGACAGTATCTACATCATCTGACAGAACCTATTAACACAGGAGTACCTACTCCACTTAGAATCCATCGCCTAGTGAACTTGAGCTACATAATTGATGTCAGATTATATCAAACAGGTACTACAGATAATTTTAGGGGCCTCAATTAATATAAGCATACAGATAGACATACATGGTTTCTGATATTAGTCCCACATCTCCTCATTACAGATTTTAACGTCATCTAGGACCTATTCACTGCGTAATTCCAGATACTGTGTCCACATTGTCACTAGACACATAAGGTATGACTTATAAACATCCATTTCTGTTAAAAAAGCGACCACATCCTAGTACTAAATCTGACGCCAATCTGCAGGCGTTCATACTTCTATTAAATAGGAATCAAGATGGGGAATGGTGACTGAAATGAAAATAAAAATGTAAATATATGTAAATGTAGATTGTAAATATGTAAATTGTGATATATATAAATGTGTATATAGGAAGTTTGCCAGCTGCTAGGGTACATAACCATCGGTACTAGGAGAGGGTGCTCATGAACAATGAAAATGTTAGCTAAATATAGATATAACAATTGTCACATGTTGTTCAGTATAGACTGTTTTGTGTACAAGAAATATTAATTGAGTATTTTTTACTATTATAGTATCTAATCATCAATTGAAAATACAGAACTCCTGATGAAGGCCACTCGCCGAAACGCGTAGGATTCAGATTCGGTTTTGTATTTGGCGACAAAAAAATCAATTGTTGATATATGTATCAGAATATATATTATGAATTATTGTTATTAGGTGTATATTTATGATCACAATTTTGGTGAATTATTGTTATAAAAGAGTGTACAAAATTGTCTAAAAAATAGAAAAAAACAATATGATAATTGTGGAAAAATGAGAAAAAGACAATTAAAAAGAAGTTTTATAAATTTACATATCATTGTGTTCTTCAATGTCTTGAGCAACATTTGTGATAATATTTAGGAAATACACACATAACCCGGTGTCTCGGCCAGTTTTTTCAGAAATGTTATATCCCTACTAGGGTTCATCCGTTTAGGTAGGGGCCTCTTTCTTTCAAAATAACTCATTCAAAAGGGAGCAATGGCTCAGAAGTAGCTGGCCAAAGGCGGAAAGATTTCTGTCTGGACATTTGCTTTGGTTTCAACTGAAGCCAGCTGTAAATCCAGAACGTAACCGCATGCGTGCGGCCTCTATTTTTGCGCTGCGCGGCTTTTTTCAAAAAGCCGCGTTACATGACGAGCTGAGCTCGTCACCAGCGTGCGAGCGGCACAACTCATGATGAGCTCAGCTCGTCATGAGCGCAGAAGGGGTTAAGGAGTCCTCCAGACCACCATTGCAAAGGAGGCACATTCTTTCATTAGAGTCCCTAATTAAGAGTCAAACAGTACCTCGGGAGGCGTCAAGGCCTCCTGCCTCTTGCAAATCCATGTGTTAAGCACCATCTGTATAATGAGTGGGAGAAAACCACCACGATCATCATCATCCAAAATGTTGGGCTGTCCCTTGTTCTTAATCGTAGCAAAATAATGGAGTCTCTGATGGTGTATACACCCTAATAGAGGCACATGTACAAAGTGCGGGTGAATGATAATCCGGTTGCTGATTTATGATTTCATAGCCCAACAAAGTTTAAGATTGGCGGAAGACAGTTTGGTGCCCAACACTGGTATCAGTTTTGGATTCTCTTCCGGCACAATCGGTGCCAGTGTCAATAAGGAAGTTACCAACGCGTATCTCAGAGCTGGAATAGAAATCTGTACCAGTCTCAGTACAGGGTCACAAAGGGGGCCGTGAGGCGCTGAGGAAGGATCTGCTGGCTGTAACTCGACTGGGGGCCCTAGCAGTTCCTTTGGGCCTCGAAGGTGTGCCAAATGGGACCGGAAGTGCACCAAAAATTTGCAACATGGCCTCCTTGAAGGCTTCAATCTACTGCTGGGTCTCGGATGGCCTGGGAGATCTGGGAAGCACTGGGATCAGTTGAGGAGTCTGCTCAGGAACTGCACATCTTGAAGTCAGTCATGTATATTTTGTGGGTGATGGCCTGCGTTTCTCAGTAATGTATTGCATTTCATTGGTTTCTTGAATAAAGTTCTAGGGGCAGGGCCAGTGCTGTATAAGGTACATGACTTTTTCATCATTTTCACAGAACACATTCACTTATTAACTTAAGTGCCAGCTCATTATATTTCGGTACAAACTCACCCTAATTCATAATCTTTCCCCCCTCAGATTTCAAATGCAATAACTCTTTACCAAGCCATCACATGCATAGCCCCTTGACATACAAATTCGATATCCTGATTATAAAGCAAAACTCTGCCCAAACTTCTCCCGTTACCCAGTTTGATGCCTATCAGACAGCACAACTGTCTGGTTTGCTAAAGACATCTTGAGAACATTCAGGAAGTTGACCTAGGAATGCATTCCATCCGTTGCTTGCCATTGGCTTTGTGATTTGCATTTCACATTTTGTGGCTATTTGTTGGCTTTATTTGCCTTGGGCTGGCCAGCTTCAGTTCATCCTTCTTGTTGCCCAAACCTTGTTTACTATATTCTTCCATGAACTTACGCTCTGTAAACGGACCTTTAAATTTTGTCACATTTGTTGTGTATTGAAAGACAGAGGTCAAAAGTCAAGGTCAAAAGTCAAGCTCTCGCTTCCAGAGGGAGCTTGGTGTTTTTTTTCTTCATTTTCGGACTTCAAAGTGAGAGAATTAATATGACAATCCTGCTGAGTATCTGTGCGAGGGGAGAGGATGTTTTTTTCTAGCACAAAAAAAATCTGTGCTTATGTATCAGAATATATCAGAAATGGTACAAATGAAGCACATTTTCTTGTAATTCTGAAGTGTGGTGGAAACAGTTGAACACAATCAAAACACATCAATACACAGCTTATTATATGTGCAGTAAAACCGCATTTTGGTGCAAATGTAATGGTTATTTCAACTGAAAATGTGTTGTCTGTAAAGGCAGTGGACTTCCACACTATGCATACAACACACTATGCCATTGCACCCTATGCCCGCCACTCTATTCTGCAACACTCCATTCTACGACATGCCAGTCTACTTTATGCCCCTCCACTGTAAGACATTCTATGACATGATACTCTAATCTACGTCCCTCACTCCACGACACAACACACCACTACCCTCCACTCCACTCCACTCCACTCCACTCCACCAAACTGGAATCTTTACCACTCTACCCCAACCTGCTCTGCCCCCCTCTAATCCAACCCACTCCACTTGACTCTACCCTACTCCACTCCAATCTACCCTACTGCACTTCAATCTACCCCACTCTGATCGTCTCTCTTCAATCTACTCGAATCCACTCAATCTACTCCACTGCACCCTAATCTACCCCACTACACACCACTCAAATCTACCTTACTTAACACTTCCCCAATTTATCGCCCTCCAATCTGAACTCCAACGTAACTCCACTCCACTCAAATCTACCCCATCCAGCTCCAAGGTACCCACTCCAATCACCCAAATCTACCCCACTCTACCCGACTCCAATCAACCACACTCTACCCCGATTTACTACACGCTACCCAATCTACCCCACTTCACTAACCTCCAATCTACCACATGCCACACAAATCTACCCCACTAAAGTTTGATCTAACCCACTCTGCCCCAATCTACCCTGTCCCACTTCACCCCAAACTACCCTACTCCAATCTACTCCATCCAATCTGCCCCACTACAATCTACCCCAATTTCCCACACTCCAATCTAACCAACCCAATCCCAATCTGCACCACCCCACTCTATCCAACTCCACTCCAATTTACCCTACTCTATTCCAATCTACCCTAATCCATCCCAATATACCCTAATCCATCCTAATCTATCCACTCCACCCCAATCTACCCCACTCCACCCCCAATCTACCCCACTCGAATCTACCCAACTCCACTGCACACCACTCTTCACCATTTTAACCCATTCTACTCCTATACTTCCCACTCAACTCTACCCCACTCCACCCAAATCTACTCCAATTCAATCTACCCCACTCCAATCTACTTGAATCTACTCCACTCTACCCCACCCTAATCTATACTACCCAATCAACCCTACACAACTCCAGACTACCCTAATCTTACCCACTCCATTCTACTCTGCTATAATCCACCCAATGTACTCCACTCCAATCTACCCACTCCAGTCTACTCACATATATATCCCACTCCAGTCTATTCTAATCTACCCACTCAACCCCTATCCACCCCACTCCAATCTACCATGTAAATCTACCCCACTCCAATCTACCCCAATCCACCCCATTTTACTCATCCCCACTCCAATCTACCCCTCCCCATGTTTCTAACTTTAAGCCATGTTGAACAGCAGCAACACTGGTATACATAATGGCTAAAACACAGTGCCAACGCCAATAGCTCTCGCGTAGGCAAGACCTAATGGCTTTGTCAATGCTTGTTCTTTCTCTGCTTCTTAGTCGTTTTGTACTCTGAAAATCCATAAAATCATTTAAATTTAAAACAAAATACACAGTACCTTTAACCCTTTCACGATTTTCCATTCAATGTGGAAACATACTGTAGGGACTAGGCAGCTACATCATTTGTCAGTGGACTACATTTTTAAATCTCGCCTATCAGACAACACAATTTGCATGTTAGCAAAGGACTCTCAGTGGGATTACCCAAAAACTTACAGTGGGCTCACAGTCTGCCCACTGCTTATCATGGTTTGGCCTTATTGTCACTCTTATTTGCTGGCTTCTTATTCTATGACTTTGCTGGTTGCATCTTGTATTTCAATCCCTCAGTCAGCATCTATATACCGCGTCTTATCACTTAGGGGGGTGGGGAGATTCCAAGTGCTGAGGTATTGGAGGGCCTAAGTAGTAGAGCCGGGTCTTGGGTCTCTTTATGAAGGTGGCCAGGGAGGGGAGGTTTGGAGGTTAAGTGAGAGGTCTCCCAGGACTTGGCAGCGAGGTAGGAGAAAGAACAACCTCCACTGTCCTCCAGAAGAGGGGGACATGTGCGAGGGAGGCGGATCGGAGCTGTCTGGTCGGCTGCTGGAAGTTCTGATGGTGGTTGATGTAGGAGGGTCTGGGGTTGTGGAGGGCCTTGTAGGAGTGAGTCAGCAGCTTGAACTGGCATCTCTTCTGGACAGGGAGCCAGTGGAGGCTTTAGACGTGGGGCGTGATGCTGGTTCGTTAGGGGAGGTCGAGGATGAGTCTGGGTGCAATGTTCTATATGGCCTGCAGTCGCTTGAGAAGATAGGTGGAGATTACGGCGTAGAGTGCATTTCCGTGGTTCAGTCGGGTGACCTTTTGATTGACTGAATTGCATCCTTCCACTGCTCACATTTAGAGAACTACTTTTCTTTCATATGGCTAAGCACTCTGAGTGGCACGGTATCCCACAAGGTGCAAAGCAAAACCCAATGGAAGAAACCTTCAGGTCTCCCACAAAGCTGGCTAAAATTCTAACTAAAGCCAGATCAGATGGAGCTCCGGCCCAAATGGCCTGCCACAGGCCCTGTTCCAAAAGAACATTCTCTTGTGGTCCAAGCAGCTAGCCAGTCTGTTTGACTACTGTCTACAAAGCTCAACCATACCAGACTCTTGCCATGGCGCCATTATCCAACCTATTCATAAGTCTGGCTCAAGATCAGCGCCAAGTAACTACAGGCTGATAACACTATTGGACAATGAGGCGAAGTTCTTTGCAGCCTGTTGCTGGAAGACCTGAAGTGTGGGCTGATTCAAAGGGACTGCTACCTAAAAATCAAACATGGTTCATGACAAATTCAGGTACAATGACCAATTTCTTAGCTTTATCTATCCTCATTGACAAAGCAATGTCATCTGCTACAGTGCTTTTCTGCTGCTTTGTGGACTTCAAAGGAGCATTTGATCATGTACCAAGGGAGTCCCTCTGGGCCAAGCTATCCTACTGGGGAATACCAGCCAAATTGCTGGAGCCTATCATACAGCTCCATTCTAATACCTGGATTTAAGTTAAGATCAGCACATGATTGCACCGATCCAGAAAAAGTCTGACAAGGGGAGTGAAACAGGGATGTGTGCCAGCCCCTCTGCTTTTTAATCTTCTTTTAGCCTATCTTTTCAGTAGACTTGGATACAACAAACAATCGCAGTCACACCCCCCCCCCCCCCCCCGAGGATTGGCGGCGCACAGATTTGCAAGCATTTAAATGCAGATGACCTCACTCTCTTTAGCCGTACATGAGTCGGACTGCAGCGGTTTGTTAAACACTCTATACAGTTACGCCATCATGAACAAACTGGAGGTAAACCTAAAGAAAATCCAAGTGGTCATATTTGGCAAGAAGCTGTACAGAGGTGGTGGCTGGTCATATGACAACGTCCAAATTTCAGTTGGTAATACCCAAGGGTACCTGGGAATTCAATTCACATCGACTCAAGGGGCACACTAATCAAACATCGTTAAGAAATTGCCATAAAAGCCACGGCTCTTCAAGTTAGCATCTCCAAGCTCTCTAACAAAAACAGACTGGCTGGGAGTAAATCGAGCCAAGATAGATCCCACCCTGTCGTACGTTTTTTGAGATCTCTCTTGGCAAGCTCAGTACTGCTCTTAATCAACACGTGATAAAAATCTATAAAAGCGTGCACTGGCTGCCAAAAACGTCTGCTTCGAGCTAGGTCTTGTAAACTATGTCTTTCAAAGCACAACGGCCTTTCTCAACCTTTGCCACAAACTGAGACAGGCCAGAGCCTGGTGGGTCACAAAGTTGGTACTTCAACGAATGCAGGCTACAACTATCATCAAAAGACCGGGGGTCTCTCAATCCTTGCAAAAAAGCATTTAAACTAAACAATAAGAAGCAAATTCATCTATTTTCTAGAATGTTAGATAGAGAGACTCTAGCCAAATGTACTTAATTCTTACCAGCTGGCCAATCCCCTGCCAAACTTGGCTTGTTCTTACTCCCTACATCTAAAGCAAAGATTCTTGGCATTCAGGCTGGGCGAGTGGCTCCTCTTGAAACATCTACCTTCATGGCAGTGCTCCTCAGACAATCCCGTGTGCAGGGGATGTGGAAAATCACATGACTCTCTGGAGCACGTTGTATGCATTTGCCCAGCGCGGTTAGCCCTGCGTAAAACAAAGTTGAGATCGGAGTGGAACAAACTGGGAGTTCGGACCTGTAGCCAGGGCATCATTGCTGCCTTGAACCCAGATAACCCGGCTTTACAATTTTCATCCATCTGGCTTATCGTCAGTTCATGGTCCGCAAAGCCTCTAATTCAATCAAGGCAAACTGAGGTACCCGCCAACGCCGGTCTCAACCGAAGGCTCATAAAAGCAGAAGTCACAGGTGCTAGTCAATCGCTTAAATTCGCAGGCCTTGCTATTCCTTCTTCGCAATTATCCCAGATCCGTCCTGATTGCTTACATTAAATTGTTGTAGTAGACCATGGATTCTTTCATCCTTTCTAGAAAATTCTTTTTAAACTATCTTACCACTGGACTAATGATCAGCTGGGCCACTTGGATTTTAAGTTCTACAAATGAACCACTTCAGTGACCTAACTCCTGGCCTTGTTCCCATTCGTATTTCAGAGCAACTTTGAAGGGCCTTCTCTTTTTTTTCCCCTACTGTATATATCAAAATATGATCATATTGTGCAACCAGCTAATTATCGATGTTCACTCCCGTTGTAACAATCTTATGTTCAAACAACAAACCTATTAGAATAGTATACAGAGGGTTATAGGTCCCCCCTCTCTTGGTCTCTATGAACATTTGTTGTGTAGTTTTACATTTTATCAGAGGAGCGATTGCAATAAGAAAGAAATATCGATAAGGGAAGGTCAGCGCATTCTGTATTGGTCTGTTGAATTTTTGATTTATTGCAGATGCTTAGAGTTGCATTGATCCAATGGGGGTGCATCTATTTTCTATTACTTACTGTGATTAATTTTGTGATTTGTTTTTACATGTTTTTTTAAATATGTTTTTACAATGAATATTTGTACATGTGCTTTTATGATTTAATTTAAATCTAATAACGCTTGCTTGCATAGTGCACTCCGTGAAAGTGCTTCAGTTTTGCAGTTCTCTCCACACTCTTTTCCCCTGCAGTCAGTGTTGCAATATATTTTGCATGCTTCTCCCTTGCACAAACCCTGTGTTCTGTGTTGTTCTCTCTCCTGTGCCTTCCACCCTTGCCAAACACCCCCATGCCACGGATTCATTTTGTTCTTGCTTGTAGGAGAGTAGGGTCTGCTATCCTATGGTCACCCCACATTTTTGCTTTTTGCTTCACTGGTTTTAGACTACTGAGGCTGTGGGCCTGCTAATCAGACCCCCAGCCTGCTGTTCTCTCTCTAAATTATTAATACATGTGCTATAGGTACATACCACAATTGGAAATGGACTCCTTATCAGCCCCTGTACCATGCACTATAGGTGCTCAGGGCATAGGTGCCACCAAGGCCTACCAGGGGCTGCAGCATATCTTTTGCCACCCCTGGCTGGTTCTTAAATTGACACAACTGGCTGATCACTCAGCTGGGGCAAGGTGGTGTAATCATCCCTTGCTTAGATATAGTATACTTATATCTAAACCTATATCTGGACACATATAAACCTGTGAGCCTCTCCTATGGAAGGCCTTATCAATCCTGGAGGCAGAGTGCGTGGTTTAATGTGAGATGGAGCTCTAGCATGAGCTGAGCCTGTCTGCAGCCGTCGGGAACAAATCCCTAAGCTGTTTCAGGATAATGCCATACCATATACAATTAAGTGCATTATAATCCTCGCGGTTATATAGCAACTTTGGTTTGGCTTTATCAAAACATGTCGTGTAAGGTGACATACGATTTGGAATACTATCCCCTCGCCAGTTCTGGCGACGGGGATAGCATTCCACCCCTCTAGAGGGGTAAGACATGTTACTTTACTTAAATGCGGTTAATTTCTAAAAGGGCCTCAGATCCACAAAATGGATGCTTCTGCCACAGACACAAGTCTGACCCCCTGAAGCTGACCGAAACTCAGCAAAAGGGGCCTGGACAAAGGGTTTCCTGTCGCAGGGAGGTGTTACACCCCCCCAGACAGGAGATAGTGGATTGTAGCAGGGAGGTTTGAAAGAAACCAGACACTGCCTGGGGAGCACAAGGCTGCCCCTTGCATAATCCGGCCAAACCGGTTCTGGGGCACTCCAGCCCTCGTGCCAGCGCGGCCTGGATCAAAGGAAGGGGGTGTATCCACCCACTTCCTGGGTCCCACCCATAGGAGGGGACCTAGCAGGTAATCCAGCCCCCTAGATTGGTATAAGAATGGGAGCAGTGCCAAAGCACTTCAGATTATCCTGATGAAATATAAGAAACGAAACTCTGGACCCTTCGACATCCTACTCAACGTAGAAGACTGAAGAATCTCCCTTGTGGTCAAGGAGTGACCACCCTGTGCAAACAGGCACCATCCAGCCCTCGACGTCTGCTTTGTTGCAGTTCCCGCCGGAACTCGAGCGACAGAGATCGACGAGTTCAAGCTTGCCTGCCTTCTAACAGCCCGATCCACAGTCCCTGCAGAGCCGAGACCCGTGGAGGCGACCGGAAGCGTGGGGCACGCCATCTTGGAAAGACCACGAGACGCTGACCGTGCAGCCCACGAGTGACCCTCGAAGCTGTACAACGGGGTTTGAGAAGCCCCAACCCTGAGCCACTCTTGCACTGAAGTTCAGCCCTCCACACTCGACGAGTGCTGCGTGGGGCCCTTCTGCTTCTTTTGGCTCAACGCGTTGGTCCGGTCACTTGCCAGCTGGCTTGTGGCCCCTGTGTCGACGAAACTTGAAATTCGACTTGCGATTCTGGTTGCTCCAGATTTGCACCAGCTCCCCTGAAAAGGAGCCCCCACTCTGACCCTCCTGGTTCGAGAGAGAAGCAATCTCCCGGTTTCGCGTGGATTGCTTTTGCCAAGTGTTGTTTGCTCCAATCTTGAAGCCGACAGCGCCGACGGCGAGAGCCTGCGTGGGACAGATCGTGACCTGCTCCTGGACTTCGTAGATGCCCCAGAGCCCACGTGACAGCGGAGAGAAGCTCCTCGACAACCACCTGATTGCGCCCGACATTGCCTGGTTCCATCCTGGTTCCACCCTGGTCACTGCTGAGTGACCCAGACTCTTTCCCCTCTGCTTTCAGGTACTTTTCGACTTGAGTCCACCCTTGGACTCCACCGGACATTTCTCTTTCACCCCGCCTGCAGCCCTTTCAGCTCCAAGCACCAAGAGCCTGCGTGACGAAACCCGACTCAACTTCGACCCTGTGCACCCACTTCCTGTGGGTGAGGTAACATTGCAATGCCGGTGTTCCCACACTGGTACACACCTCTAGGGTCTGTGTCTTAAGTTTTGTTCCTCTAGGTTCAGCGGAAGTGTCCTTAAACTCTAACTTTGTAACTTTTACGCACCATTGGTTAACATTGATGCATGCGTGCACTTTCTGCACTGCACCCGAATCCCGCGGGCTTTTCCCGACTTCAGCATTGCTTGTCCCGACTGCTCCCAGCGATTCCCTAGGCCCTAGGCCTAACCACTGATCGAATGGTCCCTCTTATACCATTTATTTAGTATATGGTTTGAGTGGCCCCTTGGCCTCATCCAAAATTGTGCAACTTTGTATGTTATACTGTGCTTTTGATTTAACGCTTGTGCCCCTTTATTCATAAAGAATACTGGGGATTGTTTTTAGTAAGAAATACATATATTTTTATAATATATACTTGTGTGGTGTCCTTTCATTTGATATTACAGGATTGTATTTGGTAAAACAGCTCGCTTAACATGACCTCTTAAGTTAAGCCTTTAAGGCCGCTTAGTCCATGCTACCCCTAGGATAGCTTGTCTAATAAGGTTGACTTACAACCAGACACCATAAGGGTTGTTTGGACTGATACAAGGTGGTTCCAGAATTGGAAACATCATATATCAGGCCAACTTCTCACATTGCTTGTGTGCTCCCCTCGTAGTTCCACATTCTCCTCTATGTTAATCGGTCATTTGTGTGCTTTCTCCCACCATACACCCCCATGTTTCATGTTGATCTCTCCGTTAGTGCGCTTCAACCAGCCAAACAATCTCCATGCTCCATGTCACTACTTTTGGCATGTGATTCCCCACCCCATGAAAACCTAGAGCGCTCAGTGGTGCTCTCTCCCTTGTGCAACCCCCCCTCCCCCCCCGATTGCCCCCCACGATTTACATTGTTTCTACACCCCCCTCGACCCCCCAACCTTCATTATAGACAATGCTGCACAACATTACCAAAGGCAACAGCATCTAGAGGCCTATTTGCTTTACAAATGAATGTTTACTTTCCCCAATGTTTTAGAGAGTATCTGAATGCACCCTTTTGGAAATTGACCATCATAATGTTGGCATACATTTGATAAGGATTTTATTACTTACCCTGTAAGCATCTGTGTGTGGCGTGTAGTGCTGTAGATTCACATGCTCTGCATACTCCTGCCAGCTAGTGTTGAGTTTCGAGTTGTACAAGTTGTTTTTCTTCGAAGAATTATTTTGAGTCACGAGGTAGAGTGACTTCTCCTCTCAGTATTACTGCGCATCGGCATCGACTCCTTTGTTAGATTGATTTCCCGCAGGAGGGTGAAAGAGGTGTGTAAGGAACGTGTAAAATAGAGATGTACATGCTAAAATGTGAATGTATACGAGAGATGTGTCAAAACATAACTGCAACGGCCACAAGCCTCTGGTGAGGAGGGAGGGCGCACATTAATCTAAACCACTACATGCAATGAGCAGATGCTTGCAGGGTAAGTAACAATCTGTTCGATGGCATGTGTGGCTGTAGATAAACATGCTCTGCAAATACTGTAAATCAGTCCCTCCTTAGAAGCGGTGGCTAGCATGTGGGAGTTGCAGTAGTTTTGAAAAAGGGTACGTAGCACTGCCTGACTTTAGTTTGTTGCCATGCTAAAAGATCCACACAGTAGTGTTTAGTGAATATGTGTGGTGTAGACCATGTACAGGCTTTACAAATATCAGCCATTGGGATATATCCTAAAAAGGCCATAGATGCTTCATTTTCACAAGTGGAAAGTGCTCCGAGAGTTATATGTAAAGGTCTTTTGGATTTTATGTAACACGTCTGAATGCATTTGACTATCCACCTACCTATGCCTGATTTGATATAGGGGTACAAAAGGAGGTGGTGATGGACGGAGCATCTGAATCAATCAAACACTCACACCTAGTCAAAAGATCTGGGTTTAATCCATCACCGTTCTTTAGCCCACTCTGCCACCCCAGTTCAGACATGGCTATATGCAAATCAGTCTGACCCTGTGCCTCATGGGAACAGTCCAGCCCGAACTGCCAAGCCATGTGTCTTCCCTGGACCGGAAACAAGCTTCCGAGGACCGGTTTCTGGCATTCCAGCCGTCTTCAGCCCGGCTTGCTTGAATCCAGTGGCAAAGTGAGCAAGGGGCTCATGTCTGAGCATACCCTGCCACACTTATGGCGGCCAAAAGCGGTACAAAAGGGGGTGGTGATGGACGGAGCATCTGAATCAATCAAACACTCACACCCAGTCAAAAGATCTGGGTTTGGTTCAGATGCTCCGTCCATCACCACCCCCTTATGTACCGCTTTTGGCCGCCATAAGTGTGGCAGGGTATGCTCAGACGTGAGTCCTCGGTGATGGATCAAACCCAGATCTTTTGACTGGGTGTGAGTGTTTGATTGGCTCAGATGCTCCGTCCATCACCACCCCCTTTTGTACTGATTTGATATAGGGCCGCCTTTATAAGGTGGAAAAAAGTCTACAAAGAGTGGTTTTGTTTTTCTGGAAAATGTAGAACATGAGCACGCTTTACAACAAGAGTATGGAGAGCTCTTTCAGCAACAGAATCAGGGTTATAGGAAAAAAAACAGGAAACTCAATAGATTGACCCAGATGAAACTGGGAGACTACTTTGGTAGGAATTTAGGATTAGTACAGAGAACCAGTTTGCCATTATGTATTTGAAAGAAAGGTTCTTCTAAGGTTAAGGCCTGGAACAACTCAACATGCCTGAGTGAGGTAACAGCAACTAAAAATGCTACTTTCCATGATAGAAACTGAAGAGGGCATGAGCACAAAGGATCAAAAGGAAGACCCACGAGCCCAGTAAATACTAAGTTCCAAGAGGGTACTGAATGTACACAAAGTGAAATAACTTGTTTGATCCTTCCATAAGTGCTGTTAATGACTAGAATCCTAAAGAAGGATAGAGGCTGTCTATTTTGGAGCTAGACATCTATGACAGCAAGATGCAACCTAATGGGAGTATATGCTAAATTAGATTTTTGAAAAGTAGCAAATAAAAAATAGTATCCTGTACTGTGGTTTTAAGGATATTTATTTACTTAGGTTGACAGTATCAACATTTTGTTGGTAAATTCAAAAAATCTAATTCTAAGACCTCATGTGCCGGATCACTAGGTTGAGCATCTTGGGATCTGGGTGTCTGATTTGTCCATGATCCTGAGTGAGAAGGTCCGGCCTGTAGGGAAGGAGAACTTGTGGACTGAGTTCCCATTCGTGGGTTTGCTGTGGTGTCCTGCTGAGCGGGTCCGTAAAAATGTTGTCCGTTCCCGGCAGCTATTTCACCAGGAGATGAATGTGATGGTGAAGAGCCCAATTCCATATGGTCTGAGCTAGGTGTGACAGCTGAGATGACTGTGCCTCCCCACAATGTCAAATTGTCCGTCCGGACTAGGACAACCTTATGTGATAGGTGAGGAAGGAGAGCTTTCAGTGCTAGGAAGACTGTCTGAAGTTCCAAGTAGCTGATGTGATGGGATTGTTGCTTGGCATCCCACAGACCTTGTACGGTTAGGTCTTCTGGGAGCGCACCCCATCCTGTTTCTGATGCATCTATGGTTAGAATTATATTAGGCATTGGGTCCAAGAAAGGCCGCCCCTTTAACAGATAGTTGGAATTCCACCATTGCAGAGAACGATAAGTGTGGCAGCCTATCAACACTAGATCCTGTAGGTGACCCTGTACTGAAGACCACTGGCGAGAGAGAAACTGTTGCAGTGGTGGCATGTGTTGTTTTCTGTGTGGAACTATGGCAATGCAAGACGCCATCATTCCCAGTAGACGCATGACATTCTGAACTGAGAGGGTGTTCGTTGGCTGGAATGGAGGTAGAATGGTTTGAAAATGTTCTATCCAAGCTGGATTGGTATAGGCTAACCCCAACTGTGTGTTGAGTGTTGCCGATAAGTATGGTTGAACCTGAAGACGTTGAAGGTGAGATTTGGGGACACTGATGGTGAACCCCAAGATGTGAAGTAGATCCACGGCCGACTGAATTGTTGTTAACACTGGTGATGGGTGCTGGCTTTAATTAGCCAGTTGTCTAGGCATCGGAAAACGTGAACATTTTGTCATCTTAAGTTGCTGCCACTACTGCCAAGCAGTCTGTGAAAACACGAGGCACGCTAGTGACTCCAAACGGAAGAACTCTGAATTGGTAGTGTTTTCCTGCTATGACAAACCTGAGTTATTTGCGATGAGCAGGGTGTATGGGTATGTGAAAGTAGGCATTCTTTAGGTCCAGTGTGGCCATAAAGGTGCCCTGTTCTAGAAGGGTAATGACATCCAGAAGAGTGACCATGTGAAAATGTGCTGAGAGGATGTAGTAATTCAGGGGTCTGAGATCCAAGATTGGTCTTAAGGACCTGCCCTTATTTTGGAATGAGAAAGTATAGCAAATATACTCCTGTGACCGGTTGTTGAAGAGGGACTGGATCTAAAACCCCTTTGAGGAGAAGGGATTTCACTTCTTGCTTGAGAAGTGTTAGGTGATCGTGTGATAACCTGTGAGAGCAAGGTGGGATGTTGGGTGGAGTGGTAATGAGCTCCAGACAATAACCATGTTGGATAATGGTTAGTACCCATTGGTCAGGATGGAAAAACTGAAGTCTTCACCTGACTTGGTGTTGTGTGGTCGGGGGGGGGAGGGTTGGGCAATCTGTGTTTTGCAGTGTAGGATGCTCCATGTGTGGAAGCACCCCTGCCTTTACTGTTACCACCTTTAAAGGAACACCAGAAAAACCCTTCTGAGAAGAATACTTGTAATTATTCCTCTTGCGGCTGTGTCTGCTGCAGCTAAGGCACATCTGATAGAGTTATTAGTGATGGCCTGACCCTCTGCGACAATTTGGAGCCCCTTTTTACGATACTCCTTAGGGAGATGTTGTACTAACTCTTCCATCTCAAACTAGTGAGCCCCACCGTACCATGCTAGAAGGGCCTGGGAATTGGCAATACACCAGTGGTAAGCTGCTTGAGCTGCAGCCAGTTTCCCAGCTGCGTCAATACACTTGCTCTCTTTTTCAGGGGGTGGAGTATCTCCAGTTGCTAGACTATTATCTCTTTCATGAGCATCAGTGGCAACTATAGAGTATGACGGTACCTGAGATCATACAGAGGGTCTGATGGGGCTGGTTTATATTTTTCATCTACCTTAACCCTGGGATAGTTAGGTTTGTTGATAATATCAGCGTGCTACAACATACCAGGAAGCCTAGGTAAATACTGTGTGTCCTGGTGTGTAAATGAGTGTCAAAAAGGAAATCTTGTTCTAATGATTCCTTGAGCAACTCAACAGAATGCTAGGTAGCTGCCTTAGCAATAACCTGTTGGTAGGCACTAGCATCCTCAGGAGGGGAGGGTCTAGCGGGATATAGATCCCGGTCATTATGAGTTATGGGATCAGTATCATATATACCAAGGATCTGGGTCTCCTAATGGGCATCCTAATAGGTCTCCTAAACTCCCAGTGTTTGAACTAGGTGAGCCTGGAGGTGTAGCATCTATAGGCTCATGATGAAGAGATGTAGATGTTGATGGTGGTGGAGGAGGAGGAGGATGATGAGTAGAACTTGTAGCAGTGTCCTTGGTCCTTTTTTTTTCTTTTTAGACGCATAGGAGTGTCCAAGGCATCCTCAAAAGTCAATTGCCTCTTTGGTAGAAGAGAGGCCATTATTCTCCCAGTTCCGTATTGTATTTGGATTTTCCTTTGCCGAATATCAATGGTTTCGAGGATAGGGTCACCAGGAGACAAGGAAATTGTGGGATGTTTAGAAGTTTGTGTCTCGGATGGTTTTGGAACGGAAGAATACTTAGAGGATTTAAATTAGGTTGGCTTTGGAACTGAAGCTTTCGAAGTGGAGGAATGTTTTTTGGCCAGCATCGAGGCGAAGCAGCCAGTTGCTGGGTTGGTTCCAAAGAGTGGGAGGAGACAGACACATGTGCTCGATCTGAGGAGGTTGAGACTGAGGATTTAACCTTGGTAGACGTTGTTGGTGCCAAACCTGAAGGTGGAGCATCTGAAATGTCTTTTCAGAGTTAACCATGGCTTGGTGACAGTGGAGGTCCAGTGACCTCTAATGAAGAACAGGGGTCAGGGTCGACAGTACTTATGTGCTGCCCAAGTGGCAAGGTGTACTCTTCCTCCATGTCGGAGCGAGAAATTTCCTCGACAGAGATAGCTTCCTCTTTCTACCCACCAGCATGCTCTTCCTGGGCATGCTGTTCTCTGAAAATCTCAGACGTGTCGTCATCAGTACGACAGGACATTTCCAGCTAACACGCCCTTGATCCCGGAGAGTCTTTTTTGATTGGAAAGACTTCCAGGCGTCACAACCGGCCTCACGATGATCGGGTGAAAGGTAAAGATTGCACACGAGATGGTGGTCAGTGTGTGGGTATCTGACATGACACTGGGGGCAAAATCAAAGAGTTGTCCGTTCCAGGAGGAACATATCTTAAGCACCGACGGTTGCATGTGGAACATAGGCTCGAGAGGCGCGGCGCCCCAAGAGGCGATCGGTCGGTTACCAAACCAATGAAATTGAAGTGGCGCTGTAATGGAACAGCGCAACTAAAATTACTATACCTTCGAAGACAGGATAAGACCGAGAAGTCGTACTGAACAGTAGTCTAACACTGAGGAGAGGTACATACGTCTGAATAACACAGCGGAGAGAAAACAATTTAACAAAGGAGTCAATGCCCATGCACAGCATTACCTAGAGGAGGAGTCACTCTACCTCAGGATTCAAAAGAATTCTTCAAAGAAAAACAACTTGTTCAACTCTGATCCCAACACTAGACGGCAGGAGTAAGCAGAGCATGTGTAGGTTAACCAGATTGTTTAGCCACTGTACTGCAGTGTAAGACAGACACCCACATAATGACCCTGTAGATCAGCATATGCCTTTTAATGGAAAGTCACATCTGGCACACTGGTTTCCAGTTTTTCACAGCTGTGCTGGAGAACAAAAGATATATTGTAGGAGTTTGTAGTTGGAGAAGAAACACTCTTAATTTCACAGTGACCAAAACAAAAATAGAAAGTTACATAAAAGACACAAAAAAAGTTAGTATATGCACTCTGGGTGACTACATTATCAAGGCACAAGAGCTAAATAAGGTATGCTGGGATTTGCTATAAACAAAATGAAAAGGTGGATCAACAAACTCACCCAAAATAAACTTATCGGCATGAAATTTGGTAAGTGTCTCTAATGTAACTACTCAAAGGCAAAAAACTGACCAGGCATTAGAAAAAAAGCCACTAATAACTTTAATAAAGATTACACAAAGACTCCATATGTCTGGGATTATTTCCACATGTTCCATTCTACGTCTGAGGAGGAGGAAGATAAAGGATGTTTATAAAATACAGCCCTAAGAGACACACTAGCAGTGTGTGGGAAGGATTAGTTACTTACCTGTAATCCTAGTTCTCTTCCAGGGGTATACTCATTAAAGTCATAAGCATTGAATTATCTCCGCCCATGAGCGGGAACCCGGAACACATAACAATATACATATATATGTGTAAATATATCAAAAAGTACATTGTACTAAAATAATTATACACATATACATGTATAACAACCATAATATGCAGCCTAACATATACACATAGGCTAATAACGCCAACCTTACACACGTTCTCAAGCATGAAAATATGCTAAATATAAATGCAATAAACAGGCATGAGCCCAAAATGCATTTCATAACCATGAAAAACTTTTATTTTCATCAAAGAACCTGTTGTAAACAGTTATTAGCCTAAAAGGCTGCATATGAAAAATTGTCTGTGTACAGAAAATCAGACTGGCACCCTGCCTTTAAGGCCCCAGAGAATCTGCACACTTTGCCTTTAAGGCCTCTAGGAGAACTCTGTTCCCATCATGCACCACAGGTGACAGTTAGGTCAGTTCTTTTGTACGGTACAGTAAACTTTCAGCAGGAATCTGCACTTAAAAACTTCATAATACATATTGAAAAAACTTCAATGCTACTGCTCGCCCGGGGAGGCGGGAGGGTGCTTATGACTTTAATGAGTATACCCCTGGAAGAGAACTAGGATTACAGGTAAGTAACTAATCCTTCTCTTCCAGGGGATACTCATTAATAGTCATAAGCACTGAATAGAGTAGCAAGCTCATACCCACTAGAAGCGGGCGAACAGATAAATGCATAGATGCACTTTTAACAACAGTGTTTAACTAGAAACAGCAAACAAATTTCTGAGTGATGCTTGTCCCACTTGTGCATCAGTCTGCGCATCAGAATCCAAGCAGTAATGGCGTGTAAACGTATGCACTGAACGCCAAGTAGCTGCTTTACATATCTCTTACATAGCCACATTCCTAAGGAGAGCTGTGGTAGCAGCTTTCCCTCTCGTAGAATGAGCCCTAGGTCTACCTGATAAAGACTTGTGGGCTAGCTGATAAGCCAGTAAGATACATGACACTATCCATCTAGAAATGGATCTCTTGGATGCTGCCAAACCAGTATTCGTAGGACCATAGTTCACAAACAAACGGTCCGTGTGTCTCAAAGACTTCGTTTTATCTAAGTAAAATTTCAAAACCCTCTTTAGATCCAATGAATGCAAAGTCCGCTCAGCCGGACTCGAAGGGTTTGGAAAGAAAGTAGGCAATGTTATGGATTGGTTCACATGAAAATCCGACACCACCTTTGGTAGAAAAGCAGGATGAGTCCTAAGCACCACTCTGTTTCCATGAAAAACTGTGTACGGTTCCTTGCAACACAGAGCCTGAATCTCGCTCACTCTACGAGCAGAAGTGATGGCTACCAGGAATGCTACCTTCCAAGATAAGTGTTGCAAAGAAGCTTTATGTATGGGCTCAAATGGTGGACCCATCAACTTAGTCAATACCACATTAAGCTCCCAAGGTGGAGAAGGAGACCTGACTGGAGGAAAAACCTTCCTTAACCCTTCTAGAAAATCCTTCACCACAGGCATCCGAAAAAACGATATCTGTGTAGGCGATTTTCTATAAGCAGTTATTGCAGCAAGATGGACCTTGATAGAGCTAAACTGCAAACCAGACTCAGCAAGGTAAAGAAGATAAGGCAAGATCACCTGTTCTTGACCATGAATAGGATCAAGACCTTTACTCTGACACCAGAGGTAAAAGCGTTTCCACTTAAATCCGTAGGATTGTCTTGTAGAAGGCCGCTTTGCCTCCATAAGAATGTTCACACACTCCGGATTCAGCTGTAAATGTCCGTACTGGATGACTTCAGGAGCCATGCTGCCAAGCGCAGGAAGGGCAGATTCGGGTGAAACACTCGCCCCTGCTGCTTGGACAGAAGATCCGGGCGACAAGGCAATCTCCTGTGTGGCCTGATGGACAACTGGAGGAGATCTGGGAACCACCACTGGCGTGGCCACTCCGGGCAAATCAGTATCATTCTGGAGTTGGTCTTGTACATCCGGTTGATCACTGCTGGTATCAACGGTGTCGGTGGAAAGGCGTACAGCAAATTTTGACACCAGTCTATCAAAAGGGCATTCCCTTGAGACCCTTTCTGGGAAAACCTGGACGCGAAGACGGGGCATTTTGTGTTTGCCGCGTCTGCGAACAGATCGATGTCTGGTGTTCCCCAAGCCTGGAAAATGCTGTGCGCGACGTCTCCGTTGAGAACCCAGTCGTGCGCTTCGACGAAGTCTCGGCTGAGGCTGTCCGCCTCTGAGTTGAGACTTCCTGGTAGGTGAACTGCTGTTATGGACAGGTCCCTTGCAAGTAACCAATGCCAGATGGTCTGGGCTTCTATGGACAGAGTCCTGGATCTGGTACCCCTCTGCTTGTTTAGATAATACATTGTGTGGTATTGTCTGTTTGTACCAGAAGGGACCGAGCCTGTAGAGAGGGAGCCAGAGACTTGAGAGCAAGATGGACCGCTCTGAGTTCGAGTAGATTGATGTGATATCCTTTCTCGAAGTCTGACCATAGCCCTTGTACCTGAAGAGGGCCCATATGTGCCCCCCAACCAAGGAGAGAGGCATCTGTGATGAGAGTCTGCGTTGGTGGGTCCTGATGAAAAGGAACTCCCTTCATCAAGTGTGCCTTCTTCATCCACCACCGAATGGAATCTCTTGCCGACTGTTGGAGATGAATTCGATCCTCCCAGCGTCCCGTACTCTGTTTCCACTGATCTTCCAGACACTGCTGCAGAGGACGCATCTGCAAACGTGCGTTTGGCACGATGAATATGCATGATGCCATGGACCCCAGGAGAGAGGATACTTGCCGAACTGTCGGACGAGCATACTGGAGGAGAAGCACGCACTTCGCCTTGATAGATGACCATCTCTCCTCCGAAGGACACACGTTTTCGTTTTCTGTGTCCAGCTGCGCACCCAGGTAGTGGATTTTCTGGGTGGGATTCATTATGGACTTCTTGTAGTTGACTTGCAGACCCAACTTGCACATGAGTTGGAGGCATATCGATAGATGTTCTTCTAGTAGCGATGGGGATGAACTCTTCAGAAGCCAGTCGTCTAAGTACGGATATATGAAAATCCGTCTCTTTCGAAGACAAGCTGCCACTACCGCCATACATTTTGAAAATGTTCTGGGAGCTGATCTCAGGCCAAAAGGGAGTACTGAGTACTGGTAATGATGAACCCCTACTTGGAACCTGAGGAACTTGCGATGCTTTCTGGATACCGGAATATGAAAGTACGCATCTTTCAGATCGATGGAGCACATCCAATCCCCTTGGTGTAATTGAGGGAAAATCTGATGAAGAGCCAGCATTCGAAATTTCTCCTTCCGAATGAATTTGTTCAATACTCTCAGATCCAGAATGGGTCTGAACTCTGTAGCTGGACCTTTTTTCTGTACGAGAAAAAAATCGAGAGTACAGGCCTTGACCTCTCTGTTGAGATGGTACTGGTTCTATGGCGTTCTTCTTCAGAAGAACTTCGCTTCCTGCTGCAAGCGCCTTATATTCCACTGAACCATCCTTAAGGGGCGAATGACAGGAGGGGGCTTCTTGAATCTCAAAAGGTACCCGCTCTGAACAATACTCAGCACCCATCTGTCCTTTGTGATTTGCTTCCACTCGTCCAGATACCACACAATACTTCCTCCAACCGGAGTGGCACACGGTTGTGGAGGAAGCATCCGTTCATTGTTTTTGAGGCTGCTTGGTAGCAGAGGATTGCTGCCTGTTTCCATTGCCTCTGCCTCGCCCAGGTCGTCGCTGTTGAAATTGCGACCTCTGCTGATTCTGGCCTTGATTTTGCGAGGACCAATTCGACTGTTGGCCCCTCTGCTGAAAAGATCTTTTGTCAAAGGGACGAAAATTACCCCGACGTCGAAATTCTTTTTTCTTTTCAAGACCGACAGCTTTCAGGGTGTCCAACTCCACTTTCATTTTAGACATTTCGTCATCAGCGTGTCGTAATTTAGCAGCGATTAGATTAAGCATTAGCAGAAGACATCCTGTATTTAGAGACTATATTGTCTTTCTATGGAATCCATTTTGTATTTGGCAGCCATTTTAGATGGCCATGTGCTCACCATGTACTCAGTCCTATCTTGCTGTTCTCTGCTCGGTATATTTAGCCTCTTCCTCCTACTTTGCACATGCTCAGTTGTGCTTGCAGCTGCTAATATTCTGTAACTGTCAGGATGTGCTTGCTAGCATTGGCAAAACTGTTAGCTCCTCCTACTTGTCGACTGTGCATTTTCTGTATGACCATCTATGTGTGTAACTCTTCTTATGTGCACTTGTACTGCCCTTTTTTAGCCCCTGTGAGGGTATATAAGAGATACTGTGGCCTTCAGTCCTCAGACCATCTCATACAGAGTGCTGCGGCTTCTGTGTGACATGGCCTCACTTGTTGTAATTTAATAAATATGTTTCTCTTGATTACAGATTCTGTGCCAACTTTTTTCATGCTGCTTTAAAGGATCAGGTGTTAGTGCAAACCCCTGAGATGGGATTTTGGATTTCCTTCATTTGGCGCCCAACGTGGGGCTAATCAGAGCGGTGACTATCTGCAGGAGCGATTTTTGGTCAGGTGACAGAAGTTTACTGAGGAAGACAAGGCAGGATTCTACTAAAGGAGGTACCAATTCTGGGGGTTCTTAGTCTCTGTAGCCCAGTCTACTTCTGATCTTACTGATTTTTGATCCTCCACATGATGGCACCCCTGACTGAGAACATTTCTGGCGTGAATATTTTAAAAGAAAAGACTGTTAGGTCATTCAAAACTTGGCAGATAGAACCTGGACGCTCGTGCTTGGTAAGAACCATTTTATGGTAATTACTGTGAGCTTATGGTAGCCAGTGACTCGCAAGGCAGTTTTAGGATACGCTTGCTGTGGCTTATGGATATGTATGGATGATCGATCATATTTATGATATGGATTATGTGATATATGCGTTGCAACACATGTAGGCAGGTAATGTGGAGATGTTTCTCCATTTATGGTTATGAGCGGCGCAACGATTAAGTGCCATTTTAGATTATGATAATGCATATTTTGCATTATGTTTGTTTGCATGCCTGTTCCAAACTCACATGTAAAATGTGTAGTTTTATGAGAGGTACCATAGTGAGATATGAATTGAATTAGCCGGCTTCCCCTAGAGGGAAAACTTAAAATAGGTTTTAGGTATGAAAACATATTTCTTCCTTGGTGAAATTTTTCCCCAGGGAATTTAAATATGCCCATAATACACATGAGGATCCTTTGTTCTGTGCAATTTTATGTATGAAGAGATGCAGAGCGGTTTTTGGTGTTCTGCCAGCCTGAATTAGTGAATTGAAAGTATTTCTACTTCAGTTTTTAGAATACTGTTGAGAATAGGGTTTCTCCTTGTAAATATGACTTACAACTGGGATTTACATAGGTGGTTTGGATGCAGTCTGTGAGCTGTGTTTTGTTTCTGGCTTTAGTGTTGACCCATGGTTTAAAAGGTGTGTTTAAATGTCTAGCTGATTTGTGGGTTTTTCCCATTCATGTAACTTTTGCTTGTACATTGCGTCGTCGCTATTTACGAAACATGGCTAAAGCGCTGTATTGTGTGTCTTTTCTGTTTTACCCCTTTCTGTTTATGTCTGAACTGAGCTCATATGTATTTTTGTGGTTATTTTTGATGTTTTCAGTCTGTTCAACATACTGTTAGATTAATTAATATTGGATAAAAATTCGATAGAAATTCAGGAGTGACCTATGTGATGTGCTAACATAACTATATGTTGCTCTTTAAAGTTATAGGGTAAGGAATAGCGCATATGTACAACTGTTAAATGTTTAAGGGATGAAACTAAAAATTCTTATTCACTAGGAATATTAAAGGCCTATAGCAGAAAAATGAAATTGTGTGTTTTTGTAGACAACACACTCATAGCGTGTTTACTTAATATACATTGCATTAAGATGCTTACAGGCAAAACAGTTTAGCTGGAGTGAGTTTTTCTGAACTTAAAATATGTATTCTTAAACACGCATTTCAAAGCTTGGAATGTCTGTTTTTAGTAAGGCTGCCTCCAGGAAATTTAACACTGGGTAGGGCCTGCCGTCAAGGGCACAGCTGTTATTTTCGCAGGCCTCGTTTATTTAGCCAGGACTTCTTCCTTAGTTAAACGTGCAACTTTGCATCTCAGAGTGTTATTTTGGAAGCAAGATTTACAAAAATAAGGTTAATTATTTGTATCACAGACAGACATTTCAATTTCGGTTTTCCTTCTCTTTTAGCATTTTTCTCGTCAGCACATGTCTGGCTCTGTTGCTAATATCATTGTCCTTTTCAAACAAAAGTGGCGCGAAGTTGTCGTATATTTAAAATTGAGCTTATGTACTTAGGCTTGTGAATAGTTGCTCTAAAAACATAAGCAAGGGGCAGATTTATGATAGGGATGCAGCTTGGTTTTAAATATAGGATTATTACAAAAACAAAATATGGAGAGTAATTTTGAATTATGACATAAAAAAAAAATTGGGAAAAAAAAATAAGTGCTTTTTAAAATCGTTTTTTGATATTCATAAAGTTCAATACTCATATTGTGACCTCCTAGCATTATAATTTAATTTAAGTTGTGCAGTACTGCATAATTAGGACATTTATGTATGGGACCTTCACTTGGCGCAGGCGTAAGAACTCATTTTTTAAAGATTTACATGAGATATGTCTAAGTCTGATTTCTGCAATCTGTAAAGAACATTCTGAGGATGATTAATATGTAACACAAGTATAGGTTATTTATTTTTAAGTACCTCAAATTGCAAAAACGATATTGAGTTAAATAGACCGTTTTAAAAGGCTTTCTTGCCATTTAAACTAGTTTTATATTGCCTTAGGCTTCAGTGAATGCATACATTCAAGTATAATACAAAATGTGCACGTTTGCTTTTTCATAGCTTAGTGAGTTAATGTGCCCAGCGCAGAGGCTTATGTTTAATATCAAGGTTGAAGGTTTTGACTTCAGCGGGCCTACTGAGCCATTCATTCATTTAAGGTTGATAAAATGTGTAACATTGCATGGCACAGTGACACACATTTATTCTGAAGCTGGTATGGTGTGTTGTTATGTTCCATGAATTATTCACAGTAAATGTGTTAATGCTCTGAGAATAAATAAATTGTAGTTCTCTAAAAGAAGTAATATATTTAAAATGTCTTTTTTAAATAGGGTTGATTATTGCACAGACTTGCAGAGACTTATTGTCTTTGTCAGTTTCACAGTGAGGGTCCCAGGGAGGTTACAAGAAAGCTTGGTGCTCCAGCCAGATTTTGACCTTTAGGTCAGTGTGGTGGGGGCTTAGGAGTATGTGACAACAAATGGTGAAATGATTGCTTGGAAAAGCGTCACGCAAAAGAGCCATTCACGTCAAAATTTGAAGAGTGCATTCCTGACACGGCTTTTTATAAACAGCAGGGCCTACACTGGGGGGTTGGTGTAAGGGACACGCAGAGGCTGTGAAAGAGTTTTTGCTTAAGATATTTTGTACATTTACAAAAGCTGGGTGGTTCCACTTGAGATTTTGCGTGTTATGTGAAGTATTGGCTGTATGATGAAACAAAGATGTGTTTTTATGACTTCTTTGAAATGAATTATCTGTGCATTTTCATGTTTTTTGCATTTCTTCCATGAATTTTCCCTGCTTTTCCTGTGTGTCTGACGCGACACAGTAAGTTATATTTGACAGCTGATCTTCACTGACTGCTTGATCTGCTGTCAAAAGGGTGAGGATGGATTAAAAGAAGGTGTTATTTAGGTATAAGTCTGACAAAATTAAAATGGGCCCGAATGTTTTTTTTAATGTTATTGGAGTGTTTATTGTGCAGAAAGTGCATGAAATGGTGTTGCATGCTATTGTGTTTTTTCTGTGCTTCGGTATATAGCAAAGTATATCTGATGGCTTGGCATGAAATGTCCTATATTATGTATGTTTGTGATCCATGTTGTTGCCTTTGTAAGTTTTGCTGTGTTGTGAAGGGATGACATGACGATGTATATCCTTTGAGCAACAGTGGTTAAAACTTGTTAAGTGGTAAAACTTGCTGATACTAAATTATGATATATGATATTGTTATATTGTGAGCAAGAACAGACAGCACTTCACCAAGTGCATGCCTATGTGGTTATAATATATACAGCAAAGTGTGCCACCTTTAGTCGTTACTGCTCTTTTCCCTTAAGGAAAAGGCAGCCTCACATTTATATTTCCTTGATTGGACCTAAGGATGCAATTATAGATCTGTGACTCTTATGTAAGGTGACCTAAATCCTATATAGTATTAGTTAAATGACGTTCTGTCTTAAAAGGAAACCAGGTTTCATTTTTCCCGAGAAAGGAAGGAATGGGATCACTAGCTGAGATTACCGTAGATGGTGTAGTGGCCAGCGGTAGAGTTATAATATGTGTACTATTTTTGACTTTTTTGTATCACCCATGCTCTTGGCATTATGTCACAAACTTGATTATCACCCAAGTCATTTTTTTGTCCTTCCTATAGATTTTTCTTTTGCTACTTCTCCCCTGATTGATGTCACATTGTGCCTAGTTTTTGGGGATTTTAGCTGTGTTCTGGTCCTATTTTCTTTTTCGTTTTTCTTTCACCATTTAGAGGTTTACATTTCCAGACTACAGTGATGTATCAGGTTCCTCTATAATATGTGTAATTCCCTTTTGTATGACCAAACTGGTTTTCAAAATTTCTTCAGGCCTACTCTGATGTTTTCTAGTCTGACTGTTAGGGTAGTGATAGATTATAGTAAGATCAGTTGTCCACCTCAATAGGAGATACTTTCACGAGTATTTAGTATGACAAATTCAAATGCCTATTCTAATTTGGTTTTTAGTTCTTTTTCCCTGCTGCTTTAATTTTTGGTGGGATCAGATGTGTCCTAATCATAGAAATACCAGGACTCTAGTTCTTGTCTGTTGTTTCTACATTGCTATTAGCTTTTGTATTATATAGTCCACCTGACGCACAATTAGTCTACATGTCCCTGATAATCTGTATTATGTGATTTCTCTTTTTGAGGTGTTCTAGATAAGGAATTTAGGAACACCTAGACTTAATCATTGAGGAAAGTATGTTTACCCCCTTAGACAATGTCACTATGTGTAAAAACATCCACTCAAACAGAATTTTTTATGTAGCTGTTTTCCTTTAGATGGTAGAGGGTATGCTCTCACATGGAAACCCAATTGAAGAGGCTAGAGGTGCTGTTTTACCTACTACCTTTTGTCTTTGTACTCTATGACAATTACAGTATTTTGTTTTAGATCACTATAGTCCCATGGTGTATGGCCACTCCTTTGAAGATTGCAGGCCACCTGCTTGCAAATCCCCTGCAATGAATTGTTTTTTGTATACTTGCCAATAGGTCCAGCCTGTGTTTTTCTTTACTCTCACATAGATAGATGGAAGTGGTTCTTGGGTGCCTTGCTAATATATGGGGCATCCCAAGACTAGGAAGTATTTTCTAACACTCTGTTGATAGTCTGTTTCTGTGCCTTGTCTAAAGACAATTTGTTCTGTCCACCAATAGATATTTGCTGCTGTACAAACCACTACCAGAGGGGCCAGGACATCAGATTCAGCCTGGGGAGTCAGCGTCAGCACCAGTGCAGCTTGAAACCAAAGTGAAGGTAACCAGCACAAGCATTGCTGGCAACTAGGACCTCAGTGAAGGCGGAAGCCCTGTGATTAAGTGTGTACCCCTGCCACTGTTTTGAGCGAAAGACGGGGTCACAAATCAGAAAGGAGAAATCGTGGATCATGCCCAGCTGAGAGTCACAGACCGATCAGAATGGCAAGGAGGCTTTTGCTTGAGGTGACCCCTTCTGAAACAAGGGTTGCTTCAGAGATCCTAGAAAAAGGCCTCTGATTTCTGGTCCTATGTGAATACAAGTTTGCACCTTTGTTTGTTGGTCAAGTGATACCTGGGTACACTGGATGCAAATGTGTAGCCCCAATGAATGAGCAGTGTGCCAGCAGAGCAATATAGGAGACAGGGAAGGACTTGAGATTAGGGTTCAAGTGCTGTGTCTCTGGTGCCTGTTAGATTGAAGTGAAGAAAAGTGGTGCACTGTTTGAGACACTGGACAGGATCGCTAAGAGCATTTGCCTGTTGGGTGACTGCCCTATCCTGAAAGAAGAGACTTTTTTTCCTTGAAACTGGACTGTGATTCTTGAGTTGCGAGTTGTGCAGCTCCACCGTGGAAACAACAAGAGCCTGCCTGTGAGGCTCAAACGGACACAGGGAGAAGACTCCCCCTCTGGTTGGTTGCACAACGGCTTCAATTTCCCCAAGGACTTCTTTTTGTCAATAATGTATCCCTTTAGTTGTCCCATTTTTGAAGAGCAGCCCTTTGCAGCTCTTGGTCCTAATTCCTATGGCCCTTTGTGGTCCTCCTGGTCCCAGATATGCTTGATGTTCTAGCCATCATAAAAGGAAAATGTAACAGTCAATTGGAAAATGTTTTTATTAGATATGAGCTGTTAGCTATTCTGAAATTTAAAATGAATAGTCACTGAAATGCATAGGAGCCCTGAAAATGTCTACTAGATAATTTTAGGATTTGCTTTAGCTCAGGCCAGGAAAAATTATAATTCTGTTTATAATAGTGGCCATTGCTTTCTCCTACTGTCTGTATGTTTATTATGATCCAATGCCCGTTTTTCTTGGATTCCTGCTGATACCCTTAGTGAAATGTTTAGACTGGAAAATGCTCCCCTAGCAATGAATTAGGATATAGATAAATTGTGAAAATTAATGTACAATTATTTTCTATGTTCTTACTGGATCATGGGAATGTCTTCAGCTAATGCTGAAAGGGTCGTCTGTCGTAATTTAGCAGCGATTAGATTAAGCATTAGCAGAAGACATCCTGTATTTAGAGACTATATTGTCTTTCTATGGAATCCATTTTGTATTTGGCAGCCATTTTAGATGGCCATGTGCTCACCATGTACTCAGTCCTATCTTGCTGTTCTCTGCTCGGTATATTTAGCCTCTTCCTCCTACTTTGCACATGCTCAGTTGTGCTTGCAGCTGCTAATATTCTGTAACTGTCAGGATGTGCTTGCTAGCATTGGCAAAACTGTTAGCTCCTCCTACTTGTCGACTGTGCATTTTCTGTATGACCATCTATGTGTGTAACTCTTCTTATGTGCACTTGTACTGCCCTTTTTTAGCCCCTGTGAGGGTATATAAGAGATACTGTGGCCTTCAGTCCTCAGACCATCTCATACAGAGTGCTGCGGCTTCTGTGTGACATGGCCTCACTTGTTGTAATTTAATAAATATGTTTCTCTTGATTACAGATTCTGTGCCAACTTTTTTCATGCTGCTTTAAAGGATCAGGTGTTAGTGCAAACCCCTGAGATGGAATTTTTGATTTCCTTCAAGCGTGAGAGCCAAAAAGAGTCGAACCATTGAAAGGTAAATTCACCATCTTTCTCTGCGCCTCTGGCTTAAGTCCCGTAAGGCGAAGCCAAGCCGTACGTCTAGCACAAACATCATGTGCATAACCATGAGCTGACAGATCCGCCGCATCAGCAGCCGCACTAATACTCTGGTTCGCCACCAATCCTCCTTCTTCTACTATTTCCAGGAAGTCTTTCTGATCCTCCTTAGGGAGTTTATCTGCAAAACGAGTCACTGAGTCCCAAAGCAGACGATCATAGCGACCCAATAAGGCTGACGCACTGGCCACTCTCATGACCGAACCTGAGGTGTTGCACATTCTTCTCCCCAAGGAATCCATACTCTTACTATCCTTTTCAGGTGGAGCAGAAGAGGTAGATGCCGCAGAATGTGCTTTTCTGACTGCCGCCACAATAAGTGAATCCGGAGGAGGGTCAGAACGCAAAAATAAAGGGTCCTCTGCTGGAGCCCTGTACTTCTTAGCAATCCTAGAAGGACCAGAACCCACCGTGGCCGGAGTTAAGAAAGTTCTCATTGCTGGTTCTATTAGTCCGGGCACTAACGGTAGAAGAGGTCTACCAGTCGTCTTGTGATGTAGGGTTTCAAAGATGACGGACGTTGCTATTTGAGGTACTGCCATCTTGATCCTGAACTTATTCGCCCCACGACACAACACATCATTAAATGTGCCCAAATCATCCACTGGAGACACTCTGGAAGGGGGAGTGGATGAGATTGTGGGAGAATAGTCTCTATAGGAAGATCTTAAAGAAGACTTCGAAGACGTAGAAGATGAGGAAGGAGACCTACTCCGCCTCGGAGGAGTTGCCGATCGCTGCCTCATTCGCTCCCGTGAACGTGATTTCTCTCTCACTAAGGACCTAGAGCGTGATCTTCTATGCAGCTCCGTCTGAGGGACCGGAGCCCTCATCCCCATCAGTCCTGCATCTGGACGCATTTTCCAATGTCTCAGGCTTTCCAGCCACCTCGGTGACAAGTTAATAGGCCGCCCTACACGCTCAGGTGAAGCCTCAGGTGACACCTGCACAATATGCAGTCCAGTTGAAGACTTGGAGGCTCTGGAAACTACACTGTGCTCAGAAAACAATGAGCCAGATGGAGTCCGTTGTCTGGGCACCAATTGTCTATCATCCGACACCTGTCCTGAGGTTGAGCCCGAATGAGCCACCACAGACGAGTCCTGGTGCACTACTTCTTGTCCCACCGCAGACCTGTCGTCTTGCTGGCCACGCGGAGAAGACAGATGTTCTGGACTGATGTCTGACCTCGACAAAGACCTAATTGAGGTCCGAGAGGCCGGTCTGGATAGTCTCGACGCCGACCCATGTTCGGGTGGGGGAGACCTAGACACTCCATGCTTCGAGCCCGAAGCAGACTTCGACATCGACCTATGTCGCGATGGAGACCTTGATCTTCTCTTTTTAGGTCTCGACGTCGACTCCTTCGACGTCGTCCTTTCTCTCGACATCGACCTCTTCTTCAAAGACATCGTAAGTCTCTCTCTCGACCTCGGTCTCTCCTTCGACGTCGACACTTTCCTCGACGTCGACACACCATCCTTCGACGTCGACACACCATCCTTCGACGTCGACACACCATCCTTCGACGTCGACACCTTCGTCGTCGGACGCCTCTCTTCTCTCGACGTCGACTTCTCACGAGCCTTCGACGTCGGACATGGCACCCCCGACGTCGTCTTTACAGCAATCGACACCAGATGTCTCGACGTCGAAAAAGATTTAGACGGCGACCTCGACGCTGAACCTTGCCTTGCCGGCGAAGTCCTCGACGTCGACGGAGCCCTCTTCGACGTCGACACTGTCTTTTTTGACGGCGACGCTCCCTGGAGTCGAGTTTTCTTAGATCTACCTTCTGGAGACGCTGATCTTCGACGTTTAGGATGAGAAGAAGGCTTGGAAGAGGAGAATAAGCCCTTGGAACTCTTCTCACCACGGTTTTCTCTCTCCAGGAGGCCCAGCAACCTCATTTTCTCCCTTTCTCTTAAAGTTCTACTAGAAAGGTTGAGGCAGTGATAACAATCCTCCACCTTATGAGAAGCTGGAAGACACACCACACAAACAGAGTGTGGATCCGTTTTGGACATCTTCTTCCCACAGGAAGGACATTTGTAAAATAAAGGTGGCATTCTGACTAAAAAATACCAACAGTTAGTCAGAACAAGATAGAAAACACCACCAAAATATTCTTTTGTCAAAAAAAGGTAAGAAAAAACCAACTTCTGACAGAAAATACTACAAATGAGCAGAGCTCAAGTTCCAGGTTCCTCACAGAACAAGCCGGAAAAAAGAACTGACCTAACTGTCACCTGTGGTGCATGATGGGAACAGAGTTCTCCTAGAGGCCTTAAAGGCAAAGTGTGCAGATTCTCTGGGGCCTTAAAGGCAGGGTGCCAGTCTGATTTTCTGTACACAGACAATTTTTCATATGCAGCCTTTTAGGCTAATAACTGTTTACAACAGGTTCTTCGATGAAAATAAAAGTTTTTCATGGTTATGAAATGCATTTTGGGCTCATGCCTGTTTATTGCATTTATATTTAGCATATTTTCATGCTTGAGAACGTGTGTAAGGTTGGCGTTATTAGCCTATGTGTATATGTTAGGCTGCATATTATGGTTGTTATACATGTATATGTGTATAATTATTTTAGTACAATGTACTTTTTGATATATTTACACATATATATGTATATTGTTATGTGTTCCGGGTTCCCGCTCATGGGCGGAGATAATTCAGTGCTTATGACTTTAATGAGTATCCCCTGGAAGAGAACTTGGAGATACCGTGCAGGTGGGACTAGAAATTGAACCTGGTTAATGGCAGAGATAGTATGACAGGGCAATTGTAAAAAGAGAAAAATAACAGAGGAAAGGCGAGTGAGAGTGTGGGAATACATGGGTCAGTTGATATGGGCTTTCTAGTTAACTGAAAGCAGCCTTTTCAGATTCATTGCCCCATAACAGCGGCAGGCGCAACACAAAAAAAAAACCACTTGTAGCTAAAAAGCGAAATAAATAAATGAATAGAAGTGTAGTTTTATAAGATGGCCAAGCCATGCGCTAAGAGTTTAAATAGAAGATGAAACACTCCCTACCCCCGGGTCTCTCCTCACCTTCCATATTTTGGTGTTCCTTAACACTTTCATGGAAGCTGTTCGGTTCTCTGTAAAGCGCTTTAATACCGCTCCAGTGACAAAGCGCTATATGAGAACTGGAAATAAATAAGCTGTAATAATGGAGGAAGGATTTGGCACAAGAAAACAGTTCTTGCCTTCCCATTTTTTAAAACACATCTAAAAAACCTACTGCAGTGCTGTGAACAAATTCCAGATTTGACATCTTTATTCCCAATTGCCCTCTCAACAATGAGGCCTCTTCAAGTCATGGAAATCCTGCGCTCTACAAGCATATCAGGTAATCCTCATTCTACAAGGACTAAAAGCACGACTTGCTTGAATTCCGAGCAATATTTGATAACCAAAAAGGAAGGGCGGATTGGCGCTGAACAGAGCATTTCTGATGGTGGTATAGTGCAGTATTTTTTCATTTTAAAATCACAAGCATTTCTCCTACAGCCGGCTTTCTTACAAGGAAGGTACAGGGTGTTAGAGGAAATAGTAAAGTAGCAATAGTTGTACCCCATTCAATAGCTACTGCAGCGGTCTGGGTAGTAAGATTGTTAATATGCTTAACAAACAATCTGCAATACATTTGTACTGAACCCTTTGCCATTCTTGTTTACCTTGAGTATTTTGTCTTTGAACACAAGCGTATGAAATGGGTTCATGAGTCTTCTCCAGATTGGTTTCGGGGAGCAGGACTTTGGGGTCTGCAAAAGAAAGAATATTCTGCTGGTAAGATTTAATATCCTTCAACGTTTTGGTAGACTTCGTACAATGCCGCTTTAGATAAGAAGAAAATGCCAATAAGCGATAAACTGATACAGTTGCACATGTACAAGTTCACAATATGACTGCACACCGAAGACGTAAATGCTGCTCTTGCTGAACCTAAATAGAGTGTTATGGAATCCATGTTCAAATAGTGACATTTTATGATGTCCGCAGTGTCCTCTGCATCTGGGAATCAGTTATAAAGTGGTTTTCAAATGTTAAAACTATGAAAGAATTAACTGTGTATTGTACTGTCTTTTATAAATAAAAAGGTGCAGGGTTCCTTTATTAAGTGATTTTCGAGGAGACAACCCAAACAATGGAATAACCATAAAGGAATAAGTTACTTACCTTTCACAACTCTCTCTTTCCTAGATACTCTAACAGCAGATTTCTCACTATTAGAATAAATGCAGGTGCCAGACGGGATCGGGAGCTCTTAAAGCAAATGATACAGCACGCCAACATGTGGAACTGTCAGACTTTACAATCCCCTTGCGCCACTGCAGTAGAGATGCGTGAGCCATTAAAGGCTCAGGCCAGATCTTTGGCTCAGAGTGAAATGCTCTTGGGCACTCAAGCCGAGCTTTCACATGGTGCCTGCATGTCACCCATGCTCTAATCCCATGCAACGAGAATCAAAGATAAACATTGAAATCCAAGAGCTATCAAGAGTCTCAATAGAAATGATTTTTGTATTTTATTTTTATTTAACAACAGCCTTGGGCATACACGCTAATCCCTACTCAAGGAACCCTCCTAGTGAACCTCTTCCTCTCCCTGGGTACCAAGACAGTACTTCCGGATTGGAAAGCTACATCCACAAGCGCCTTTGACAAATGGTGGAACTTGCTGTGCTCGGTCAGAGGGGTTGGTAACATTGTACATACACTGCACTGCAGGTCTCAGACGTCTGTGGGATGCTTTAGACAGCATTTACAAGAAGGTAAACCACCATGACTTTGCCATGAAGACCACCCCTGCCACATGGGGGATTAACTGGGGTGTATTTCGACTTGTTGCCCACATCCGGATGAAAGCTCCGGCAAATATTGCAAGCCCGGCCCAGTGTAGCCAATGTCCCTTCCCTACTTCGCTCTGTCTCTTTCCCCGGTCTTTCCTTCAGCCCTCCTTAGTGCTTTAATCTGTTAGTCAGTTGCAAACATGAACGGGCACCTGTACTTTGGTTATTAGACCAGGGCCATCATCATGTGGCCCCCCTCATCCTTTGACACTAGACATGTGGTGTACCACTATAATATTACAAGCGGTATCCACCTTTCATGTGGTTTCGTGACACAAGAAGCCTTGGATGCTTCTGCTACACTTATATGTGGACGTTTATGATCAATAGCCCTGATGAAGTTCTAGTATTTCTTTGGTTATAAAATATGTCTACCAACATGTATGTCTGAAACGGGAAAGATTTCACCTCATCTGTTGCGATATTCACCCGATGCTACTGCTTCTCCTATATGTACTGCAACAAGTGTGTACTGCATACCATTGTTATTTCCCTTTGTTTTTGTATGAACATATAAATTACATGAACAAAAACTAAATCTGATGTAAAACAGGAGAAAGCAATACCATCTAGTGGTTGGCATGCACAACGTAAAGCCAGAAAAACTGACTTTGCTGCTTGACCAAACTGTGTAATGTCAGGCAAATATTTTATTTCACCAAGCGTCTTTTTTTATTCATAAGATTAACTTGACATGCATAAGTTCAGTATGTGTGATGCATAACAACCTATTGTGTTTGATTTAATAGACTACAATGTTACCTAACAGAGCAGTAACAACCAAGGCCACATATAGGATGAACATGACTAATGACTTGCCTCTTAGGGTTCTGATTGGCTATGCGTAGGGTTCCCACTGGTCCATGGTCACCTGATCACTAGGTTTACTTAACCCTAGGGCTCAGGGCAACCACTTAAAAGGCAGCAGGTTAAGGGTGTTGCCTGTTTGGGCCTGGAAAGTGCCTACGGCCAGAAACTCTGCATCTCCACTATGAGTATTTCAGGTAAGCAACCACTCACTTACAAAATATTTCTTTGTTATTACTGCATAAACTCAACCTATACTAAATGGCCATCCCTTGAATACATTCACAGAATGACTAACTATTAATAAAACACCCCATCAACCATCTAACCTTTTCAGCAACTAAAACAGCTACACCAACAACACACAAGCTATCACAAACAATATATCATTTCAAAAACCACAACCCAAAGAACTAGTAAACACGTCACTTTTCGGAAGGAAACTAAAAATCAAGGGAAGGCGCGAAAGTCTGATCACAAGGTTTTCTAATCTTACCTTCCCACTCCCTAAACTCCACTCAAATCACCAGACTCATCAGTGCAAAACCATTACCCACCACAAAAGTCCACACACACAAACATATCTCAAACTTATCATTTCTACAACCTAACAACCTCCCTTCCACCTCCAACAAAACCGCAACAACATGATATGATATGATAAAATTATTTGTTGAGTGCACGTTCACCAGCGGTTTCATGGCGCTTAGGCGGAGAGGCATTGACAGAAGCGGCGGGAGGGAACTAGTTGTAGGTCTGAGGAAAAAAGCCATGTTTTGAGCGATTTCCTAAACTGGGGATAGGAGGGGATTTGGCACAATCCTGGGGGAGGGAGTTCCAGAAATGTGGTGCCATGGACGAGAATCTTAGACCACCGTGTTTTTTCTGTTTAAATAGACAAGGGGTCAAAAGGTTCAAACTGGATGAGCGTAGGTCACGAGATGGAACGTAGCGCTGTATTCTGGAGGCGATAAAAACAGATCCGTGGAAGGACAAGGCTCTGTGAATCAGGCAGTCAAGTTTGAAGAGACTGCGCTGGGTCACTGGGAGCCAGTGAAGACTCTTGAGCAGGGGTTTCGCGTGGCTGAATTTCGGCTGGCCGTGGACAAGCCTAGCGGCTTGATTCTGTACCATTTGTAACTGGTGCGATTGATATGCAGGGATTCCGGCATACAGTGAGTTGGCGTAATCGATAGGTGACATAACGAGGGCCAGGGTGACTTGAATAAGAGCCTCGTATGATAGGAGTCTGCTGATTTTCCAAATTCTTCATAAGTGGAAGAGGCAGACAGAAGCCACCGATTTGATCTGGGCCTTCATGGTAAGATCGCTATTTATAGTAACACCTAGGCTCTTGACCGAGCTGACTGGGGAAGGCGGGCATCTCAAGGAGTGGGGCCAGAAGTTAGAGTTCCATGGATTACCTGGGGACCCTGTAAGGACCAGCTCCGTCTTGTCGGGGTTAAGCTTTAACTGGTTTAGGTTCATCCAGTTACTGATGAAGGTCATGGTTGATTGAAAGTTCTCCATAGAGGAGGGTGAAGAGTCAATGTTGAAAATAAGCTGGAGGACGTCAGCATAATTAAATGTGACTACTTCTCTCTTCTGGAGATCAAAAATCGGGGTGAGAATGTACAGATTAAAAAGAATGGGGGAGAGGGAGGACCCCTGGGGGACCCCGCAGGTCAGTCTTTTTTTCTCTAGGAGGAGAAGCTGGAGAGATGAACCGCTTGATAGCGGTTGTTAAGAAAGGAGGTGATCTATCCCAACGGAGGGTCCCGGAGCCGGCGCTCTCGACCCAGTCGAGCAGCAAATTGTGGTCGACGGTGTCGAAAGCCGCAGACAAATCCAGGAGCACCAATGCCTGCGTGATGTTCTGGTCGGCCCCCTTTCTGAGTACATCGTGGACAGCCAGAGCAATAGACTCGGTGGAGTGTTCGGGCCTAAAGCCGGCTTGGTGAGGGTCTATCCAAGTAGTAGGAGTGTTCCACAAATGTGCTCAGGCAGTTTGCAATGTAAGCCTCCAAGATTTTACCCAGAAAGTGTAGCAGCGATATTGGGCAGTAGTTGCTGAGTACCGGAGGGTCAGCACCTGCTTTTTTGAAGATAGGTGCGACTTCCGCTGTTTTGAAGAGGTTGGAGACAATGCCCGTGGTGAGGGAGTCGTTGAGGAGCGATAGGGGAGGTTCAGGAATGTGGAGAAAAATCTCCTGGGCAATATGAGGAGGGCAGCTGTCCCTCGGAGAGCCTGAGCGAACGTTTTTAAGGAGGGAGAAGAAAACCGGAGTAATCGGAGGGAAAAGGGCAAAGAGAAAAGGGTTACTATGAACGTAACCAGGATCAGTGGGTGAGGTGGCCTTGGGGATACTAGTTTTTATGTTAGTAATTTCATCAATGAATAGGAATTAAGAGAATCACAGAGGGTTTGTGAGGGGGAGGGTTTAACAGTGACACGATCGGGTTTCACAAGTTCATCCACGATGGAGAAGATGTCTTTGGCTTTGTTAGTGGATTCCAGGATTTTCAAGGAGAAATAATCAGATTTGGCTGTAAGAATGGCAATTTTATAATCTTTGAGGGCTGATGTCAAAATGGATTTTTTGATGGGCAGTAATCTTGTCTCCACTTGCGCTCAGTTTGGCGCAAGGCAAGTTTCTTATCCACGAGGTCCTTGGTGAACCAACGCGGAGCGTCATGGGGCCTCTTGTTTTTAATTCTTTTCAGGGAAGTGAAGCTATCTCTTGCCGAGGCCAACCAGGCATTGATGTTTTCTGCCTGAGTATGCGGCGAGACCGAAAGGCCCGTGGGCTGAGGGGTGCAAGGCAAAGAGGTGGATAAGAAAGTGCAGAGAGTTGTGATATCTACCCGGCTCCAGTTCCTGACCATGGAAGACTCTGATGTGGGGACTTTAGTGGCTGGGGTGTTGGGGACGGAAAAGGAAATAAAATGGTGATCAGACCATGTGCAGGGAGTGATCTGTAGGTCAGTGATATCAAGGTTGGCGGTCCAGACCTGATCCAGGTATGTCCTTTTATGTGGGTGGCTACTTTGATGTGCTTGGTGAAGTTCATTCCATTCAGCAAATCAGAAAAATCTGCCGAGCAAGGGCTTTCACGCGGCCAGTAGTTGAAATCGCCAATGATCAGGATTCTAGCATGGTTAATAGCCAGCTCAGCTATCAGATTACCAAATAATTGGGGGAAGTTAGGCATATGGGCAGTGGGCATGTAGAATAACGCACATGTAAAAGAGGAGCTTTAGATTCGAACTTAAAAAGGAGGCTGTCAACAGAAGGGATTGTTGATGTGGTGAGAGAAGTGAAATTATGTGACTGGGAGATTATGGCCGCGACTCCCCCCCACTTTACTCTCAAGCCTGTTAGCCTGGAGGACATAGTAGTTGTCCGGGATTGCGGCCAGAATGTCCGGGGTGGATTCGGCTGTTAGCCAGATTTCAGTTAAGAGGAGTATGTCTGGCTTGATGGAGTCTAAAAGATAGAAAATCTCTAATTGGTGCTTAAACATCGAGCAGGTGTTAAGGTACCATATGGCCAGGTTGTCCAGACTAGGTCTGGTAAAAGGGGGGGGAGTTGTTGGGGAGGGCGTCCCTCGGGCTGGTAGGTGGCATGTGACACAGGAAGATAGGGGGTGGTACTGCAAGTAGTGGTTTTGCGGGACAATATCCCAAGTGTGTCTAAAATTCTCATACCCAGCCTCACCAAAATACACTATGCCCCTGCTCCTCCGCCCATACTACACAGCATATCCCATTCAAAGCACTATGACAAGAAGAAAGAAACACAAAATCTAAAATACGTACTCTTCAATGCAAGAAACAAGAACAAAATGTACTTCATAATCTTTGCCCTACTCTCAAGATGCCTCACCTTCATTACAGTAGTATGGCTCGGGAAAGATTTTGCACCAACATAACACAAAGCCAACCCACCTGATTTTCTCATCAACAATAATTGAATTGGTAAAATTGGAGGAGGTCTGGTTATCGTAAAAAAAACAAAAAACACTAAAAATAACACTAATTGAAAACCTCACCATTGTCGGCTGTGGATCCTTGATGATGTCTTCCAAATCTAACTAGAACATATTCCTTCCTCTTAATAATATAGACAACCATGCAGCAATGGCAACTTTAAAGATATCTTACTAGCCACAGAATGCACTCCTATGTATTGGGATAGTGTGATTACCTTGGACTAAAATTGTTTTAGTTGACAATGTGTTTTAATTTACTGGATCTTGAAATCATTTATGTGCACACTTGTGATTTCATTTCGTGACTCCTTACAACTTCAAGAGTAGAAGTGCTTAGCACAGAGCAAAACAGCCTTGCCTGGAACAGATCATGTGGGATGTGAGTTTGAAAGATTGAGAGAGAGAAATGTGTGGAATGTACTTCTCTGCCTCCGAGTGTGCATTATGTTGTCCATTGGGAAATGAACGTTCGACTATTAGCTTTAACGTGCCGTAACTCCATCTTGAATTCTGACTCTGTCTGGCTTGAGTTATGCACGCACAAGCAGGCCCTAGGTTACTCACAGTCATTTAGGTTACTCACGTTCAAGATAGTTTTCCTCTTTGAGGGTGTTTTTATGCTTGTGAGATGCTCATGCTTCACTAAGATAAGGGTCTGGAACATGTAGTGTGGGACCGCAAGGAGAATACATGAGAAATCCTTTGCCTTGGAATGCTTGCAGGAGCTTGGCCAGCAGCAGTAAGTTTCCTTGACGTAGAGGGTGTCTATTCCAACCTTCTCGTGCATTGAGAATATTACAAAAACTGGGGTTTCTTGGCTTGAAAACTGGGTTCTCTCCTGAGAAGTGGAAAAATCTGCTCGATGCTGCATTACCCGGCTTGAGGAGTCTCATGACCCCAGGATTGTAATTTGGCCACTGGTGTCTGGGAAATCTGACCTTCCTGTTTCTCATGTTCTTGTTATTAATTAGATCATTATATATAACAACAATGTCCACATTTTTATCGTACACACTCTATACATTTGCAGCCTTGAAAAAGTCGATGTTACGACAAAACATACGTGGGCTGCCCAATGTTAAAACTTTAATGGAATTTTGGATTAATTGGGAACTCTAAGTGGTACAAACACCCCTCCAGTGCTCTCATTTGTAGCTTGGAATCTGGAATGAGTAGTGTACATAGGCCATCATACCCATCAGCTTCCCCATAACCCTCACTGCCAGTTGTTGCCGATTCAGATAAAGGTGAAATTGCTCTGCTAATACCAGTATTCTATTCTGGGTAGGGAATGATTTCCCTTCTTTAGAATCCAGTCTGCCTCTATGAAGGCCTTTTCCCACTCCGCTGTAGGGGGATTACTGTAGATGTCAATGTGACAAAGATGGCCCCACCTCAACAAAACTATGCAGAGTTCTACAACTCTGTGGCTCACAGTACAGACAATCTGAGGAGAAGAAAGAGAATAGACAATCTGCTGAAAGGTAACATCAGAATCCTGCATCTGCCAGCTAAAAACAAGATAAGGAATGGCCTGCAAACCTAAATGTAAGTGACTTGAATAGTCTTTCCAATGAGAGGCGGCAGTGTTCTCAGTTTTCAGTCTAAGATGCAAGCATAGCCTGCTACAAACACATGGATTCACAACAGGTTGCTTTTTTATGCTCCCCTATAGTGCTCTTACGTGTAACTGTATGTGGAAATAAAGGTGTTAGAAATAATGTTACTCTCCCTTCATTTATCACACATTTTTACACACAAGTGATGGGAAACGCTGTAAAACTTAAGAAGCAATAAAACCATGGCAGTAGACAGTACTTTTTCAATATTTCTGACATCCATGGGAATTATCTTCTGTCAGGATCTCAGTAAAACTGAAAAAGACTCCAGAGAGGACAAACTTGTTAGTGCTCTGGAAAAAATTATGTAGGAAAATGTAACATCAAGAACCATTTTTGAATGTGAACTCTGTAATGAGAACACAACTTCTTTAATAATTTAGAGGTCAACATTTGTGCTGCTTGTCATGCCTGCGTTCATAATGTAGTCGCTACATTGTTTTTATGGCAACTCCTGATTTTGTTTCTTAACTTTTAATTGTTGTTTGCCTGTCTATCAAATGCATCATTTAACACACATCAGAAATTGTTAGACAGTGAAAACAAGGCCAATGGAAGAAAAATAGTACAGAAAGAACAGCCAATCAGTACTTTTGCATTGGCATAACTAGAAACTGGAATTCCATGACGAAAAGCCTCCAAATTGCTTCAACAGATTGTAGAATGCTGAGCTTACTGTAGAGCATGCGGTGTAATTTTACACGACTGCTTACCTTCCTTGTTGAAGAGGTTTCGATTGACTTGCTGGGCTAATGGCATCGATGTTTTTGGGGACATTTCCGCACTGAAAGACTCCTTGGTAGGAAATTTATTTTTTCCAATTTGCGACGAAGAACAACTTTCTGGTTTCGAAATTCCTGGTGAACCCTTTTTGGGACTACAGAAAAATACCATTTTAAACTTTGGCATAGTTACAAATGCTTCAATTAAATATTCAATAAAAACAGGTGGTGACACAGCAGCAATCATAAAAAGTGTTTTTGTTTTAAGATGTCCAACTCCTATTTCCTGGCACCATCAAATTATACTCTCCGAACGACAGACAACCCCCTCCCCCCCCCCCAAGCTATTTCAAACCAGAGGAAGTGGCAGATTGTGTACAGGTTTCAAATAACACAGAGTAGAAGCAAACTACTATTTTTATTTTATTTCTTCGACAAATATAACACTGGTAATGTAGAAGCTTGGCAGATGATAACATGCACTGAAAAGTTTCGGGCAACCTGTCTGAGTTGTAAATGTATGTCATGTGGCACAACTGAAGGTAGTGGCACAATTGGGGGAAATCATTTGTAAAAAAAACCTTACAATCGTGAGTATCTCTCAATTGTCAATAAAACGTTTCGCAACAGGACCAGGCTCTGAACTGACTAATCACTTTGTTATCTGCAAAGTACATTGATCTGTCAGATGCTAGCACATTAGAGCAAATACAAGTCTTCAAATTGGGTTACGTCACAACATACCTTTCGACCAACAGCAACTCGATGAAAAGCAACGCATGCTGTAAAAAGGGAATGGTGCAGTACACTGTAGGCCTTTATATTAATTTACTTTTTTTCTGTTCCACATCCCTCCTACAGCCTCCTTCAGGGCTTTGGTCTCAACATGTATGATGCACTCTAAGAGATGTATCCCAACCAGGTTGTGGCTGAGGCAACATTCCCTAAACAGAAAGATCTTTGATGCGCTACTGAACCAGGGAAGGTAGACATTCATTCCATGTAGAGCAGGTTGCAGAAATAGTCACCAGAGAAATCCGGAGTCTAGAAAAACAAGGGATGGCCTTCACAGAGGACATTAGCCTGAACACGATTCTGTGAGGACCGGTTTGGCGTCTGTCCGGCCAATAGCCCAAAATCCAACATTTATCAAGACATAAAATGCACATCCATCGATGAATTAAACACTGCTGTATAAAGGAAGTAAAATACTATGTATGATGCCTTGGTTGTCTCCCTTCTTGCTGTCCATTATGGCCACAAAATGAGCAACTGCAAAGGAGAAGCTACACCGACCGGGGAGCAGGACTCCAGCCCCCAGCCAGCATTGCAGCAGTATAGCCGCCAACGCCGCGCCAGGAGGTGCCTTAAGCCACCCAGGGCTCCTGTGGCGCGGGAGACCCTTCAAGCTATGTGGACCGGGGAAGCAGGACTCCAGCCCCCAGGACCACCATGGGAGCAGGACCATTACATTGCACAGCTGAAGCGATATCCACTCACTAGCTCTCCTGATCGCAGGCAGACCCCTGCCAACTATAAAAACAAATGGTAGTCCCAGGCCAGTGGGATGGAAAGTGTATATGGTGAATATCCCTAAAATCAATCTCTCTCCATATAGGGAGGATGAAGAGTCATTAGAAAATAAGGAAATACACTGGATTTGACACAAGCGTAACTGTTTATCAGTAATACATTCTGATTTAGTGGAGGTGGAACGCCTGTCGAGTAAAAACGTAGCCTATGACACCTTACTCCTTACATTAAAAACAAAGAGCTTAGCTGTCTGGTTAATAGCACTTGACTTAAGAACATGTCTCCCCCCCAGAACCCTGGTGAGATTCACACTGCACAATCCCTGTAGCATAATAGAAACGACCCATCGAGAGCCTGCTATTCCCAGACTATTACCATACCCTGGTCTTTCGCAAAATAATCGGGAGGCAGGTGATTGACTGTCAATGCTGGTCCCTAAACTTGATCGATGTGTCTGTCTCTCAAGCTCGCCCAATGAAAATTCAATTCTAATTGACCCCCTATTAAACCAACAGGCTAGTCTTGTAGAATATAGGGTAGATATCGGGGCAGATTCTGTTCCAGTCAGCCCACTACCCCGGAATGAAGAAACGCAGCTATTGGAAAAGCACCTAATATCATGGAACATAGCAGGGCTGAAAAGTAAATTAATAGATTATGAATGGCAGGAGTATATAAATCAAAATGTCTTCTGCCTGTTACAAGAAACCTGGGCACTGTGGGTCCCGTACAAGCTTGGCTACAAAACATTCAGTGTCAGTGCTGTTCCCTCAACGAGAGGCAGACCATCAGGCGGTCTGGTACTATGGGTAAACATTACCCTAAAGGCCCAAACATCTCAGTTGGAATTTCCTTCAGCTGACATTTTGGGGGTAAAAGTAAAAATACACAATAAAGCTGAAATCTATTTACTAAACATTTATAACAGACGAGGACCAGCTACAGTAAGGAATCTCCAGTGATAGAGTTACTTGATAATTTCTTAAGTACTATCGATCCCAGGGCAACAGTAATTGTAGGAGGAGATTTTACCTGTAAATTTGAACCAGTTATGGGGTTGGAAACTATTTTGGAGGAGGAGGAGCATATGGCAAATGATGTCCCGCCTTAGGAGGCTGGCTCTACCTTACCCTGCACAACTGCAGTAGCACAACTGATCCGATTAGTTTCAGAGCAGGGACTTAGGGCCTGCAATGGCAGGCTGTCCTCAGATAGATTAAGTGCCTACACATTTATTAGAGGGCTTACCAGGAGTAGAATTGACTATATAATGGCCAGTGTTAACTCTTGGGCAAATATACTCGATCTAAAAGTAGAAGCCAGAGATGATAGTGACCATTTCCCACGGTGTTTAAAAATAGTGGGATCCCTCTTTGAGACCAGGACCCTGAGAAATAATGTTACCACTATAATCCCAATCCAACCGATAATCAGAAATAAATCGCAGAGGTCTAAAATGGCAGTCTATTTTAGGCAATTGTAAAGCTATGACGAGGATCTATAATACTTTCTCAGACGTCTTAGCCCCTTACATAGATCTATCGACACAAGAGATTCCTATAGTGCAGATCCAGTGCACCATGATAGATAAATTGAAACAGATTCTGAGTAAACTCCCCAGAGAACATGAGGCAGCCGGGGCAGCTATCTTACTCTCAACCGGTACAACAGTGAGTGCCGCAAAGCAAAGAGTGAATTACTAGTGGCTGTGAGATCTAACGACATCAAAGCATTAAGGGATAAAAGGAACAGATATAAAAAATTACTAGCACAAACAAAAAGAGACTGGGATGAGATGATCATCGCAGCCAAGTATAAGGACCAGGCACATTTCTGGAGATTACTAGCTAAGGGTAATAAAACAGGCACTACCACCATGGATTTCTTTTTGGACCCAGGTACATGGTATGATAATTTTTCGATATTGTACTAAGAGGTCACTACCCAACCTACAAGCAAATATTCATCAAAGACAACATGCCATCTAGCAACCGCTCAAAGCAGACAAAATGTTGCCCCTTTTTTAGTTTAGAAGAAACCGTGGCGGCTCAAGCCAGGGAAAGCCCCAGGTCATGATAAAATACCTGGCGACCTGCTGAGACACGACTAAACAGTATGGGGACCTTACAGAAGTCATCTTTGTAATGCTGTGGCAGCAGGAGCCCCAATACCAGAGTCATGGAAAGGGGCTGAAATTATCCCAATTTTTAAAAAGGGAAACCCAAAAGACCCTGCTAACTGTAGGCCTATAAGCCTAATCGACACTTTACAGCAGATCTATGCTAAACAGATGTTATCCAAACGTAATAACTGGATACAGGGAAAGAATATTTTATCACAATATCAAGCTGGGTTTAGAGCAAGAACAAGCACAACTGATCAGGTCTTCAGACTCCTCTGTATAGGTTGGAAATATACCATTGTACACCTGTACATAGCTTTTATAGGCTTGAAGGCCGCTTTTGATCTTATTCCCAGAGATTCTCTTTGGAACTCCCTTAAAAATCAGGGTGTACCTGATGATCTTCTAACACAGATAGTCAGATTGCATGAAGACAACTATGCTAAAGATAAATGGGGACCCTGGGGTGAACTCACTGAGGCAATCCCTATAAGGAGAGGAGTAAGGCAGGGATGTGTGCTGGCACCCACCCTCTTTTCATTATATGTAAACAATGTTGCGACTCATCTTTAAGGGTGTAAACATGATTCGCCGAAGTTAGGTGGGGTGGCAGTACTGGCTCTATTATTCGCTGATGATACAATTCTGTTATCACAAACCCTGAAGGGTCTTCAAAACGTATTAGATTCTTTTAGTGAATACTGCGTTTTAAAGGGCCTTTAAATAAATTCTAACAAAACAAAATATTTAGCCATAAAACCTCACAAATCAATTAAGAAAAATATCATAGTCCAAAAACAAAAGCTAGAACATATGGCCAGTTTTAATTACCTCAGCATTACATTAGACACTAAACTGACCTGGTATTCGGACCTACAAAAAAGCAAGGCTATCTTGACTCAAAACACCTTGCCAATACTGCAAAAACACCAGAATAGTGTAACCAAGGCAGGGTATAAATATAGGGCTCAATCCACAACCCTCTACGGTGCAGAACTCTGGGGGGTCACTAGGCGGAATATGTTCGTGGGGGATCAAATCAAGTTTTAAGGATGCTATTACGCCTGCCTGTAGGTACACCCATGATCCCCATCATTCAGGACCTTAATATTAAGCGCATAGACCATCAGGCCATATTGAGACGGTTGCTATTCTGGGTTAGTTTGTGGACCACAGAAGAACTCACAAATTATAAAGAGGGGCTGATTGAGATTTTAAGACTTGACCAACATGTTACCCTTCAGTGGGCTGGCATGCGCAATCATGGTTCTGTAAACTAGGGGTAAACCACTGTTGGGATGCACCCAATATTTTAACATTCTTCTCAAAAAAGATCTTGAAGAAAAATTTGGGGCTTTTATGCAAAATAGTATCCACCTCAGTTCCGATATAGGTAGGCTAACATCGCAGTTCCTGTTGAGAAGTTCAACCGCAATTGGCTAAGTCCTTGTGCATAAAGTTCCGTTTCGACGTCTTGCAGGTTAACTACAATACAACAAAATGGTCATGCAAAAATAGTGATGACCGTGAAGGTATATTGCCTTCTATGCCAACTGAATGCAGTAGAAAACTATTCCCACTTACTATTTTTTTGTCCAGTGTAAGCCATTCCCAGAAAACAAATTGATCAAACCCATTTGTCGAAATTTGGGAATTAGGTAACATTCAGGAGCCATTAGAATTTTAAAAAACAATACATCGCAGAAAGAAACTTGTTTTTAGTGTAAGCAGAAACCCATTTGCTGTCAATCTAATACGTAAGTGAAAAGGCATGTCAACTTTTATATGTGCAGTTTATATTCCAAATGTTTTAAATTCTATTTGCTGCTTTAGTATACACATGCACCTTTTTGCACTTGTACATTATTAATTCCTGCCTTGAACTCATACCTCCTATATGATCGCAAACCACATAATAGTTTTAGCAAACCACATAACAGTTTTAGTATCTACATGTATGCTTTTCCTTTAACAAATTGAGAAATCTGCTATGTATTTTTAAGGCAATATTTTAGACATTATCACTATTACGGGGGAGACAAGGAAATGACAACTTCTTGATTGTATCCACTCAATAAGTATGTATAGTTTTAATGTGCATCTTTTATGGTTTTTCTAAACCGAATAAAGATTAATGACGGACTGACTGAAAAGGAGCCCCTTGTTCCAGACAGAGCCCAAATCAAACTGGCCAGCTCCTTGAAGCAGTCGGACATGAAGGTGCTGGTATGGGTGCCCAGGGGAAAAAACGGAAAGTGTAGCAGAGCCTGCACGAAAGAGAGATCAGAGAAAGAAATGGTTTGGGGCGCCAGCGTACAACAAGCAGCAGTGCCTACTGGACCTGGCATGGTGGGGACTGAACGGTAGGGTAGGGAGGCTGTAAGGTGGGAGATTTAAAGGCATCTCAGAAGGACCTACTAGAATATCAGTGTAGGAATTTTGATTAGGAGAATGGAAAAGTGGAAGAGAAGAGAGGAAACTGAATTGTACAACAGAACCTGGCTTCAGAAAAGAAAATATATATATGTGTAAGAAAGCACATATGTCACCATACAGTGGAAGGTGAAAGGCTTCCACAGGCTCTGCATGTGATTGTAAAGGCATGCAAGTGAGATGGCAGAAAATAAGACATTAATAAGTCATTAAATAGCAAAGCTTCCTACATACCCGAGACTTGTGCATTATTGGATTGGGAGGGCAGACACGGCTGTGCTGTAGTGTTATAGGAGTAAAGGGCGGACAGGTACGAATCAGAGGATTGTGTGGAAGAGTCTATTGGGCAATGAAGAAGAAACAAAGTAGAAGGGAGACAGGATGGTGAAGGATAAATTGCAGAGTGCCCCAAAGCCAGTCAAAGGGAGACAAACATACAAAAAAGTGATCCGTTCTGCGGCAAACTCGCAGGAAGAACAGGAACAGAACCAAGGTGAACCCACACTAAAAGACGAGTAAGAACTGGTCTGAAAAAATAGAACTGAAAGGGTTGCAGAGGTTGAAACTCAGGTTATGACATAACAGACAGTAGTATTGCTGCAAAAGACAGTGGATGACCTGATAAACAAGAAAAAAACTTTGGAAAATAGAGAAGATGCAGAGTGGAGGTCCAGAAGAAATTATTTTAAGGCTGGTGGGACTGTGGGTGAAGGGGTGGTGAATTACTGGAGCTACATCAGAAGACCGGATTACTTATGAGAAAGAAGACAATGGCCCGTGACCACACTCGAACACAATTTACACTTTTGGTTGTGTTAAAGCACTACAACCTCGTTAATTCAATAACAAACCGGTACTCCTATGCATTCAAAAACCTTTGTGTAAGCACAGGGTTGGACTGGACCACACAATTAAAAAGCGCTACCAAAATACTGTAATCAATACACAGGTATTTATTTTGCATAAGTCAAAAACTTTTCAATGAGCAAAGGTTGCGTGCAGAAAAGAAAGGGGAGGCTAGTGATAATGGGAAGTGGAAGTATAAGTCAAAAAGGATAAAAGAATTAGATTTGGTATTTACATGTACTGGTAACAAAGACCAGTCATTACAAGCCTGTCCATAATCTATTTACAAGTAATCTGTAAATTTCAGTTGTGCATACAATGCAATTTCCAAATGTAATGACAAAAAGAATACAGGTACAGGTCTTGATTTGTAAGGTAGCGTCGACGTTTCGACTAGACTATGCTGTAAGGAATTCAGGCCTTAGCTGCGAGTCTTCTTCAGGACTGTATGATGCAACCTTGCCTGGAGCCAAGCCTGGCATCACAGGTGTACTGTTATTAATGTGGGACGTTCCAATGGCCCAAGGTCGCCAGAAACGTGTTCGCCGGTGAGAATCTTCACCGTCTGATTCAGAGAGTGGTACCCTTCCTTAATTAGGTCCGCTTGGAACTGCCGTCTGACATCTGGATCAGCATCAGGTTAGCACACGGGCCCCCGTGAGCCGGTATAAGTAGAGACGTGGCACAGCCTGCGTAACGTGCACGCTGCCGTCTAATGGGAAGGTCAACCACAGAGGCACTATCAGTCTTCTTCAGGACTGTATGATGCAACCTTGCCTGGAGCCAAGTCTGGCATCACAGGTGTACTGTTATTAATGCCGGACGTTCCAATGGCCCAAGGTCACCAGAAACGTGTTCGCCGGTGAGAATCTTCACCGTCTGATTCAGGGAGTGGTACCCTTCCTTAGTTAGGTCCGCTTGGAACTGCCGTCTGACATCTCGATCGGCATCAGGTTAGCACACGGGCCCCCGTGAGCCGGTATAAGTAGACGTGGCGCAGCCTGCGTAACGTGCACGCTGCCGTCTAACGGGAAGGTCGACCACAGAGGCTCAGTGCCTCGTCCATCTTTCCCTATCTGACCAGGTTAATGGCATTACCTCTTCCTGTTTCTATACCCTTAAAATTCTTAGGAAGATCTTACCTTTCATCCCTATGTCCCTCAGGAAAAGGGTAGTCACAGCTCTGATTCTGTCGAAAATCGACTATTGTAACTCACTCTATCTTGGAGCCAAAAAAAGAGTCGCACATAAATTGCAGACCCTACAGAATGCAGCTGCGCGACTATTACTGAATTTACCCAAATTTAGCTCCATCAGTCATGCAATTCAAGAGCAACTGCATTGACTCCCGATCCTAGCTAGGATTCAATTTAAGTCCATATGTATTTTACACAAGGCTCTGCACGAAAAAGGACCAGGACAGATCAGAAAATATGTCGAGCGTTATGCTCCAGAGAGAGCCCTCCGCTCCGCCTCGGCATCCTTACTAGTAGTTCCAAGGATAAGAACACTGAAGTAGGGAGGCAGAAGCTTCCGATATTTAGCCCCGAAGTTATGGAACTCTATGCCCATACATCTTCGAACCCAAAATAATTAACTTCAGTTTAGGCGGGATCTCAAAACCTGGTTGTTTTTAGCTTATAACTGTACATAATCCAGCTGCATTTTTCCCCTACTCTGTATTTTTGATAGTTAAGCGCCAGTGCATACACGCGCTCTACAAAAACCCTCATTTCATTTCAAATGTACTAACTGGGAATAGAAGCTAGCCGTTCAAAGAACAAGATAAGAAGAAAGTTTATTGAGTTTACTTTCCAATTAGCTAAAAGACAACTGGCAACACACTGGCTAAGCCCCAAATCACCTAGCCCAGAGGGTTGGGTGAGCGACATAAGAGAATGGCCTTTAAGTAAGGAAATAACAAGAGGATATGACGAATTGTGGCAGGACTTGGACACAGGACAATAATTAACTTCAAAGTTCAAAGATCTATCCTTATACGCTAGACCATATACACAAATCACTCCTGCTCCCCAAATCGCCACATGCCAACCTCTATCAAAGGCCAACCCAAAAAATAATGCAGTCTGGTCATCATTTACCTCCTACTCCGAAGAGGCCATAGGCAAAATACTCAGGGCACTGAAGCCAGCTAACCACCTTTCTGACCTGCTTCCGGCAAGCGCAACTAAAGTTTTCACGCCACTGCTTCACCCCTCTGGTCTAAGATCATTAACAGTTCACTTCAACAAGGATGTATTCCAGATACGCTCAAAGTAGGCCAGGTTTCACCCATTCTAAAGAAGCCCACTCCAGATCCTACTGACCTTACCAACTATCGACCTATCTCCAATATCCTTACCTTAGCCAAGCTGTTGGAAAAATGCGTGCACCTACAGCTTACGAAACATATTGAGCACTTTAATCTTCTCAACAAACACCAATCAGGCTTCCATGCAGGCCATAGCACAGAATCTGCCATGACACATATCATTGACGACGCGCTGCAAATACTCGACCAAAATAGATCCTGTCTTCTCATCCTACTGGACCTCTCCTCGGCCTTTGATACGGTTAAACATGAGAACTTGTTAGACCTCCTAAAACGCAGAATGGGTCTGTCTGGGTCAGTCCTTGCTTGGTTCACCTCATTTCTCCAAAATCGGACACAACAATTCATAGTCAATAACACCCTGTCCAACCCCGTCCCAGTATCTTTAGGTGTCCCGCAAGGATCCGCACTATCCCCAACACTGTTTAATCTCTTCCTAGAACCTCTCACTGAAATCCTACAAGCCTCTAACGTGCAATATCACATGTACGCAGATGATACACACCCTAGAGGACGTCAAACTTCTTAATTCAGCGCTTAAAAAAACCCAAGCCTGTTTGGCAGAGAACCATCTCAAACTGAATTCCCTAAAGACTGAATTCCTTTTAATAGCTCCTCCGGCCCAAATCCCCAAAATGCAAGGTTGGTCAAACAAATCACAGCGTTTAACGTCTAACCTACCATCATAGACTCTGCGAAATCACTAGGAATCACTCTAGACAGTAACCTCAACATGCAAAAACATATCAGCAATGCTACTAAAGGAGCCAATTTCCAGATAAACAAATTGAGAAAACTGAAACCCTTCCTTCCTCACAATGACTTCAAACATTCAGTACAAGCTCTGGTTATCCCTAGAGTTGAATACGGATGTGTTTCTCTCTGTGGCCTTCCCAAAACATCACTACAATATACATACAATTACTTGAGGGTTTGAGGGAAGTTTTAAGACCAAAGCACAGTTATAACCCCCCAAGCAGATTATAAAAAACAACAAATAACTGTGGGTCTAGTGATATACTCAAGACTTGATGTGTGTAGCTGGCTATGTGTCTGCTAATAACGATTTAAAAATAGAAGACAGACTATTGGACAGTTAACCACTGTGAAAAATGTCCATCAGTTACTCGTTCTTTGGCACCCAGTACATCATTTGGTCTACTCCACAGTAGTTAGTCCACCACTCTATCCCCGTAGATATGTGTTGGAGAGAAGTAGTGTGGGATGGATGTCTGGTAGGTGTTATTCACTCGTAACTGAGAGCAGTGCATAAATAATAAGTGAAAAAGAATGTGTTAGGTGTAAGATTGGATGGTGCATACAGTATTAACTTTATTCTGGAGTCATGCACCTCCAACATTAAAAACAACAATAGTGCAAAAAAGTCAGGTGGTTCCAACAAATACCTTCTGACTGGGTAATCTGGTCGACACGTTTCTGCGGACTATGGTTAAATAATGTACCAGCCGCTTCCTCAGGACCCATAAACTTAATTGCTACTGCTTACGTGAATTAAATAATAAGTACAACAGGACATTCGTGAACAGAAAAAAAGTGTCACCTGTACACTTCCATTTTCCTCCTTTAGATCAAAGGGTCCGATTGTAAATTAGCCAGCGTGTCCACATATGAACAAGAAATGAGATATAGAAAAAACAATAACACCTTCATTAGTAAGGGCTACACAAGAGACATTGCTAAAATAAAATTTATGCCACATCTTGGTCAAATGACCCAAGTATGTAATCCATTGTGTAAGTTATCAAAGGCTCACCTTAATTTGTAAGGGGAATTGCCTCGCCTCACCTGGCAAACAGCTCAGAATAATGAAGCACCGCTCTATAGTGCAGAGAATGTAGAAAAGTCAAAATGAAACATCTGTGTCAGGTAGGGCTAAGTCAGAGTCACAGCCTGTAGATTGCTAGCCAGCGCACCACAGAGGCTGTTGATCTTGCAATAATCAAGTTTCTTAACATTCTTTATGATTTCCAATTTTACTTCGATACCATCATGGATGGAATATTTGTATAAAAGTCTGCCAGATAGCCATGAATGGATTAATATCCTGCTTATACAGCCACCGTGAATGGGATCTAAATACCTCCAACCCCAGTTTATAAAACGGGACTTAAAGTCGTCAGATTCTGGCATTTGTTATAAAAGCCTTTCTCCTAGTACAAAGGCAGAGCCGAATATAAACAACCAACCGAGTTAGTTAAGGCGCACGCATAGAATCACATCATACCGATGGATTGCACGCTCACTCTCTGTAATGCATTACCGAAGCGCGCTCACTCGTTATAAAACATTACCAATTATGCCCGCGTACTAGTAATGGGTTAATCAGGATCTCTCCTGCACCCTTACCTCTCTGTCGGTACTTCAGGCAGCCGGCCGGGCTGTTTGGGGAGGTGCCGCGGGAGAAGGAAAGCACTTCCTTATCGTTTTACTCGAGCGTGATTGGTCAAACACGCATACACTAAAACTACCCAAGTTCATGGGAAATGTAGTCTGCCTTACGCTGTGCACTCTCGCATGTGTGGAGTGTGTTTTGAACTACACAAGCTCATGGGAAATGTAGTCATTTCTGCGAAGGGCAGTGGAGCTTGCGTGATCAATGTAAATTTATTCTCTTTGGACATTATTGGATGGCAAATAATGTCGTGATCTTTTGAACATAATTAAAGTCAAGGGCGCTATTAAAGCTACTGTTAGTAAGACTTCATGGTTAATACATTTTCAGAGCATTAAGGGATATGTTGTCTCGGTAAATGTGTTCACAGGCGCTTGCGTGCACTCTGTTGAATTATTCACTATGGACATTCTTGAATGGCAGATGGGCTCATGACCTTTTTGATATAATTACAGTCAGTTCGAGTGGCGCTGTTAATGCTGATGTTAGTCAATATCATGGTTGATAAATCCTACAAGCATTAAGGAATATGTGGTCTCGGTAAATGTGTTAAATGAGCCACCACAATTTATCGTCAGGATATTGGCAGGTGGCCAGTGGTATTCATGCCAAATCTGTATAAATCAGTCTCCTTTTGAGCCATATTTCTGTTCATGAGATCATTGTAGGGACTAGTAAGTTGTTGTCCCAAAACATCAACAGCACCACTCAGAGCATCAATCAACACAGCAGCAAGACTCATAACCGGATCTAAACGGACCTCCCACATCTCACCGGACCTTCAATCCCTGTATTGGCTACCACTGGAGGCGAGAATCCAGCTGAAAATTGCCTGCATGACACACAGAGCCTTGCATCACAAGTCACCCAGCTATCTGGCACAGAAATTGACGATCTCGGGTGGGTCCAGATCCTCAAGAAGTGCAGCAAAACTACTTCTGAAACCACAAAAATTCCATAAGAAAAAAACTTATAACAGATCCTTCTCTGGGATGGCACCCAGAATTTGGAACGCCCTACCCCCAGAAACCAGACTCAACCCTTCCACTACCTTGTTTAAAAAGGAAGTTAAAGCCATCCTCATGGCCAAGTTCACGTGACTATAATCTACTGAAACCTGATGTCGAAACACTCATGCGCCCCCACCCCCAAGACACTTTCGTTTTTGATGCTACACCTATTTATGCTGTTTATACTATATGTCTTGTGCACATGTCTCGATTTGCTCTTATTTTCGATATTAGTAACATTTACTGTTTGTACAGCGCTCCGATATCCGCGAGGGTCTTGTTCGCGCTCTATAAAACTTTCTAAATAAATAAATAAATAAATTAAGTTAAAGCACCAACCTGATGAACAACCTCCATGAGTCTTTCTAAAATAGTAAGAAATACAATAAAGGGCAGATACAAGAATGATCGTAACAAAAACAATAGTATGACTTGAATTGTGCACCCTTATATTTGATGTGGCAGATACTGCATTAGCCACGTTGTTCCACAATGTGAAGAAAAATGCAGAAAACTAACTCGAGATCTAGTACAAAAAAAAGTTTTTAAAAAAGGGAGGACATTAGCCTCTATGCAGCCGATAGAGTTATAGTTTACACCCAAGATACTGAGGTCTACTGCTCCCTGTAGCTCTGCGAGTCATAGAAAGTACCTTGTATTTCACTCTTGCAGCACTCAAACACTGCAGATGAGTCAGACGTGAATACATGGATTATGATTACAAATTGAACACACTGCTGGAGTTCCCACTTCTGCTGCCAGGAACTTGCACACCTCAGAAAACCTACATCAATGGAGCTGCAATAATCTATCTAGGACAGAACCATAACCTCCATCTGGGCTGCCCAAGATTGATAGAGAACAAAATAAATATTCTGCAGTTCCTGAACTATTTAGAAATTGTAAGCACCGACTAACTCTCAGATGTGGTGTTCATGTGTGATGCAACTGTCTACACTGTGATGTGGGCTACTGAAACACCAAACACATAGGTGCAACGGAACTTGCAAAGATCTTGGTCTTTGAACAATTCAGCATCATTATGCTATGCTGCCTATAAATACATTATTCACTCCCATCACCCCACATAATAATGACAGGGCATCATATGAAGGCATCTGATATTTTAATTGATGTTTTGTAAGCAACCTAGGCAGAATGTGTATGTGGATGTTTGGGGAAATGTAGGATCCCGAAGGGACTCCACAGTTAGGATAAGTTGTGCATCAGAAGTGCTGGCTGAGACCGATAATTTGCCACTTATCTGACGGGAAGTAATTCCATGAACTCTTGGCGATTGTAGGAAGCTGTGATCTGATATAAAGTGTAAAGAGTCCAGAGGTTCCTTTATAAGTGGACAGGGGCTTGATCTAGCTATCCCAAGGTGCTCTATTAGGGGTAGTCTGTTCGGGCAGCCTTAGGCTGAACCGAGAGGAGTGCAAGACATCTGCAAATACAACGATCAATAAATGAGACACGCAACTCAAGAAGGAGATCCACACCAATTTATAAAAAGTAGCAAGTATCTTTGATGTATGTTTAGGCATCAGAGAGTAATCGTTCAGGTAAGTACGATTTAAAATATAAATTTTTTTCAGTTCAAAAACTGAACTCTGCAATTTTTGAGTTTGGTAATGTTACCCTATGAAAGGAAGAACACGTTTTGCAAACAGGTATAATACAGCGACTTACAGAACCAATATTCAGGAGTTAAGGTGAGCGGTGGGCAAGGTCCAAGTCAGGACCAACAGCACACCACCAGCAGTACAAGGGCGGCCGGGTGGAGGGTCAAAAACAGTGTTCGGAGCCCAATGTTATTCTATGGAGATCGGTCACTGCAAAAGAGGTTGCAGTTTCTGGCTAGAAGGCCAGTCGGGCTGAATCAATAGGAGGGCTCAGGCATTGCAGTGATCAGGGATGTAGGGACACCTTTGGTCCTCTTCTCCATGGTCTGGGGTCGAAAGATGCAGAGGTGACTTTATGAATGCGTGCAGAGGCTGCAGTCGAAGTCAGTGGGTCCACAAGGTGTGAAACCACAAAGGACTTGGGTTCTGGGGAGCTGGGGGACCTTGATGATATCGTTGGCCAACTTTGGCCTAGGCTGGGAGTGTCAGGTGAATTGGTGGCTTCATTTGCCAGTTTTTTAGTCCTCAGAGTCTTTTCTATTGGAGTTTCTGCAGGATGCAGGGAACAGTGCCACTGTTCTTCTGGAGGTTTTGGGCTTTATTGAAGGTGGGCAGTCGTCCCAGGTTTTGGAGGCACACAGCTGGAGGACAAGACGTCTTTGGCGCAGTTTAGACGAACAGAGGCAGACAGGTTAGCTGGGCTGGTGCCAAGTCAGGTGCTCTCTTCAGGCTTCTGCGGCCCTTCGTGTCCTCCTTCGTAGTTCATTACATACTGAATCTAGGGGAGTATAGGGTAGTAGCCAATGGGCTACTGACCCTTGGGGTAACTATATCCCCTATATGACCACTTCCTGTTGGAAGTAGGTATATCCCTGTCCCAGAATTATGCTATCACAAAGATGGGTACTTCAGAAACATTGCATCGACCTCAGTCTAGCCCACCTTTGGGGTGGTACTAACCTGGAGGTGGCACGCCTACATGACTAGCTAATTTTCCCACTGTCCAGGTGTCAAGGGAGTCCTGGACAAAGGGGGGGGAAGAGTAGCTTCCTTTCCTGCGAGGGGAGCCAGACTCGCATTACAAAGGCAGCAGCTCGTGAAGCTTACCGGCCTGGGGAGGCTAAACCGCAGGTCATCCTGTGGGAGGGGGCTGTTGCACCCTCTTCCCAGACAGGCTTTTGTTCTGGGCCTTCTTAGAGCAGACGCTCTCAGCCTAGGCGGTCAGAACAGTGCCTCGGGTAACAGGCTGGCAGGAACCAGTCCAGGAGGCTGGTAGGTTATCAGGGGCACCTCTAAGGTGCATGCATTGGTAAAGCCATCACTAGGATCAGTGTGGGTTTCCCCAATAGGAGATGTTTGATACCAAACATCCTTTTTTAGGTGTCGCCAGTGTGAGACATCGCGAAGCGATGTCGCCAGCGAGACCTATAGTCGTCGGCCTTGCTTTCAAGGGAGACAGAAGATGGGCACGCGCACGCTGCAGGCCGGACTGGGGAATTGGACGCGCGTGCCATGTGCATCTCCTGTCCCCCTGGAGAGGCAAGGCACTTTCACTTTCCATGCCCAAGACGTGTCAGCGCACTAGCGCGCCCCACTCACCGGGCTGCCGAGCAACGCGATGCCCAAAAACACCCAGCCTCTCCACTTCACCAGGGCCTCCTCCTGGGACCCGGGACTTCTCTGCATTTCCACCGCTACCGCGGGGCTCTCCCTTCCTCATGGGAGCCCCGGATCAACAAGCAACACCGGCCTCTTCCGACACGTCACAGGCTCCGCCCATGTCACGGGCAAGGATGCCTGACTTCCTCATTTGGCCCCCGCCCGCAACGGTGATTTTGTGCTTGTTTTTGTAGGCAGCATGTGAGAGAGCGCGCGGCGTGTTGCACAAAGCAGGTCTCATAAAACCAGCCTGCTGGGCGCGCGGCTCCTTGGGGCTTGTAGCGGGAGCATGCTCCTTGCATAAACAAGAGGGCTTGGACGTCTACTGGTTTCCCCATGGTTCCAGAGCCCAGCATCTGCCATCTGGAACTGGCTGCTCTGTTTTCAAAAAGCATGTTTTCACAAGTAAACATTCATTTTATTATTTTCAGCTCTAAGTCGCGCCTGGCATCTTGGAACAGCAAATAAAACAATCTACTCACACTGGCAGAATCATGATATTGCAACATTTTTATTTATTAATTTGTGTTTTTATAGTGCCCAAAATCCCACGAGAATAAGTGGTTTGGTGGACGTACACTCTAGGTTTGCTCACAGACGTGCACTGCTTACAGAGTACACACCAGTACAGAGACTTAAATGAGTGGCATTTGGGGTCATGTGGAGACAGCTGCAGGAAAAAGGTACGTGGGGCAGAGTGAACATAGCAGGGCATCATTACATGGCTGCAAGATGGCCTGAAATCATTTGCTCAAGCCTCTGTGGCGCCACGTTTGGCCTGCAGAACATTGCTCTTTGCATACATGAATTTTCCACTCTGAGCACAAAAGACCCACTTCTTGCACACACAGAGCGTAGCGTTTGTGCAATCCGTGGCATGCTCCTTGTTTTTGAGGGACCTGTTGCACACTCTTCAGCAGCCCACGTCGCTGTGAAACTTCTTTAAAAAACACTGACAACGCAAATAGGTCTATTAAAGGCGAAACCTATTGATTTTGCCAGTGCTTGTTCGCTAATGCATTGTTGCGTAAAGTATTTGGCTTTTCCCTGCACTTGGGGGGTGAGGAGGTAGCGTGGAAAAAATGAACTGGTATGATACCCAGGAGCCCTGGAAGGACTGGTAGCCTTTTCATCTGGTACCTCTAAACTATCCATTAACCCCTTGCGTGCTGATGACGGCCCCCGTCCGTCATGCATCACAGTGCTCGTGTGCTGATTACGGCTGGGGGCCGTCATGAACCCGCCCACTCCTCAAAACGGCCGCAAAGGCGTAGAATCGCTGCCGCGCCCAAGGGGTTAAGGCACATGCGATCACCAGGGATCTACATGAGGTCACGAAGATGCTTATGTTTGCAAACTGGTCCACTCCCTGTCAGTGCTGGCACACAGCATCTTCACCTGAAGCAGCAGCTGCTACCAGGCAGTGCCCGCGCACACCCCTCATACATCTGGGACTGAGCTCTCGAGTCACAGTTCTCAGTCGTAAATGAGTTACAGACCAGAGCTGGAAGTGCTCTGATTCATAACCTGCAAAACCCGGCGCCATGACTGCACTTCTTACCGGGTTCTTTCCTTTTAGCGATAGTGCCATGGGAAGCCAGTAACGCAATGGCAGGTTAGAGCCCGCTCTCACCCTAAATATGCATTTTGATCACACCTGTTATAATATTTTACAATCATTGGCAAATCCAATAGGTCTCGTCTTGTAATTGCTAATGCTGGTTGGGTTTCGCATAGTTTGCAGCCATCTTGTATTTCTAACGTTTAAAAAATCATTCCAAAATGATACTCTGTTTGTGCACCCATGCACAGGAGGCCTTCTTGGAATTTCTTTTTAAAATGTAACAAAAATAATTCAGTAATGACTGTCTGTGCATGCGCTTGAGTGTTCCCACATGGTTGCCACCACAGAATAATTTTTGTATACTTTAATATTTACTGTTACAAGATGGTGAATGGCCATTTCTGACTGGTAAATTAAAAAATTAAAGTGTACACAGAATGACAAGCAAATGGGACGAGTGGCCTGTAGCAGTGTGGAACTGCCAGGCTCTTGCAAAAATGTTAACAAATGAAGAAAAAAAACCCAGTAGTGAGAAGGGATTGTGGGTTGTAAGGTTGAGTTAACAGGAGCAAATTTGGCAAAAGCGAGTGGCACAGAACCAGTGTACATCTGCTTAGTGCCTTTAAAAATAAAACCTATAAATAAAGCAGAAGGGATTGAAAAGTTAACAAGTTAACCGATGCACTGTCTTGGAGTGCTCAAAGTGAAAATACTCTAATTGTAGTGGAAGAAAGCAAGTCATCCAATCAAAAACTATGTAAAGAAAAAATACTTTAGAGGGCTAGATAAAAACAAGAAGTAAGAAAGAAAGCCATCAAATAGGCAGCAGGGAACGGAGAGTGACAAGAAAACCAACCAATCATGACCAAGGGGCTGACCTAGAGCCCGCTCTATACATTAGACATTGTAGAAAACAGGTCTTCAATCAAAAAGCTCAAACTGTGTGTAAACCAGACTTTTAAAAACCAGCATTTACAATGCAATAGGTCTTGCATTATTAAAGTTTGAGCTATTGGCATTGTGAATGACAATGCCTTTTATTAATTTGTTTTTAAAACCTGCAATCGGTGCATAAACACACACTTATAGTCCTTGCTTAAGATGAGCAAGGCTGGCAGTAAAAGAGACTGCCAGCCTTGCTTCTCATAAGCATGGACTAGAAGTACAAAGTGCTTGTTTACGCACCGATGCAAATGAATAAAAAGCATTGTCATTTACAATGCCAATAGCTCAAACTTTAATAATGCGAGACCTATTGCATTGTAAATGCTTGTTTCAGTGAAGCCATCATGTTGCTGGGGGAACTCGTTTTCACCAGTGTACAGCACCTCTTTTTAAAATGGCTACCCTGTCCACTTGCACTGGCAGTCATAGGGCTGCCCAGCACAGGGGCATGTCTGCTCATGCAGGTATGCACTCACGTGTAATATTCAGCACCCTGTCTTAGAGCTGTCCAGCCTGCTGTAGGGGTGACCTACAAATATCAGATGCAGTTTAGGGGACATAGCACACAGGGAGGTGTGACATGTGTTTTCACTTTTGTCTGCACCAAGACACGCAGCCTGCAATGGCAGCCTTGCATGTGCTTGGGAGGGGTCCCTTAGGATGGCACAATTAGTGCTGCAGCCCTATAGGGACCCTCTTTAGTACCTTAGCCCTAGGCACCAGGGGTATCATTTACTAGAGACCCACAGAGGGTGCTAAACGTTTTACCAATTAGAGAAACAATTGTACAGTTTTGGGAAAGAGCTCTGGCACTGGGGACTTAGTTAGCAGGAACCCAGAGCACTTCCATTCGAAATCACATCAGTTACCAGGCAAAAGGTGAGGGCGACTATGTCAAAAAGGGCTACTTTCCTACAGTGAACCATACAAATCCCACAAATTGCTCCACCAACAAGTAACAATCTCCAATATTAAAGGAAAGAGGTAGTTCCAACATATTAATCCTTCTGCCATGCCCGCATCTTGTGTCAGGAGGAGTTGAGAGGATGTCCACAAAGGTTAAGTCAATCCCCTTAGCTCGCAGAAATCCAGCCCAATGACTGCCGGAAAGCTGGTGGAACTCAATAGGTTTCTTCAGTTGTTCACAGATAACAGCCTCCATAACTTTAGCGATTAATATAACATTGAAAATGAGTTTATAAATATTCGGGTACTCTAGCATTAGCAATGCATTTTTGAGCTATGGAGACACTAATGCAGGTGTTAAAAATATACGTGCTACCCCTGTTCCGAGGCTACAACTTATGATGATTTTGACTTCCATTGCAATAATTGTTGGGGCGTCACAAAACCAGCTGTATAAGGATCCAATGGAAACTCAACCAAATTACTATCTGTTGGCTTAACTCCAATTTACTGCAAAGTTTGTATTGGCCTGTGCACAACCTTAGTTGAATTAAATTCGGAATTTGAAATTCATCTAAGTTTGCTTTTTGAACTACAGAGGAGGATTTCACCGCCAAAGAGAGTGCCCTAAGGGATGTTATCAGTTCTCAACTGATCACACCACGTTTATATTGTTAACTCCAATTTACTCATATGCCATATTCCACACATCTAGCAGGATAAAGTGACATCATAAAGAATAAACTTCCAGCTTCTGCCCCTATGGATTCCCCAATACAGGTAATATTTTTAGTGAAGATGGGAAGGTTCTCTTACTATGAATAATAGAGAAGTCACCTGGTCTCTTTTAACAATTTGGACAGCGAGATACCGTGGCTTCCTCAGTCAACTTTTCATAGTAATGCTTTTTTTGCACACAATATCATTGTGAGGAGTCAGCTTTGAGCAATTCGGTTCTCTCTATTGAACTTTCTCCCAATTTTCTCCTTATCCTACCTTTAGGCACCTAAACTCCACAAGTAAACCAGCCAATTCTCTGAGAAAGGTGACTTTGCCCCTACACACCACAGGAAGAACACCTGGTCTAATGAAAGAGTGAAATGGATTTATAGCTCATCAGGGGAGAGTTTACCCATAATATTTGTTGCAGTGTGTTGTAATACTTCACAAACCTCTCACCAGAATCCTGTGTCCCATTTCAGACCAACATTTTTACTAGATAATAATCAGGTAAAAGACAAATCTGAACAGGGGAAACAGCCTCACTGAATTCATCTTAAGGATTTGGCATATGAATGCTGAAAACTTTTTCAATGAGGCCAAATTTAAAAGGGCTGCATTTAGTACCACCTTCACTAACCACTTACAGTCTAAGAAATAGGGGGATTTAACACCAAATAACTACTTAGTATGAGGTGTCATTTGATTTATATTTTCAATCAATGTTTTAATCATGTGTTATGTCTCAGTTAAGATTTTCAGGGAGGAGATATCCAGCAACAGGCCTTGTCATGCATTAAGCCACATCACTCTCTGAAGAATATATAGCACATGCTGCAAGCATTTATGCAGAAGCCACCCACCAAGAAGGGTACACTAGAAAAAGATCATGTAACCTGCCCCCAAACTTTACTACTAGCTTCATACCTAATACAGGGAGTGGAAGCCGCCGCAGACCTGGACAGTCTTTCACAATTCTGTAACCTGGTTTTCATTTCATTCATTTCAGCATCTTTGAACTGAAGCTCAGATTGCAAAGACTGTAACTAGAACATAAAAAAAGAGATGCATTAAAATATTCAATTTGGTAGTACAAACGTTTACAGTTGCCACATAGCCAGAGACTTTTTTTTTTTTAACAATAAAACAGTCTATCGTTGGCAGCCTCCACTCATCATTTTTCATTCCAGCCAAGAAAAGCAAAACATATTAAAATTAACAAGTTAAGGATGTTCACGCTGTACCTTTTTAGCAAATTCCTTATCTTTCTCACTCTGGGCTTGGGCTTTCTCCTTCTCAAGTTGTAAATAAGATCTTCTCTGATGCTCTTGATCATGCTCACTTTGTCGCAACGACTCTCGCAAAACTTTAATTTCCCCATTTTTTACCAGGATTTCATCCTGCACTTCTTTCAGCTGTAAATATCCAGATACAACAAGACAGTAAACCAAAGGCATAAAAGGTTTGAATAGATATTCATTACATAAAAATGTCCTTAGTCCTTATTTTCGTTAAATTATTAACTGCTGGTATTTTTACAGCTGAAGTGAGAACAATGGAAACAATGCTATTCAACTAACAATGCTATTCAACTTTAGGCCCTTTCAGGCTAAGTTATTCTTTGATATAATATCAGTTCAAATACTTCTGTTATGTAGTTTCAACTCAAAGTACTCATTGCTTTATTTTTTCCATCATAAGAATGTCTTTCCGTTTTTAGGGGAAAACCTATGGTGAACCAAAGTTCTTCTATCTCATTCATACCTTATGTGCATGCCCCTTCTTTTTTCCTACCATGTCTTTTGTTCTTCTGAACCTTTAGCGCAGGCTCTTCTTTTTCCGGTGGCACACTTGCCTTGTGCCTCTTGCTGCCAGTGCCTGTCTGCTGTGGCATTATGAGAATTATGATTACTTTGTCTCCTAAAATAAAATCCCTTGGGTTCAGATTTGATTCTCAACCCACCATGGAAAGCTGAGTGAGCCAATTTACTAAGAATTTGTAAGTACTTTTGGCATGGGGAAACCTTTGTCCTTTGCTATAAGTCTTCTAGTTTCTGAATTTTCTAGCATTCCAAAGGAAGCCTTTTGTCCAAGGTTTTGTCGATCTTCATCTTATTTCAATCAACGCATTAGTTCCATGTGTTATGTGACATAAAACAATCAACTTTGTGTACTTCTATGATGTAAATAGACAGCTGCCACACGTTTGAGAAATACACTCCGCTTCCTTGTGTTGGACTCATCATGCTTCCAAGCCCTGGAATGACAATGTAGCAGGAACCAGCATTCCACACTTTAGTGATAATCTGCTCCAGCAGGTTCAGAAGAATTATGGTCCTGGACGTCTACTGGACAAAATAATAATAAACTGGAGTGTAGCATGAAGAATTAAACATTGAGGGAGTGTCAGCTGTTTCCAAAAGCAACCTGGGAGAAAAATTACTCCCAGTGGTGTAGAAGCGGCTTTGGAATGAGCTTTCATGTGGTATGAAAAATCTGAAGATCTTCCAATACCTTAAGAAAATACATCAGTACTTAATCTTTGATAGCCTCTTACTCAGCCCCTGTGCCACAAGTATCTGGACACCAATTAGTTATGCCACAATACAAGTGTATGGACTCATCACTCTGAGTCTTTTTAGTGCACTGGAAAGGGAGCTGCTCTGTACACACTACATACATAGGAAAGAGTATGACTCTGAACACACATACTGTACCATTTCAGAATATCAGCTAGGTTTTGGATTACAGCTGTCTTAATTATTTGTCTCCCAAGTTGGCCTTGAAATGATAAAGTGGATTTTGCCTGCCCTTTGTTAGGCCAGTCTCTAGATATAGAAATTAGTTTCAGCAGAGAAACTGGAGAGATCACTTTAGAGATGGAAAATACCAGCCGTCTTTAGGGGTGGGTTTACCCACCTATCGCCTATTCAGAAACGTTCCTAGTTAAAGCAAAAATAGGACTGAAGAGGCTGCTGCTTTATAAAAAGTATAAGGTAACAAGCAACTTCACTTCCCCACAATGACCTGCAGTGCCTGTGTATAATTCACTTCAGTGTGACAGTGGTATCGGGAACTTATATAAAGAATGATCTTGCTGCCATTGGACTGTTTAGAACTTCTGTGAAGATTCCAATGATGGAGAATTAAAGTTACAACTAAGTTAAGTTTTCCTTCTCCATCATGGCATTTACACAAAGTAGTGCACTGAAAATAACTACAAACATGAAATACACAAAAAAACAGCAGAAAAAGTAGTAACATTTGGAAGAATACAAATACAAAGAGCAAACCGGTGTTGTAAAGATGAAATATTTGCCCTAAATCTGAACTACAACCAATAATGTCTGGTAAACGGGATGGACCTCCAGAAGGCAACGTTGCAGAACTCATCAATGGAGGAAATTCTGTCATAGGGCTGAAGTGGTAACATTTACCCTCACAGAATGAACTCTGGGCTTCCTAAGAGTGTAGTTGTGAGCGTTGTGGTAACCCGTTTGGTCGATAATTCACACACAGTTGAATGGATTTTCTGATCTTTTTTGCTTCAAAGGTTTAGCTTTTCTCACTTCAAACATCTAAAGGAATGTCAGTGCAGGAGATGTTTAATCATGAAAGAAGTTGAGTAGAGGTATGAGCTGATTTAAATAAAAACTAAACACTACTTTTGGAAGATGTGCCCTCGAGAGCCCTCAACTTTTGTGAAACAAAATACATGGTTCATGTATGTTAATAATACCTCCTAAAGCTCACGTTCACCAGTGGTTTCTTGGCGCTACAAAACTAAGACCAAAAAAAAGGATCGAAAAATATCAAACCAGCAAGACAAGGAACTCTCTAAAAGTTGATCAAGCACATCTTAGTGTGTCTAAGTAGCTAGGTTTTAAGCATTTTCCTGAAGGTCAGATATCGGTTTTCTAGTTTCAGTTAATCATGTAGGGCGTTCCACGACAAGGGGGCTCGAGAACAGAAACTTCGGCCTCCCTTATGTTGCTTATTATATCTCAGAACCTGGAGAAGGAAGGCGCTGGGGGAGCTTCTTTTGTATGAGGGAATGCATTTATTAAGTTTCTTTGCTAGGAAATTTGAAGCTGAATCTTGCAGAGCTTTAAAAATAGTTCAGTATAGTTTAAACTGAACCCTTTGCCTAACTGGCAATCAGAGTCATTGCTTTAGGGTAGAAGTAACATGGAATGGACTCTTAATCCTAAATAGGAGGCAGGCTGCTTCGGCTTGAATAAACTGGAGTCTCTGGATAACATTATTTGGAAGAACTAAATATAAAGGCATGGTCTAGCTGGGAAATAACTGTAGCCATAATGATAATTTTCAAGGCTTGCATGGGGAAAATGGAGTGAATTTTCCTGATTAACGCCACAGTAAAAATGCATTAAGATGTAACCGCATCAATCTGAGAAACCCATGTTAGATCACTAACATGTAAAAACAGAGTTTGAACCTCACTTGCTTTACTAGTGGAATGATTTCCTGTAGCAAACTACTTTCCAAAGAGGATGCTGTATTGGAGAATTAAGGATGGCTCAAATTCAATAAAATAGCTGGTTAATGTCTTAGCAGAAAGCCATTATTATATTGAAGCAGTTTGGAGGGTCAGAACTGTGATGGAAGAGAACAGGAAGCTAATTTGGTAAAATGATGAAAATATGACAAGGCATTCTATTGTAAATGACAAGATTGGCGATTGTATGGCAAGACAGGAGGGTAGCATTATGCATGAACCTTTATTCATCACTTGTCAGCACAAAACACTTCAAAGAATCAGAATGGTTATGGGACCTGTGGATTAATGTGTTACTAGTCTTAGAACCTGCATACAGGTCTGTTTGTATGTTCACCAGTTCATACTGAAGAAATGCAGGAAGTACCTCCTAAATTCAAAGATAGACTTCTGTGACGTAGGACCTTGCCTTGGAGTCGAGGGAAGTAATATAGTATTCATGGTCCCATCACGCAGCCTCTTTGACATTTGGGGGGAGTTCTGGGAACCACCAATGAAATCAATCACCATCATGTTAGATTGTCTCAGCTTGATGAGGATTGTTTTTTCCAGCAGTAATTTAAGTGTGGTAGGGGAACTTTCTAAGACCATATGAAATAAGTGGACACAACCCTTTGCCCTATGACGAAGAGCTACAAATCCTATGTGAGAGATACAGGGAATATGATAGCTAAATTAGAAAATGCGCCTTTTGTGCCAGATTCGGAAATGTTTGTAACATTAGACATGGAGGCGCTCTATACAAATATCCCTCAACAAGAAGCTATAGAAGCAGTTGAAACTTTATTAGCGAGATCTACAGGAGATCTCCAGATAATTTTACTCTGGAATGTTTGAAAATAGTACCCCTTCAAAACTTACTTTGAGTTTGATGGCAGCTCGTATCAACAAACTAAAGATACTAGAATGGGAGCTTCTTGCGCTCCCAGTATTGCGAATATCTATATGGGAGAATACGAACGTAAACATTTTTGTATGAAGTTACCCCTTTTTTAAAAAAATATAAAGCATTGGGCATCACTTTATTGACAGTATTTTTTTCGTCTGGTCTGGACAAGAGGAAAGCCTTAGAGAATTTGTATCATCGCTGAATTTTAGTGCCAAATCTCACATTTACCACCGAATATAATTCAGTTAAGGTGGAGTTTTTAGATATTTGGATTTCAGGGAACCAGGGAAATCTACAGGTCAGCTTCTACAGAAAGCCTACTTCTAGGAATACAGAGCTACATGACTCGCACTCTCATTCCAACTGTCAGAAGGACTCCATCCCCTTTGGGGAATTTTTAAGGATCAGAAGAAATAATTCAAGTATCAAAAATATGTGATACATGCAGAAGCACTCAAGCACTCAAGCTGAGACTCTGAAAACGAGGGTATCCGAAATGCTTGGTGAGGCAAGCGTTTAAGAGAGCCAAGTGCTATAACAGAGATGCTCTCTTACAGGGACCCAATCGTTAAAAAACAGAAGACAAATTGGTGTGTGTCATCAACCACTCCAACTTGAACTATAAAGTTAAAAGAATCTTGATAACAACTGGAAGATTCTAAGTGTAAATGAAGAACAAACCACACTGGATAGATCAACCTTAGCATATATAAGCAATGCAACTAGAAGATGAACTAATACATAACAGATTAGAATTAAAAAAAAGAACAAATTCAAAGTTCCATCTTAGGAACCACATTGGTCACGGGTGTGGCACCTGTAACGCATGCAATACCGCAGTGACCATATATAGGTGGCAATTTGGAGGGCGTATGGCCCCCCTAAGAGACATGGCTAACTGTAGAAGCTCCAGGGAATTTAGGATTTGGTTATGGAGAACACAAATCAGCTATCAGGACCAATAAACATCAGGCACCCCTAGTTCAGCACTACTGTAAAAAAAAAAAAAAAAAAAAAAAGTCATATAGAAAGGGAACCAAAATGGATTATCTTGGAAAAAGTAAACGCCAGGCAAGGCGAAGCCATTACAGACACTTGCAAAGATAGAGAGTCCTATTGGATTTTCTTGCTTAACACTGTAAAGAAGGGGCTCAATGAGGAAATAATATGGTGCAAGCATTACTTGATCCATTGGGCCCACACATCAAATGGGTTTTCATCATATTTTACCCAATGTGTCCTCCCTGCCATTTGGGAGTGGAATCAATTTTTTTTTCTTGGAGGGGGGGGGGGGGGGGGGGGACTATAGCGAGAGCTCAGAGGATGGGTATTCAAAGTTACGCGGACTTGTATAGAGAGGAGGGCTTTCTTGAACCGCCGGCCCATACTGATACACCTCCCCCTTCTTTCTCAGACTCACTGCTATACCATCGCATATGTGCAGTTTGTCGGCAAACCCATGACACATTTCCAAATACACCACCTATTGATCATCCCTTGGAGAACCTCCTCACTAATCCCTCAGCATAAAAAAACTCATCACCAGGCTCTACTCCTCCACTCAGACACATTACCTAGTCACTAGGCCAAATCAGAGACCAATGGAACACTGAGTTTCACCCACAGGTGACAGAAGAGGAATGGAAGTTCTGTTGTGCACTGCTAGAACAACTGTCCCCCAATTATGAGCTCAGGCTAATTAATTTTACATTTTTAAACCAATATTATCGAACACTCATACAACTGTATCGAATGGGACTTCGGTCGAACGCGGAATGCTGGAGATGTCGTACCGACCAAGCCACTTTCTTGCATTTGGCCTGGAGCTGCCCACCAATAGCAGCGTACTGGAAGGAGATTTTCCAACCTATTAGTGAGATACTCATGATACAATTAACACCCGGGGCATCAATGGGCCTATTGGGCTATATAAAGAATGTGCCTGTGGGGGATTCACAGACTATTGGCCATGCTGCTTTTATTAGCAAAACATAGGATTGCTATGAAATGGGGTAGGTCGCACCCTCCCAAGCTTAAAGACTGGACCGTTGACGTTACATTCTGTCAGGAACAAATCACTGCCTTTTGGGAGTGGATGCCTGTGGCCTCTCGACCGAAAGACATTTGGGGCCCATTTCTGAACTGGCTAAGGGATGCGGATCAAAGTGGACCACAACCTGGAGAAGAGTAAGCTGCAGACTATATTGCCATTCAGCAAGTGAGAAAATGGACCCAGCATATAAAAAAAAGATGGTTTAGTAAGAGTCTTCCACAAGAGATCATGTGTTATGTAAGTATGTGTACGAAATGAATCATTCAAGGTTTTTCCTCTTCTTGTCTCCTTTGTATCAGTGATCAATATTCCTTTTGTAATCTGCTACAACTGTTACTTGTCAATAAGTGAAGCTGATCTGTTTGTCAACTTATACAATACTTCCATGGCCAATAATAAAAATATATATATATACAGTTTTTTTTAAAGGCTGTTTTTAAACCACCTAGTGAAGAGGAGACATAACACTATTGGTCTCCCATGTAAGGATAGTAGAATTTCCTCATTGATATTGCAGTTGTGAGTACAAACACATAGATTTGGATTGCCCATACATAGTCTTTTACAGTACAATATTCAGGGGGGAATCAGACCGGATTGTAATAGATAGCGGCCCACTGGCTAAGCCATATACAGCTTGAGAGCCATTTCAGGGGAACTAGGTTTGAAACTTTCCCCTTTGCCTTTTCAAAGACGTACTATGCTGTGTTATTTACCATCTATAGACGGTATACCTAATAAGATTTTTTGTGTGTAGTCCGGTTTCCATATTTACCACATATTAGACAATGACCCCTTGTCTAAGCCATCATTTCATTGGGCAAGAGAGATATATCGGGGGAAACTAGGTGTAAAACTGGTGAGTTTGAAGACATACCATGCAGTTTTTAACCATCGTAAGATGGCGTCTCCAACACTCTATGGCTTCAGTCCTATATCCAGGTTTACCACATCAGCAAAGTACCTTAGGTCCGTGCCAGAACACCCCGGGCAATTTAAAAAAATGCTTTCGTCCTAACTGCAGTAGCAAGAAGAGCACACCTACATATATAGACACTTGCGATTTCCGTACTATGAGATAAGGCATCCCTTGGACTATATAGTCAAAAACAAAAGAAACTTCATTTACTTTGCTGTCCAGATTAAATCTAGACATGTTGGATTCTTTAAAGAAGTTTATTATGTTGGTAGAGACAACTGGCCGCTAATGTGACTTCTATGAAGACACGAACAATGTTTCACATGTCCCTGTTATTTTAAATCATGTTCCATTCGAGAGGTGAGTACTCGAGTCTGACAGATACTTCTGCCCTAATGGCATCAGCGTTAGGCTATATACTGACATTTTCATGATGAAGGAAGACACTTGGAGAACAGAGGCAATATACATAATTTTCTTTACCTCGGAGTCAGAGTGCAAGATATGCACGCAGGTACAATCCAAGAAAATTAGTGCTTTTATAACAAGAGACAGTCCCCCTGCAAAATCTTTACGCCGATACTTGTATTTTCTTAATTGCCTGTTGGTTTCTGAACATAACTAAGGCGAGAGACACGGACTAGGGTGTCTATGTTTTCAGATCAAAAGATTATTAGCAAGTTAAACGCTTATGTCATCCTACGCTTTTTTAGCAGTCTATATCAAATGATACGAAAACAATAGACGAGAAAAGCAAAATTATGTGGGTTTTTTGTATTTTATTTCCCCGTCTAGGAATGTTGAGTGACCGTATACAGGGCCCTAGTGGACCCTTGAAAAAGCAGAGTTACACTGTGCATCAAAACAGAGGAATTTTCCACACAGAATCACTGGTCTCAGATAAAAAAATAGATTCTATTCTGTAACTCAGGTACAGTGCTGGTTCATTGGACTCCCTGTATAAACAGACAAATGTATACATTTTTGAGAGCTCACCTTTATCTAGTCAGTATTTCAACATTAAGATAATATATGCTTTTCAGATCTTTAGTCTTTTCAAATACAAAGAAAAATACCTAACCTACCTACGGATACTGGATCACAATGTGAGGACCAGTACGAATATTCATAAACTTCCAAGTAAGGTGTAGTTTTACACCGGGGAGCAGAGGGATAAGACACACTATCTAGGTCTTTCCTTATATGTATCAGTACATTGGAGGTTCTATAATCAGTTTCTCACTGTCCACCTAAGAATGAGCATGTGGCAAGAGTTGTCTTCGGAACCTTGGGATTCTTCGGTTTTCCTTGTGGGATATAAGGTTTAAGAAATTCTGATGGGCACTACAAAGGCTTTCTTGGTTTGAATTTTTTTCTATATATTATTTTGGCTTATTGGTGAAGGTATTTCACTTGAGCAGCAGAAGTGTTTTCTAAAAGGTATTTTAAAAATAAATTGCGGCTGTGGCTGGACTGCAGTTAATTATTATGTTTTTCCAGATACCCCTTTGCTGTTCCACCAATTCCGAATAGTTACTCTTGGTGGCCCTGAAGAAGGTGGACTTATAATATATTTCCCACAGGAACGTACGTAGACCAGAACAACAATACCCAACCCTAAAACACAACAATGGCTGAAAAAGATAGTTCTTTTACCGTTTTGTTCGGATAGGAATTGTAAATCTAGGCTGGGTAAGGTATAGTTATGAGTGTATGAGAGGGCGTGTGTAAGGAGAGAGTGGAGTTTTAAGAATGTGGTTATGATAATAAATTGGAAATATTTCTTTATGATATCTATTGTTCAACAACATCAGTTGCCGTGTGGTTTCAGAATTATATTTACTCGCAGAATCACTTCAAATACGAAATGACAAATGGCAACTGAAAGTTTTTATTAAATTGTGTTATTTTAAATATGTATAGTTGTGTATTTATGTTTTGTTTTATTGAATAATCAAAGGAACACATTGTATAACACTTTATATATAGTATGTTTTTATTGTTGTATGTTTATTTCAATTGTGAAAAATATTTCCGAAAATATTATTAATTAAAATAATGAATATTTAAACTAAAACAATAAACTAAGAAAAACACAAGATCCATGCAAGGATGACCTTTTTCATTAGACCAGCCGTGAGCTCCTTTCAGCCTTGGTAGAAGCAATAAAGTTCTGATAGAACACCCCTCTTATTTCATTATTTCGTGGGAAACTACCATACTGAACTTTTCATCCTTCTGTTTATCATCTATAAATGTAGGCGGCAGGAGGGTCTTTTATGGTCAACACATGCTGGGTTCTGCTTTAGAAATTAAGACTTGTTCTGTTATCGGAGAATGATGGTAATTTCAGTGCTTCATGGAGAGGGCAGGTGGAGGGATTTTAAACATCAAGGTATCGCCATTTCGCACAATATACTGCAGTAACTTGTCATTAGCGATCTTATGCCAAGCATATTTCTCTTCAACTCTCAATTATAAAACTGAAAGAAGCAGAGTAAAATATTCCACTTTTTTATACCAAGATGTGTGATTTTCAGCAGGTATAAGTGTGATCTGAGTATAAGAGACAGCTTAATATACGGTCTGAACATCTGCTTTACTGCTTCATTCAGACATTTGAATCGTGACGTATTGCGGACAGTAGCTCTTCAGTGTTTGAATTTCCTTCTTCAGCTTGATGAGAATTGTTGCCGTAACATCATTTAGACCATGTTGCAAAGGCAGGCACCTTTGCTGTGTGCTTTGTGAAAATAATTAAGGAATAGTAGCACAAAAGACCTTACACTCTGATAGTCTCAGATATTCCAGGAATATCTGAGACTATCACAGTGTAAGATCTTTTTGTTACAAGAATCTCACCTACTTAAAGAGGAATGGTCTTTGATTTAAAAAAAAAACAGAAATGGATTGAATACTGTATTTGCACTAATCAATCTTGTACAACAAAGGGAGTTGCTATACTTATTAAAAAAAACGGCATCAGCTGTATTGAGTGAAAGTATAGTCGACACAGCAGGGAGATGGGCTAGCGCTAAATTTAAGATCAATGGGACTGGGATCACTTTAGCAAGTTATTACGGCCCTAATTTAGACGACCCTGGGCCGCTATATACTTTGCTATCTCACTTGACAGACACTAGCGACTATACCATCTTAGGAGGTGATTTTAACATGGTTTTAAACCCAAGTAGTGACTCCACATCACACAGAGCCACATTAAGTACACAAAAAATGAGAAGAGCACTAAGACAATTAATGACCGATATAGGCCTAATAGATATTTGGAAGGATATGACTATCAAGTCTAAAACTAAGGGTGGGAAGTTTACTTTTCATAACAAAAAATGGGGACACAAGTCAAGGATCGACTTCTTCCTAGTTAGTGCTATAGGAAGTAGAAACACAATTCAAGTCAGTCATGCCCCTGAACATCTGGCAGACCACTCGGCAGTCATTCAAAAAATAACGATAAGTAATACACAAGAACTAAGAAGATGCACTATTAATCGTGCGCTATTATTGGATGACAACATAATTGAAAAAGTTAAAGATGGACACTAAGGAGTTTTTTTAACATCAACCTAAACTCTGCCCCAATACAAATAGTTTGGGACACATATAAAGCTTTAAGGGGGTGATGCTAGCTTTTTCTTATACGCAAACAAAAATAAAATAAAAGAGGAAACAAAAAAACTTGAAGATGAAATCCATAGAATACATAAGTGTCTCGAGGGAGATCAAGAGAACGCTACACTCTTATTTAATCTAACCTCTGCTAAACATGAATTAGCCGATTTCTTGGAAACTATCATAAGGAAGAAGTGGGACGCTAGTAAACTGGCAAACCACGAATATGGGGAGGGTTGTAGTAAACTCCTTGCCTGGAAAAAACAAACTGACCAGACAAGGAACTGGATAAAAGATATACGTTGCTCAGACACTAACAACATAGTCTCAGAAGACGCTGAAATAGAGGAGGCGTTTGTACAGTTTTTAAAAAACGTATATACGGAGGATATGATTATGGAAGATACCATTGCGGAAAAATTCTTCGCAGAAGTGTCCCTCCCTACCCTTCAACAGGAAAATAAAGTTAATAAATCGTCCTATACGGTTAGAGGAAGTAATCCATGCACTTAAATCCCTAAAAAAAGGGAAAGCAGCAGGACCTGACTCCATTCCAAATGAAATTTATGATGTACTAAAGGAGGAATCAATACCTATCCTTCTCCAACTGTTTAACTCCTCCTACACAGATGGTGAAAACCCTCCCATATCCTGGGAAGAAGCAACAATAACAATTCTCTTCAAACCGAATAAAAACCCACGTATATGCGAATCCTATCGACCAATTTCACTCCTGAACTGTGATCATAAAATCTATACACAGATTATTACTAAACGACTAGATAAACTAATAGGACCTCTTATCCATCCTGACCAAAAGGGTTTTATGAAGGGGAGACAGCTTAGTGAGTTAACCTACGACCTGATTGGTGCCATAGATATGGCACAACGCTACAAGTCTCCCTTGGCTGTAATGACATTCGACGCCGCCAAGGCATTTGACTGAGTTAACTGGACTTTCCTATTTAAAATAATACAATCTTTCGACCTGGGTGAAAAATGCCTGGCAGCAATCAAGGCCATATATAAGAACCCCTCAGCTAGAATCCTGGTTAATGGGAAGCTAACCAGAGCAATACAGATAGGTAGAGGGACCAGAGAGGGCTGCCCCCTCTCCCCATTACTTTTTAATATGTACATCGACCCCATGGCCTGTAAACTAAGAACCTCTCAGAAAATCATATCCTTTACTTGTAATGGATGGGAGAGAAAAAAAATAGGGTTATATGCAGATGACCTAATTGTTTTTGCAGGTAATTTGGAAAAGTCCTACTCTGAAATCTGGCCACAATTAGAAAGCTTCGGAAAGGTTTCAGGATATCTCCTCAACCAACAAAAAACAGAGCTATTAAAATGGAATACAAGTTTTTATAGTGCCTATGAAAAAAAAGAAATCAGATATTTGGGAATCCAGATAGTCCAAAATATAGATAAAATTGCGCAAGTTAATTTTGATAGAGTAACAAAGGAAGTACGTTCCTAATTATGCTCCTGGGGGTCTCTGGGTCTCTCCTTTCTTGGCAAATCTAAGTTAGTAAAAATGTCACTTCTACCAAAATACATATTCTTGTTCAATAACATTCCACTGGAGTTTCCAAAAATATGGTTCAGGAAAGTCCAGGGGCCTTTTTCAAGTTTCATATGGGGGAACAAACGACCGCGGATGGCACACAAGAAATTTAGAAAGAAAAAAAAGAATATGGGGGGATTGCAAGCCCAGATTTATATCTGTATATGTGCGCATTCCAACTAAAGAATTTTCGTCAATTGATGTCGGAAGATTCTAAATTTTCTCCCCTATTTAAAGCCCTCTCTAGAGACAGCACTCAACAAGCCGGATGTTATCTTTTAAAATTTGGGCACCCCTAATTCTTTAAAAAGATAAAGTTAAAGATCATGATGACAGTGGCTAAGCTCTGGTCCCAAGTAAGTCGAATTTTAAACATCCCATATTATAACGATATCAGTCCAATTTGGGACTCCCCCGGGTTACCATTATGTATGACAGACGCTTTGGCGACCCCCTTGAGAAAATGCGGGATTAACACCTGGGGACAACTTCTAACTGACGCTGAACTCATCTCATGGCCACATTTAACTGAAATCACAGAAAACCAAGTCTCAAAATTTAAATATTACCAGTTGTTGAGCTGGACAAGAGCAATAGATAAAGAACTAAAAGGGAACCCGAACCTGGCATTTAAGATCTGCTCACATGGTAATAAAAAATAGAAGTTGCAGAGTGGTATTTGTTGCTTAACCAGAACGGAGAAGAGGAGCAGGCCTCGTTTACGGAAATATGGAAGAAGGATCTGCCGGATGAAGACCTGGAAAAGACCGGGCAAGTATCTATGTCTCTCCTTTAGTCAAGTGTAAACGCTGCTTCTTTAAAAAAAAAAATCACCTTTTTACAGTTCACAAGGCCTATTGGACTCCCCACAAGCTATCGAAAATGGGTAATCAAGTGATCAAGAGATGCCCTAAATGCGGGGAAGAAAAAGCTAACGAGGTCCATATGTTCTGGAGCTGTCCGGTTATAGCTGCATATTGGAACAAAGTGGGTAAGAACATTTCTGATATTATAGGGTTGGAAACAAAAATAACTATTTTAACAGTAATTTTTGGGGTGCTCCCGAGGGAAGCAGATGAACGAGCATTTACAAAAAAGCATAAAGCACTATTATTTATCTTGATCTTATTAGCGCGTAGAGAGCTCTGTGTTAAATGGATATTATAATGCTCCCCTACAGAAGGAGAATGGATCCGATCCATACAGAGGATAGCTATGTTGGATCAAGCTAGTAATTGCTCAAAAAAGACTAAATTCTGGGAAATTTGGGAGGCCTGGGCCGAGACAGCGACGGTACACACATAGTTACACTTGAATGAATAATGGGAAATGGTCCCTGCTTTCCTTAACTCCATCTCCTCTTCTCTTCTCCTCCTCCCCCTTTCTTTTCTTTCCAATGTTTAATATGCTCTGATTTTTTACACATGATTTCCAAGTCCTATGATTAAATAATATGCAACAGACAACTGTCCAGGGGACGGGTCTGATTGGTCACCCTCCGAGGTGGGGGATCATACTGGCCGCTAAAAATTCTAGATTAAGGTGGAAACTCTGACAAGTGGATGAAGGTGCGGTTCTGGAGATATAAGGTACCCTTTTTTCTACCGTGGGGGTGTAACCAGACCGGTAATCTAAAAAAATTTATCCTTTATACACTTGGAAGGGTTAGAAACCCCAAATCTGGAATTATTGAGCATATTATATTTAAATGAAGACAAAAAAAAAAAAGAACAAAAAAAAAAAAGAAATAGTAGCACAATCAACTCCAGTTATTTGTGCTTCACCAGTAAATGAAACTAGCAAATGAAGCAAGAATGGGAAATATGGCCACATTGTTGTAAGTCCTACATCATGATGATCCTCAAGCAAGTAATGGGAAAGATGGGATGGGAAGGATGGGTGGGAATGGAAGGGTGTGATGCCTAATCAAGTCGTTTCCAGGTCCCATCAACAGGTTTATCCTGCCAGAAACTGTTTATTCACGGACAGAAATCCTGGGTAGAGAAATATCATTAACTAACCTTTTGCTTCAGTTCTTCATGCTGTGTTTGTAGTACTTGAAGCCCAAAGCTATCTCTCTTTACATTTTCTGTGCCGTTTCCTGATTAAAATAAGATGGAAATGATGTTAAAGTAAGGTAAGCTGGCTAACATTTTTTTCATGTAAGGAAAGAAACAAAAAAAACAACAACAAAAAAAATCAACATTAAGGCCTTGATTATGAGTTGGGGGTACTGTAATTACCGTATGCAGGGGTAAATAGCGCGTGCGTTATTTAGTCAACAAGCACTATTCAATGCATGTGCTATTTATCACAAGCGAAAAATAACGCATGTGGTACATAACACCCAATTAAAAGTATTAGAGGTCACAAAAAACTAGCAGAAAATACCACCTAAAATACAACTAGTCAAAACCTGGTGGTATAAATACGTGAAAGTGTAGGGAATGAAAGAAAAGCTGTATAACAATAGGAAATTTAACCCACTGAGTGTGTTTGTCGGCCAACGGCTGTCGCGAGCACGACCTCGGTAGTGCTGCGCACGTCCAGTGGCTGACGCGGCCCCGCCCACGCAATAGAACGCCCGCACTGTGGCGTATTTTACGCTGCAGTTAACGGGTTAAAGACCAACACAATAATGCAAACAAAACAAAGCATATGCACGGTTTTGGATGAAAATAAAATATCGCACACACCTGCACACAAGGCCAGACCTATATTAACAGCCAGATGAAGCTCTCATGGGTTAATTGCAGCAGCTCACACTTCCATTCCACAGTCCACCGAAATGGATGCAGCACTGTGAAGATGAAGCTCTCACAGGTCGATTGCAGCAGCTCACACTTCCGTTCCACCAACCACCGAAATGGATGCAGCACTGTGAGGCTACTATATCATGAATGCAAAATCCTTGTTCTGCTACACCAAACCACGCAGCACGAGGATGGAAACCACGCCACCAATCAATAACCACAAATGGCGGACATCCATAAACATGAGTCAGCTTGAGATTGAGAGGATACACAGGCGCTGTAGGCACCATACAAAACATTTTCACCATTACGGATACCGTGGAGCCAACATGGGGAACCTCTGCAACCTCCGTTTCCTGAAAATGCTAGAAGCACTAGAATTATTTACAATAGGCACCACACAGCAGACAGTAGGATTGGTGCCTGGCATTTGTCAGTCAACCTTTACCAAAATACTCTATTAAGTGAAGGATGTTTTCTAGAGAGCGAGTGAGCAGAATATGCAGTTCCACTAGGACATCCCACACAGCTAATGCCCGCAAAGCAAACATCTGTGCTACAGCAAGATTTTCTGATATCTTAGGGTCAATTGGCTGCAGTTGTGTACAACTTGTGAGCTCAGTTAGACGGGAACAAGTGTCCTGAAACCTTAAAATGAAACACAATATTTAAGTGCAAATGCTGTGTGATGTGGATCTGTTTATACTGAACTGGTTGTGGTGGGTGCTCTGTACAAATCTACAATGTTATGATGCTGATGAGCAGCAAAATTAGCCCTACTGTGGTAACACATCACCCTTAAGGTACTGGGCGGACAAATCAACCCTTCATCAAGATTACAGTGCATTGTGATTGTTGTAGCCTAATCTATATTCATGTCAGCAGTACCATTAGATAGCTGTTAACACTTATGACAAGTACATGGCTCAATGTGAATATGTGTAGCAAATTACTTCAGCCATTCTTTGCAACGTTGATGATTCTCAGCCAAGTCAACTTTTTAATAATCGCATGTACTTCCATTACAACTCTCATGACTGTTAACTAAATTTCCTCAGAGCTCGCAACCTTCTGTAATGCCTTCCACTCCACACATGTTGAGGATGGTCAAATTTGGTTCTTCTCATAACTTAAAGAAAACAATACATCTTTCTGAACCGCAAGCATGGTCAAACACTTGGTTTTACTTAGTCGTTTGTATGCATGATGGAGTAGCAACTAGGTGGGATTTACCAGCTTGCTCACCTTGAACACACCATAACAGATATGTATTTTTGTGCACTGAAACATGGTCTATATGCACAGGGGTCTAACTATAGCTTCGGGAAGCTGCTGGTAGACTCATTGAGATCAAGATGGCTTGATCCGATTTATGGAGTTATCTGTTTTCTTAAAGGTTTGAGATGCTTATCATTGGTTGAAATTGTTCTGTTGTAGCTCAGTATTTATTCCCCTGAAGAAGAACTACGGAGTCCGAAATGCATTGGGCATGAATGGAATGATATGAGAAATACTGTGCACTCAGCAAATTTGAAGAATACACACGTGAAGTTATGGAATGAATAAAAATGTTTAAGAAAAGAATTACTTAAATAAACATTGGTTAAAAAGCACTAGAAATTGGATCACTATCTTTGAAGGCATCACGCCGCATCAATCACTTTGCGTTCAAGGGCTACTTTTTGCCATATAATTCATTGTATAAATGATGAACAAGTCATGTGGAGCTGAGCAAAAGCTTTCATGGGATAAAAGGTTGACCAAGTTCAACAGGATGTCACTAAATTCTGGAGGATAAGCTAATACACTGATGAGGGAGAGGAGTTGTGCATCTAGAAATGAAATTATTCATATTGCCTTCATATTACTGTTTCATTTTTGGGAGGAATGAATGCCTATCATTAAGAAGGAAAATGAGTATTAAGTACAATGTTCCAATATTTCTTCAGGGACTAGGTATGGGTGCGAAATGGGGAGACGAAAACTACAAGGAGATTGAAATATGGCACCAGCTGGATGCAACTGCTAGGGTGCTCCCTAAACCTTAATGTCAAACTCGGTTGCCTAAAGAAATAACATGGGGAAACTAGTGAGAGAGGATGAGCAGAAATGATGTACCTGCACAACACTTACACCCAAGTCCCCTAAAAAACAAGGTTCAGAAGAAATTTCAACATAAACATAATCAGAATATTAGGTCTCAGACGAAAAAAAAGGCAAGAATAGAAGTGGTTGCACTGAATTGTGATGTTTGTTTCTCAGGTCACGTGTCCAAGAGGAAGAGGAACAAAATGTAATGCTTAAATATATAGTTGGTTGATCAAAAGTGATAATGTCCTTCGAGGTCCAAGTACTAAAATAGTGAAATGTACCCTGTAAGGGAACTCAACCTCACAGTGTATGCAGATTTCAAAGCCCTAACATCAGGTACCCTTTAACTCTTTAGGAGGCAATGCTTGCTTATTAGAGAGTTAGACATCCTCTGACAAAAGTTGTAATTCTAAATCATCCGTAAACAACTAGGCAAATCATATTTATGAATGTAAAGGGTTTAGGCAAAATACTGGTATGTGTTAAAAAATGGTTTCCCAACATGCACCTTAACATTCAATGTGTTATCATGAGTGCCTTTTTCTGCAGCCAGGTGTCAGAGAACATTCCCAAAGCATACAATGATTTCAAATCAATAGATAAGTACCAATAAAACAATGTTGAACTGCTCAGGTTATCCAGTAAGAGAAAAAGTCACTGGTGTGGTCAGATTTCTATCATCTATAGTGCTTATTCCAGTTTGGAAATGTTAAACATAGGTTACCTATGCTCATGTGAGCCATTAACAAAAAACATTCACCTTTCTGACTGAACCCCTGTCATTCAAGCCTACTTCAAGTTTTTTGACAGAAAGCCAGGAGTTGCTTTATCAAAAGAAAGCCTCACAGTGGATAGGATGGAGAGGGAATATTGAGACTCCAAATGATCCAGGAACCTTTTGCCTCTTAAAACTTCTTGTGCTTGGTGAACAGACACTGAAATCTGGAGATCTGCTCAGACACTTAGCAGGAATAACTGGCTGACCTCACGTGAAAAAGATTGGGAGAGCTACAAACAAAGAAACGAGGATGCACCAGGTTTGTGTCTGTGGCGTGACGGATGTTTTCCACAAGCATATCCTTTGAGTAGGTAATGGATCGCACTGTTGCGAACTTTGTAATGGGAAAAGTCCAGTTAGTTCTATTCACTTGCACGAGATGTGCCTGGAACAAATGAAGGAAAAGACGGATCCTCATGCCCGTTACACCCAAGGATTCCTGCCTGCTTGAAATTGGCCTATGCTCCGAATTTCTGAATCCATAAAGCCAGCTCCAACACTAGTATCACTAGGCACTTGCTGACACTGAAGAATCCAGACGTCTAGATCCTTCCAGTAAAGCCTGCATCTAGTAGATCTTTGCTGCAGCAAGAGTGTGCAAAATATGCAGGAGCAAAGGAAGCTGTTGCCTGCATGGACGTAAGCCACTGGACATATTACAATAGAAGTGTCATGCATGCCTCCTGTGGAACTACTCTTCTGTGACTACGGAGTGCAGAAGGAAGGTGCTGCAGGACAGAAGTCCCAGAAACCACTTTGAGTAGCCCCCTTCTCAAGTGGAACCATGAATGAAGAAGATCATCAAACAGGAAGATCATGAAACAAGTTATTAGATGTTTTGAAACAGCTGGTGATTTAGAAATGCTTTTTAGGATAGACTATAATAAGGTGCCTATCCTACTCGAAATAAATGAAAAGTCTGATTCTTCATCTTATCATTTTTCCCAGCTCTCAACTCTTTCAGGCAAAGGACTAGGGAATAGCTCAACAGGTGTATTCAACCACGAAGACCCCTTCTTGGTTCCAGCTTCCACCATTGCCCGCTGAAGATCTTTGGCGTCCAGAAAGATTTCTAAATCTGGTAAAACTTTTGACCTTGCCAAACCAACTTTTACTAGCTGATATGGGTGCGCCAGGTCCCAGTCTATCATAGCCTGCATTCAACATTGTATTCATAGTTTCTTTTTGCAGATGTGGGGAGTTTCTATCGCTCAATGTTCAGGTCATATTCTATGGAGCCAACCACCTGCAGCACAAACCCTTTGGTGGCCAGTTTACAGTATCTGTGGTATGGATGAGTGAAAGAGAATCATGTGTGACCAAGGCAAGATTTGTATCCATATGTACAAATTGTTCCAACTTGTATCTATGATTTGTTAATGAAAAGTCTACACCGTTAATGGTTAGTGCCATAAGGAAATGCAAAGAGCTGTTAGCTCAGCTTGCATTACTGCCAGTGGTTCCAGTAGAAAAACATACACTTGTTTGCAAAATTTAACAACTTGAGACTACTTATAATGCTCCCTGAATATATGCAAATATACGCAAGAAACTTCAAGCAAGATTGGCAAGTTTGCTTTCAAAATAAAATATACACAAAAAAAGGTACAAATTGAAAAAAAACTTAATTGTTAAACTACTGTGTAACTTTAAATACTATTTCTCTAAGCCAACACATAGTAAAATGTGCTTGAAGCATGATAATCTTTTTTAAATGGTTAATAATGGAGAATCGGTGTATTATGAGCAAGATGAAAATAAATTAGTAGTCTAATTCTTAAGGTAAGCCTCAAAAGTGCATCTTAAATAAGAAATGCTTAAATTGGTGCACATTGACAACTTTCAGAAATTCCCAAGATCTTTTAAAAGAAGGCTTGGAAACTGTACTCGCAGCAAGCTTTTGTGAATTACATTTTTACATGAGCAATTAATACACATGTATAGTTGCTCATGCACAAATGTACTAAGTGATATCAAATTCACTTCTTGAAGGGATCCTTAATCAAAACCGGTTTATCATGTAGTGTTTTGGCCTTGTCCTAATTCAATCACAGTACAGATCAAAACTGTGGACTCTCTTACCCATAGTTTAATAATGTGATTTCCTACATATGTTTAATTTCCTTGGCAGACAGGAGACCGTTTCAGAAGATAAATTTATTTAGCAAATGATTTTAATTTGATACGGGACAGAACAATTCATAGAACAATGGCATTGAAACATGCCTGCATAAAATTGAGCAACAGAATGAAGGATATGGAATTAACGGCTGTATGAAAGGCACAGAATAAGGCCAAAGACAAACATTCTACTCTCATTTTCATCCACCCTGAAATACAGATAAACACTTTATGGGTAAGGTAACTCATCGCTAAAGTCTTTCCAGGAGCAAACATGTGCGCAGTTACAAGGTTGGGTCACTCCCCAGTTATGAAGGAACTGTTAATGATGGTTTAGCTGGGATGGAAGGCACTGGGGAGTGATAAGTAATCCTCTGTGCTGGAGGCAAATTGAGTCCAGGGGAGGAAATTAAGGTTTCTAGAGGGTATATAGTGAGCAGAGATGATCGGCAGGCCTTATTCACAAGACAATATCATGGACAGTAGCCCAGCAGAAATACTGTTATGAATCTTGGAAAGAAAGTAATTAAAGAACTCTTAAACCCTTATGGAAGGGAACATCTGTTCAGCATTTACTTAGAAAACAGAAGAATACTTATGAAGCTATTGACAACTGCTAGCCTGGTTGTATGTTACACATGAATACACAAACACAGTATGTACATAGTTTCGATTATAAAAGAGTTATACACTTTTGGAATGGGTTCATATTAAAATCCATTCTCACCATTTACACTCTTAGATGTCACCCCCACATTATTCAAGCATTGAGGACAAATGCAAAAGAGTACGCTCTTTGACAAACTGGGGGCCCACCCATCTAATTTACAGTCGGGCAGACCTTAAGTAGGTCAGTGATTGAGACCACTTAGTCTCTGTCACTGACATACTCTTCCGACAGCCCGACGGGGTAAGGGCCTTTGGAGGTGCAGTTATTAAAAGACTTGGACAATTTTGGGATGGGTTTGCATTAAAATTCAATCTGATCATTTTGTGATCTCTAATTACACTCTTAGATGTCAACTTGACATTAACCAAGCATTGACGGTAACCGAACTCCCAATTCAAATGAAGCTGCTTGATGTTATAAGGCATGTTTCATCAGAACTTGATTAAAGCATTTAAAAGGTGTAAGTCCGAAAACTGGGAAAAACTACACTAATATAAACAAGCATTTGCAATGCAATAGCAGCCACTGACGAAGGAGGAAGCACCGTGGTGCTGGGGGTTGATTTGGACCCCCAATTACCCTTCGCCCAGCCTTGGCTCAAGGGGCATTGACACCCTATTTCCAAAGCTTACTACATCAGAATTTCTGATAGAGCTAAAACACGTATATTTATATAACATAACTATACACATTGATAACGATAACATTTATTTACACCCATTAATTGTGGTATAACATTAGTGAGTGACAGGGGGGATCTACACCCGGTCCTGACGAAGGGGCATGTCGCCCCGAAACATGTTGACCCACACAGGAGAGTAAGCTCAGTAACTTGCTTTACCTCTCCGCATCACCCTTTTTAACAATACCAGCCAGTGCCTATTAAATAGTTTTTTCTACCACTTGGCCAGGTATTTTTTAACTTCACCTTTATTATCACTCCTGACCCCACTGACACTCACTCCTATTCACTCACATAGTACCCACATTAAAAAGGTGCTCCAGCGTAGTCGATTGTCGCAGCACTGCCCCGTCCCGCAGCGGGGCGGGAAGACCCCGATGATGAAGCATGACACCAAGGGCCCTTTTGGTGTGTGAGGGGTATTTTAACACACTGTGTGTATTCCATCAACACCAGAATATATACTAACTACATAAGAGGTGGTCTCTGTTGACATCATTGTTGGACTGGGCCCTTCTGGCAGGCCCACCCCTGAAGTTGTGCTTGTTATATGTGACCTGGGGATGGTGATTCCCCCTCTGAGTGCGTGTAGAGGAGAGATGCCTGCCCTCCCATAGGACTGCATGGGGAATGGGTGTGTCCCTGCTAGTTCCTGGTGCGTGGGGGGGTACAAGCCCGAGTCTGGTATGTATGGACTCGTGCGATTGAATGCTGTAAGATGATGTATGCGACGTGTGTGTGTCTAAAAGAGAAGTGCCACTTCTAGGCATCGGTGTGTGTGTGCAGTAAGTATGCTGGCGCGTGATTGGCTGAAGTGAGGGAGGGGCTGTGCCTGTATCCTGTATGGGTCTGGGCTGTCCCCCACAATGCTGGCTCCACCCACCTGGGGTGCGTCTGGTGACCTAGCCTGGCCAGGAACAAGAAATTCCTGATAACCAGTTCTAGCTGGTTCTCATCCTGCCTGCCCCTTTTTTAGACAAAGGGGTCTCCTGTATAAAAGGAGGGTGTGCCCTCTTCTCTCTCTTTTTTCCTGCTTGTCCTGACTGGAACCCTGCCAGGGGCGTGCTGCGGCGTGGGCTCAGGGTTGTCTGGCCTCCCTGAGCCCTGCCCTACTCCTGGACTCCTATGGACTTCCCCTTCTAAAGAGCTGCTGTGCTCCAACCGAGGTCCTGGACCCCTGAAGGACTTCTCTATTCTCATCTAGCGCCTGGGAGCGCTTTCTTCTGACCAACAGTGCCTGGGAGCGCTGTCCCTCCTATCTAGCGCCGGGGAGCGCTGGCTCTTGCCCCCTAGCGCTTTGGAGCACTTTTGTCCGTGTTTCTAGCGCTGGGAGCGCTACTTCGGACCAGCCGGTGCCCCCCCGGCATTTGCCCTGTTCGACGGGGTTCTAGACTCCCCAGCGAGTGCCTACCTCGCTATTGTCCCCATTCTCGAGGGGGCCTGGCCCTCGTCAATTCCCCCGAGTCACCGCCGCCGGCCCGGGACCCCTCCGAGAAGCCCTCCCTCGGGCCGCGCTGCGATTGGATGCCGGCCGGGCTTGGCTTCTGACGTCTCCCCGGGCCCGGCTGTGATTGGACGGCGGCCCGGGGAGCTTGTGAAGCGGGAGGGAGAGAGCAGTAGATGCAGGGGGCGGCGGGAGCCTACTCCGCGCCCCTGCTTGGCCCAAAGACTGCCGCTTCTTCCCCCCGGGGCCCCCAGGAGCAAGAGGGAGCCCCGGAGAGCGAGGAGAACCCGGCGCGCCCGCCGAACGGTGAGTGTGGCGGCGAGAAAGGGAGAGGAGGAGCGTCGGGCCACATTGCCGGTGGCCGCTCCTCCCCTCCGGTGCAGTTCTTGTTGTGCCCCGAGGCCCGTGGGGCCCCAGGGATGCCGGGTCCCCCGAGGGGGGGCCCCGCCGGCCCACACCTAGCCTCTTGAGCCCCGAGGGGCTCCACTTTGACCAGAGTCCCCCCCCCGAGCCTGCGAGGCTCGTTCCACTCCTCCTCCTCGAGCCCCGAGAGGCTCCACCCATGGCTCCTGTCCCGCCGAGCCTGCGAGGCCCGGTCCCAGCAGCATCTTGCCCCTCGAGCCCGGAGAGGCTCCAACCCCAGTTCATCCACGAGCCCGAGAGGCTCCACCTTGACCCATGTTCTTACGAGCCGGCAAGGCTCCGCCCCCCATCATGGCCTCGAGCCCGAGACGGCTCCCACGTGTCCCTGGCTTCCCGAGCCCAGAGGGGCCCCCCACATTTGGCGCCATCCTCCTGAGCCTGCGAGGCTCCACCCAGCATTCCTTGTTCTCGAGCCCTGAGAGGCTCCGCTGGTGGTATCTGTCCTGAGCCTGCGAGGCTCCATTGTGTGGCCCATCCTTGGCACTCAGCTGCCCAGCACTTCGTGGGCAGCTGCCACGTGTAGGTTTAGTCATGGCTCCCTGCAGCCTGTCCTGACATTGAGACTTTGGGGGGCCCTAGCCCCAGAAAAGGCCGCTGGCCTGTTGGAAGTTATTGTTTGATGTTCTATGTCATCCCTGAGAGAGTATCCTATGTGCGCCTTCAAAGGTGCCCTGTTATGTGCTTGTCCTTCCTTCCCTCCTAAGTATCCTAGGTCTCATGTATATGACTTCTGGTTAGAGTGAGTTCTACTGCTAGTTCTATTATGTTCCAGGTTGTCATGTGTTCTAATGCTAGCTCCTGGTTGTGATGTGTTCTGGTACTAGTTCTAGGAAGCTCCCAGTTGTTATGTGTCTTAAATGCCATTTCCATCATGTGCATATTCCTGGCAGTGGTCCCCTGGCCCTGTCCTGTATATATTCCCTTGTAAACCATGCCCGTGCCCCTGGCACATGGTATCTTGTGTATTTACCCCTAAGTATGTTTTTCAATACAAAGTATATTTTTCATATATATCTATATATCTATATATATATATATATATATATATATATATATATATATATACGCCAGATATATTATTTTTAACAGAAACCTGGCTTTCCCCTGGCGCGGAGCCAGCGGTTATAGACGCCCTCCCACCAGGTTTCCTAATTTCACGGCTAGACCGCCCAGAAGGTAGAGGAGGAGGCCTAGAGATAATCCACAAACAGCAATTCCACTGTCGAATGGTTCCTGAAACCATTCTGGACTGTGAAAGTCTCTCTTTTAATATTGAACTGACACCTAACAAGTGCCTTTCTGGCTCCCTTATTTACCGCCCCCCAGGCCCCCCTAAGCAGTTTCACGTCAGCCTCCCTTCAAGCGTGGCTGAGCGCTTATATGCCACGTCCAACTTCATCCTGCTAGGAGACTTTAATTTTCATTTCGAGTCAACAGCAGATCACACGGCGGCAATCTTAACAGATGACCTTGCGGCCCTACGACTCACTCAACGAGTCATATCCCCCACTCATGAAAAAGGCCATTTGCTGGACCCGGTCTTCAGCAACTGTCATGACCTTCTAACCAGCTCTCCTATTCCCTTGCCCTGGACGGATCACTTCCTTATTCCCATTAGTTGGTCCGCGCCCAAACCCCCTGAACCCCTACCCACCACGAGAATCATGAGAGCTTGGTCTCGCTTAGCAGTCGACAACTGGACTAGTAAACTCACAGAGAATCCACCCCTGATTGAAGATAAACCTGACATAGCAAACCAAGCATATACCAACTGGATCACTAATTCGCTTGACGTCGTTCTCCCTAAAAAGGAAATTACGTTCAAACGCTCGCATAAAACAGCTCCATGGTATACAGATGTTCTCAGAGAGAAGAAGCGTCTCTGCAGGAAATCAGAAAGGCACTGGCGCTCTGACTACTCCGCAGTCAAAAAAACCCTATATCGCGAAAGCATCAGTGAATACAAATCACTGATAAAAGCAGCCCAGGCCACATATTTCTCAGAGAAAATCCTGCATGCCAAATCTAGACCTAAAGAAATCTTCCAGATCATTAAACAACTATCCAAACAATCGCCATGTCTGCAGGCGGATAAGACATCCTCCCATTGTAACAATGTTGCCGAATTCTTTCATCAGAAAATCAGCTCCATCTATTCTGCTTTCTCCCCGGAAAATTCCACCCTCTCAGTCACTCCCCCTCTCCCCACAGTCTCCCCGCCCAGCCCACACCTACCTATGCTAAACCACTTCCCCCTTCTGGACTTAGCATCTCTCGAGCCCTTAGCACGGAAAGTAAAATCCGGGTCTCCGAATGACCCAGCCCCTCCAGACATAATAATGGCTGCCGCACACACGACTCTCCCCATCATAAGGGAGGTCTTAAATACCTCCATCTCCTCCGGTACGGTCCCAATAGCGTGGAAGCGGGCTATGGTCAGAGCCCTGCTGAAAAAGCCTAACCTGGACTCCGCCGACCTGAGCAATTATCGCCCCATATCACTGCTCCCATGGCTAAGCAAGATCCTGGAGAAACATAGAAACCAACAACTAATAAACTTCCTAGAAGCTCATTATCTACTGGACCCAACTCAAACAGGCTTTAGACCGAAACACGGGACCGAGACCGCTCTCCTCATGGTCACCGAAGAAGCTAGACATATTCTGGATCAGGGAGGATCAGTGGCAGTGATCCTCCTTGACCTCAGCGCGGCCTTTGATACGGTCAGCCACAACACCCTGCTGTATCGTATGTCCCAGGTCGGCATTAAGGACAAAGCCTGGTCCTGGTTCCAGTCATTCTTAGAGGATAGGTCCTTCCGCGTGTTTGACGGTGAGTCTGTCTCCACTAGCAGGCCCCTGAAATGTGGAGTCCCCCAGGGTTCCTCTCTAAGCCCTGCACTCTTTAACCTGTACATGAGGCCACTGGCGGATGTCGTCCGTCCTTTTGGGATTAAGATCATCTCCTACGCGGACGACACACAGCTAGTGGTCTCCCTGACGCAGGTTGCCAATTCTTCAACACAGGGCAGGCTTAGAGAGTGCCTGGAGGAAGTGAAAACCTGGATGTCCCGCTCATCTTTAAAATTAAATGGAGACAAAACCGAGCTGATGCTCCTCGGGCCCCCAGACCTCAGTCTCCCCACCTCCATGTGGCCACCTAGTCTGGGCCCTCCACCTACCCCTAAAAATAGCATCAAGAGCCTCGGAGTCTGGCTTGACAGATCTCTGTCCTTTAGTACGCAGGCCACAAAACTCTCAGCAACTTGCTTCGGCATCATGAGGATGCTGAGGAGAATCCTCCCTCTCCTTCCTATGGAGGCCAGACAAACAGCTGTCCAAGGTCTAATCCAGTCGCGCCTCGATTTTAATAATGTACTTTACCTCGGGGCCCCGGAATACACTCTGAGCAGGCTTCAGATGGCCCAGAACTGCGCAGCCCGCATCCTACTCAACATTCCTCGCAGACAGTCAGCTAGGGCCGGACTGATAACTCTCTGGCGCACTGGAAGCCAGTGAAGGGTTATGTTCAAGGCCATGTGCATAGCTCATCAGTCCTTCTGGAACACTGGCCCCAGTATCACTCAAGATCTAATAACCCACTACACACCCAACAGAAGTCTACGCTCGAGTCAGACCTTCCGGGCAATAGTTCCCAGGATAAAGAGATCCAGATCCGGAGGCAGGTCTTTCTCACATAACGCCGCGAGGGCCTGGAACGCCCTTCCGCTGCATCTTAGAGCCAACCCTAACCTTCTAGCCTTCCGCAAACAGCTGAAAACCTTTTTATTTCACCCAATCTAACCTACCCCCCCTTCTCCCCACGGGTGCCTCAGTCTGGTCTTACGGTATTCTTAGCGCTTGGACGCCTCCGGGCAGCAATTCGCGCTCTACAAATGCACATTCAATCCAATCCAATCCAATTGTGTGGAGTTCCTTTTGTGGGGGGGGCATGGGATGTTGTTGCTGGGGGTGCGTGCGCAAATGCTTTACACATGACCTCCGAGATAAGCCTGACTGCTCGTGCCAAGCTACCAAGAGGGTGAGCAGGGGTTGTCTTGAAGGGTGACTTCCCTACCCTAACTAGAAATTGTGATTTCTGCCTGGGATCCCATTTCTAACAATCATGTACTATTTGGCTGACAAATGTAACCATTTCTAGCAGGTCTCAACTCACAACCAGGACATTGCCAGACGAGAGACAAAATCCAAGAATCAACACTCAACACGTTAAAAGCACCTTTCCTCTCGACTCGTCCAACAACTCCCCTTCTTTGCGGCAAACAATCTAGGACTAATCTAGGACACCGGCGAGGTACATTGCGCCACTACCTTCGGCTATGTTCTTGCTGTGCAGACACCTAAATACACACAGAGCATCATCCTTAACAGAAGGAACAGTTCTGAGTCTGAAGCAATTGGTTGCAGAAGTGGCAAAGAATAGGTCATCGAGATTTAAGCTTTTCCTTTGTAGGCTAGACTCGACCCCTGCACATTTGTAACAAATGCACGCTGATGCAGGAGTGGTGGAGTGGTGGCTGCAATAGGTGACTTCAAGCAGCATGTTAAGGAGGATAACCATAGGCCCAGTCACAGCAAAATTTATTTGTGAACGGAAAGATTTAAGATGTTATTAAGTCTTCATTCCCTCAAAAAACCTTCTCCTACCGCTTGTAATTATAGAGCATAATAAAACCCTACAAAATTATCAATAGGCTGTACTATGTTAAACAAAATAGTCAAGTTTTTTAAATCCACTGGGTATAGCAATATTAATTTAGTTTATTAGTGCTTTTAACCTAGGCACAATATAAAACAAGCTGCTTTTCGTCTCATTTCACTGTGGGTGTATCAAGTCCCCTGTAAGCTACATTGGCCGAGTTCACACTACATTACTTATGGCACAGTCACAGTGAGAGAAAAGCGCAGGTGTGGAAGTGCATGCCCACATGCAGTGCGTTCCCACTTAAAAAACTATGCTTTCTCGATGACCTATACTCGTAGCAGCCAGCCTGGTCGGCACTTGGCCACATTCCTCACCTCAGGTAAACCACAATGCCTGCACCATTTTCTCAAGACAACATGGCACGAATGTAATATAGCACTAAATTGTGTTCGAACCTTCCACTGCAGCTCCCGTTACTTAATCTAATTTATAATTTGTGAGTTTCTCGAGCTTTAAAAAGGATGTCTGCAGGGAATCTCTGTTGCCAGAGACAGAGGTGGGAGCTGCCTTCCTGGGCAGATGCCTCGTGATGGAAGCGGCCATGTCCTGTCTGCCTGGGAAGGGGGGGGGGGGTTGTTAGGGGTGCCAATATGTTCAGATGCAGCTCTTGCGTGCATGCGATGGGGCACCCAGACCCCGAGCAGTACCTGCCGGGTGCTTCGCGCAGTACCCCCCTGACACAGCCCCACAAACGCTCTACAGCAGCCGCTCCCTTTCAGGCACCTCTGTGTGTCTGGTGCACGAAAAGAAGACGAGGCGGGAGAGGGGGCGCTCACCTGCCCGGATACGCTGCACCAACTTACCTTCCGATCTGGTCTTTTTTAAGTATTAAGCACTGACTTTAAGTTTCGGGGGGGAGGGAGGTGGAGGTAGTCGGTCCCAAAACCATCTCTCCAAAATGCGCACCTACCTTAAACAAGGGCTTGAACATAAGCCCCTCGGAATTTTCCCCTAACTCGTTACTGCTGCGAGCATAAAAATCACGACTCCAATTGCAGTGGCGGGCCGTGAGTAGCTGGAGCTGGAGCTGGAGCTACGGCTTCCGTAATTTTTATGCATACCAGAGAGGATGGAAGTCAAATGAGAAACTAGGTCGCAGTCAGATGGGCTCCCGAGGTACATGTCTCTGGTACATGTCTCTTCTTCAAAATTAAAAGGAGAGGGGCTAACGAGGAATCAAGCATTGTTGCGGGGTGTGACTGCGGGAGAAGGCAGCACGTAGCTTACGCAGAAAAGGAAATCACAGATAGTTCCTGGCGCAGAGAGGGCAGTCACTTTGGGGGCTACTGACAGACGCCTGGCGTTTCCCCGAGGTGCTTGTGATGGGAACGAGGGGTCGAGAGAAAGAGAAAGACCCGAGCGCTAAAGGAGCGAGAGAGGTCGGGTGATGCTAGACGCTACTGTTGGAAATGCAAACGTCAGACACTCACCACCAACCCGGAACCAGAGAATACAGGTAAGCTGCGCGAGCTGCCACACACACTGCGCATGTGCGGCAAAGTTCTTTCATGCTCAGTGCGCATGTGTTGTTAAAACAAGAGCGTCGACTTGTTCTACGAAACATTAAACTGAGAGCACGAACTGGCGTGTGCGCCTAATAGTATCACTTACATTTTGAAGACCAGGTGATGCGGCGGAGATACCAGGGTAGTTGCGACAAAAGAGCCAGGTGAGAAGGGGGGGGGGGGGGGGGTGGCTGTGTGCGTGTGTGTGAGCGTGTGTGTGTGAGCGTGTGTGTGTATGCAGTGTGTGTATGCAGTGTCTGTGTGCGTGCGTGTGTGCACGTGTGCATGCATGAGTGTGGCTCTGTGTGTGTGTGTGTGTGTGTGTGTATGTGTTATTCACTTGCTGAGAATGTGGGATAGGAGATGTGCACGGCGCCGGGCTGGGCGTGTGCGCCCACGAGGTGAAATCGCAGAGTTCTTGCGCGTGCACATCCCCTGTCTCAGATTCCCAGGAAGTGGCCAACAATAGATACTTCGCTGGACGCAATGCTTCGCATTGCTACACCAGCTCGACCTAAAAATCATACGCTTGGTTATGCACCCTCAAATGAAGATTCAATGGGTATATTTCAAAAAAATGTTAACCGACAAAGGTTTACTCATGTTTGAGTGGCCAATGGGTTTTATCCATTTACATGACAATACGGTCAAGTGAAACCATTTGTAATATAGAACAGCTTAAACAGCTGTACTGCTGAAGTTTAAGCTTCATTGGAAATCTTTACAAAAAATTACTTTCTAGCTGTCAGTCCTCACAGCTATTGACCTAGCATTCATGATTGACATTAGAGCAAATAGTCTAAAAGAAAATGTATTTTCTGTGTTTATACATATATAAAAAGAAATACAGACAAGAAAATATATGTTTTTCTGTCTGTATGTATCTGTTAAAATCAGTTAAAACTGGTAGTCTTAATCATAGTTAAGTGAAATGTTATTAAAATATGGTTATGCCTTAATGTGGTTAGTCTTACTCTGTTTTGAAAACCAGATTAAAAAAAGCATGTTTAAAAACATTGTAGTAAGACCAGGACAGCTTTTAAAAAAATTAGTTTCATATTTTCCTGCATACCCAATTCAAAAGATTTTTCCGTACCAATAGGATCTTTCCGCACGCTCCCAGCATTAGAAAGAGTATCCCAGGAATTGCTGCTCCTAGACTTCAGCCCTGTGCTGCTTGGGCTGGCTCTTGTTTTCAGAACTTGTTCAGTTTGTTTTGTTCTTTTGAGAGGAGCAATGGCTTGAACTTCTTCCGTTAAAGCTTGTGTAGCAAGAATGTCAATTTCTTCTAAGTCATCAACTGTAAAATCTTCATTCTCGCCAAACGGATCATCCAGCGCAGTCGCCTCAGTGGATTCCTCACTTTTGTAACGTTTGCTGGGTGGAAAGACATCTCTATGATTTCCAACTCTACTTGAAGAAACTTGAAACACGGAGGATGAAGTGGCTAATGGTGCCTGACCATATAACATCGAACTGTTTCTCTTCTTATTCCCAAAGAGGGGGTTAACCGACATCCTCATCACCTGTGGCAAATCAACAAGAAAATGATTTAAGGAGCAAGTTTGGATCTTTGTATTATACATAGGGTAAAACTCCCTTCTGTTTGAAACACCCACCTTGCAATTTTTAAGTAAATATGGGACCAGGCAACAAAGTGCAAGGTCCATTCATGGAACAACATCAGACATCTAAATCTGATTTATGCCATGTCAGCTGTGAGTAGCACCGTAATTTCTTTCTGAGATGCAATGTAATATCTATGGTTAAGATCTTTTCCTTGTAAACACAAACACTACATATCTCACTAAATTCAAACAAGAAATAGGACATCTCAGTATACTTTCCTCCTTACTATAAAGTGTTAATCATGGCCCATATTAACATCACACAAAGGCGGACTGAAAACTGGGAATGCCACATGTATGAACCCCAAACACTTCGCATTTGTGTCCGCGCCCCGTGCCTCCATCACCACCTGCTCCATGTGCCCCATACTTGCACCCTCTGCACCACTTTGCAGATGTACCCACTGTGCATTCTTACCAGCTGCAAAACAAATCATGCTTGTTGAAGCAAACTTCATACCAACCATACAAGCTAAAACAAATGCACAGTTTAGTCATTTTCCGCAAGTAAACCTTGCATTGCTTCAATCTATACTGCACTACAACGCGGCATCAGAGACGGAATGTACTATATCAATCTACAAAACCAGTCTTGCCAAGTGTCACGCATAGTGAGTGGGTTAATGTAGAAAATGTTAGTATTGGCGTCTGCATCGCAGCACTAAAATGCTATGTCATGCATACTGGGGTAAGCGATTCGACATGTACTGATGAGCTGCACCAGAGCAGTATTATTACAGCACACTTGCTTTGCTACAAGCAGTGAGTTGAGTGTGCACTGTTGGGTCTGGTTTGAGGGAGGCAGCTGCTTTGAACAGAACCCGGGTCTAGGCTTCTGATATAAAGTCACAAGGAGGGCCGCGGCGCACTGTGCTACACAGAAACAAAGAAGAGGAGGCCGGAACCCCGCCTGCAACCGAGCCACCCCGAAACGCACCCACGGACCCTTCACCTGCCAAGCCTGCCAATTCACCTGCCTCCTAACCTGCACCGCACCCGCCAAGCCGAGCACCAGCAACAACCACCTCAAGTGCATCCTACTCAACACCCGATCCGTCCACAGGCACGCCGTCGAACTCTGGAACCTCCTCGACACAACATCACCAGACGTCGCCTTCCTCACAGAAACCTGGATGAACGCCTCCTCAGCCCCTGACATCGCCATAGCCATCCCGGATGGCTACAAGATTACCCGGAGGGACCGCGTTAACCAAACCGGAGGAAGCATCGCCATCGTCCACAGAAACACCATCCGCACCAACTCCAACGACACCCTCACCGCCGCCGAGCACCGACCCCAAGACCACCCTCAGAGGCGCTCTCATCTACAGACCCCCGGGACCACGCACACATTTCAGCGAAGCCATCGCAGACTTCATCAGTCCACACGCCCTCACCTCATCAGACTACATCCTCCTAGGGGACCCCAACTTCCACCTAGAGAACAACAAGGACTGCAACACCGCCGCCCTGCTGGACAACCTCGGACTCAAGCAACTGATGAACACCCCCACCCACTACGCCGGCCACACGCTTGACCCAGTCTTCTCCTCCAGCAAGCACATCTCCTTCAGCCACTCCTCCGGACTACACTGGACAGATCACAGCTGCGTCCACTTCAACTTCAGGAGAACCACGACCCACCACCACCCGCAGCAGGTCCCCCGCAGAAACTGGAGCAAGATCACCGCCAACCAGCTCACCACCGCCCTCAGCCAGAACACACCCACCAACACGACAGACCCCAGCGAAGCAGCCCGCAACCTCACACAGTGGCTCACCACCTGCGCGGACAACCTCGCACCACTGAAGAACCCTCCCAGCAGATCCGACAGCAGGAAAGCCTCGTGGTTCACCAACGACCACAAAAAATCCAAGAAAACCTGCCGCACCCTCGAGAAAGCCTGGCGCCACGACCAGACAACAGAAAACATGACAGCCCTCAAGAACCCAACCCGCAAACACCACCAGCTGATCCGCACCACCAAAAGGACAACATTCAAAGAACGACTGGACAACAACACCCACAACAGCAAGGAACTCTTCAGCTTCGTTAAAGAGCTCTCCTACCCCAGCGCCTGCAACAACGATATCACACCCTCGCAAGACCTCTGCGACTCACTCGGCTCGTTCTTCCACCGCAAGATCGCCGACATACACAACCGCTTCGGCGCACAGACCACGAATCCAACCATCGAACCAACGCCCCCCACCACCACCCTCTGCACCTGGACCCCTGTCAGTACCGAAGACACCACCCGCCTGATGAACACCATCCACTCCGGCTCCCCAACCGAGCCCAGCCCACACCACATCTTCAACAAAGCCGACTCCATCATCGCACCCCAGCTCCAGAACATCATCAACAGCTCCTTCGCAATCGCCACCTTCCCGGAGAGTTGGAAACACACCGAGCTGAGCGCCCTCCTGAAGAAACCCACCGCGGACCCCACGGACCTCAAGAACTTCCGCCCCATCTCGCTCCTCCCCTTTCCTGCCAAAGTCATCGAGAAGACCGTCAACAGACAACTCTCCGCCTTCCTCGAGACCAACGGATCCCTCGACCCATCACAGTCCGGTTTCCGAGCAAACCACAGCACCGAGACCGCTCTCATCGCAGCTACCGACAACATCAGATCCCTGCTCGACAACGGGGAAACTGCTGCCCTTATCCTCCTAGACCTCTCAGCAGCCTTCGACACCGTATGCCACCGCACCCTGATCCAGCGCCTCAGCAACACCGGAATCCAAGGAGCGGCCTGGAGTGGATCATCTCGTTCCTTGCCGGAAGAACCCAGAGAGTCCGCCTCCCCCTGTTCCGATTCGCGGCCACCAAAGTCATCTGCGGCGTCCCGCAAGGATCCTCACTCAGCCCCACCCTCTTCAACGTCTACATGAGCCCTCTCGCTGCCATCGCACGCCAACACAACCATAACATCATCTCCTACGCCGACGACACCCAGCTCATCCTCTCCCTCACCAACGACCCCGCCACCGCCAAAGCCAGCCTCCAGGAAGGAATGAAAGACATCGCGGAATGGATGAAGATCAGCCGTCTGAAACTGAACTCAGACAAGACGGAAGTCCTCATCCTCGGACCATCCCCTTCCGCCTGGGACGAATCCTGGTGGCCCCCTGCACTGGGCACCACACCCAAGCCAACGGACCATGTACGCAACCTGGGCTTCATCCTGGACTCCTCCCTCACGATGACCAAGCAAGTCAACGCCGTCTCGTCTTCCTGCTTCATCACCCTGCGCATGCTCCGAAAGATCTTTCGGTGGATCCCCACCAAAACCAGGAAGACGGTCACCCAGGCCCTCATCACCAGCCGCCTGGACTACGGGAACACCCTCTACGCTGGAACCACAGCCAAACTCCAGTAAAGACTCCAGCGCATACAGAACGCTTCTGCGCGACTCATCCTGGACATCCCTCGCCACAGCCACATCTCTGCCCATTGGAAAGACCTGCACTGGCTCCCCGTCACCAAGAGGATCACGTTCAGACTCCTCACCCACGCACACAAGGCTCTCCACGACATGCGCCCGAAATACCTCAACAGCCGCCTCACATTCTACACACCCACCCGCCAGCTCCGATCCGCCAGCCTTACCCTCGCCTCCATCCCACGAATCCGCAAATCCACTGACGGAGGAAGATCCTTCTCCTACCTGGCGGCCAAGACATGGAACTCCCTCCCCACCCACCTTCGGATGACCCAGGACCATCCCTCCTTCAGAAAGCAACTCAAGACCTGGCTGTTCGAGCAGTAGCGACTCCCCCCCCCTCCAAGCACCTTGAGACCCTAGCGGGTGAGAGGCGCACTCTACAAATTTATTGATTGATTGATTGATTGAGGAGGCTGCATCGGTCCTTCGTCTGTGGCTCACGCAAGGCACATGGCATCCATGTGGTACGTTCAATAAACCAGGAGAAAGAGGGTCTGAGGGATGGCTTAACAACCCAACAGTACTACTGTCCCGGGGGGCGTGGCTTGGTAGCCGATGGAGGAAGACGTGTGAGCGCTGAGCTCCGCAGCGGCCTTCCCCCATTAATCCTGTAATTGCTGATCCTGGCGGCCCTGACGCCCTGACTTCACCCGCGTCTCCTCCTGCACTCCTGGGGACCTGACCAGAGACGGCGGGAGCGGGCCCCCGGCTGTGAGGAGCCCGCGCTGCACCGGCGGATCGGTGGGCGGCGCCGGCCATATTGCGGCCTTGACACTCGGCCGCATCCCCGGCCTCAGGTGCTCCGGTAGCCGGCTCGCAGCGGTACCTGGCCGGCCACCGGCTACCACGTGACCCGGGGCCCTGGGTTTGGAGTTTGCGGCGGAGCTTGAGCCGCTTTCCTGAGGTGTGTCTGCGGGACCCGACGGGGGCGCCTGCGGGTGTGAGGACCGGGTGCGGCCCCTGGCCCGGGGGGGCCCTGCTGCTGGCCGGACGTGGAGCTCGTGCTCGTGCTCGGACCTCTCCCCACTCGGCCTGCCAAGGACACGACTGCCCGGTGCTGCCCCCTGCCAGCTTGAACTTGGGGGGCCCCGCTGGGCGCCGCTTGTGGAGCGCGGGCTCGGAGTGCGGACCGGCCCTGTGCTGCCCAGAAGAGTGAAGGGTCGCAGGCCTCAGACCCCGTGATTGGGACGAGTCCAGGTTCTGGGGCTGCCGACCTGTAGGGGGGCGCTCCTGTGCTGACCCCTGGCCATTTCCCGTCGAGGGACACTGCTGCCACCAAGAGCCTAGTGACCTGGAGCTGGGGACGCCCAGCGGGACCTGTTTCTTGGAGCCCGGGCACGCTACTCCCTGACCCCCGCGCACTTGGATCCCTGCACGGCCGCCCCTGCCGCCATTTTGGGCTGGTGGCTTTGCACGTTACATTCGGACTTGGGGGAGAGTTGCGACCAGGGGGCCTCCTGGTGGTCGGTGGACTGCACGGCGACGAGTGGGGCCCAGGAACCATTGGAGAGTGGCTGGTTTTGGGGGCCGGCAGACCCGGAGGAAGTGCCGTGCGGCGAGTGACCCCGAGGATCGCGGCCTGGCGAGTTGGACACGGGGTAGGACGCTGACCCTGTTGCTGCGGGGGCGAGACGTGACCACCCCCATGGGGAAACGCCCCTTAAAACCCCCCCCTGAGGCTGCTGGGGGGCCAGAGGTTGATGGGGGCCCCATTCCGGACACTGTCCCGGCGGCGGGTCTGCCGCAAAGCCAGCTGGAGCAGATTCTGAAGGCAATCGCAGATACCAGGGAGGCCCTGCATCACGATATCGGGCAGGTGTCCACGAGCCTGGGCCTATTGCGTGCAGACCACGGCAAGCTGGCGGATCGGGTCAAGGAGACTGAAACCCGGATTGATGCGCTGGAACCTTCGTCGAAGGCGGCAGACGCCTTGCTGGGGGAGCTGCAGCGGAGGGTGCACCTGCTGGAGCAGAGGGCGGAGGATGCTGAAGGGCGCAACCGCCGCAACAACATTCGCGTGGTGGGCCTGCCGGAGAAAATTGAGGGGGCCGACATGTTGGGCTATCTGGAGGCCTGGCTGCGAGATGTGGTTGTCCCGGAAGGGCTATCGCCGTTCTACACTCTAGAGCGTGCTCACCGCGTGCCGGCTCGTCCTCCAGCCGAGGGCCGGCCTCCCCGCCCGGTGGTGGCGCGATTGCTGCACTACAGGGATCGGGACCTCATCCTGCAAAGGGCGCGAGCTCTGGGGCCCTATAAGGTGGACAACGCCCAGGTCTCCATATATCCTGATTACTCCTTGGAAGTCCAGCGGCAGCGGTCGACTTTTCTGGCGGTCAAGAAGGCGCTTCGGGAGGAGGGCGTCCGCTACTCTCTCCTGTTCCCGGCCCGCCTACGGATCATGATTGATGGCAAATCCTCCTTCTACGACACTCCCGACGACGTCTGGAACTGGCTGGAGCTCTACAGGACCGGCGCGGATGCGCTTCATGCGCCTGGGGAACAGCGGAGGGCGCCGCCGAGACCTAGACGGGATAGGAGACGCAGGAAACGACCACCGAATGTTCGGACACCCACGGTCTCGCAGACTGAGCAGGGGCGCAGGGATGCCCTCCGGGCGGTCTCCGACATCTCCCAGACATTGGACTCCGCGACGGCTGTGGAATCGGGATCTCGAGGTGGCACTGACGGGGGGTCCTCGGAGGAGTCGGTGACTGGGGACCCCGCACCACCACATGTCACGCCTGGGACTGCAGATGGTTTGCTGGACGAGTGAGGCTGATGCTCCCCTGCACTGGTATTGTATGCCCTGCTGTGTTCCTGCCCTGGGATGGTGGCATTGACCTGTTGGGCCTGGGACTGGGGTTGGGCGGCCACCTTCTGTGGTGCTGGTTGCTTTCCTTGTGGAGGGGATGCGGGGCGTATGGGGCACGTAGGGGAGGCCTAACTGACTCGGAGGAGTGAGCTACTTGCGGTCTGGTGAGAGAGGCGACAGGCCACCCCCTCATCTCCCGCGCCTACTGTGGGACTCTGGTAGTTACCAGGGATTGTTACTGTTGGGAACTACTTATTTGGATGGGTTTCTGCTGTTGGGGACCTATTCTGGGGTGGGGTGGGACGTGGGGATGTTGGGGAATATCGGGGTTCATTTCTTGGGGTGTAGCCAGTGTGCGTGCGAAAGTTGCTTTCATGGGGGTTGCGCTTGTCATGAGGAATGGGGACCCTCCTTGATCTGAAGTGTGTGACCTGGAATGTGAGGGGTCTGAATTCCATGCTGAAACGCCACAGGGTCCATGCCCATCTTGTCCGCAGGGGGGTGCAGGTTGCCTTCCTGCAGGAGACCCACATTGATCATACTGAGGGGCGGGCCCTGCAGCGCAGGTGGCGGGGGCGTATGTTTTACACCACTTACTCGGCCTTTGCACGGGGGGCTTTGATATGCGTCCGGGCGGGGGTTCCCTTTCAGCCTTTGGTGACGATAGTTGACCCTGAGGGAAGGTTTGTTGCTGTACAGGGCCGCCTGGATGGGAGGGACGTGACGCTCTGCAGCGTCTACGCCCCGAACGTGGACCAGCCTGCCTTCTTTGCGCGACTGTCTGGGAAGCTGGCGACTGTCCTGGCTGGCACGGTCCTGCTTGGGGGGGGTTTCAACTCTGTGCTGGACGTGTGGCTAGATCGTTCTCACCCACCGCTAGCGCAGGCAGCAGCTCACAAGTTGGCGCAGAGTAGGAGAGAGTGGCAGAGTAGTTGGGGCCTAGTTGATGCGTGGCGGACCCACCACCCAACGGAAAGGGATTTCTCCTTTTACTCCCCCCGCACGATCTGCATGTTCGCCTAGACAGCATTCTGTGTTCACTGGACATCCAGAGCCTGGTCCGCCACAGTGAGTACTTGACCAGGACGGTATCTGACCATAACCCTTGCCTAGTGACGGTACAGTGGATGAGGCGACGCCAAGCTATTCCAACGTGGCGGTTGAACCCGCTGACGCTGGAGGACCCAGCCTTTAAGGCCAGTGTGCGTAGTGGGGTGGAGGGGTATTTCGACACCAATGTGGGCACGGCTTCCAGCAGGGCTATGGAGTGGGACGCCTTTAAGGCGGTGGTTCGGGGTGTCTGCATCTCGGCTACCGCAGGTGTCCGTAAAACCCTACTGCAGGATGTAGAGCGCAGTGAGGACCGATTGCGCGCGGAGGAACGGCGCAGCCACGCGGACCCCGAGGCTCATGGTGCGGTATCATAGGCACGAGAGGTGGTGGCGACAGCATTGGAAAAACTGCGCTGCTTTGATTATAAGGAGTTCCTGGTCCGAGCTCACGCCGAGCGGGACAAAGTAGGTTCGCTACTGGCGTGGTTGGCCAGCCCTGGGGCCCGTGGCACCCCTATAGTGGCGCTCGCCACGCCGGAGGGGCGCATGGTCTACACGCAATTGGACATTAACGACCAATTCCTTCAGTATTACAAACACCTTTATAGGAGCAGGATGCCGGGCCCCCCAGCGGAGCTCCTGGTGACAGCGCGGTTGCCCAGGCTCGACCCGGAGCACGCGAAACAGCTGGGCGGAGATGTCTCCGAGGGCGAAATCAGGGTGGCCATCAAACACATGGCCCGCCGCAAGACTCCGGGTACGGATGGGCTCCCGATTGAATTTTATGTGGCCTATGCGGATGTGCTGGTTCCGCGACTGCAGGCGGTTTACCAAGAGGCCTGGAACTCGGGGTGCTTGCCGGCGTCTACACGCGAGGCCTTAGTGATACCCTTACTGAAGCGAGGGGGTGATGCGAGCTGCCGTTCGGCGTACCGCCCGCTCTCCATGCTCACCACGGATTAGAAGATCCTGAGCCGGGTTCTCGCGACGCGACTCCTGACCCACATGCGCTCCTTGGTGCATTGCGACCAGGCGGGCTTTATTCCTCAGCGCACCACTGCCACCTGTGTGCGCCGGTTGCTCAGGATCATGGGGGGGGAGGCCGCTGGCTTTCCGACTGCCGCAGTCCTCTCGATTGACATCGAGAAAGCGTTTGATAGCGTCGAGTGGCCATACCTGCTCCGTGTCCTGGAGGCTTTTGGGCTGGGTGAACGCTTTGTGAAATGGACAGCCCTGCTCTATGCCTCGGCCACGGCCCGGGTCAAAACGGGGACCACCATTTCAGCCTCTTACGCGGTGGGTAGAGGAACCCGACAGGGGTGTTCTCTGTCACCCCTGTTATTCGCACTGGCCATAGAACCACTGGCTGCGCATGCCCGGCTGGGCCGGGCGTATGCAGGGCTTCCGCTGAGAAACGACACCCACTACATCTCCCTCTATGCGGACGATTGTCTGTTGTTTCTGGCGGACGCGGACGACTCCCTGCGTGGGGCCGAACAGCTCCTATCGGACTTTGGTCAGTTTTCGGGGCTGAGAGTCAACTGGGGGAAGTCTTGCCTCTTCCCGCTGACACCGAGGGCCGATGACACCCAGCTGGAGGGTGCCTTGCAGTGGGAGCATCATTGCCTCCCCTATCTGGGCACCCTCATCTATCACTCGCCTGCGGCCCTCCTAGACGGTAACATCAACAGGGCGATTCGGAGTCTACAGGGTTGCATGGGTTTCTGGCAGACGCTGCCGCTCTCGGTCGCGGGACGAGTCGCACTGTTAAAGATGGTGGCACTTCCCCGATTGTTGTACCTGTTCCGCACTCTGCCGGTCTGGATACCCGTGTCAGTTTTCAACAGACTCCGCTCTCTGACGACGGGGTTCGTCTGGGGATCGGGCAGGAGATGGGTTGCGCTGACGCGCCCCAGGGCGGACGAGGGCCTTGCGGCCCAGGACTTTGAGTGGTATTACCTGGCAGCGCAGCTGCAGTGGCTAACCCAGGCGGTGGCTTTGGAGTTCCGTGGCCCGGAGGATGCGCCAGGCAAATTGTTCCCGAGACACATCATCTCCTTTATAGTTTTGGGACAGAGACTGGACCTAGCTCAGCTCACCTTGGAGGAACGGACGATTCGCAGCTGTTGGCTTCGGGCGCACAAGCGCTCCGGTGTCGTTCGCCCTTACGCCCCAGAAATTCCGCTCGGGATGTGCACGGCCTTCCCACATGGCGGCGACTGGTCCGCACTAGCAATCTGGGAGGAACTTGGCCTGCAGATGATCGGCGATCTCTACAAGGACGGCTCGCTGCTCCCGTTTCAGGAGCTGCGGGACTCCTACGATCTACCGAGGGGTGGTTATCTGCTACATGCTGCATTGGTGGCTGGTATTCGCCGATACTGGAAGTGTGGGCTCACTGAACCGCCGGCCTCGGAGTACTGTCAATATGTGGTGACGGCCGCTGGCACTTATAAGGCTATCACATGCCTTTACCGACAGCTGTCGTCTACTGCCTTGCAACCCTTGGACGGGCTGCGAGCCAAGTGGGAAGGGGACATCGGGCGATCTATCCCTGACACAGTGTGGCCACAGCTACTGCGCAGAGCGTGGAAGGGCACGAGGAACGCCAGGTTCCAACTGGTCCAGTTTTTTACCCTACACCGAGCGTACCTAACACCGACGAAAATCTCGCAATATTTCGAGGGGGCTTCCTCGCTTTGTCCCCGATGCGGAACCGCGGATGCGGATTTCGCCCACATGTTTTGGACATGCGTCAAGCTAGCGGGTTACCGGGAGGCGGTGATGTCCTGCCTGAATGCTGTCACGGACCGGCAGATCGCTCTTGACATGGGTACATGCCTATTATTGTGGTTCCCTCACACCCCTCGTACTCGAGTTACCAGCAAATTTTGTGACCTGGGTTTGATATTAGCCAAGCGTGAAATCTCCATGCACTGGAAATCTACTCAAGGCCCCAGCTACCTGCGCTGGAAGACCACTCTAGAGCGCTGGGCGAAAGCGGAGAGTACATTGCGGCTGCGACAGGCTAGGAGCCTAGATAATGACAAAGCGCTGGAGGTGGCCAGGGCGTGGGAGGCCCTGGTAGTAGCGCTCCAACAGCCGGATGGCGACCAGAGCGAGGATGAGGGAGGGACTCCAGGGTGAGAGCACTGAGCCTGGGATTCCCCACACTCACCAGGATGCACGCACTACTTACACCTACTGATGGCAGACCCGGGGGTCTGGACACTCTGTTGAGGGGCGCCTCTTACCCCTTACTGAGGTCCCTGTCTTGAACAAGTAATGTTAACATGTCAACGACTGGAAAGGAGGAGTGCAGCACACTGGCTACGGGGGGGGGGAATGCGGGGTGGGGTGGGTCAGTTGGGGATTGTTCTATATAAAAGGTGTCTTGTTGGAGCTGTGCTGCTTTACCGCATCGGTGGCTGATGCCTGAATTGCTTTTATCCTGTAATGTACCCTCTACACTTGATTGCCAATAAAAATCGTTTTTACAAAAAAAAAAAAAAAAAAAAAAAAAAACAGTACTACTGTCCCTAGGAACAGTTACTTCAACAAAAAGTAGCAAGGGGTCAAAGGCAAACACAAACTAAGTTAAAAACCCTACACAGTGGCTGAAAAGAAAAAGGAAATGAACTACTGGTGTGTGTAGTGCGAATCACACATCGGGTCTCCTATCTCTTGAGAGAAGATTCCCATCAGTCACCACTCGGATCCGCCCTTCATCATCTGGGGTCCTACACCCTCAGAGATAAAATCTGGGACCCACAGTGGACTGGCAGATATTGAAAGCCTAATCCTACCTGTGGTGTCCAGTATGAGGGGAAAACAAGATGTATTATGGTGACCAAAAGCAGTGCTGAACAAGTGAAGTGCAAAGTGAAGTTGTGGAGAGAATTATAAAATTAGGTAGGAAAGTGAAAAAATTATTTATTAAGGTTCACTTCAATCCTAAAATTAAAAATGAGTGCGTAGTGGTCTAAACAAATAACCACTGTTGGAAATAAGAGGTCGACATGTTTCTGCAGACTGATCAGATCCACGTGGTATCTAGCTGCTTCCTCAGGACCATAACGCTACTGCTTTGCAAAAAATTAGTGGGAAAAGGAAAGAAATAAACAGATATCACCTGAGATCTAGTGATACTGTCCTTCTCCTGACAAATTGGCAGGAGAGAGAAGTCCCACCTCACCTGGCCACAGCGCAGGTAAAACAGGGCACCGCTCTGTCCGTCGGTACCCCGGGCGTCCCTCTGGGGTGTCGTTACCTAAACCAATGGTGCCTATTTTGTCCATTTCAGAAGAATCGGCTGGTAAATTGGGCGTGCAATTAAAAGATTAGGAGTTCGATCCTGTGAGATATAGGTTGCACACAGGTCCCTGCAGTTTTCTCTTAGAGACTCGACCACAGATCTATGACTATGAATAATAGTCTCCCATACCCACTCTCGTCTTGTTGCAAGCCACGTTAGGAGTCACAGAAAACGCAGGTCATCTCACCAGTGGCGTAACGAAATTTGAAGCCTCCCCCCGCAAAGTACACGGAGATGACCTCCTCCGACCTCACTTCGAAGCTCTCCCCTGGAGCTGGGGGTGTGTTCGTTACGCCACTGTATCTCACCCACTTTATTGTCGCTTTATGTTAGGCATAAATAAGAGTGTTTTTATTTTGTGTGTTTCATGTTATGTTAGGTTTCAGTTGTATGGTACTTTTTTTAAAATCAGTTTCACGGTCTCGTGGCGCTATTAGCAGTGTGGCGACGTTCAGACTGGTTCCGGTGCGTGCCCGCGCAGGCCGTGAAGCCTTGTACTCGGTATTGTTGAGTCTTTCTTCCAGTTATGTGATGGAATTGAAAATTCCTAAACCGTGTGTGTGTGATTTTGTGACCATGCTGAGGCAGCCTCGCTGGGGCGCAGCCGTCAGGCCGAGCCTTGAATCTCGAGGGAGGTGGTGGATGCAGGGGGGTAGCTTGTGCGCCATCTGTGCCTCTCAGATGGACCCTGCATTAGGTGCCTTAAAGTGCAGCGTTTCCTGGACGCAGCTGCAGCACCGGTGGAAGCTGGAGGCAGTTCAGCTCTCCAGGGAGGAAGAGGGAACGCATCTGTGGGGGAACCTTTTCGGGAGGTGATGTCTTTCTACGTTAGATTTAAGAGCTCCTTTGTGGAATAGTATCTGAGCTAGAACAAAATATATCGTTTTCCATTCGGTTTCTTAAAGCATGATGTTGGTTGGAGTGAAGAATATATTTATTAAAGTACCACGTACTTTCGGTTTTGTTTTTCAGTAACACAATTGTCTCTTCTCCAGACAGTGTGTGTTGTGTATCAGACATTCTGCCCTTGCTAAAACCAGTCGGCCGTTTAATGAACTTTATTAACTGCCCGTTTAATTAACTTTATTAACTGTAGCCCTTTATGCGAATTAAAATGCCCTCGTGCCAAAACTAAAAACAATAGTTTAAAACGAAATGCAGTCAACACAGCCTTACTCGAGCTGCTTCTGCAAAAGCCAATTCTAGCGCCGCAGGACCTCAATGGCAACGAGTGAATCGATCCTCGAAGCACCAGTCCAGCCCTCCAGCGCTCCAGCGCTCCGCCTCCAGTCCCCCGGCACGTCTCGCACGCCACGTTCTCGCTGCTGGAGCTGTCTGTTCTGACATTTGGCATAGCTCACTTCCGGTTGAAGATGGCGACTTCCATGGCAGGTCAGGCAGTAAAAGTTGCCCGTAACTTAGCAGCAAGGAGGTGTTTTTTGAGCAGTAGACAGGTAAGAAAAAGCTCCATCTACATAGACCGTGCTGCACAAATCTATCTGCAAGCAGCAAATCACAGATTTAAATCTCAAGGTAGTAGGGGGGGGGTAAGGCAGCAGCTTTGGGGGTGCGGGGGCACTACGTGAAAATGTCGGGCTAGGACTGGCCAGGAACCCGGAGTTTAGGCAGCTCTGGCTGTTACGCCACATCATCTCCCCTGTATGATTTGTGCCGGGGGACACAGGCATCTGCTGGTCAGTAATGCCCTCCAGCTTTAAGAGAGAGGCTTATCGGGGTGAACAGAAGGGTCTTCTTCGGAGAAAGGTGATGGTACAGCCATTTAATGGAAACGACGTGGGCAAAATCAAACGACCAGGGCAGCCTTACAGCCTGAGACCAAAGACAGAGCTGGACACCAAGTAGGATTCTGTTTCAGAAGATATTTTAACCATTCTTAAAACGGTCTGCCCAATGCTCCAAGTCTTTTCAATTGTAAACCCTATAACATGATTATGTTGTGCAAATATGTGGCATTTTTTTAAATCAATTTTGAGGCTGTAAGTGTATATGCAACTCCAGTTTTACAAGCCATTGCCTTTACGCAAGTTTGAGCTATTGCCAATGTAAATGACAATGTCATTTCATTATCTGATTTTAAAACCAACACATAAATACAAATTTTATCATTTACAATGCCAATAGCTCTATCTTTTCCAAAGGCGAAACCGTTGCATTGTAAATGCTTGTTAATTTTAGGATTGAAGTGAACCTTAATAAATAGTTTTTTCACTTCCCTACCTAATTTTATAATTCTCTCCACAACTTCACTTTGCACTTCACTTGTTCAGCACTGCTTTTGGTCACCACAATACATCTTGTTTTCCCCTCATACTGGACACCACAGGTAGGATTAGGCTTTCAACATCTGCCAGTCCACTGTGGGTCCCAGATTTGATCTCTGAGGGTGTAGGATCCCAGATGATGAAGGGCGGATCCGAGTGGTGACTGATGGGAATCTTCTCTCAAGAGATAGGAGACCCTATGTGTGATTCGCACTACACACACCAGTAGTTCATTTCCTTTTTCTTTTCAGCCACTGTGTAGGGTTTTTAAACTTAGTTTGTGTTTGCCTTTGACCCCTTGCTACTTTTTGTTGAAGTAACTGATCCATGTGGTACGGCCAGGCAGTATGCTCCGCTTGGGCCACGCACTGTCCACTGAGTCATTTTGAACATTCTCTTCCTGCTGCCATTCAGCCCAGCCAAGATTGATCATGACAATGACTTCTAGTGCTGCAGACAGTGCACAGACAGGCGGAGGAACACAGACTGGACGACAGAGGGTTTGACAGTCTCCTTCCCCCTTCTCAGACCACCAGTGTGCATGGGTGCTGGAAATAGGGGTGCGGGGTGGGCTGAGGGGAGGTTATGCAGCACCCTCAGAAATAACCATGCTGGAGTTCAGATGGTGAATGAGCAATAAAGATGCCTTTTTCTCGTTAAATTTGATGAACGTTCAAAGAGAGGTTTAAAGTCAGGCTCGGTCTTCTGACAAATTACTGCCTATTCGTTTAAAATGGAAGTTGGCGTTTACTTCTCTTTCTCTGACTGCAAAGTGAGAGGATTTTGCAAAGTGAACTATGTGACAATCATACAGGTGTGAAAGGAAAGGTGTAGGAAGCCAATTTAATGTATTGCACAAATTATTACAAAATAGTCCAGCAGTTTAGAAAGCACAGGTGTAGCACTTTTTGTAACTCTGAAGGGTGATGAAGCAAAGATTTTAATAAGGAGCAAAACAAATCAAGACATTTTACTTTGTGATGTGCACATAATAATTAGTGAGCTGTATAGTTTTATCATTAAAACAGCATATCCCGGCTACACACCATACTTTTGCCACTCTCCTGCTGGATGGACATGTCCCATTTGATATACTTGCTCACTGTATATCGCTCGGATTGTTCACATCCTTATGACTTTAATGATGCAGACCTGATGGCAGCACCCCAGCTCTCAAAACTGTTGAAGCACCACTGCAAGTGTAAACAACTGTCCACCAAGGTCCGGGCTTCAGCAGATGTTAAATCAGAAGCCACCAGGATGAGCACTTTGAGCGAACAGCGGTCCGTAAATTTAATAGACTGTCTGGTAATTCTATCTCAACAACGCTATCATCATCACTTTTACGGACGCCTTTCGCCTGCAATTCTGATCATTTTAGTGGCAAGCTGGGGACAAGTCGGACCATTCAACAGTCACTCAGCACCGCAATATGATTGACACAGTATCCGCTCCCGGCATCTGTCCACCCCTAGGGGAACGGTTGGGGGGGGGGGGGCACAGAATGGCTGGTGGAGTTGTGGGCCACGCCCTGGCCTCTGAGTCACTAACTCATCCAACGTCTGTATTTCATGAGATGATCTCAAAATGGTCCTTTGAGATTGCCACCCACTCAACCATCCCATGCTCAATATTGCATGTCTGTACGTTAATGTGTTTTGATGAACCACGAAATGTCTCACTGATCATATTGCTTTTTGCTTTCACTGTATACCTCAAATGTTTCAATAAAGAATAGGGGGGAAAACTAGCCACTCAGCGCCCACTGCTTATAGGAGAAAAGGAACAGTGCCAGGCGCATCAGCAGGCATTCCAATTTGAGAAGTATTAAGCACAGCTTTTCTACTGCAAGGCCTGTGATCCTGAGTGCTATGTGGCGGTGGGTCCAATAAGAGGCTAAAAAGAACAAGATATATGCACCGTAAGTGAACAGTAAACGCAAGCTAAATTTATCTGTAGGAAATGCATTGTTCTGGTACCAAAGTTTAGCTGATTAGTGCAATTAATCAGGAAAGTCACTGATTTGAATATTGTTTGGTACACTCAAGAATAATTAACTTAATATTGTGTTGCAAAGTCACAGCCTGTGATAGAAAGCAGTATGAATATATGTTGATTATTTATATATATTTTTTAATGGAATCACCCACAGTAAGAGAATGCGCCTCGAGGTCCTACTGGCATTGCCAAAGCACATTGGCAATACTCTATCGTAGTGAGCTTTTTTCCTAACACTGTGCAGCACTTTCAAAATAAATGATAAAAAATTGTATGAGGACTACCATTGCTGGCAGTCGCATCATCTCACTGGCAAATACATTCATGGTGATGTATGCACATGCATGCATCAGAATGAATACGCGCGCATTGGAATACTATGGGCGCTATTTGCTATAATTTTTTATTTACCCACCTGTGTACCCATGTTGTGGACACCAGGGATAATCTACATGTTAAGAATAAGTCTTGTAGGTTGTCGGAAAAGGTGAGGGCCAGGATCAAGAGTGAAGTTTTTGAAGTTTAGAAGACGTTTGAATTAGGGGTGCTAGAACCCTTTAGTAGCCCTGGTCCAGTCCTGTGGTTCTTTTACCAAAAGCTGCCCCAGCAGGTACAACACCGGAACTGAGCTTCTGTGTGGATTATAAAGGGCTAAACTTTGTAACAAAGACGGATGCTCATCCCATCCCCAGGGCAGATGAGCTGATTGACAGGTTAAAGGCTGCCCCGATCTTACATCACGGTGCTGGCCGATTGCCCTAACAGAAGGTGCCAAGGAGAGGTCCACGTTCTCCACTCCAGAGGGCCACTATCAGTTTAGAGTGATACCAGTTGGAGTCAAGAATGCCCCTGCCACCTTCCAGAGGTTGTTGAACCAGCTACTCGCTGGTATGCAGGCCTTCTGAGCTGCCTATCTGGATGACATAGCAGTCTCTAGTAGCAGCAGGAAGGACAACCTTTTTCACCTCCAGGAATTTCTTCAAGTTCTATAAAAGGCAGGCCTGACTATCAAGGCCAGTAAGTGCCAGATAGGGTAGCGGTCTGTAGGGTACTTGGGACACCTGGTGGGCAGGGGTAGGGTGCAGCCCCTATAGGCCAAGATAGACTATCATGGCCTGGGAGCCCCCCAAAACCCAGACTGAGGTCAGAGCATTCTTGGGCCTCACTGGGTACTACAGAAGGTTTGTCAAGGGATATGGCACCGCTGTTGCCCCCTTGACAGAGCGGATTTCTAAGAAGCAGCCAAGAAATGTGATTTGGACAGAGACATGCAAACTGAATGTATGACGTTACAACACATACATTTACAAGGCATGCTTTTACAACACAGTTTTTACATCGCAACATCCATTACAACGCATTATTTTCCATCGCATGCCATTACAACGCATTTTTAGAAACGACATTTACAAAGCATTCCATTACATCGCATTATACATTACAACGCATACCATTACATTGCATTTAAGTTAAATGTTGGATAGTGTAGGAGTAAAAATTACTATTCTAACTCCAGTGGGTGCAACAGTAGGGTAAGTGTTGGATAGCGTAAGGGTAAAAATTACTATTCTAACTCCAGTGAGTGCAACAGTAGGATAAGTGTTGGATAGTGTAGGGGTACTATGCGTTGTAATGGTATGCGTTGTAATTGCATGCGATGTAATGCCTACGTTGTAGTGACATGCGATGTAATGGCTGCACTGTAATGGCATGCAATGTAAAGGATATTGCGATGTAATGACTGTTTTGTAAATGTAGTGCGATGTAATGACTGCGTTGTAAAGGTTGTTTCCCTGCCAAACTGTATTCAACCCCTCGAAGCATGTCATGTGCACAGCCCCAGTGCTCAGGGCTCGATACTTCTCTGAGGAGTTTATCGTTCAAATAGATGCCTCAGAACATGGCATAGGGGCAGTCTTATTACAGCTAAATGAAGAGGGCCTGGACCAACCTGTAGCCTTCATCTCCAGGTGGTTGCTCCCCAGGGAACAGAGGTGGAGTGCTACAGAGAGAAGCGTTTGCTATGGTCTGGGCACCGTAGACGTTGAGGCCATACCAGTTTGGTACTTTCTTCCTGATTCAGACCGACTACAGGCCCCTCCGATGGATCATGCAAATGAGGAGTGAAAATCCCAAATTGTTGAGGTGGTCCATTTCCCTACGGAGTGTGCACTCCAGGGTTCAACACAGACCAGGGGAAGCCCATACCAATGCTGACCGTCTATCCAGGTTTTTCCGCCTTAGTGAGAGGAACTCACTAGAGGTTGGGTAGATCCCCCCCCCCCCCCATTTTCAGCAGAGGCGGAGGGACAGGGACATATGTTAGACCGGTCATCCTTAGGGTGCTTTTCCCCAAACTTTTTGCCTGCTTACCTCCACTTTTTTTGCTGTATATTTTTGCTGGCCATAGGACTCTGAGCACTTTACCACTGCTAACCAGTGCTAAAGTGCATGTGCGTCTTCCCTAAACATGGTGATATTGATGAATACCAGATGGGCATATTTCGTTTACCTGGAAGAACTTTGGAAAGTGGTATACCATATACTCAGGGCCTGTAATCTAAATGCTACTAGTGGGCCTGCAGCACTGATTGTGCCACACACAAAAGTAGCCTTTCAAACTGGTCTGAAGCCTGCCATTGCAGGGCATGTGTTTTCAGTCTACTACCACTTTGACTTGCCATTTAAAACCACTTGCGAAGCTTTAAACTCCTCTTTTATAACACATACGGCACCCCTACGGTAGGTCCTATGTAGCCGTAGGGCAGGGTGCTGTGTAAATAAAAAGGTAAGACATGTGCTTTTAATTTTTACATCTCCTGGTAGTGACAGATAAATTCGTTTTTCACTACTATGAGGCCTACTCCTATCATAGGCTAGCGCTGTGAATTCCTTAAAACACTTTAAAGCTGTAATTCCTCATTAGAAAGGAGTAGCTAAATAAGGTTTCCTATCTTTTGAATGTTAATGATAAATCCTCTTTAGTTACTATTTTAGAAATGCCACTTTTAGGAAGTGGACATTTCTCTGCTCCTAACTTTGCGCTGTGTGAATGCAGCCTGTCTCCAATATACGTCTGGGCTGTGTGACAGCTATACTTTATGCATTTCCTCTAGACAGCCGCAAACACAGGACGAGTGGGTGTGACAGAGGACTCATCTGCATATGGATAGCCTACCTGGGCAGGAAGGGGGGGCAGCTCACACTTGCATCTGAAAAGGCTGTACCTGTCCCCACACAAATGACTGATTACCCCTCCACAGATAGCCTGGCCAGGGATGAAAGGGGACCTGTATACTTCAAGGAGCTGCTTTGAAATCACCCCCAATTCAAAGGCACATTTGAATACAAGTACTGAGGTTCTGATCTTACCAAATCACTACAGTACTGGACCGGGGAAGAACTCTGCAAATGTAAAGACTGTTGTGCTGGTAGGATTGCCACTTTCCCTTGACTGACTGTTCTGAGGAACTGCTTCTCTGCTTTGCTGAGCTGCACTGCTGAGGACATGGACTGGACCCATCTTACTTAAACCTAGCGTGACTCCAAGTGCTTGCTGGCTTGCCTCCGGTTTTCTGAAGCCTCAGTGACTCAAAAGACTTCCAGCAATTCTTCTGCTGTGCTATGCCATTAGTGAGTCTACTTTGCTTGAGGTGCATCCTTTAGTCCTGGGCCTTAAAAGTGGGTTCTGCAGCGGACTTTCTACAAAACCGATATATCGTTATCACTGCGCCAATTGGAACCGATGCAGTACCCTTCGACGCCAAGCCGATCCAAAGACATCCCTGCGCGGCTCGATGATGTAGAGACAGCGCGGATCCGAGGCCCCCAGAGCGCGGCTCAACATTAATGCATCGACCCAACTGCATGAACTTCAACCAACGCATCGAACTCTCGATGACGAGGCTTTGATCCATTCAAGGTACTTTTACAGCGGACACTGCGTGGGTCCTGTAGCCGGCCTGCACTCCGTCGCAGTAGGCCTAAACTTTGTATTTACCCTGGTCCCTCGTGACCTCAAGTAGCCTTTTAATGATATTGATTTCAGGACACTGTTTTTGCATTTATTCTTTAAAAATTACTCTCTCTACTCTACTGATTAGATTTTTTAAATTTTAGTCTTGTTTTACTCAGATAAATATCCTCTATTTCTCTAAACCTGTGTGGAATCTTTTTGTGGTGTCTGATTGTGTTACTGTTGGTGTGTGTTACACAAATACTTTACCCATTGCCTTTTAATTTAAGCCTAACTGCTCTACGCCAAGCTACCGGGGGGTGAGCACAGGTTAATTTTAAGTCTGTTTCAAGCTTACCCCGATTAAGACTGTGGTCCCTACTTGGACAGGGTGCAAACCTCTGCCAACCAGAATCCCAATTTCTAACATTGGTGATCAGCTGTGAGGATAGGACTTGTGTTAGTGCAATACCATATGGGTAATTCAGTGTTCACTACAACTCGACAAAGACGAATATGAAGCTTATTCAATTCTCCTGGATTTAAACATTTGAATTTTCCATAAGTCCTTTTGCCCCATACTCATTTTCTCTACAATGTCTGTGGTCCTACCTGGCAATATCAAAAATACGAGCTGGCCAACCTGGAGGTCTAGCTTAAAAGGTTATGCCAAAAGAAAAGGGTGTGCCATAAGGGAAGTGTGAAAAAGGCAGAGCATCAGAAAGCCTAAAGAGCATGGGCAGGAGCCCATCCAGAAAGAGAAGCGGCTGAGGTGGAGGGATCAGATTCTGCGGAAGAGGAATTAGAGCACAACCAAGATGGAGGTCTTGTCATGCAGCCTACTTAAGTGGGGGTAAACTCCTTAATAGGACTGGAAGTCAACAGCAGAGCAGGCATCAGTGTGTCGTCAAGGAACATGTCCCCAGAGGAGCTGGAGAACAGAAGGGAGGAGCGAAAGTTGAAACTAGAGCTTGCACATTTGAAGTTGGAGAAAGAGCAGGATCTTGCCAAACTACAGAAGGTACAAGACTTTGCTAAAAATGGAGCAAGAGCAAGCTCTAGAGGTGAAAAGGCTGGCCATGGAAGACAGAAAAATGGCCCATGAGCCCAGCATGAGAGAGTTGAACTTAAAAGCCCTTAGAGAAGGGTCCAGCAACAGCAACGGTGGCAGGATACCTGTAGTGTCTACTGGTAAGTTGGGAGTCAGAATCCCAAAAGATTTGGTGCCCAGTTATATGGTGGATGCCATAAACAAATGATTTGAGGCCAGTTTGAAACTCCTGCACTGGTTGCCTGTACGAAAACGTATACGTTTTAAGGTACTTTCCTTGACGCATAAGAACATGTACATAAAAGGCCTAGCTTTCTGGGCTAAAAAAACTAACCTGGTATCAACCTGGCAGAACTCTGAGATCCAGCAATCAATCGCTTCTTGTGTCTCCCTGAGTACGCACTACTACTGGTGGAGGGCATTCTTTCTCCTTCCTTGCTCCGTCTTTCTGGAATAAATTACCTTTACACCTATGCACCATAAGTGATCACAACTGTTTTCGTAGGAATCTAAAGACATGGTTGTTTGACCTCTAGCTGCATCGAAGTCTTATCCTCTCAGAGACATCCACCAGCGCCATGAGACTCTCGAGTGATATGTGCGCTCAATAAATGTTTAGGATTTCATTTGAAGCCTGTGAAGTAGCTCTGAGAGTGCAAAAGGACCCAGAGGAGTTCTAAGGTGGACATTTGTGGAGGTATATGTCCACGGTGGGGAGGGCCACAGTTCTTATACACTAGGTAAAGGGCCAGACATGCTACACTGTAATGGTAGCAACGCCAGGACAGCGCTTCAATCGCCAACTTGGATTCACAGCGGAAGATTGATTCTCCGCTTCCTCTGTGGTTACGCCTTGAATTGCTTCGATTACTTCAAGAACCACCGCATTTTCCAGCTTGATTGATTCTCCGCCTCCGTGGTTACGCCTAGATTCGCTCTGACCAAAAACCACCGCATTTTCAGACTCGACATCAAGGGATTCCAGGATGTTACCTGGTAACTTATCACCTACCTACACCTGATTGCCCTATTGATTCCCATTACTTGGGCACAATCCAGCTACCTGACGCACTGCTTTCAGCCCCACAGTCCTGATGATGATCCCAATTACCAGGGATCGAAACGCCGTCGACTTCTCAGCGATAATTTAGGCGCCCTCTATCCAGTGGCTGTCAGAAAACAGAAAAATTGTGAAATTGAATTGTTTGAATTTTATACTGTTTTCATGCACTGTATATAATTCTTCACATTTCACCCTGCGCCGTCCACGCTGCTTTTTCACTGTCACTTGCGTCGCCGTAGTGCCACTCACCTTTGCACTCGTGCACCTAGTACAACCCTGGGCTGTTATTTGTTAATTGTTATTGAATAATTGCAGTGCTGTCTTCAACTGTAATTGCCATTGTCTTTTATCCACCCTTTGATAAACAGATATAAATGATGTATTGAATCCATATGATATACTGAATCGAGTCTCCTTGTTTCCTTTGGATAATACTGTATAGATATCCTAATTAATTGTCTACAAATAATACCAGTTGGGATATTGTTTTTTTAATTGTTTTTTTATAGACCTTTATTGCTTAGATCACAGTTGACACTCCTCGCTTACAACCCATCGGGCCGGCTTGCAATCAAGCATTTAGTGTTAACAGTACAATAACACAGCCCCATGCCGTCAACCCGGGGGTACGGCGGCGTATCGGTGTTCAAGGATACGAGATCAAGAAGCCTAGTGAAGGATGAGGAAGGTCACATTTTACAATTTACAATATTATGCACATAGTAAGGTCCATAGTAATAACTTCTGCTTCCAAAAAGGAACTAACAGAAAAGAACTAACAAAAACAAACCCCCCGGTAACTTGGTCGTCAGGTTACAGAACTATTTGGTTCTGGGCAGTGCTGGTGTGCGCATAGTGACTAGATGTCTTTAATAGCTTTGACTCAGTTAGCCATGGCCAATGTCATGTCCAAGGAGCTAGATTGCGTGGTTGGAGGAGGCTCACATATATTTCCTCTGTATTCATTCCATCTGGACCAAAGTTCTACCCATTTGCAGTTGGGATATTGTTGTTTTTGTATATACACTGTAATGAAGGGCGTGCTACTCAGCAAGTTTGGACTGACCCCTGAGAGGTATTGGCTCATAATCAGGAGCAGCCACAAGATCTCATCACAAACATGGGTAGACTTCTTGGATTATGCCAACATGGCACTAACGGGTTGGGTGAGAGGCAGCAAAGTCAATGATTATTCAGGGCTGTTGAACTTTAGAGGAGCACCTGCTTGATATGTTTTTCAGAACTGTGCCAACACCTGGTTGATAGCAAGTTAGCAAAGCCCAGAAAAGTGTTTGAGGATGCAGATACCTGGGTCAGCATCATAGCGTCCTAGAAGGCATCGTGGGGGGGGGGGCTCCCAAATAGGTTGTCAGGGTTCCCCACCAGAAAGAGGGGTGAGATAAAGAGTTTTCTAAAGGCCCCCTTAACAACTCACAGGGAAAAGGGTCAGACTCTCATTCCCAGTCTGGCCACCAGAAGAAAAGCTACCTTGTCAAAAGTCAGCAGCTCAAAACTCCCAAGTGCTCTGAGTACTTTGAGTATGGACATTACAAAAGGGATCCCACGTGTCTAAAAAGGGCACAACCTCACACTGTAGGAAAGAATCCAGGGGTACTAGTGTAGTGCTGGGGAGGAGTTTGTCACAGTTAATGTTGTGGGGTAAGAGTTTAGAGGTGTTACCCTAGTGTCCCTGGGTGATGTGATATGGTTCCCAAGATCCATATGCCCTCAAAAAATACAAAGTATAGGCAATGGGTCACCAGCAATGGGCAAGGTGTATAGGTTCTAAGGAACACAGGAGCCAGTATGACTATAATACGGAGTCAGCTGGTCTCCCCAGAGTAAGTAATTCCTAGTGCATTCCACCAAGTTGTGGTGATGGACAACAGAGGGGGTCACAATCCAGTGGCCCTGGTTTCCTTTGAAGAAAGGGGGGGGGGGGGGGGGACCAGTCTTCTGTAAGTTTCTGTGATCCCTGCCATGCCTGTGGACCTTTTGTTGGGTAATGAGCACACTCTGTCATCTGCGAGTCCTACCCTTGCTTTACGTGCCCCCCTCCAGTCCTAGGCCTCAGAAGTGGGTTCTGCAGCTGACTTTCTACAAAACCGATGCACGTTGATTGGAACCTGCGCAGTGCACTTCTACACCGTGCGATCGGAGACAACCCTGTGCCCGCGGCATCCACCTGACTGCATGAATCGGAACATACGCATCAGACTCTCAACAATGACGCATTGCTCCATCTAAGGTACATTTTCAGCTGACTGCATGGGTCCTGCAGCCGGCCTGCTCTCCATGACGGTCGACCTGAACTTTGAATTTGCCATGGTCCATCGTGACCTCAAGTAGCCTTTCAGCGCTATTGACTTCAAAGCACTGTTTTTGCATTTATTCTTTAAAATTCATATCTCGACTTCTACTGATAAGGTTTTTGTAATTTTAGTCTTGTTTTACTCCGATAAATATAGTCTATTTTTCTAAACCTCTGCCAAGCTCTTTCTGGTGCTTTCATTGTGTTACTTATTGTGAGTGTGTTGTATAAGTACTTTAAGCATTGCCTCTTAAGTTAAGCCTGCCAAGCTACCAGAGGGTGAGCACAGGTTAATTGAAAGTGTGTATCTAGCTTACGCCGACTAGGATTGTGGTCCCTACTTGGATAAGGTGCAAACCTCTGCCAACTAGAGACACAATTTTTAACACAAGCCAAGCTGCGAAGAGAGAGAGGACTGCTGATGTGCGGGCGGACGTGACACGCAACTCCGGTGTGCTGGGGCCTGGATTCCCTGCGCTGCGGACTACATCCGATTTCTGACTGTCTTCCTTGTTGGGCCCCGGGGGCGGAAAAGTGGTAATCGGGACCCGCGAGGGAGGCTCAGAGGGGTGTGATCTGGAGATCCGGCACTGCAGCTGCGACACTGGAGGAGCCTCAACGTGAGCGGACTGCAGAGTCGACACGAGCCGGAGACCAGTGCACCAGAGAGCCCAGCAAAAGTGCGGTGAGTGGGGCAGGGGCCCCTTGCGGTGTTGGACACGGGCCGGGTTGCATGGCTTAGCTCAGACGCCCTTGTGTATCTGCACGTGCGGGGTCCAGGCGAGCCGGGGCGGGCTGGCCGGGCGTAGTGTGGGGGTCTCGCCTTGCAGAGCGATTGTCCCGGCTGAGCACCCCGGGGTGCGATGGTACTGGTTTGACTGCCCCGGTGTGCGGCTTGGCCTGCTTAGGTGTTTGGGTGCGGCGAGGGTTATGTGGTGCCTCTGGCCCAGGGGTGTAAGCCGCTCTTGAGCTCTGCGCGCGAGTTGGGGTGCCAGTGCGCCCTGGGAGCTGAGTGAGAGGCTCGGGCTAAATCACTGGGCGGAGGATTACCCCTGTCAGAACGAGAGGCAGACTCCAGCGGTGTTCATCTCTGGCAGAGGGGGAGAGCTGTGACTGATTCGGCCGAGGCTAGATGGGGCCCAGCAGTGCACAACATATAGACACTTTGAGTGGTGGTGAGATATAAGACCGGCCTGATTCCCGACTTGGTGACTGCGGCGTGTGCGACAATTGGGGTTCTTGCTGCTACCTCAGCCTTTTGCGGCCTACTTGGGTGCTTGCATCTATTGTTGGAGATAACTGCTGCCTTGCTGTGAAGCGCCAGTTAATGCACTGTTGGGTTGCTAGTTTGCTGACGCTGGGGGACGGAGTATTTGCAGTTTGAGTGTGCAGAGAGATACGGTGGGACTGGAGTCCTGTACATTGCTGACACACCCCCTCCACTATGGGCAAATCTGACCCCAAACAGCGGAAACACCAGTTTGAAAGCAAGCGCAACACACGTGCATCCGAGGCCATTGGGGACCAACCTGTGACGCAGAGAGCGTCGGACTCTGTGGAAAACCAGGAGGATGACACCAGAACAATCCTGCTTGAATTGCGCTCAGGGTTGAAATCCATAGACAGTAAGATAGATGCGCTCACGTCCAGCCTCGACGTGGTAAAAAAGAAGGTGGATAAGCATGAACATAGGCTTGATGTCCTGGAGAACAGACTATCGGATATGCAGGATTCGCAAGCGGAATCCCGAACTCAGATACTTCAATTGGAAAAGATTTTGTAGCTCATACAAGCTAAAAAACGAGGATTTGGAGCGCGATCCAGGAGCAACAACCTTCGTATAATTGGCCTGCCGGAATCCACTGCCATTTCAAAAATGGAGCCGTTCATAGACAGTCTGCTGCGCGAACTCTTTGGCTCTGTTTTGTCATCAGTAATGAATGTGGAGAGAGCGCATCGATCTCTGGGCCCTAGACCTAAGCCGGGCACACCGTGGCGTCCGATAAACGCACGCCTGCTAAATTATGCTGACAGAGATGCTATATTGCGTGAGGTCAGAGCTAAGAGTCCCATAAATCATAAGAGTGATAACCTGTCCTTTTTCCCCAGACTACACCGTTGCGGTGCAGGCGGCGCGCAGGGAGTTTGTGCCGGTAAAGAAGATTCTTCAGTCTGCCTCTATCCCGTACGCTATGTTGTACCCTGCTAAATTGAAAATATCTGACGATGGTCTAGCACATATTTTCACGGACTCTAAGCCAGCCCTGAAATTCTCTAAATAGGTCTGCAAACCTAAACACCGTAAGGGCGAGCTGGGGAGCCCGTCAGCTCCACCAAATCTTGAAGACTCGGATTAGAAATAGTGGTTCTTTATATCTTGTGGACTTGGGTGGACTCATAACGAAGCAGTATGTTGAAGCTTGTTTTTTTTTTCTAAATGCTGTGGCTGGAGGAAAGTTTCTCCTTTTCCTGTCATACCTTTGCATGCTGTTCTATGCTTTTTGTTTGTTACGCATTCCGGATGCTGATCACATTCATGGTTGATGGCGCACAGGTGTGTCACATAGTTATAGCCTAGCAACCTCACGATATGGTGAGTGTTCGCTGCCGTTCCCTCCCCCTGAGCGGGTGTTCCCCTTTTGACAGTTGTATGGAAGATTAGGTAAATGGGCGGGAGGGTGGAAGGAGACGGACTCGACCTAACTGAGAGGTTGGAGTGGGTGGGGGGAGGTGGGGGGGACGATGGGGAAATTTGTTGTTTTACATTTTTCTGTTCATTGTAACTTTGTCGTCTGGATTCAGAGCTGGTGTATATAGTGTGCTGCCCTCCTGCTTTGACCCGTTTTGATTGCTGGGTTGTCATGGGTTGCGGTAATGTTATACGGGTGAGCGATATAGATTGTTAACTTGGAATATGAGGGGTCTAAATTCCCCAAAGAAAGTTCGCCAGGTGCTTGCTTACTTGACCCGCCATGATATACATATAGCTCTGCTGCAGGAAACGCATTTAACTAGGCATTAGGAGCGCAGCATTGCTAGCAAGCGGGCAGGATATAGGCTCGCCTCCTCCTATTCATCTTATGCCAGGGATGTGGTGATTTTGATCCGACGAGGCATTGCATTTGCACCAATCCGGACACATGTAGCTGGAGAGGGGCGCTGTGCAATGGTGCTGGGGAAATTGGGAGGCTCCCTGGTGTCACTAGGCAGTATATACGGGCCAATTGTAGATGACCTGGAGTGCTTTTTACGAATGTATGCCAAATTGAGGAAATGGCCGGAAGCAGACATGTGGGGAGGTGATCTGAATACCTATCTGAACCCTGATCTAGATAAATCTAATCCATTATAGCATCGAACTCCCAAAGTGGCTCAGTGACAATGGAGTGCTAAGTTGGAATTTGGATTGATGGACGTATGGAGAGTTCGCAATGCCTTGGTGAAAGAGGGAACACATGCAACACCGCTACACCATAGCTGGTCCCGATCGGACTATTGGCTTCTAGGTGGTGATGCGATTGAATGGGTATTGGAGGTTACTAACTTGCCGTGCACCCTATCACAATCCATAACAATTAGATATCAAAATTCCAACTGCCATACATCAGCCTTTCACGTGGCGCCTGCGTTCGGAGGCGTTGCTCGACCCAGTATACGAGGCTGCGGTGCGAGATGCCATAGAGCAATACTTTGTAATCAACAATGGATACTTCGATAGCGCCTCCACTTTATGGGAGACCTTTAAAGTGACAATCCGGGGAGTGTGCATTGGTACCGCGGCGGGCATATTGAAGGATCTCAGGGCGCAGCTTGCTAAAGTCGAGGCTACGCTTCTGGAACTAGAACATAGCTACACAGCTTCCCCATCGACAGACACCCTAGCCCGCATACATGAGCTCGTATTAGAATATGACACCCTGGCTGAGTCTGAGATACGGTATATCTCGCGCAGGCATACAGCACGTAGGTATGGAGAAGGGGGGAGACCAGGTCGTACTTTAGCTAACAAAATCAGGGACCGTATGGAACAACCTCATATCACCAAGATCACAGATTCGTAAGGGATAGAGAATTAATATCCCCTCGCTATCACCGAACAATTTTGCGATTTGTACGCGGATCTCTATACATCTAGGGAAGAGGCAGCAACGGCTGAGATGGAGAGCTAATTGGAGGATGTGGCGTGCGTCTGGATGTCGGATATCCACAGGGAATATTTAAGCTTGCCGATTGATGGAGGATATTAAATCAATCAATCAATCAATCCATTTATAGAGCGCGCTACACACCCGTGATGGTCTCAAGGCGCTGAAGGGGGGGGTTGTCGCTTACTGCTCGAAATCCGCAAATCTGGCTTTACCCAATGGGGAGGCGCCAGGGCCAGAGGGCCTCACGGTCGAATTTTATAAAACATACGCAGACCTGATTAGTCCTTACCTGCTGGAGGTGTACGCAGAGGCACACGACTGGGGGGTACTACCGCCATCGCTTCGACAAGCACTGATTAAAACACTGCTCAAAAAAGACAAACCCCCTGATGGGTGCGACTCCTATAGACCCCTATCGTTGATCAATATACATGCCAAGATACTTGCCAAAATTCTAGCCATTAAATTACAACCTCTAATGCCTGGTATTGCTGGACCAGTCAGGTTTTATACCTGACCGATCTACATTGCACAATTTGCGGACCATATTTTCAATGCTTCATAGATTAGAGCCGAGCATGTCTACTGCGGCAGTCATGCTGGACGCGGCTAAGGCTTTTGACTCGTCGAGTGGAAATATATGTTTTTTTATCTTCTAGTGTATGGGATTCCCGTTGATATTTATACAATGGGTCATGTTATTATATGTGCAGCCATCGGCTTGGGTGCGGGTCGGTGGTCTATCGTCAGACCCATTCAAAATTAAGTGGGGCACTCGACAGGGCTGCCCCCTGTCTCCGCTGCTTTTTGCGCTTGCTTTGGAGCCGCTGGTGTGCGTTATCAGACAGAGGCATAGAGAAACGGCTCTAAAATGTAACTATCGCCCAGCTGCCATCTTGCTCTATGCGGACGACATGGTGCTCTTTGTCCGTGAGCCCTCGCGCTATCTGGCACAGCTGTTACGGGAATATGTCGGATTCGGCCGCTTGTCGGGACTGGTTGTAAATTGGGAAAAATCTATTGTCATCTCTCTAACGGATTCCACGACTCAACCTGATGTGTACTTCCCGCTGGTATGGTCTGCAGACCCAGTTAAATCCCTTGCAATCTGGATCCATCGAGACCCGGATGTAGTTATACACGAAAATTATGGTTGGGCCTACACCAAGTTGGATCAACAGGTGGATCTAAGGGTAACTTTGCTGCTCTCCTTGGCGGACCGTATTGCCCTAATAAAGATGGTGGTCTTACCGAGGTTTTTGTATTTATTTACGAACATCCCGATTGTGTTATCAAAAGGGTTTTTTAACACCCTCCACTGGACCCTGCTCCGATTGGTTTGGGGAGGCAAACATGCCCGAGTGAATTGGTCGGTTTTCACTAGCGATTATGATAAAGGGGGGTTCGGGGCTCCGGACTTTTATGTCTCTTATCTCAGTGCGCAGGCCCAGTGTGTGTATTATTGGACCAGACAGCGCGCTTTTACTACGCATGTCGCGGTGGAGGAAAGGGACGCCTGCCCAGTTCCGTTGCACAGCATGATCACACACAAAACACGTGGAATCCCGAAAACGGAAATCAATGCGGTAGACACACCGATTGCTGCCTGGCAGGAGATTGGAGCATAAGCTGTCCATATACGAACCAGCTATGCGCACAGAACACCACGCTGCACTGTCAGTGACCCACGAGGCGCCTTCGATGCGGCTTCTTAAAGAGGCGGGTCTTCAGCTGATGCAAGATCTATACCCTGAAGGGTCGTTCAACACACCTGACACTTTGCAATACATAAGTAATCCTACGCTGATGTTTAGGTTCGCGCTGCATACACTCAGACATGTGGTTAGAGCGCACTATGACACCTACCCTCTTGAGCCTCCTACGCTACTTTCCTTAAAGTTAGTACTCACTGCTCCCACTAATAAGAAACTAGTCTCCAGGCTATATAGATTAATAAAGGAATAATGTATAAGTCAGCCAGACAGAAGCTGGGAGAGATGGAATGCATGTCTGCCTTCCCCGATATTGGAGAAAGATTGGAAATTTATATGCGGGTTGACAGGTGCAGTTGTCATGAATGGAAACTTACTTATAATACATTTTTTATATATACACCAGGTGTATTATACACCGGCGCGGTTACACCGTTATGGGCTGCGAGAATCTAGCTGCTCTGTACGTTGTGGTCAGTGTGATGCTCACTTTTTGCATCTTGCTTGGGGATGTCGGAAGGTGGCCGAGTATTGGACACTTGTGGTGAAGGAAATCGGGGAAATGTCGGGACTGGAGATGCAGTGTACCCCACTTGTCTGTTTACTGTGTTGTGTACCGCATGCAAGAGGAGCGGGCGGTAGATTTGTATGTCTGGCGCTGCTCATGGCTAAACGCAGAGTGGCTATCACTTGGGGCGGGAAGGGCGCACCGAAAGTAGATCACTGGATCAAGGATCTTGTATACTTCAAAAGAAATATGGAGACCTACGCAGAGGAGTTGCCAACGGTCTCCAGGCCAAAGGATATCTGGGAGCCCCTGAGACAATTCCTCCAGAAGAGGGCAGCTGAGGCAGAGCAGGGTGACCTGAGCTAGTTGGTACTGGGTAGGGCGGCGGGCGGCTCGAGGGCGCAATCGGAGTGCAATGGTAGGAGGATACTCTAGTATTCCAGCATGACTGTTTTATCGCTCAGGCACGTTTTTTATTTTGTCGTTATTATAATTTGTTGTTTATGTATTTTTGTTGTGTTTGCGAGAAGGATTTAGTTTATTATCATTTTCGCATAGTGACGATGTGTGAAATGGATATTTTGTTGTGTATGTATTTTGTTTCTTTTTGAAACATAAAAAATTAATAAGATTTTTTTTAACACAAGCTATTTAAATGTTGAGTTATAAAACAACTCACTGCCAAACACACCTGCGAGCAGGTACTTGGTATAGGCATACCTGCAACTCAGACGTGCACACATTGGTTTCTTGCAAGAAACCCATCTAACCCAGATTGAAGCAGACCACCTTTGCAGGCAATGGCAAGTATATAGTACAAATTACTCATCCCAGGCATGGACGGGCGATGATATGGATTAAGGCAGGTGTCCAAAACACAGCAGAAGAAGTGGTCACAGACCCTGAAGGGAGATTCTTTGTGAGAGGCAAACTAAACGGACAGGAGATGCGAATGGGCACCATATATGCACCAAATGTGGACCTAGCCGCATTTCCTAGAAAACTCACGGGGGTACTTGCCAAATGGAGTGGACTTCCCTGGTTGTTGGGAGGAGACTTCAATGCTGTACTAAACATAGAACTAGACAGATCGTATCCGCCCCTAACGCGCACAACAGCAACCTCCAAACGCGCAGGCCCTTTGGGAATGGCTTGCGAATTGGGCACCGAGAGACATCTGGCACACCCTTAACCCCGCACTACGAGTCTACTCATTTCACTCTCCTGTACACTACCTGCATGTTAGGTTGGATTGCTTCGTAGGGTCAGCCGCTCTTATCCCACTCATCAAACAAAAAGAATACTTAGGTCACGCACACTCAAACCACAACCCCCAACTATTACAGCTCACATATGATACAAGACACCCCCCGATCCCTAGATGGAGCCTGCAGCCAACAGCGCTATAAGATCCAGTATTCCGCGCCTCGCCAGGAACAGCAATACTCGAGCACTTCAAGATTAATGACCATTACACTAATGACCATTTCCTTGAATGTGAAGCCTTCAAAGTAACCCTGAAAGGGCATTGCCTAGGGGCTACCCGAAGTATAAGCAAACAACTAAACACAGCACTCAGCAGTGTTGAAAGGCAGCTATTGCACCTAGAGACTAAGCAGGCAGAAGGGAGTGGAAGGAAACTAGTTAAACTAAGGGCAGAACATGCTGACCTATTAGAGCAGCTCCGATGCCACAACTATGCAGGTCACTCAGCGCGCACACACGCTACGGCAGATCGCGTCAGCAAAATGCTAGCATAGCTAATACGTCAGGAGCAGGCACGCCATCTGATAGCTGCCTTGAGAACGGACGCGGGCTGACTGTACACACACAACACGAGATTCATGAGGCACTGATGAATCACTACACCACTCCATGAGACCGCAGAAAGTTCACCGCATCGCCCTGTCGTGTTGCGGCGCTTGCCGTTTCCTTGGGGGCTACTAGGCACATACGGGAGACCGGGATACTCACTTCCGGCGGAAGTAGAGTCCCGGTCCAGTCTTTCCTGTACCCACCAGGCAAGAACTTCCGGGGGAAAACGCATAACACCGCGTTTCCCCGCCGGGTCTGCACTTTGGATTCGAGTAGAATCCCCGAACGCCAGAACCCGCCTGCAGTGCCGTCGCAGCATCAAAGCGCAGGAACGCTAAGACTTGGTTTCGTGTTATTTCCCGCTTTGCAGCCGCGCAGAGCACTGCTGATTCTCTCCACGTTTTCCAAGCTGGGAGCGTGGTTTGCTTCTAACTCAAACGCCGCGCTGGAACACTGGGACACTGTTGGTTCCATCCTCGAGTGCCGCACTGAGGGAGAGGTTTCCTTATGGTTTTCCGCGCTGAAGCGCTGTTGCTTTTCCTTATCTTTGTTATCCTCAACCCTGTCACAGCGCAGGAGCGCTATTGATGATTTTGCCTTGCTCAGAGGGAATGCCACATTTTGAGTGCTTTTCAACAGTATTGCACTAACGCGCAGGAGCGCTATACTTTGGGTGTTTCACACGCGCAGGAGCACATTGCTTTGGGTTTATTTCATGCGCAGGAACGCAGTACCTTGTGTTTGTCTTACGCGCAGGAGCTCTATTCTTTGGGTTGGTACATTATGTGCAGGAGCGCTATTCTTTGGTTTACCTGACTTTGGAGTATCAATCCACATCTAGGTACGGCAGACTGCGCTACGCTGGTGAGTCCGTGAGTGAACAGGCTTTCTGTATGTGCTTAGATGTCTGCAATGGAAGGGGGGGAAGTGAGGTCATTCCCTAATTTAGTCTTCTTTGTCTTCCAGTTGGTGCCAAGACCCTACCCGAGCTCCACACAGGCCAGGCCTTTTGTTTCCTTTCTGGCTTCCTTCCCTGTTCCCATCTCATCGTTACCGTGTATTACGTTCTGTGCGGGTCAGGTGGGTACAGGGGCGGTAGCTCCTGTCGTCTCTGCGGAATCGCTTCACAAGCAGAGGTAAGACTTGTGGGGCTCTGACAGCCCTGTCCTTAGCATCGTGACACCTACCAGAGGCCACATCAGAACAGAGGGAACACGTGAATGAGCCTATCACGGCTGAGGAAATCCGCAGCACAATAATGGCACTGGGAAGCGGCAAAACCCCGGGCCCAGATGGATTCCTTGCGGAATTCTACAAGGCCTATAAAACTGCAATTACTCCTTATCCTCATGAGTTATAGAAGACGGCCACCCGTGAACATCGTCTCCCTCCTTCAATGAATGAAGCCAATTTGGTATCTTTACCCACACCTGATAATGACCCCACTGATCTAGGCTCGTATAGGCCACTGGCACTTCTCAATGTTGATTACAAAGTGCTACCAAAACTACTGGTGGACCGGCTTACACAAGCGGCCCCAACTCTGGTTCACCCAGACCAGAACGGGTTTGTACCCTCAAAAAGCACATCTCTAAATCTCAGGCGATTCATCAGGATCGCCACCTATTCAACCACCCAATGGCCAAGAGCGGGCTACCTCGTATTGGACCACGAAAAAGCATTTGACGCCTAACAGTGGGGGTTCCTATTTGCTGCGTTGGACAAATACAAACTAGGAGACTCTCTCCTAGGTATGGTTAAGCTACTATACAGCGCTTCCACTGTGAGAGTCAAAACAGACCCCTACATATCAAACCCGCTGAACATCAGGAGAGGGACGAGACAGGTGTTCCCTTTCCCCACTACTCTTCTCGCTGGCGATTGAGCCACTAGCGGAGGCAATATGCTCCGGGGTAAACAACAGCATCCTACTGGGATGTACACTGATGACCTCTTGGTATACATAAGAGACATACATCACATTCGCAAAACCTGGCGTTGATTTTAGACAACTCTGCTTCTATATCAGGGTTGCGAGTCAACGCCTCTAAATCCAGCCTATATCCCTTCAGCGGACAATGTGAGGACCCCAGCTACGTTCTCAACGGGACGAGAGTCTAATGGTGCGCTGACACATTCCGATACCTCACACTCCGTATATATTGGAACCCAGCGAACTTACAGGATGTAACCTAGGCAGGGTCCTGACTGCAATCCAATCACATCCGGCATTCTGGAAAAACCTTCCCACTGTCAGTGACAGGGAAAGTAGCTTTACCAAAGATGGTGATACTGCCCTGACTATTATATTATTTCACTAATCTCCCGCACTACATCCCACCATCTTTTTTCCGCCCCCTGGAAAAGCTAATGAAAGATTTCATATGGAGTAACTCCAGGCACCGGGGGGCAATCCATAAACTTTATTTGCCTGTAGATCAGGGAGGCTTAGCAGTCCCACACTTAGAGCTGTCCTATCTAGCGGCTCAGCTACAATGGATATCCAGGTGGCTGGCGGAACACCACAACGGAGACACAGCAACAATGCAGCTGCCCCTACCTACCACAGAACTAACAGCACTATTCCACCCCTGCTCAAAAACCAAGCCGCCACTCACCGCTACTGACAGTAGCACACAGATGCTACCGGATAGCACTCTACTTCACCTGTAAATTAACTCCATAAGCACCAGCCTTCCCACTGGAGGGCACGCCCGAAGGCACTAAAATCACCATGGCAACAGAGCTAAAAGACTGGCATGAGGCTGGGGTGCAAGACATAGGAGACCTATTCTGCGAAGAAGCATTAATTCCATACACAACACTGGTGGTGACTTGCCCCCCGGCCGGTTCTTACTCCATCGCCTTACTCCATCGCTCCCTGATGGCGGCACTCACCGCTAAATGGGGAGACTTAACAACCAAGCCAACGACACGCCACACAATACAATATTTACACCTAATGGGATAGTGGGGACACCTCACTAAATGGTTTGCTGCATCACTCAGACACCATACAGCAGCCAACTTATCGCCCCTTCTCTAGCACTGGGAAATAGATATGGGCCGTCAGCTCACAGACCCGGAGTGTACCTCAGTACTGGCGAGTCCGACACAAGTCCCTAGAAAATTAGATTAGGGGCAAGCCTGCCCCTAATCTAATTTTAGATTACACACAGAGCATCTCACGCCCACAAAAAGTAATCAATAATTTAAACGCGAGGTCTCAACATGCCCCAGATGTGCACATGAAAATGCACACCTACTTCACATGGTATGGGGATGCCCCATCCTTGCTGGATATTGGTCAGCGGTGGCAGACACACTGACACAATGCACTATCCGCACCCTCCCATTAGCCATCACCACTAGAGCGAAAACCACGAACACCAAAACTGGGGAAGGGAGGTCCGTGGTGCACAGGACCCAGCATCATATTTCATACCTATTCCCTATTATGTCTTTTTTGTCCCTGTTCAGTTGCAGCCCGCTTCCACAGTTCAACAGCACACTAGTTCAGACATAAGTAGTAAAATAGACATGCACGGCAAGCCCCATCGACAGCGGACGGCTGGCATCATGACACACGCTCGCAACCTACTGTGAAATAAAAAATAATGGACGAAGCGCGTCGATGACCCATAAAGCTGTTAACATAGACGCAAAATGAATCACAGTACAAGAGATACTATTTTTGATAAGACGTATAGTAATGCCTATGTAACCAGCCAGTATGCAATGTAATGTTTGATCGGTGGTACAAACCAAATATGCTTGTTAAACTGCAAAAAAAAAAAAACACACACACTAACAACTGACATCCAACAACCTTTCATTTCATACTTACTGTACTCCAGCAGGACTGCCACAGTTCACTTTACAAAATGATCTAACTTTACAGTCAGCGAAAGAAAACACCAATCTCTCCAGAATAAAATAAGCAGCCGTTTGTAAGAAGACCTAAACTGACATTTGACCTCTGTCTGAATGCACAGCAAACATGATACAGTAAAAACTAGACATAAAGGCATCTTTATTGCTCATTCACTTTCTGAATTAACAGAAGACCTGTTCTTTGTCAGCTCCAGCTCTCTCTCCAGAACGGGCCAGTGGGCCCTAAAATAGCTTACCGCAATAAAATCTGGCACGCCAATGCATGCGGGCGAATAAATTTTTTGAGGCCTGTATAGGAGGAACTGAACGCTCTGAAATGCAAGTTACAAACTGACCTGAACATTATCGCTCTGTTCAATCCATTTTTAAACTCCTCTCTCAGCTCACCTTTTCTCTATCTGTTCCCTCCTTTCTCCTACCTCTGCCGATCATCTCTGCCTCTCTCATTCTGTTCCCTCTACCTTTTTAGGTTTCGGCTACCGTCGCACTGCGTAAGCAGTGGGCGGAGCCGAAATCTTATGTGTGTAGTATGGGGGCCTGAACACGCCCCTCTTCTCCATTGGCTGGCCTCGTAAATGCTGGTCAGCCATTGGAGGAGAGGAGCGTCACTCAGTTCAGGGCCCGCCTTGACGCGATTCGGGGGCGTTTCTGGGTCTTTTTTTAAGTCCCGCCCTCTCCTCTTCCCATTGGCTGGAATTTTACCTTCCAGCCAATGGGAAGGGGAGAGGGCGAAAAACACGCCCCGAATCTCAAATTGACCTTGTTCTGTTTGTGTCTGTTATGTAACTCATGGACTCCGAAGTCCTTATGTAATGTAACTGGTCGTAAAACGCGCTGACACCTTTGGGTAAAGTTCGCGCTATATAAAATCGCATTAAATATAATAAATAAAATAAAAATTCCCTGTCTGTATCTGAGACCCTACGCGTACGACATGCCGTCACAAGCTTCCGTCATGCCGCTCCAGGCACGCCGCATGCCGGAGAGTTCCGCTTCCCGCTCAAAAGTAAAGCTGAAAGTTTCTGCAGCCCCGGGCTGGGCTGACAGCAGCGGCGCCGCCTCGGCATTCTGCGGGTAGAGGCTTCCGTATCCGCCCGGGGAGAGGGGCGGCTGCAGCCGGCGACAGAGCGTGCTGAGCGGGGGCTGTAACTGGCCTCGCCGTACCCATGAGAGGCATGGACATAGAGGCGGAAGCCCTCCTGCAGGAAGCCCAGGAGAGCATCGAGGCTGCACAGAACTACGGACGGGAGCTGCAGCAGCGGCTGCACGGGCTGCAGCAAGCGCGAAGACAGGTCAGAACCGGCGGCGCCCGGGTTACGGGGAAGTTATTAGGGTACCTTGGAGTGAGGCAGGCACATCACATGTCACTCATTGGGATTCCGCACTCGGCCGCTGATAGTAAAGGGGAGGGGGCGCGGGCGGGAAGAAGATGGAGGCTGCTGAGTGGTGAGTGTCTGCGCGGCGCATGTTGTTGACATGAGACCTGTTGGGGCCTCATCCCCCGGCGGACTGGGCGCCGCTCCCTCCCCGGGCTTTCTCGCGGGGCGGGGGCTGGTGTTGGTTGGAAAAGTGTGTATGTTTTGTTAATGCTTCTTTCAGGCGTTTGTTCGTGCTGGTCGCTCTCCTAGGTCTTTTGGCGCAGGCGACGTGTTGGTTTGGCGAGGTCGCAGGGTGTGTTTACACTGTAGTGTGCTTCGCTGTGGCGCACGTGTCTATCACAGGAGCTTTTTTGTTGCTTGCGGTGCGAGATTGTGGCGTTTGCTGCCGGCGAGTGGATGGATGGGGAGCCCTGGTGCAGGTGGTGCGAGCGCGGTTGATGGTGGTGGAGGCGCGGTGCGTGTTGTCGCGCATGGCGCATCCTCCTCACTACTGCTGTGGGTGTCAGTGAGGGACATGTAAATAGGCGCTGCGCAGTGTTGCTGCTCGCAAGCGGCGGCCATGAGGGTGAGGGGGCTTTGTGTGGCGGGGTTGCCGCGGTGCGCTCCACGCGGGCGGGCGCCCGTCCTGTCCCCGCTTCCCTTGTTTGGGACGCAAGCCGCGCTGCTCCGGGTATCTCTAGTACTGCGGGGATTGTGGCCGTGCAGGGTGCGCGGCCTCTGCCATGTTGGAGGTACAGGAGGCAGGCAGTGCTTGAGGGGGGAGGGGCAGTGCCACCAGGATCGTCTCCTACGGCTTGCCGCTGCACGCACCCCCTCGAGAGCGGTGAGCCTGGGTCCCTTCTATATTACTCTCCTAGAAGTGGCTTTCCTGGTTTCGTAACTGTTCCAGGAAGTGAACAATTATAAAAGTGAGAACACGCCGGATAACTTTCGCCTCACTGTCTTTCGGTTTAGTCCCTGATTTTTAGTTTATTATGTTAAGCATTTTTATTATTTAACTTAACTTTCGGCATTATTTATTCAAACACTTCTGTTTTGAAGTAGAAAAAAATCCGACACTTACAAATTTTAGTTTGCACAGTGGCACGTTTTTAGTCATGTCAAAGAAGAGTAGATTAATACTGTTTTCCCTGCGTGCGACAGGCAGGACAATTTTCACACCTACAATTCATTTGGTCACCGGTGTCGGGTATGGTTGAGTTGAGGATACTGTTTATCAAGTAATGAGCATGGGCGGGAGGTTTTTAAGTTTCGCCTGTGTGTGTGTGTGTGTGTGTGTGACTGCTCTTGGGTGTGTGTGTGTGTGACTGCTCCTGGGTGTGTGTGTGACTGCTCCAGGGTGTGTGTGTGTGTGACTGCTCCTGGGTGTGTGTGTGTGTGTGACTGCTCCTGGGTGTGTGTGTGTGTGTGACTGCTCCTGGGTGTGTGTGTGTATGTGACTGCTCCAGAGTGTGTGTGGGTGTGTATGTGACTGCTCCAGAGTGTGTGTGTGTGTGTGTGTGTGTATATGTGACTGCTCCAGTGTGTGTGTGTGACTTCTCCAGTGTGTGTGTGTGACTGCTCCAGTATGTGTGTGTGTGTGTGTGTGTGACTGCTCCAGTGTGTGTGTGTGTGTGTGCGACTGCTCCAGTGTGTGTGTGTGTGTGCGACTGCTCCAGTGTGTGTGTGTGACTGCTCCAGTGTGTGTGTGTGCGTGTGTGTGTGACTGCTCCAGTGTGTGTGTGACTGCTCCAGTGTGTGTGTGTGTGTGTGACTGCTCCAGTGTGTGTGTGTGTGGGGGGGGGGGGCTCTGGGTGTGGCTGGCTCTGGGTGTGTGGGTCTGGGTGTGTGTGTGGTAGTAATTGCTGTCTGCTGAGCTCGTCCGTAGGGTACAATAGTTCTCACATTTGCGAGATATTAAGCTATTGGCAATGTAAATGACAATGCCATTTATTTATCTGTTTTCAAAACCAACACATAAATACAAATTTTGTCATTTACAATGCCAATAGCTCTAACTTCTCCAAAGACGAAACCGTTGCATTGTAAATGCTTGTTTCTATTTTCTTCCTTCTCTCTGCCACCCTCAGCATATTTCTGTATTTCTTTTATACTTCTTTCTCTGGCTTATCATCCTGTGATCCTCTTTTCTTTCTTAGTCAATTTGTTTTTGTGGTCCTCTCATCTGGCTGACCCTAGCTTGCTTTCCTCTTCTCTCATTATTCACTCTCCAAATGTCTGTTTTCATTCACACTGTATATTGCCCTCTATTACTGATGATCATAATTCACACAAAACAGTGGTATATACTTCCCTTAAGGTAATCTTATGTAAGTAATGCAGTCCCTCTTTACATGTTTTACTTAATATAACCTTCCCTAATACCATATACTTTTCCCCATGTGATTGCTATACTGCGCATACTACTTACAAAATCACCTCTAGGAGGCTTGGTGATTTCAGGTTGTGGTGGGTTTTCATGTTGGGAAACGAATGAAAGCTCTGGAGTAGAGTCTTAAGTCAGTGAGAGTTTTTGATTGTGCCTGCCGGTGGGTCACTAAATTGTTTCGACTACATGATCATCCAATCCGTAGCCTCATTGAGGAGCACACAGCAATTGTGACACTTATGCTAAAGCCTAATTGCAAAGACCATTTTTGGTGAAAGAATGTGAAGGAGGTACACAACTGTCGAAATACTGACAGCACCAAATTAAAGAAAAAAAAATTCAGCATTTGCAGGGGAGGAAAGTGGATGTGTGAGAGAGCAATCATGGCGAAGGGACGATACAAGTATATGCAAAAAGAATGAAAAGACAATGAGAGGATTTGGGAAGATTTTTAAAGAAAATGGCGCAAGTGGCTAACTGCGAGAAACTGAAGTGGTGTGGCAGGGCGAACAGGAGTGACTTAAGACACTACAAAGGACACTATCCTTTCCACAGCTCTGGTAACAGAAAATTCACAGAGGAGCACTCAGAAACCGATCAGTGCTTAGATTTATATGCGATAAAGTGGTATACACTTGACAGTAGAAAGGCACTTTAACTAGACAGAAACCATAGAAATGTCACATGTTTTACTATTAAAAAAAATACAACGATTGGTGTTGGTTATATTCCCTTTTGCGCTCCTACAGCCTTCTCTCAATCCAATGCACTCCCACAATACACAAATCTTACCCCATTATAGCATGTTAATTAACAACATAGTGCAGCGTGCCACATAATAAATGTGCTCGACTCAGCCATCTCAAGAACTTACCTCCAGACGGAGGATCTTAAAAATCCTGTCACTCAGATTTTGCTAGCGACTCTACTTCACTTCTAGAACTGAAAACATTGTAAGCCAATCGGAAACTCTGTGTGTGACGGAGTGCATGGCGGCAACCGAAGGGAGCATCCAGCCGTGGCTCATTCTCAGCATAAAGCCTACAATTGGTTACTGAAAGAAAGGGCAACTCCCCGGAAATGGTGGGTCGCAATATTATTGAAACGCACCGCCCTATTCCCCCGGAAGTAAACGCTCCACAATGTCCTGAACTATTTCCGTAAATTGTAGAACCGCCCTTCTTTGAGAAAACCAAATTACGACGAAATTGTACATCTGGCGTATGGAAAGGAAAAATACCAGTAGAAGCACCGGTCTGTAGCCAGGATACTGCTGCCAACTGCAGGGGTATTACTTGTATCCCATAACTTTATTTATTTATTGCAGTTTTATATAGCGCTAACTTTACCCAAAGGTGTCAGAGCGCTTTACAATAAAACCAAGTAAGTTACATAAGGAGATTTAGACGCTAACAAGTTACATATAAGTCAGGATAATTATTTTTTTTTAAAATATCTTTATTCAGATTTTTTAACAATGATTTTTCGCCCTAACGCCCGCCCCCCCCTACCCCCCCCCAACCCAGCGGTCAGACAAGAAGAATGCATATATTTACATTTACATAAATTATCTCATAACAATTACATATCAATTAATAATTACAATTATCATTTACAGAGTTGTTGTTGCTAGCTTCAGTTTAGACTCAAAATACCTTTATTCAATTCCTGCCTTGAGACTGGCACCATTCCAATAGGGGAGACCAAGTTTCTAACCCTCTTTTGCGTCGCCTTCTAACCTTCCGTTTATATATAGCACTTTCCATATTGGAGATGGCCAGGAATCCAGTTAACCATTGTTGAAAAGAAGGGGCCGTAGAGTCTAGCCTAGCTGAGGCAATACATAGTCTAAAAATAGCTATAAATATGAGTTCATGTCCCACTATAGCATTGTTAGGATCTGCTGCCCAAAGTAGGATAACGTCACTAGATAAAACTATCGGGCTTTGTAGCACTGTTGATAAAAACCTCTCAATTTCTTGTTTGGTAGATCTTAATCTGTCACAAGTAGAGAAGATGTGCACTGAGTCAGCGCTATAGAGCCTGCATCTAGGGCAGCATGTGCTTTTGCCACTTCCCCACTTAGCTATTTTATCCGGGGTATAATTTAGAACAAAGCAAGTTGAAAAAAATTGTGCCTGCAATTTGGTTGACAGGAGAATTGTTTGTGACATTGAAAAAGCATAATTAGATTCGGCATCGGATACTCCCACTTTCTCTTGCCATTTCTGTGACGTATATACCATATCGTCCGGGAACTGTGCATTAATAAGTAAGTAAATCCCCCCGATAGTGTTTTTTTACCATGAATTAAAGTCTCCATAAATTGTGTGTTTTAACCCGTTGGCAGCTGCCGCGATTTCGCGGCAGTGCGGCCGTTTTAAAAAACGGACGGGGCTGCGTTGGCCGTTGAACGTGCGCAGCACCAGCCAGGTAGTGCTCCGAACATTCAACGGCCTATGGCAGCACTTAACGGGTTAATGCCCCCCAGCCCCAACTTTGTGTGACAAAAAGTCCCTAATTGGAAGGTACTTTAAGAAGTCTTGCCAAGCTAGACAGAAGTTGTTTTTCAATTCTTCAAAGGAATGTATCCCATCCGGGAAGAGTAAACAGCCTATTTGTACAATCCCCGCATCCAGCCACTTATGTATATACCTGTCATTAAAAATTCCTGGGATAAGTGGATTGTTTTCTAGGGGAGTGTAAAAAGACCGTCTCCCTATACCCAGCATTTTCCTAACAGCCTTCCACACCTTAAATCCACTGAGTAAAGTTTTAAATGTTACTTTCTTGTGGTAACTATCGTGTATATGTCGCCAAAAATACCCTCTGTACTCCCGTCCTAAGAGTAGTTGAAATATAGAAGGTGTGTGCTCCTCTCTCTCCTCCAAACCTCAGGTGTTCTGTAGCAGCTCGTTGCTATATAATAACACTGTTGCCCAATAGTATGCTTTTAGATTAGGGAGTGCTAGTCCTCCTCTATCTTTGCGTAGCGTGAGAACCTCGAATGCCCGCCAAGGTTGTGAGTATGCCCAGACAAAGTTTGAAAACACCCGTTCTAGTGATTTAAACAACGAATATGAAAATTCCAAGCAGATTGCCCTGAAAAGATATAAAATTTTAGGGAAAAATATCATTTTGATCACATTCACTCTTCCAATAATAGAAAGGTGCAAGTTGTCAAGGTGCAGAAGATCTTTCTGTATAGCAGGTAACATAGGTTTCAAGTTTATATTAACCAGATTGTCCAGATCAGATATTATACTGACTCCCAGGTAGGTAGCTTGTTCCACCACCCGTGCATCCCGCATATTGCTGTTCTTGTTTAGCACAATCTGTGTTTTACTTTTATTAAGTGCATATCTGGACACCAAGCCAAACTGCTTCGCCTCTCCTTCAATAGCAATCATGGCAGTGTTAGGTACGGCTGTCACGATTGCGATGGTATCCGCATATGCAAATGTTTTGGTGGCATAGTCCTGTGAGATTATGGGTTTGATTGCACCATTCTCTTCTAGCTTGCGGATGAAAGGGTCTATATAGATTGCGAAAAGCAATGGTGAGCAAGGGCAGCCTTGCTGGGTTCCCCATGATATCGTCAGTTCCTCAGTTAAGCTACCATTCACCATGACTATGGCCTTAGGGTTCACATATAGTTTTTGAATTGCCTGTATGTACCCTTCCTTTATGCCCAGTCTGGCATGGCAGCCCATAGGAAGGGCCAGGAGACCCTATCGAAGGCTTTTTCCTCATCAAGCAGAACCAGCGCCATAGGGTCTCCTGTAACATCCATGCCGTCAAACAGGGTAATCACCCGCTGAATGTGGTTGGTAGTAGATCTGCCTGGAATGAAGCCATGTTGGCTTTGAGCTACCACTTTGTGGATAATTGGTGCTTTGTGTGCCAAAATGTTCGAATATATTTTGGAGTCTGAAGTAATAAGAGTGATGGGCCGATATGAGCCAAGTTGTTCCGGGGGTTTACCATTTTTGGGGAAGATAACTATTTTTGCCCGGGACCATGACTTCGTTGGCAGTCCCCCTTTAAAGATGTGATTGATAAGATTTAATAAAGTGTCTTTAATTTGATTTGAGAAGGCAGCACAGAACTCCCGAGGGGATGCAGTCCAACCCGGTTGCTTTCCCTTTTGGCAGTTCTCTGATGGTGGTTAAAAGTTCATCTATTGTTGGAGCTTCCTCTAGGAGATCTGAGTCCCCATCCCGGAATTTCTCTTGGCTGACACTCTCTAGGTATTCCTCACAGTTTTCCTGGTTTCCCCTCCCGGTTTCTGTGTATAAAACTCGGTAAAACTGCCAGAAAGCCTGTCTTATAAGTTCTGGGTCGGATACAAGATTTCCATGAGAGTCAAGAATTTCCCGAATCAAATTCGAGGTGGTCTGTTGCCTTGTGCGCACAGCCAGTTGGTGTCCGATTTGTTCATTCACCTCGTATATAGTTTCTTTTTGTGAAAGCACTTTTTAACTGCTTTATCGGTAAAGACATTCATAATTATAGCTTTGTCAATTGCCACTTGGTTCTGCATCTGCTCTAGCACTTCATTCCAACCGGTCATATTTCCCATTGTCACCCTTACTAACCCCTCCTTTGCCTTCCTTAGATTTTCCTGCATCTGCTGCATAGCTTCCTTAGTTTGTTTGTTAGCATTTAAGGAGTATTGCAGTGTCTCCCCACGGATCCTGACTTTCAACGCGTCCCACACTATTTCGATTGATGTACTCCCCACATTGTCTGATAAAAAATTCGGAATCCACTCCCTCATGTGACTACAAAAATTATCGTCTAAAAGCAAAGTTTTCTCGACAGTCCATGAGGTCGGCGTACTTTTGTCAAGATCTATTTCTATGGAGCAAATTTTTTTCATCTCACATTTAGTTTTTATTGAGTTGGACATAAATACATAATCCAGTCTTGCGTGGGTAAGATGTGGACTAGAAAAGAATGTAAAACCGGGGTCATTAGGGTTTATGGTCTCCCAACCATCCACTAGGCCGTGCACGCTGCACAAATGTCTCAGTGCTCTAAATACTTTGGGTTTGCCACCAACATACTGCCAGCTGTCTTTTAAAGACCAGTTGACAGGGAGATTGATATTGAGATCCCCGCAAACCATAAGGGGTAATGGCCAATGCATAAGTTCGTTTGAGATAACGTCCAATTCTGACGGGTCATCGCTGTTGCTACCATAGACAGTGCATAGCGTCAATTTTTGTCCTTTCCCATACTGGCATTCTGTGATCGCCCAACGACCAAATTTGTCTCCCTTAGAGCGACTAAAAACAAACCCACTTCCCCTAGCCAGAATAGCAACCCTGAACCCTAGCGCCTTGAGTAGTTGCACAGATCAACCTATACCCAAGTGATTTTAGGATGTCCATTTGTGATCCCTCTATATGCGTTTCTTGTAAGCACACCACATTTGTCCCCCAAGCCTGAAGTCCTGCAGCAATCTTTTGTCTTTTCCTGATATCATTTAAGCCGCATATGTTCATTGATAATACTCTTAGCAAACCCATTTCCTTCTCTTCCTTAAACCATACTCATAATCAGAACTTGGCACATATTGAACCCTGGTATTACCGACATACCTAGTTAGATTGCACCATATTGTGAAATTTAAGGCACCCTGTCTGACCCAACCCACCCACACCTCCGTCCCACCCCCCACCCACCACCACCCTTGGAGGTTACCTGCCCAAGCCAGGAATTTGACATCCGACGTGCAGAGCCCCGTGAGGAGAGAAAAGCTAGAATAAAAAACAATTTCCTCATCTCTGGTAGCAATTGACCCCCCCCTCATGAGGCTTCCTACCATCAGGGTAAAAGTGAAGAGCTAAAAAAGCGAGGTTCTGTGCATTAATCCGTTTTTAAGCCTACTTTACAAATCCCCCCAGTGACAAGTTCAATTGGGGCTCCCTCCGTTTGCTTCACCCCCTTCCCTCCACTCTTCCTCTGTAGAAGAACACTGTAGTCTGTTTCACTTATGACTAGTCAACTCTAGGTATTTTTGTGCTTGAATTTCGGAAACAAAGCTGCGTATGGCCCCCTTGTATACCACTTTTAGCCTAGCCGGGTTTTGCAAGTAAACCTCAGCTCCTTGTCTTTGAAAAGGCTCAAAAGGTTGCCGGAGTCGCCACCTGCACTCCACCGTGGCGTGTGCGAAATCAGACCTGGTGAAGAAAGTTATCCCCTCGAAGGTTGGATTGTTAGTGGGTCTTGCCAGGTCGAAGAGAGTTTGGCGGAGTAAGAAGTTCCCAAAGAATACCAGCATAGTACGGGAGTGCTGTGGTGTTGTCGTGCATTTCCCAGGAAACAGTGGAAATCTAAGGGCCTGTTGGATTTCTCTGTCCAGATCCCAGGTTTGTAGTTCTGGAAGAACCCCCTTGAAAAGGTTATCATGAATTTTCTGGGGTCCTCTTTCTCGGGCCCCCCTGGATTTCCAAGAAAACTGAGGTTATTGCGTCTGTCTATTTTCTTGCTCCTCCAGTTTCCACATTAAGTCTTTTACCACCCCCTTGTGCTCTTCATGTTGCGTCTGCAGTGTAGCAACATCTTTTTCGAGCTGTTCTGTCCTTTCCTCCACCATGGCCATTCGTTCAGCAATATCGGATCAAGCACAACTTGAACTCTCCAGCAGTCTGTCAAGGCTACAGGAGCGGGGACTTGGGCATTGTCAGTCACTGCAGAGGGGGAGGGGGGAGGGGGGAGTAGCTAGCCCTGCTAAACTTGCTATGTTCTGGTTATCGGCTCCCAGAGTAAAGCCATTGCTTTCCACCCCTTTTGCTGCCATAAAGCTGTTCGTTATTAAAGGCTGCAAGGAGTCAGTTTCTCTTATTCCTTGAGTAGTGTCTTTTTTTCACGGTGGCTGAGTTTAGAATGTCCTTCTCCTGTGTGCTTTTATTTAGGGAATCTGTGTTGTCTCCACTACCACCTCTTCCCTTTGCACTCAAGGCATCCATTCTTTTTTGGCGGGTGACTGCCAGCGAACCATTCGGCTGAGAAAAAGTTGGCGTTGATTTCCCCTTGCCAGCCCTCGCTCCCTTGCCGGTCATACTTACTTGTTTGTTGATTCTGAAGCGGCGCTTACAACCGGACTTGTTGCAACACTGTATCTGCCCTGGAATTTCGGTCCACACTCTTTCACCGGGGCGCTGCTGCTGCGATGAAATGAGCTTTTCCCCCACGGAGAGGTAACCGCGCTGGTGCTGGCTCTCGCTTGATCCTCTGCTATCCTGCCGTGTCGGAAGAGGATAATGCAGGCCAGATCTCATCAGAGATAGCAGAGCAGATGACAGAGCAGTCTGGACGTCCTCGCGGGTAAAGCAGAGCGTGAGTACAAGATGAAGGGATGAAACTTGGCAACTCTTGAAAGTATTATTCTGCTGCATTTCTTTTCAGCCTTTTTTCTCTGTGTTCTCCGTGTATCAGGATGGGGGGTTTATTCTGCCTTCAAAAGCTCAGCATTTTTCCGCTACCAGAAGCGGGCGAAGGCATCTGGATTCCTCGAGTGAAGGGAGACCCAGCGGAGCGTCCTCGCGACGATGTCAGTCAGTCGCCATCTTGCCTCGATAAGTCAGGATTATTAAAAAAATTCAAGGTAGCAAAATGAGGTTAATACAGGTATAGATTATACATATTTACAAAGTTGCTCAAGTGAATGCCAAGCGGCCGTGAATTATTGCTGGAAGTGTCCTTGGAAGAGATCTGTTTTGAAAGTCCGGGTAGAGGCCGTGGTTCGAGGATTGGAGGAAGCGAGTTCCAAAATCTAGCCGCATTGCCTGAGCAGGATTGAGCCATAAATCTTTCCCTTTTGAAAGTAGGAGGCTCGAGCAGTAAGTTTTCACCAGATAGCGATGGGTGGAAGTGTGCAAGGCTTTGTTGGTGATAATTGGCAGTCTTGTAAATTGACCTAGCTTCAAGAGAAAACAAGCATTGGCATAGTGTAATATTTAAATCAGGAATACGGGAAATGCTGTTGTTGAAGTTGTAGTTTATTACAGCTTACAGTGAACACAGCGACACAAGAGAACACCAGGCTTCAACTGACAAATCTTAACATTCTACTCAATAGCCCTAGAATCCTCAATGTGGAGAGTTCTATCTACAGGTGCCAGTGAGGCACAGCACAGAACACTACATTATCCTCTTCCCTATAAACAAAAAGGGGAAGAGCTCGGAGAAGAAAAGAAAGGAGAAAACGAGGGAAAGGAAAAGAGAAAAGAGAGAAAAAAGAAAGGGAAATGACAGTGAGGAAAAGTAGAGTAAGAACTAAGACAAGAGACAGGAACTGAAAAGAGAACTGAGTGATTATCTAAACCTGGCAGGAATCCTAGGGACTCTCGAACTCCTGCGAAGTCCAGGAAAACCACCACCATCATTGTTAACATCATTAGAGCACTTGGCATCATGGCGAGAATCAGATAAAAGGTCACGGTTAACAAAATCAGGTTCCCTGACATTGACTTTCACCACTTTACTGACATTCCACCAGTGATTATTATTGACACGAATGGCATTGCCACAAACCTTATCAACAACTAAAGACTCAGAGAATTTGCTTCTTCCCTTGGTGACGTGAACAGGACTCTTAATACGAACAACATCTCCAGCATGAATACTATGTGGTACAGCTCTGTTTCTTTCATCAAAATAGGCTTTCTGTTTTGCTTGAACCTTCATAACATTGTCCCTTACAAACCCATCAATCCCGTCCATTACATTCATCTTAACCCATTTCGACATCCACCCTGGACACATTTTTGTGGATGGTTTTCTCCCTCTTAGGAGTTTGAACGGAGACACACCAGTAGATGAATGAGCAGTGGTGCGATAAAACCACAACATGGAGCGAACAGCATTTTCAAGAACACACTTGCAAGCAATAGCCCATTGCACACAATTGTTTAACACACGGTTCATCCTCTCCACAAGGCCATTGGCCTGAGGGTGATAAAGTGAACTCTTCTTATGAGAAACACCACCTTGTTTTAGGAAACCTTCAAATTCTGAACTTACAAACTGCACACCATTGTCCGTCATAACGACAGAAGGGAACCCTTCCCTAAGGAAAACATCTTTAAGAAAGGAAATGACATTGGCTGAGGAAGGCTCACTGATAAACCGAATCTCTGGCCATTTGGAATAGTAATCAATGGCAACGATGGCAAAACGTGAAGAAGAAGGCAAAAGATTAAAAGGACCGACTAGATCAACCCCAATCCTTTCCCACGCCCTCTCGGGAAGAATAACAGGTTCCAAAGGAGGAGTTCTAGGTTTGTGGCTTTTGTCAGACGACCTACAGATAACACAACCATCAACTAGAGCATCCACACACACATCCATCAGTGGCCACCAAAATACATCCCGTAGTCTGCGTTTGGTGAACGTTTTCCCCAAATGACCTTCATGCGCACCATCTACAAGACGTTTTCTTAAACTCTCGGGGGGAATGAGTCTACCACCCCGCATAAGGATGCCATCTTCCACCGTGAGCTCATCAGCAACTTTGACAAAAGTCTGGAATTGTCCTGAGACATTTTTCTCTTTAGGCCAACCTTTTTTTAAGAAACTTAGGACCTGGACAAGTACCTCATCTTTCAACAACTCCCTTGTCCATTCTGCTTCATTGACAGCACACATCCCCTCAAGATCCAATGCAGCGACAAAACAGTCTTCTTGATCATCATCATTTTCAAAATCAGAGTCATGACCAGAAATGGGGAAACGTGAAAAATAATCTGCTCTGACATTTTTCGAACCAGGCAAATAGACCACATCAAAATTATACTGGAGTAGCTTAGTTGACAACCTGGCAATTCGCGGGTATGTTCTTTAATTTTCTCACCAGACAAAATAGAAACTAAGGGATTATGATCAGTACGTATGACGAAGTGACTACCCCAGAGAAAAGAGTTGAATTTCCTCACAGCACACCAGTAGGCTAAAAGCTCTTTCTCTATCACAGAGAAATTCACTTCAGCACCACGCAACACCCTTGAAGCATACGCAATGGTGTTGTCGACCTGACCACTCTTCTGAGTGAGCACGGCTCCAAGACCGAACCCACTTGCATCTACAGTCACCACACACTCCTTATTGGGATCAAAAGCCTTAAGAACACTATCACTCACCAATTGAGACTTAATCCACAGAAAAATTTCCTGGCATTTCTTATCCCAAACAAAAGGCACATTTTTCTTTAACATATTGGTAAGTGGATGAACCTTAGATGCATAATCCTTTATAAACCTGGAGTAGAACTCACTGAGTCCTATGAAAGACTTCAAACCTGACTTGTCGACTGGGGGAGATGCATCCACAATTGCTTTCACCAACCCTGGACGTGGCTCTACCCCATTGTGTGAGACAACATGACCAAGGAATTCCATCTTTTCTTTTAGGAAAACACACTTTTCTCTTTTAAGAACAATGCCCTTGTTTTGCATTATTTCCAAAACCTGATTCAAAGAACTGTCATGATCCTCTTTGTTTTCGCCCGAAATTAAAACATCATCCTGGAAGACGATTACACCCGGGGTACCTTTAAACATTTGACTCATCAACCTTTGGAAAACAGCAGCCGCCGACGCAAGGCCGAACGGCATTCTGCAGTACTGGAAACTGCCAAATGGAGAGACAAATGCAGTTAAATGTTTAGAGGACTCACTCAAAACGACTTGATGATACGCAGAAGCTAGGTCCAACTTAGTGAACCACTTTGCGCCTCTGGTAAGGGACAACAAATCTGTGATTTTTGGTAAAGGGTGTGAGTCAATCCAGATGTTTTTATTTAGACTGCGCAAATCCACACAGACGCGCAAATCACCATTCCTTTTTCTGGCGACAACAAGAGGAGACAACCACAAGGATGACTCAATCGGTTCAATGATCCCCTTCTTGCATAGTTCGATAACTTCGGCCTCTAGACTATCCCTTACACTAAATGGAATACTTCTGACTTTGTGTTTGATGGGGATGGCACCATCTTTAACCCTAATCTCATGACTAAAGTCCTTGATCCTCCCAAGTCCCTTCCCAAAGACAGTGGGAAATTTTGAACCGAGACCCTCAACGTATTCATCGGAATCAGCAACAGCAAGGCTAGCAATACAGTTATCAGGTTCAGCTAAGCTGACTTGCTCTTTTGCCCCTGGTCTCAAGATCAATCCGAACAAACCCCCATGAAACCACCCCAAAATGTTCAACCCTTTAATTGCGACATATATTTTCCCGAAAATTTTCCTGCCCCTGAATTGTAGAACATCTTCAAAATAACCAAGCAGGGCTATTCTTCGTCCTTCAAAAGAAACAGGAGCTCTATCAGGAGGTTCAAGTTTTCTCTCTGGCCATGTTTCTCCAAATAATTCTTGGGTGATCATGGTAACCCTTGCTCCTGAATCTACTAGCAGGGAAATTACTTTATCACCCACACCAAAATTTTCGTAGGGATCAACGCAATCAGAGGGGTCACCAACAATGACTCCATCCTCACGCACAGTTATGACCATCACCTTTGCATCACCTTTGACATTATCAATTGAATGTGAGTTTTCATGTACGACCACAACCATATCTCTGAGATCGTCTTGGATGCTGTTAACTGGACTTGCACCCATACTTGTATTATCTTGCATATCTGAAACATTTCCAACTCCATTGACATTTCCTACACCCTGAGATTTACTGACAAATGTAGAATTTCCCTGCCTAGGATTTTGACAAATTTTGGCAAAATGACCATATTTTCCACAATTCCGACAAACAGAACTCCTGGCAGGACAAAATTTGTTATTCTTGTTGTGAGAGAGATTCCTACATCTGTAACAGATGTCGCTCCTAGGAAACAGATTTCTTTCAAAACGTTGAAAATTTGGAACGTTGTTCCTATCGAAGCGTTGTTGATTAGGGACTGATCTGTTGTCCCTGTTCTCCTTAATTCTAACTACAGAAACTGCTTCATCGCTCTTTTTTTCTAGTTCTTTAACTTCTTTCTTAGATAACTCAATACTTTTTGCAGTTCGGATAGTCTCTTCAAGTGTAGGATTCCCTAAAGTAAGCAGTTTTTGTTGTATCGCCTTGTCGGTGCACTTACATATGTATTGGTCTCTGATTAGTTGTTCCCTGAAACCCTCAAATTCGCATTCTGCACTCAACAGTCTCAGGCTAGATATGCAAGTCTCAACGTCTTCTCCAGGCAATTGTTCTTTCTTAAAGAACTTATGTCTAATTACTACAAGACTGGGTTTGATGTCAAATCTTATTTCTAATTTCATTCTTGCTTCGACATATTCATCCACATCTTCCTCTGCGTTGTTCCTTACTAGAGGTGGTAAATGTTTGTAAATCTCTCTACCTTCGAAACCTAATGAATGTAGTAATAATTTTTTTTTCCTCTCTGCGCGATATCTTGACGCGCCAATTGCCCCTATATAGGTTTCGAATGCATCAAACCACTTCCTCCAAGTAATTGGTGGATTACCCGGTGTCTCAAGAAAAGGTGGAGGAGGAGAGACTGACTGCATGGTACACTAAGAGGGTTTATTTACTTGTAAATTTATCCCAAATCAACAGATTATTTGTGTTGTGTCGCTGTGTTGAATTGGTATTTGGGATAAGCACAAAACCTATATTTGCCTTCACAGAGAACAGAATACTGGTTTAACAGAAGCACATCTTCTTAAAAAATTGTGTTTTACTTTCCTCTTTTTTTTTTTTTTATGACCAAGTCATTTATTCCTTTTGATGATGATAACACCGTAAAAGCGGATTTTACAGTGAACGTGCAGTGTTAATATGACAATGTTGTTAGCGACATCGCAGTCCTTGCGCGTTGAAAGGGAACTGCATCACACGTTGCCAATCGATGCGTGCACGATGGGAAGGAAAACTTGACGTGAGGCTGTATGCGTTGCCAACCAACTGCATGTACTGGAAGTAATCAAAACGCGAGGTACGCACAAAATGGTCGACCTTCACGTCATGGACGTGTGGTAACGTTGCCAACCACGCGCGACCTCGGGATGCCAATCACGTAACAGTCTTTCTTTTTTTTTTTCTTTTTTTTTTTAATACGGAATAGACAATGAGTTGCTCACGGAAATACAACGGTGTTTTACGCGCTGCAGACTTATCTCTCAGATGCGCCTGTTCTTCTCCGAAGTAGAGCAGGTCACCGCAGCCTACGCACCTTCGACGGAAAGGATCAGTTGATCAGCGCCTTGCTTGACAGGTACGAGGTGAATGACATGTGGTTCATCGTCCGCAGATCGTCGCCATCAAATTTGTAGTATTTAAATCAGGAATACGGGAAATGCTGTTGTTGAAGTTGTAGTTTATTACAGCTTACAGTGAACACAGCGACACAAGAGAACACCAGGCTTCAACTGACAAATCTTAACATTCTACTCAATAGCCCTAGAATCCTCAATGTGGAGAGTTCTATCTACAGGTGCCAGTGAGGCACAGCACAGAACACTACACATAGCCAATAGGTTTCGCTTTTGGGACCTTATAAGTATTTAGTTATGCAGCACAATATCCTTGGTGCAACAACATTAACTGTTGCATGGCTAAACACTTATAAGGTCCCAAAGGCCTATTGGCTATGCCAATGCTTGTTGACAGTGCAAAGAAAAAGTAAATTGCTGCTTTACCTTCTCCCAGTCGATCAAGGCCCATGACTTTCACCTCCCAATAACACAAACAAATCCAGTCCTAGGAGGTCTGTACATCTGTCTTATCAAAGTAAGCTATATGGAAATAGAAGCAGATAGCTCATCTACTTAAATAAAATGTGAAAATGGTTGACTCCAGTCTGACATTACGTGTTTGCCCTGAGTGCTAGTGAGTGGACTCAAGCAGTTGTCTCTCTTCCACACAGAAGGCAGACGTCAATGCTGTGTCCATGCCGCTCTGCTGCCATTACTGATACTGTTTGTGTACTGCCTGGAACCTGTCACAGCAGAGACGGCTGTGAGGGGAACTGCTCCAACCTATTTCCTTCGAAAGTGCACAGTACACGTTTTCATGGGACCATGGGACACAGGGTGATTACAAAGCACCTGTATTGTACTGATGACCATGAAAAAAAGACGCCAACTGTAAAAGAAATAGAGTGAGATAGCAAGAAAGGGAATACAAGAGAATAGAATGAGAGAGAATCAAAAAGAAAATAAGACTACGAGAACACTACAAGCAGGAGAAGTACAGTAGTGTAAAGATTTCACAGAATTCCAAGAAACAGTTCAAGATCCTATTGCTCTTTAAACCATGGGAGCTCCTGCTGCTCTGTGAACAAAAGCTGAAAACTACGCATTGTTCTCTAATCCGCTTTTTGCATTAGATGTCGAATAACCTGCCATCCCATGCGCTGAAGTGACTTGACATAAGCCAGAATAACAAACATCTTCTATTTTAAAAAAGCTGTCTTTTTCTTGATCGTGACCTAAATCTCTTATCCACTGCCGTCTATTCTTGCTCGAAGGATGTTCTTGGAGCGCAGCGAGCTCTGTATAGTGTGGGTTGCACCACGGGAATCACAAACTCCCCACTTTAGTAGCTTAAGTGGGTGAGTGCCACTGGGGCGTTTGTGTAGCATGCAACCTTTACTTTATTTATTTCTCTTTTGACTTTGATCAAACGGACTCCAAACAAAACCTCATTAAACCACTGAAAGGGAATAGCATGGTAGAACTATGGAGTGGGAGAACACGCGTGACAAGAAAACATGAAATCAAAAACTGAGGGGGGTGGGGACAGAAAGAGGGATAGATGGAGGTAAAGATGAATACACCGAGCAAGACAGATGTGGTGAAAGATGTAGAAATAGACGGGTGGGGAGAAAGATACAGAGATGGACTGATGTGAAGAAAGACGGAGAGATGGGTGGATACATGAATAAATGGAAAGAGAAAAGTAAGAATGGATGCAAAGAAGGGTCTAAGGTGTGGAGAAAGGATGGCTCAGGAGGCTGGATGGAGAGATGAATGGATTGCTGGCGGAAGGAACCAAACGAGTACTGGCCTCTTGCCTCACGCACTCACTCATTGCTATTTGGGATATGGGTCACTGAGGGAGATATTGAATTGCTCTGGCGAGTCCCTTTCAGCACAGTACGGATCCTCACAGCCTGCTTTAGATTGAACAGAGACGTGGCCCTAGCGCCCAACAGCATGCTATGGAATAAGCATTTCCAAATTCTCACCATACTTTGTGACTATCAGATGTAAAAAAACTAAAAGTATGGCTAGGAATATTTTGGTCCTCTTATAACCAAACCGCTGATAAATAGACAATGTTAAATGTCATGTAGGGTAGTTTCCTACAACACGCTGTAGACTAAAAACGGCGAAGGAAACAAGGCGCTTTAAGAGCGACTCCGTTGTAGCCGCGATTAATCCGCCTGAGCCAATTAACAGATCATATCGAGCACGCATGCAGCCACCGCCGGGGCCCGCCGAGCTGGCTGGCACGTTATTGTTACAGTTTAACGGACTGTTTTCAGCAAAGTAGGAAGATCGAATCAAAAGTGAAGAAGGACTAACTTTATTGTGCTGACGGCTTTGTTTTGGGATACTACTTCAAACAATGACGTAATCTGCAGATCAAGTATTTGGCTATGTTTTGGGAAGAGTGAACTTTTCCATTCTTCCCTGAAAGGACTGCAAAGATGACGTATTGTTAAATAAGCAGCAGGAAGGCACAAACAAAAAGAGGAACATACGCTGCTATAACAAGAGCGCGCACACTGGGGAGAGCAGTCTGCTCTTTTTCAAAGCACACAATCGTGCTTGTGGGGTGCCGCTGCGCACTCCCGCAAGCTTATGTCGCCACAAGCATAAGTATGTGCTTGGAAAAAGATCTGTACGACGGCTAAAGGTCTCCTATGTTGCGCATGCGAGACCTACAAATATGGGTGTGACGTGATAATTTCTTTTGGCTCCATATTCGAAACATGCTCCTGAATGGAGGATGGATTTTAGAACAGAAAGGTGGGTTTTGGGGAAGCCAGCAGGAGAGAGTTGCAGTAGTCAATCTGGAGAGAACCTTTGATCGGACTGATCCAGCGCAGACCCAATAATTTGGACAGGGACGAACATTCAATTATTTAATTTACTATGGCCCATACACATACACCCAAAATCCCTGTTGCGCTGGTGTCAAGTTTGTGAATTTAATACTAATTCATACTCGGCTGTTTAATAATTAGACAGTTCACCATTTTTTTCTATAAACCCTTTCGTTCAAATTTCCATCTTCTTGGTCGATGGACCAATTAGTTGAAAATTTTAAGGCAACAGTTATTCAAACATTGATAGACTAAAATAACCACAGACTCTTTGTTTGAAAACTGTTACATTTTATCTAACTCAAATGCATTAATCTTAAAAATTACCTCATGAGAGAAAATACACTTGAAACAGTCCGCAAATAATCAATCTCAAGAAACATATGTTGCTTGGAGGGGATAGAAGAAGAGACATCAGATATATGCATAAATCAATTCATAATTTAGAAGGATAGATGAAGAGACAAAAGTACAGGGATAATAACTTCAACAAATTATCAAAGATACTAACCCAAGAATTAAGAACGGGAAACCACCACCCAGGCCTAGGAAGCGGCAGGGGACCCCCAGACAGAAAGTCAGGGATCAAAGATTTCTAGGATCAGGGCAAGGATAGGGCTGGAACAGCTAGGCCTCTCTGCAACCCGATAATCAGTAGCGTACCCTCTCTCTCTCCTAGCCTAAGACAGCAACTGCATCTGCCGCCCTCACATCGATCTAGACCCCACCCCTAATTCACCTATTCTTTATACCCTTACCATACATATCAATCCCACTAAAGTTGCTAAAGTCATCCATTCTAGCTACGGGATTGGTTAAAACGAGGAGCGAGTGGTAACCCTATCGTTAGGTCATACTTCTTTGACTACCCCATTGTTAAGGTATTACATAGCCAGTATACATCCCTGTTCTCTCATGAGGTTAAAGTAACAAGTTAAGGACAAATGTTTATATATTTAACATCTTGTGGGTCTTTCGCACGAAGACACTGGAATTGGCTGCTCGTCAAGCGGCATGTCCTTCACCACGTCACTCTCTTTTACCTTGTTCAGCATTCCAACCACTCAGTCACGTGGTTTATGCGCGCTGCGAGTTTCACTCATCACAGTCCGGCTAACTTAACTCAAAATGGAGACTTGTCCATTTACTAAAAGAACAGAAAGTAGATATTTATTAATAATGGGACGATGCAATTTTCACTGTTAACCACCTACCTTTATCTCTAACTCACATTAACGTTTATCGTAGCATAGAAAAAACAGGAAAGCGGCATTAATTATTATGACAAAGCAACACAGGTCATGCTTATCACTACATATCCGTGCAATGTGCCTTGCAGAACATTCATAACACGTGCTACACACAATATTATTATAATTTCAGTTATTTACGTATTAAGATTAATTTCATGCATATTGCAAAGCAAATTCCCAATGTGTGATGTGTAATTGCACGTTAATATTACTTACTACTTAAAATTAGTATGTATTGCAGGGGTACTAGATTTCATTTTGGGAACCCCCGCTCCATAAATACTCACCATATTAAGTGCCACCTTTCATTTTATCTAAAGTTTAGTATCTCTATCTTCTTTCATGGCACTCTCATTTAGTCTTTTCATCATATCATAATATTCTTCATTTATTTTTTCAAGTTCTATTTCATCTCTTTTTCTCTTTACTCCACTCCTTTTATGCTTTTTATCTGATAAAACGTTTTTCTTTCATGCAAATACAACGTTTATATGTTGTTATTATTACTAAAATTGTTATTGCTATTAAAGAAAAACGGTATTACTATCATGCCTAAAAGACTCTCTCCAAACACTGAAAACCAATTTCTCACAGCTGCAATACTCTTGCCAATTCTATTCCAAACACCGTCAACCTCCAGTTGGGTTAAATCTTTATGTAACCTGGTAATATTTCTAACATATCCTTCTATCCCTTTACTTTTATCAGGGATATAGGTACAACAGTGTTGAATTTTTAACGTTCCTCAGACTCCACCCTCTTTTGCAAAAACAATGTCAAGGGCAAGTCTATTTTGCAAAACCATTGATCTTATTGCCACCATTTCAGTATCAATCATTAAAAATCCTTCAGCAGTATCTCTTGATAAACGATCAATCACTGTAGACAGTTTCAGTATTTTATTTGAATTTAGAACTACCCCAACTGAGGGTATTAGTGCTGAAAATAAATCTCCCATTATTTCAGAAAATCTTGCTCTCTTACTACATGTTAATCCTTGCTTTATTTCATTGACACTATGATCTTTTTGGTCTATATGATAGACTTTTAGAAAGACAATTCCTAAGTAACAACTCCCATACCAGTGGGCAGGTAACCTGTAATAAGGTTTCCTACCACATACATAATATATCCCCGGAAAAACAGGATCACTTTCACCCTTTAATCCCCAACCTCCAGTAATTTGAAAAGTATGTTCACATTCACTAGTGCCAATAAAATCATTGTTGTAGTTAGTCTTTGTTCTCAACAAACATAACTTCCCTTCCTGTGACCAGTCCAGGGACATTGCAGCATAGTTCTAACTTTTTTTTAGAATTTCCCTCCCTAAATGCCCAAGGTGGTTCTTGTGTTTTTTGTTTAGCATCTTTCTTCTGGAATCTTTCTCTTCTATGTTCTACCATGTCCAAAAACAGTCATTCTTCATAATGCAATCCACAAGTCAAATTATTCTTATAAGCATATACTAAATCTAAGGGTTTAGTAATGTGGAAAAATTCACCCACATAACGTGCATGTTTACCACTTTCTACCTTGTTTAGTTCTCTTATAATTGGTACTTTGGAAAATACCAAGTCTACATCTGTATATTGATATTCCATCTTACTTTCCAAGTAAAATAGAGTACTAAGGACACAACATGAAATAGCATATGTTAAATAAAGATGATGGTAGGTTACACCTTCAGAGACAGATGATGTAATTTCATGCAGACATAGCAATCACTCACATGATGTTAGTATATTCATACAACAATTTAGTAAACACATTTAATGAAAAGTCATTAGTTGATTCATCATGATGGAAAATACTTCCATCTAATTGTTCTTTATTAGTTTTCATTATTGTTTTAGCAACATCTTTCATTCCTTCATTGGAGACATCATTAGTGTTATTTCCGTTGTTATTCACATTAAGAATTGGTATGACAACAGTTAATAAAATCCACATAAATGTTAGTAGGAAAGCATCACGTAAGCAACATTTAACACATCCATGTTTTAGTTTAGATTTTAGTTGTCCAGTCACTCCATCTCCTTCCATTTTAGTGCCCTACAAAAATCTAACAATTTCTCCATGTTTGGGCCTAAGAAAAAAAATCTAAATCTTATCTACTAGAAGTATATATAAAGGTGGTGTAATCCTACAATCAATGACGTTCGCCGTCATCCTCCTTGTCTATTCCTAAGTCCCTAGATGTCTTGATTCTGACAAAAAATTTCCTTTCCACCTCAGTTTTGTTGCAGTTTTTGTTAAAGTGGTGTGAATTTGTTCTCATCCTCCTTTTCAGTATCACTACTCTTGTGTTCCTCACTTAGGCCTAAAGTTTCAAACTCTTTGAGGATCACCTAGGTCCATTCAGGGGCTTTGTAATTTCTACAGGAAATGTTGGTTCTTTTCGATCTTCTTTTACTTTTCACTAAATCTGCCTGTTCTGTCAGACTAGAGATGTTGTTGCTTTGTTCGGGTCTTCTTCTTAATCTTCTTCTTACTATTCTGTATTTCATTTTCTTCACCCCACTTGGCCAACAATCTCATTTTCTGGGTTTCTATGCCTGAACTATCTTATCACCTTCTGTGTTCTGTTCACCGTTTCTCTTATTCTGTCTTATTTCTATTTGTTTTTCTTGGTTTTCAGTCTCTGCAGCTTCTAACTCTTTGGTGAACTTGTTTTCTTCTGGAATGCTCTTTTGAACCTCAGCTGTTTCTTCTTCTTTCTCAACAGCTATTTCAGTTTCTCCTGGTTCGATAGCAGCCTCACCTTCTTCTAACTCAACAGCAGTCTCTTCTGTCCCAGTATCTGGTGCCCTCTTTACTCAACTTGTGCTTGGCTGTTCTTTATCAAAATCTTCATCAGAATCTGTCACTCCAGACTCTTCAGCTTCAAACACTTCCGCTCCTGGTTGTGGATTTCTGTTTCTCAGTTGCTGTTCTTTGGGTCTTTCGATGAGACTTGGGATTAGACGAGTATGGCTTGCATGTATCCAATTTGGCAAACCAAAACACTTCACTGGTGTGGTCTTCGCCAATATGATCTGATAAGGGCCGCTCCAACGGGGTTCTAGACATGTTTTCCTCATTTGCTTCTTCACTGGGACCCCCTCTCCAGGATTCAGGTTGTGTGCTTGGTCTCGCTGTGTCGGTATGGCATCTCCTCCAACCTGGCGAGACACAGAACGTACCAGATGAGCCATTCCTCTACAATAGTCCAGCACACGATCATCATATAGGTTCATTAATTTATTTGCAGGTATGTATGCTTGTCTCATTGCTCTTCGCATCAGCACCTCATGGGGACTTAATCCAATATTTTTGTCAGGTACACTTCTGAGACTCATCAATACAAAGAGCAAAGCATCAGGCCATTTGAGTGTTGTGGATGCACACACCTTCCCTAACCTGGACTTTATTGTGTTATTAATTTGTTCTACAATACCAGATACCTCTGGTCTGTAGGCACAATGCAACTTCTGTTCAATTTGCAAAGCAGCACAGATCATTCAAATTATTTCATTATTAAAATGCAATCCTCTATCTGATTCCAAAGTGACTGGAAAACCAAATCTTGGGATCAATTCTCTCAACAACAATTTTGCCACAGTAAGACTGTTGTTCCTTCTCGTTGGGTAGGCTTCCACTTAGCGAGAAAACAAACAAACAAACAATGACCAAGATATATTTTAGCCCATTACATGGAGGTAGTTCGATAAAATCAATCTGCAGTCGAGTGAAAGGTCCTCCTGCTCTCCCTATTACACCCCAACTGACAACTGTCTTTCTTCCTGGGTTTTGTTTCTGGCAGATAATTCTCCTTTAGCATAGACTTTCAGCAATCAACCTAAACTTGGGATTATACCAGGACTGCTTGAACATTCTTACCATGGCATCTCGTCCAATGTGTGCATGTCCATGGTACATCCTGGCCATGTGAGAAAGCAATGAATATGGTAATACTAGTCTTTTATCATAATAAACCCATATCTCTTCAAATTTTTCCTGCAACCTGCCTTCTTCCATTCTTTCTTTCCTTTGTCACTGACTTCTTCCTGCATTTGTCTTACCTCATCCCAAGTCTCAAATCTGGCGGTGACCATAAGGTGGCATTCGGTATTTCCTCTTTCTACTGATCTGTTTATTGCCAGGGTATTTTATGTACAGTAACGAGCCAATTGGTCCGCATATCCGTTACCCTTTGTTGCACTGATGTGCAGCACATTTTACCACTGCAATCCTTTTTGGCAACTGTAAAGCTTCCAATAGTTCTTTTACAGTTTTCCAATTCTGAATTGGAGATCCAGAGGAAGTCATAAATCATCTTTGCATCCATTACTGACCAAAGTCATGTACGACGCCAAATCGTACTGACTGTCAGTGAAAATCGTTACTTTTAGACCTTTTGCCAATTTACAAGCTCTGGTAAGAGTAAACAGCTCTGCAACTTGGGCAGACTTTATGCCTTTCAGACATGATGCTTCCAGGGCTCCAGTCAGTGTACAGACAGCATAACCAGTGCACAATTCCCCCTTTGCATTCCTCATACATGATCCATCACCAAACAATTCGCAATCAGATTCTTTCAATGGTTCATCTTCAATATCTGGGCGGGGATTAGTGCAAAGCTCTGTCACTTCCAAACAATCATGTTCTGCTTCCTCTCTCATATCTTCATGTCTTGAACGTGGTAACAAGGTGGCAGGGTTCACAGTAGTGCATCTTACCACTGTCACGTTTTCAGCACCTAGGATCACTCTCTCATATTCAATCAGCCAACTATTTGTCATATGTTGAGTTTGAGTACCAGTTAAAAGTATCTAAACATAGTGTGGTACATAGACCTTCACTTTGAAACCCATCACAATTAATTCACTCTGTTCCAAGCTTACGCAAGTGACAGCTACTGCTTTTAAGCAACCTGGCAATCAATTGAAAGATTCCATACTCCCTTCATCCAGCACAATCTGATCCTTCACATCTTTTCAGGTCAACCTTTGAGGAGGTTTGGGGCGTGGCTTAGCCGTGTAGCGTGTAGCGTTCTAGTGGTCCGAGGGTCTCGGCTGAGCCCCGGAACCACTTGCACACATTGTAACACCTTCAGGCCAGGCGTGGCCGGAAGGCTATAAATAAACGGGAGGAAGCCGCTCGGGACTTCCTGTCCAACCAAACTTATAGTTGTGTCAGTGTCCATTTTATTATTGCTCCTCAGCGATAGCCGGCCCCTACATTTTGGCGACGAGGATGGGATCGTACATATCCCTACCTGCAGGCGACGTCTGTGGCGAGTCCGGATCCGGAACGACGAGTGGCCCGCGAAGTCCTCCCTGAGGGCGTCGAAGCTGTCCCCACCCGAGACTGTGTGGCACTCCTCAGCCCACGAAGGAAGAAGGCACGCGAGAAAGACATCCCGGTAAGCAGCGTGAGCGGGAGCTGCGTTAGGCACCGGGCGGAGGAGAAAACGAGGGTGAGGCCCAGAAACGCCTCAGGAGCCGCGCAGAGCACGAGCATGCGCAGAAGCAAGGTCCGGCGCCCGACTAGGCCCCAAGCACGCAGAAACTGACAGGAACACGAGCGCAGAGCAGCGCTTTCAACAGCAAACGGGGAAAAGCATCGGCGAAGCCGATTTCAAGTGTACAGAAACCCCAGCTGCCCAAGGCACATTACTAGAAGAGGAAAAACGAACAGTTTAAAAAAAAAAAAAAAAAACATTGGCAAAAAAAACAAAACAATAGAGTGAGAAGCAAAACAGACAGTTGGCAGCCATATCTTGAAAAAAAAAACACAACAGAGGGACACATTAATGCCAACAAGCACTAGCAAAACCAACAAACAATCCAACAAGCATTGGCAAAGCATCAACAATCACTTGAAAGGCATCACACTAAAGCCAAAAGGGACCATCGGCACCCACAATGTCTGACCTACCAGAGGAAAACGTGAGAGGAGGCCCTTCAGGTAATGCAGGTAATGCTGCGCTTCCACAAAATGCAGCAGTGCAGCCTCCACCCCAACAACACGTACCAGCGCCGATACCAACCCCACACTCATCGCATGCGCAAGTGCAAGCATTACCACCATTCAGTGGACTGGCGGACCCGTCGACGGCGGCACCTAGGTGGGCTACATGGCTAGGGAGACTGAATAACTATTTTATAGCCACCAGGGAAAAAGATGAAGAAGTGAAGCGTTCACTACTGCTTCACTTTGGTGGTGAAGAAATATATAAAGTATTTGCACACCTCCCGAACACTGGGGAATCGAACAACTACGATGCCGCAGTGCAAGCACTAAATGCACACTTTGATCCTCAACTTAACCCACACTATGAGAGATTCAAATTTAGGCAGTCCAGGCAAAGGGAAGGAGAAAGCATGGATGCATTCCACGCCCGCCTACGTGAACTGGTCAGCACGTGCGCAGAGGATGATTCGAATAAAGAAGTCACAGTCCAGCTCATACAAGGGTGCAGAAACAAACCCCTAAGGACGCTGATCTTTCTGGTTTTTTTTTCCAGTGATAATTGAACATTACCTTCAAGACAAAGTGTTACAAAAGGTGGCAAACACCATACGAACAGGAACATGGAAAGGATTCTTAAGGGACAACAATGACTGGTCAGAGAATGAGCGTTCTAGGATAGGCCAAATATGGAAAGTTCACAACGAACTAAGCATGGCAAAGAACGGACTGATTCTCAGGGGACGCCGCATAGTACTACCACTCAGCTTGCAAGAACAAGCCACCATGTTAGCGCATGCAGGACACCAAGGAACGCGGCGGATGAAGAGCCGAATGAGAGAGAAAGTGTGGTTCCCAGAGATGGAGAACAGCATCGACACCCTAGTAAAGAACTGCAGACTGTGCCAACTCACCAGCACTCCTGAAAACCCAGCGCCTGTCATCACAGAGGAACATGCCCCTACACCCTGGTCTTGGGTTAGCATGGATTTTGGAAGTTTCCCAGATGGGAGAACAACGGTTGTTCTCATAGACTCATTTTCCAAATATCCCATCGTGGAGTTAGCTGAATCCACCAGCTTCAGAAATGTTCAGCCTATATTGAGCAAAATATTCGCCATGTTTGGTCGTCCCCAGATCCTTAAGACGGACAATGGGCCTCCTTTCCAGGGGAGTGAATTCCGTGACTTTATGAGTACACTAGGGATCAGACATCACCGCATAACACCACAGTGGCCGCAAGCCAACGGTGAGGCCGAAAGGTTCATGCGAACCATCAACAAAGCATTAAGGATAGCAAATATTGAGGAAATCGACCCAGAATCAGCACTACAACAGTTCCTAGGAGAATATCGAAGCACGCCACACAGCACAACACAGAGAACACCGTGGTCGTTGATGTTTGCAGGGAATCGGCAAGACAGTCTCCCGATGACAGAAAGCTGGGCACCAGAACCGTACAAGTCCAGTGAGACTCAGCGGAGGAGAAGACTGAACAATGAACGGATCGACAAAAGGAGGAGAGCACAGAGTAGAGACCTAGCGCCGGGAGATACGGTGCTACTGCGGACACGAAGACCCGGGGGCAAGTTCAGGACACCATATGAGCCCGAACCATGGGTCATCAAGGACACCAAGGGCACTGCAGTCACCGCACACAGAGATGGAGAGGAGGTGACCCGCAATGTATCCTGGTTTAAACGCATCCCAGCGGAATCAGCAGAGGCTGAAGAAAACTTTGAAAGCCACAATGATGACCAGCCAGCGGGACGGCGTGAAGAACAACCCAGGACAACATCACATGAAGGGGAACCGACTCTACCGGCACCAGTATCACCAGTGCAATCGCCTGTGCGAACAGCAACGCCAGCGAGAGGAAGACAGATGTACCATCTCCGACCTAACCCTAAGCCCAGTCAGAGACTAGCAGAATATATGTGCTACTCGTGAACAATGTATGAACACAGCAAACAAGAACTAACTTGGGAAGGGATGTAGCGTTCTAGTGGTCCGAGGGTCTCGGCTGAGCCCCGGAACCACTTGCACACATTGTAACACCTTCAGGCCAGGCGTGGCCGGAAGGCTATAAATAAACGGGAGGAAGCCGCTCGGGACTTCCTGTCCAACCAAACTTATAGTTGTGTCAGTGTCCATTTTATTATTGCTCCTCAGCGATAGCCGGCCCCTACATAGCGGAATGGCCGCTAGTTAACGCGACTCCGCCGGCTGAGCTCATTTATCCAAAATTATCCGACCCCTACACGCTGAACACCGGGACAAACCCACTGTATCGGAAGCGGAGGCCGATCCTGTGCACATCGGTGCTGGTCCGTGTGACTTACTCCCACAGTGGACGTGGATGCTGCCGTGTGAAATCTGAGGCCGGAGTGAGGCCTGCACGGCTGCACCCAGCCTGAGACTGGCGTGGCTGCTGGCTCCGCGGCACGTACTGGCGGGATCTGCCTGCGAGTGGCGGGTTTGCTTGGACCTGCTGTGGGGGCCTCCCAGAGGACCTGGGGTACAAAGTGAGCGGCGGCGCGGCATCAGAGGGCCGCTACAAACACCCTGGTGACAACAACGGACTAGGCTGCATTGACTGGAGGCCCGCAGCGTTCAGAACCGCAGCCGCGGGTGAAGGCGCACGGTGAGCTGCGCTGGATGCGAGACCCGGGGAGGTGGCTGGGAGAGCCTGGCGCTGCGAGCGGGGGCGCGCGGCTCAAATCCTGGTAATGCGTGGACCTGCCTAGCAGGGTGAACATCTTATGGGCCATTACTGCCGGTCAAAGGTGAGAGGAGCTGGCGGCAGAGACGGCCGCCATCTTATGGATAGCTACTAGTGCCCGGGAGGTGCCAGGTGCGTGACTGTACCTGTGAGCCCCACACCTATTGAAATAAGGCAGCAGACACCTGGGCCAGATATAAAAACACTACAACCTGGAGCGCACTGTTGGAATTTGTGTTGGCGCCTGGGAGGCCTGAATAACGAAGGGCGACGCGCTGAATGAGGAGCGCTATTGTGAGACAGCCGTGCGGCGCGGGCATGGTGAAGGGAGACCTCCTATGAATGGCAGAGTGGCCCGGCGTGTCTCCCTGTATGGCGCAGTGGTTTCCTCTTACTAGCCAGGACATACGGAGGGTGGAAGGAGAGAGCTGGTCTTCTTGGGCCCTGGAGCGCCGCGCTGCTGACTGGTAACGTCTGAGAGAGCGCCGGGGGAGTCGGGCACGGTCCCTGAAAAACACAGATTTAGGCGCGGGCTGCACCCATCAATTCACTTTGAATACCCCCTCAACAGACGAGACACTGTGCTGTGCAGAGGATTGGGGTGTGACACATGAGCCATTGAAGCAGATGCGTGAGAGCGGAGCGGTACACAGGGCTAAAAGGGCTGGTGGTGAGGTGGAGCAGACTGAAGCTTCAACTGGACTGTGGTGTGAGACCCGCAGATACGTTACTACACGGTACTTGCGCCGCATGCGTGGGGTCGGCTTTTGGCACACACCCGTAACCGGTAGCAAAGATCACACTCGGCGGTAGTGGATATCCCACGGCAAAGACCAGCGCTGCGAAACCATGGGGAAGCCGGACACGAGGCAACCCCGACTCAATTTCGACAAAAACAAATCCACTGAGGTGGGTGGCCGGGACCCATTGGAAGATGGGGCCACTAACCAGCTGCCAGCAGAGGACGTCCGATCAATGTTCCAAGAACTGAAAACCAGCCTGCAGGGCATTGATTCTAAAATGGACACCCTGGCTGAACGTATGGATAGAATAACCCAACGAATGGACAAGCAAGAGGGGCGCGTCAGCGGTTTGGAGACGAGAGTGACGGAAACGGAGGAGGGACAGACCGACATGGAGAAGAAACTGCGAGGCATGGACAAAGTGCTGGTGGTAATCCAACAAAAGAACAAGGATTTGGAAGCAAGATCGAGGAGGAACAACATACGGATCCCGGGAATTGCTGAGTCGACAAACATTCAGAACATGGAGCAGTATATAGAAACTATGATGAGAGATCTCTTTGGGTCCAACTTGTCTCCAATGTTCCTTCTAGAAAGAGCGCACAGATCCCTGGGACATAGGCCTTGGCCGGGCGCACCGGCGAGGCCGGTACTGGCAAGAGTACTCAACTACAGGGACCGGGACTCAATACTCCGTCTCGCTAGAGAAAAGGGGGCCATCCAGTATCAAGGAAACGAGATTGCTATGTATCCAGACTTCACTCTGCAGGTGCAGGCGGCTCGTAGGGAGTTTATCCCTGCAAAGAAAATATTTCAACAACTTGGAACTAAATATGCATTGATATACCCGGCCAAGTTGCGTGTCCAGGGACACGGTAGGCCCACATTTTTTACGCACTCTAAGGCGGCATTGGCATATGCGAAGCAAATGGCGAAGGATCATAAGCAGCAGAAGGCTCCAGCTGACGGACAGACAGAGGGCAGACTCAGTGACAATGATTAACGTTACATGGCCTATAACGCATGTTGTGGACCTTGGCTGATCACTGTAGGTGTTGGAGAGCTGAGGACAGAAGTTATCGGGTAAGATAAGAACTCTGCTATTGGTCGGAGGAGTCATGCTGCTCTGGGCGCTTGAAGGTCTCTCTGATGGCTGCAGTAGAGCGTTGTTTATGGGTGAGTTCTGGGTGTATGAGCATGGCATTTGCAGCTCGGCAACCCTGCCATAAGTGCAGGGGTTACTGACGGAGACCCTACGCACCCCGTTGGATGATTCCCTTAGGTTGGATATTGATCTTGGACTGGTTATTGTTACGGGGAATCAGTGGGAGGACCTCACAACCTGTTTGGGGGGGTTGGTGTGGGTGGGGGGAGGTTTGTTGGGTTTTCTGGACTTTTTGAACTGCCATGGAATGTACAAATGTGCACACGGGGTGCCAGTCTATTGTGTTGCGTGCTCTGTTTCCAGTTGCATGAAGGGTATGAATGTTTGCGACTGCATGCGCCAAATAACCTGGTCATTCGTAGTCCCAACAGCGGACACGTTGCACGATTGCAATTTAGAGATTCACAATGTCACAATCACATAATGTAAACACACTGACATGCCTTATGTGGAATGTTCGAGGCCTCAATGATCGCAGGAAAACAAGGTTGATACACTCCTATCTCACGAGGCATGGGGTAGATATATGTTTTCTGCAGGAAACGCACTTAACGAGCGCATCAGCGGGGATACTTAAGACCAGGCGCTGGGAGGTGGTGGTGGAGGCTGGCTATTTCAACTATTCTAGGGGGGTTGCGATACTTATGCACAGGGGACTGCACTTGCACACTCACAGTACGATTGTGGACAGAAACGGCAGGTACATAATACTACAGGGGGAGCTATGTCACACGCCAGTAGCACTCATTAACACTTATGGCCTGAATACGGATAGTCCGGAATTTTTTCAACACATATGGCACAAGATTCAGACACTGGGACACACTGCGATCCTGTGGGGAGGCGATTTTAATGTAGTCCTCTCAACTTTGGTAGACAGACAGGGTTCCTCCCGGGCACATCACCCGAAGGCAGCGGAAGCGCTGCATGATATGATAGATGATCTACGTCTAATTGATTCCTGGAGGGCCATTCATCCAACAACCAGAGCAGGAACCTGTATCACGGACCATCGTAATGCATGGTCGCGGCTAGATTACTGGCTGGTCTCTAGACACCTACACACTTGGCTGACGGATGCCACACACCATTCCTGCACTTTCTCAGATCATGCACCCGCCCAGATTCGGTTACACCTTCCCCCTACATATGCCCAGCCGTTCGCCTGGAAATTCCCGTCCGGTGCTTTGCTGGACCTGGTCTTTCGCGAGGAGCTACGTAATAAGATCACGGAATACTTTACATTGAATGAGGGTACAGTCGACTCGCCGGGAATGCTCTGGGAAGCCTTTAAGGCCCCCCCGCATTCCCCCCTTTCTCCTTCGCCTCTATTCTTTCACGCTAGGTCCTCCCCTTCCTCTCACCCCTCTATCTGATTGGGGAACTTTGTACTTCTTTTTGTGAAAAAAGCCTTTAAGGCAGTCACAAGAGGAGACTGCATAGCGCTAAAAACCGGGGTGCTGAGAGATATTCAGAATACACTAAGCAGGTTAGAACGAGAGATAGGGGAGTTAGAACGACTACAAATGTAAGATCCATCCCCCGAAACCACAGCTAAAATTAGGACTAAACTAACAGAATTCCAAGACGAGGCAGAGAGAGAGACGACGGCTCTAAATAAACATGCTCAGGCTAGACGGTACGGGGAGAGTGAGAGACCGGGCAAGACACTGGCTGGCTTGCTGAGCACGCCTAGGGGAGCTATTTATATAACTGAATTACATAAGGATAATGGAGAAGTGGCTAGAACAGCGCCTGATATTCTAGATGAAATGTCCGTCTATTATTCTAAATTATATACTTCTCAAATGAACCCCTCGCAAACGGACATAACTAACTACTTAGATGACATAGGGCTAGCTTTGTTTAATGAAGGAGCCCGGAAATATATGGAGTTGCCAATTACGATAGAGGATGTAAAGCAAGTAATAAATAGCATGCCTGGAGATAAAGCCCCGGGAGTGGACGGCCTAACGGCAGCATTTTATAAGGAGTATGCAGATATACTGGCCCCCAAATTATTGCAGGTGTTCCTGGAGGCCATGGAGACTGGTGTACTCCCTCCGACACTTCGAGAGGCCACCATAATAACTATATTGAAGCCAGAAAAAGATCTAACCAAGCCAGATTCATATCGCCCGTTGTCTCTTATAAACTTTAACGCTAAAATATACGCCAAGTTAATAGCTAATAGGCTAAAGCCCATGCTGCCGCAGATAGCCTTATCGGACCAGTTGGGTTTTATACCGGGCCGCTCCAATGCCCATAATCTGCAGAAGATTTTTGGTATACTGCACTACTTGGCTCCCCATGTACAAGCCACGGCCGCACTTTTGAACGCCACAAAAGCGTTCGACTCCCTGGAGTGGGCGTTCCTTTTCGCTCTGTTGACGCGTATGGGCCTCAGTCCATTATTTATCAGACAGATTCAAGTATTATACACCAACCCGACAGCTAGGATAAAGATAAATGGGCAGATATCTGAACCTTTTAACATCACTAGGGGGACATGGCAGGGGTGCCCATTGTCGCCATTACTGTCCGCCATAGCCACAGAACCGCTTGCGGCCAAACTCCGACAACACCACACACAGAAAAGCATTGGGTTCGCGACAAGGGGCATCTTGGTCTCTATGTATGCTGACGACATGACTATATACCTGACCAACACCAGAGACAATTTGATGCGTTGATGAGGGAGTTCATATGGTATGGAGGACTGACAGTAATTCAGATTACCTGGAAGAAGTCTGTGATGCTGCCGCTTACTGATGATACAGTCCCCTTTGTCTCGGAATTCCCGATCCAATGGGCAGAGGGAGAGACGAGGTATCTGGGCATTTCCATAAGCAGATCATTGCAGGAAATATGGACGGCCAACAACGGTAGGGCAATGGACTGGCTGGAGAGAAAGCTACCAAGATGGAAGAGCCTTCCGCTCTCCCTGACGGAACGCATAGCCATTGCAAAAATGGTAATTTTGCCCAAATTCCTATACCGCTGCGTAAATATTCCTATGCCACTAAATGTACATTTCTTCAAGCGGCTACGATCCAACATACTGGAGTTGGTGTGGGCGGGTAGGCAACCCCGCATTTCATGGAGTATACTCACGCTGCCTTTTTCACAGAGAGGGCTGGGAGCCCCGGATTTCGAATTATACGCCTACAGCGCACAGGCGCAGTTCCTACACTTTTGGCATCACCCCACCCCATTCCAACCGCACGTGGCGATAGAAATAGACAGGATTGCACCACTCCCGCTCAATACGGCCATATATAAACCTTATAAACGCCCACGACAGGAAATAGATACAGTGGAGGCAGTAAGATGGGCATGGAAAGGTATAGCGGAGAGAGCGCGACAGGAGGTGCTTTACACACCATCTATGCCCCTTGGTGGCAACCCCCTACTCAGCCCTCTATTGGACAAAGCTATTAAGCTAAGGGCACAGTCACATAAGTTAGAGAAAGGAAGTGACCTATTCCCTGGCGGTGAGTTTTTAACGTTACCTAACATGTGCGGCCCTCAGACGCCCACCGCATCTGACACGCTATTATATTATCAGATTAGAGCAGCATGCAGGTCCAGATATAAAGAATTTCCGAGCGAACCACCTACCTTGCCTGCGCTGGAGAATGTATTGTCGAATCCATCGCCCCGGAAACTCATCACGCGCATATATAGCATTACACAGAGGGAATCCCCAATTACATATATTACTTCCAAAATAGAATGGGAAGAGGAGGCAAGCAGTGGCAGTTTTGCTGCACACAGCTGGAATACCTCTCACCGAATTACAGACTTAGGCTCATCCACTTTCATTTCATGCATCGGCTGTATCGCACACCGTTACAATTGCTACGTATGGGCTTGCATCCAGATGCGAGGTGTTGGAGATGTGGCGCCTGGAATGCCACGTTAACCCACCTGGCCTGGAATTGCAGACCTGTGGCGCACTATTGGGTAGATGTGTTTAGACACATACGACGCATTATAGGTGTTTCGCTGTCGGGTACACCGATGATGGCACTGCTGGGATACGTGCAGGAAATCCGGACAGAACACCGCAAACTTGTGGCCATGATGTTGCTGTTAGCAAAAAGACAAGTGGCCATTCATTGGAAGAAGCAGAGCCCAGCCACAATAGCTGACTGGATTAGGCGCCGTTACGAACTGTAAGGATCAATTATCTGTCTTTTGGGGGCTACTGCCGAGTAGATCTAGACCAGAGGTACTCATAGTACAGCCCGTGGGCCAGATGCGGCCCGGCAAGCCTTCCTTGGCGGCCCGCGGACCTTCGAGACAATCGTACCTGTGCTTAAAAAAATAATTTATTAGTGTTGGCAAACACCGCCGCAGCAGTGCTTGACTCGGAGACTTTGATAATCACTGCTGCCCCGGCCCCCACAGAGCAGAGGCTTTGTTGTATTTCACCTCTTAGCGCCCCTGCATCTCCACTCTGACAATCACTTCTCCCCCGGCCCCCACAGAGCAGAGTGGAGATGCAAGGGCGCTAAGAGGTGAAATACAACAAAGCCTCTGCTCTGTGGGGCCGGGCGAGATGATTATCAGAGTGGAGATGCAGGGGCGCTACAACAAAGCCTCAAAAATATGTAAATGGTCTTTTAAAGACCTGCTAAGTACTTTGGTGCGACTGATGGACGGCTGTCTCTCTGGCCCCCCCCCCCTTTAATGACCCTGATACGGTGTCCATTCACTCACAGTCGCGTGGACACTCCTATAATTATCAGAAGGGCGCGCGCAAACTGCATTTTAGTCATGAGAAACTTCTTGCCAGATAGGGATCTTTCTGTGTGTGCGCGCTGAGGAAGCTGTATCAGCCCGGGCTGAAGGCTGACACAGACAGACACACACACACAGTGAGATGACAGAGGGGGAGGGAGAGGGAGGGCTGGATGGAAAGAGAGATGGAGAGGGAGGGCAGGAGGGAGAGGGAGGGCAGGAGGGAGAGAGGGAGGGCAGGAGGGAGGGAGAGGGAGGGCAGGAGGGAGAGGGAGGGAGGGCAGGAGGGAGAGAGAGAGGGAGGACAGGAGGGAGAGAGAGAGGACAAGAGGGAGGGAGAGGGAGGGCAGGAGGGAGAGGGAGGGAGAGAGAGGGCAGGAGGGAGGGCAGGAGGGAGAGAGAGGGCAGGAGGGAGGGCAGGTGGGAGAGAGAGAGGGAGGGCAGGAGGAAGAGAGAGGGCAGGAGGGAGGGAGAGGGCAGGAGGGGGAGGGAGAGGGAGGGCAAGAGGGAGAGGGAGGAAGAGAGAGGGCAGGAGGGAGAGAGAGAGGGAGGGCAGGAGGGAGAGAGAGGGCAGGAGGGAGGGAGAGGGAGGGCAGGAGGGAGAGAGAGAGAGGGCCGGAGGGAGGGCAGGAGGGAGAGAGCGGGCAGGAGGGAGAGGGAGGGAGAGGGAGGGCAGGAGGGAGAGAGGGGCAGGAGGGAGGACAGGAGGGAGAGAGAGAGGGAGGACAGGAGGGAGAGAGAGAGGGAGGACAGGAGGGAGAGAGAGAGGGAGGGCAGGAGGGAGAGAGAGGGCAGGAGGGAGGGAGAGGAAGGGCAGGAGGGAGAGGGAGGGAGAGAGAGGGCAGGAGTGAGAGAGAGGGCAGGAGGGAGAAAGAGGGGGAGGGCAGGAGGGAGAGAGAGGGCAGGAGGGAGGGAGAGGGAGGGCAGGAGGGAGAGAGAGGGCAAGAGGGAGAGGGAGGGCAGGAGGGAGAGGGAGGGAGAGAAGGCAGGAGGGAGGGCAGGAGGGAGAGAGAGGGCAGGAGGGAGAGAGAGAGGGAGGGCAGGAGGGAGAGAGAGGGCAGGAGGGAGAGGGAGGGCAGGAGGGAGAGGGAGAGAGAGGGCCGGAGGGAGGGCAGGAGGGAGAGAGAGGGCAGGAGGAAGAGGGAGGGCAGGAGGGAGAGGGAGGGAGAGAGAGGGCAGGAGGGAGAGAGAGGGCAGGAGGGAGGGAGAGGGAGGGCAGGAGGGAGAGGGAGGGAGAGAGAGGGCAGGAGGGAGGGCAGGAGGGAGGGCAGGAGGGAGAGGGAGGGAGAGGGCAGGAGAGAGAGGGGGAGAGAGGGCAGGAGGGAGGGCAGGAGGGAGAGGGAGGGAGAGAGAGGGCGGAGGGAGAGAGAGGGCAGGAGGGAGGGCTGGAGGGAGAGAGAGAGGGAGGGCAGGAGGGAGAGGGAGGGCAGGAGGGAGAGAGAGGGCAGGAGGGAGAGGGAGGGAGAGGGAGGGCAGGAGGGAGAGGGGGAGAGAGAGGGAGGGCAGGAGGGGGAGAGAGGGCAGGAGGGAGGGCAGGAGGGAGAGAGAGAGAGGGAGGGCAGGAGGGAGGGAGAGGGCGAGAGGGAGGGAGAAAGAGGGCAGGAGGGAGGGCAGGAGGGTGAGGGAGGGCAGGAGGGAGAGAGAGGGCAGGAGGGAGGGCTGGAGGGAGAGAGAGAGAGGGAGGGCAGGAGGGAGAGAGAGGGCAGGAGGGAGGGAGAGGGAGGGCAGGAGGGAGAGGGAGAGAGGCAGGAGGGAGGGCAGGAGGGAGAGAGAGGGCAGGAGGGAGACGGAGGGCAGGAGGGGGAGGGAGGGCAGGAGGGAGAGAGAGAGGGGGCAGGAGGGAGAGAGAGAGGGCAGGAGGGAGAGGGAGGGCAGGAGGGAGAGAGAGGGCGGGAGAGCAGGAGGGAGAGAGAGATGTATGTATGCTGGGTCTGGTGGCTCAGTGGATGAAGGCATCTGCTGCAGGGACCTGTGTGCAACCTCATGGTCACAAGTTTTCTTATTGTTTTAGCCCCGCCCCCTCCCCCTCTGACCCCGCCCCCACCGGTGCGGCCCTCGGCCACAAACCACACTGTAAATTTGGCCCCCGAGAGAAAGTTTGTGAGTACCCATGATCTAGACCATCTGACATTTGGGAACCATTTGCTGCCTGGTTGCGATCGGAAGGGACTGACCTCCAGAGAGAATAGAGTGTCTGTGTCGGAGACACAACCCCACAGGCGGATCATTGGGGGAGACATGATCGAGGGCAGAACACTAGTGTGCCATTGTGTATGGTTTAATTGGGATGTGGGACGTTGTATTGGCGCAGATTGTTGACTGATTGCAGGGCAGCGGACTGAGCGATTTGTGCTTGGAGAATCTTGCCTCTTGTTTTGATGGAATGGCAGTCGGGGAGGGGGGACTAAATGGTTTAAGATGATTATTAGGTTGTATTATGTATGTTTACATTGCAGACTTATTTTTAAGTCGTGATGCATATTGGTAAAACCTTGCTGCCTGCCCCTTGGGATGTTGGCCAACCAAGCTGTGTAGTGCTATCCGGATAATGAGCCGCCGGCCTCAGGGTTGTAGGCAAATGGCAGTGTGAACTGTGAGATATGCAATAAACTGTTTAAAAAAAACAAAAAAAACCTTTGAGGAGGTTTTGCAATCAACGAGAAGCCGCATATCCACTGTCTGCAATATCCAACCATTTCCAAAAACATCCTCACTTCCTTCTGATTTCGGGGTGGATACATTTTCTTGATTATACTGATCTCTCTGGGGTCACTTTCTTTAGTCCCTTTTCAATCTTATGACCTAAGTACTCAACTTCTTGTCTACAGTACTGTACCTTGGATGGCAAACCCTTGTGTCCTCCTTCAGCCAAATGGTTTAGTAAAGCAATGGAGTCTGTTACACATGCCTCTCGTGTTTTTGATGCCAACAGTAGGTCATCAATGTATTGGACCAAGACAGAATTTCTGGGCAGTTTTAGAGTTTCCCAATTTTTATTTTTTATTTTGATTAAAGATTAATGGACTCTCAGTATACCCTTGAGGAACTCAGCACCATGCCAAGACACGATTCACGAACCGAAAGCAAATAAATATTGGCTATCCGAATGCAAGGGGATGGAAAAGAATGCCTGACACAAATCAATAACTGTATACCATTCGGCATCACATGGAATCTGGTATAGAATTACAGCAGGGTTTGGTACCACCGGGCAACATGGCACAACAATTTTATTCACCTTTCTTCAATCCTGTACTATTCTATCTTTTCCGTTAGGCTTTTTTATACCAATAATGGGCGAATTACAAGGACTGCTCAATATTTCTTTTAAAATCCATTGTTCAGTCATCTATAGGTGTGACTCCAGCAATTACTTCTGGACTCATTTTGCACTGTGGGGTATTGGGATATACTGCTCCATCCTTCACTATCACCTGAATAGGGTCCACATTTCTCATTAATCCAATTTCTCTTCCTGTGAAATCCCACACATCTGATCTCACTGTACTCTTTAACTCTTCTGGCAATTCTTCTTCTGTCAGTAGTGAATATAATTCACTTACTTCTGATTCTCGTTGGGCCATCATTGTTTTGTATTCAACATCCTCATCCGGTGACATTATTGCAACACCATCCGGTGTACAATAAATAGTGCAATTCATCTTGCACACTAAATCTGTGCCCAAGAGATTTACCGGACTGGTATCACACACTACAAACCGATGCATGTCTTTAAAATTTCCAATGTGAACTTCTATTGGGGCTGTGACAGGAGTTCTAATGTGTTTGTTTGCAACGCCTACAACTTGGATAGTTTTTCCTGAGAGGGGTAGGTTTGGGGATTTCGCTGCTCTCACAGTGGAACGGGTAGCACCAGTGTCCAATAAAAAGGTGATATCTTTTCCTTCCACCTTTCCATCAATAAATGGACCTGACTGATCTACCGCTAAAGATGCGCAAGTATGCATTCTTCCTCCCCCCTCAGGCACCGTCACTGTGTTATATCCATGTCATGCTCACTACAACGCACCAAATACTGCAAAACTAATGGATTCTTACCAAACTGATCTTCTCCTTGAAATCCTAAACTTGCACTGTACATCTGCATGTGAGCATTCACGTTGGGAGGTATTGGTGGTTGTGGCACCTGTAAATGGGGTGTAATTACCTGTTGCTGCTGCCTAGTCATGTCATTCTGCATCTGTGGATTCACATTTTGATTTACTCCGTTACCCTTTTGTGCAGATCTACACTTGTTCTTCCAATGTCCTAACTTCCCGCAAGCATGACAAGGATATTTCTTCTTAGCCTCTTCCTTACTCATTTTAAACTTCCCTCGATTTTCATTGTTTGTCTGTCCTTCCTGGCCCTGTTTTTGTGTAACATTATTAACTTCCTGTTGCTGTTCTGCTAATTTCACTTGTGCCCACATCATTTTTTCTTTTATCTTTTTAAGACGACATTCTATATCGTCGCTACAATACTTGGCATATCGAGGAATCTCGTCGATTGACTTACTCTGCCAGCACAGCATATGCTGCTGTATCATGGCACTAATTTCGGGTCTTAATCCATATACAAACAGATACACAAAATGTCCCATATCCTTATCTCCAATATTCTCAAACTTACTATAATGTTTAAACACCTGTAACAACCTCTCTTAATGAGCGTGAACTGACTCTTTAGGCTCTTGGGTTGTTCTGTCAATTTTAACCCAATCTGTTTCTTTTGGACTGCTTTTTCCTTTCAAAAAGGTAATGACTTGATGATACTTTTTCATCACCTCCTCAGATTGGGCACCTGTTTTCACATCACTAGGATACTCATCCTTTGATCAATCAACAGTAATCTTACATTCTGTCCATAAATCAGCCGGAACCACTATCTCAAAAAGTCCATCTAAATTTTTCAGAAATACCTTTGAAACTTTTACAAATCTGTCCACTTGCTTATACCACTCAACCGGTTTCACTCGTAATCTGGGAAAATCATTGGTAAATGACAATATATCCTGTCTAGTCCAAGGTACGTGAACATATCCTCCACCTGGAACTTCTCTCATGGGACAAACTCTTTCTACCGGCTCGGTTTCCTTTGATGGAAACATGGATGTTCCCTTTTCCTGGTTTCTTCCTTCTTTTTCACCCATTTACTTCTCCATTTTTCTATAATTCCCCATTTCTTCAAAATATTCATCAATTCTTTTATCTGCAATCTCTTCCCATGCGTATTGAAACTTTCTAAATCGTTGTCAGTGAAAACCATACGGTACGTCTTTTGTAACACCTTTGATTTTTCAATATGACACCAAATTCATTAGCTACTTTTTACAATTTCTCATGGATGTTCTTTGCTCTCCAAGTAATACTTTTACACAAAAACAACAGCTCTTCGTCTGTATAAGTCCCCAATCTATCTGGACTTATCGTTCCAATAATCATTTCTTCTAAATCTACTTTTAATTGGCTCACTTTCACACTTTTAGGCTGTGTATCTGTTTTAGTTAACTCTTTTACCCAATTACCGAATTCTTCTGGGGAGGGACCAATCGAACTCCCAGCTATTGGAGTGATAATTTTACCTATTTTCCTCGGCTCCAATTGGGTACTTCTTCTTGGGGTTTCAATCATTAGATCTCCAACGGGTAGATCCAACAGGGTATTATTTTGTCCTCCTTGACTCTCACTATTCGTTATTTTAATTATGTTACTCCTGACACTACTTCTTGGGACTGCTAAGGTTGGCATTTTCTGTAAATTGTAATTTTCCCCAAATAGTGGGATCACATGACCAATAGTCACGGGTACTGTCAGAGCTTCTGCATTCATGTTCAATTGATTCAGTTTCTGCGCTTGTTCCATTTTAGCCTTATTTAACAAACTTACTTCATTCTCTCTTATTTGTTTAACTAATTCGGTGACTTGAGGAGTTACTGGGGTTACATTTACTATTTGCGGAGCACTTGTAGTCACCACCTATGAATTTTCTTCATATGGCGTAGGTCTTTTTATCATCATTTCTTCTAATAATTCACCACCAGTTTCATCCAAACCCTGTCTAGACACTTCTAGATTTTTCATTTTTTCCTTGTATTTAGCTCCAGTTTCACTTTCCACTGTCAAAACTGGGTATAACCCTGAAGTTACTACAGCTTTTCTCCATCTTTTCATTTGATCCTCTCGCCTCTCAAATGGGTAACCTGCGAAAAATCTTCTATTCTTTCTACCACCTCGATCCCTCTCCCTTTCAGATGCTTCTGCTTCCCACTCTTCTAATGCTTCGTATTGTGTGAGTCTTGGATTTGGCTCTAAGGAGTTCATTTTGTCTCTCAAATTTTGTAACATCCTTACATTAAACGTGCCAAACTCAGGAAAAGCTAACACTCCATCATCTTTTTGTATATTTCCTCCAGTTTTCTAACAAAACACACGTATAATATCCTTGCTCCATCATCATATAAGATGTGGGCGTTTTCGGAGGCAGAAAAGGAATTCCCTCCCTTGTCACAATCGGTCTGTCCTTATTAAAAAGATTCCTAAGTTTCTTCCACAAACCCATCTGGGTATACATTTTTTTCAATACCGCACAAAAAATGTGTTCGCTTAGTTTACTTTTTGGTTTAACAGCATTTGACAGGAAAATAGAATTTAGAGATTCTTCCAAAACTTATATCCGATCATAACCCTATATTACTGGAAGATGGGTATCGTCAACATATGGCCAAAGTCATACAGGAGTTTTTTTTAACTCAATAACAAAACGGCACCTAGCAAGATAGTTTGGGACGCTTTCAAAGCGATAGTCAGGGGGGAAACCCTTAGTTATTCGCAGGCCCGAGTGAAAAAAAGACAGTTCAAATATAAAGAGGATAGCGATATGGTCATGTGGGCAGAACGTAAATTAGCTAATACAATTAGACTAGGCCGGGATATAGCAGCGGCACAAAAAGATCTAACTATTAAAAGAGCGAGAGTGTATTCTAATATCGCTGATCAAATTGCACTCAAATATACTCAATATAAGGAGGAATCGTATGAATTTAGCGAAAATACTGGGAGAATGTTGGCCAATAGGCTGCGACAGAAAACAGTCTATAGTGATATCCTAAAGATTGTTGATTTGAATGGGATCTTACAAGAAACTAAGAAAGAAGTTTTGGAAGCTTTTCAAAATTTTTAGAAATCCCTATACAGGGGACCAATAGAGGATCCGTCAGGCAGTCATACGTCTGTGGAATATGTAAAAGATTTAGAGACCAGCAAGCTTTCCGAAATGCAAAAAACTCTGTTATCAGCACCCATAACTTGGGAAGAAATAGAAGTAGCTTTATTGATTTTAGCTCCTGGTAAGGCTATGGGCCCTGATAATATCCCACTTGAATTATTTCGTACCTTTAGAAAGATTTTGAAGCATGAGTTATTAGAAGTCTGCCAACAATCCTTTAGGGGCAATCCTCCAGATTCCTGGTCTGATGCCACGATTGTAATTTTTAAGAAAAAGGGAAAGGAGGATACTGATATGGGGTCATATAGACCAATCTCGCTTCTTAATGAGGATAGCAAGGTCTTTTCTAAGATACTGGCTAACAGACTGAATGATCTTATGTCTAGTCTAGTTTCCAAAAGGCAGCATGGATTTATTTCCAAACGAGATACAACTGACCATGTAAAAATAATCATATCTCTTTTGGATTGGGTGCAGGCTATGGATTCTCCTGTTGCGGTTGCCCTGTTAGATGCTGAAAAAGCATTTGACAGGGTGTCTTGGGAGTTTTTGTGGTCCTTCTGATTTGGAAGGGATTTCCAGAAGAGTTTATCAAAGCAGTACAGGCACTGTATATTACACCAAAAGCCACAATCCGAATTGCTGGAAACTCATCGGCAAATATAGCAATAACACGGGGGACAAGGCAAGGATGTCCTTGTTCCCCCTTGTTATTTGCTCTATATATAGAGCCCTTTCTAGTCAGATTAGAAGAGGATGAAGAAATCATGCCAGTTCAGATATATCGGAGAGAGTATAAAGTGTTTGGGTATGCAGACGATATTGCTATTGTCACACCTGATGTTAAGTCTGCATTGCCAAAGATAGTTCAAGCAGCTGATAAATTCGGGAGGTACTCTGGCTATAAATTAAACCTCTCCAAAACGCAGCTGATTCATTCAGATGCAGGACGCCCAAAGGCTATTAATTTTGCTTCAGGAGCCCTTTATTTGGGTATTAAAATCTCAGCAAAAGTAGACATAGTGCATCTGAATACGGAACCTATTTTAACTGCGGCCAATAAGACACTGGAACGATTGAATAATCTCCATTTATCGCTCTATGGGCGGAGCAACGTTTTAAAAATGTTAATTTTTCCGAAATGTTTATACTTGTTCTCTTCAGCTTTTTTCGTCAGAACTGATAGATTGTGCTCCAGGTTTCTCTGGAGCTATCATAGAGCAAGGGGGGCTATGAAATGGTGCATATTACCTAGGGATAGAGGAGGTTGGGGGATTCCAAATTTTCGGCTTTATTATTGGGCTGCACTGTTGAAATACATGGGCGTCCTGATTTTTCATGATGCTACAATGGAAGAGGCGATTAGCCCATCAATCTATGAGATGGTATTGGGTAAGGAGGTGAAGCAATGCTTAGTCCGTATAGTTGAGCCTAGTTATTACAAGAAGACAAGATTCAAAATTCTGTTGACCGCCTTCGAGATTTGGAGAAAAGTAAAAAACAGATTTGGGTGGAATTCAAATTTTAATTATTATACACCTTTAAACAACTGTATTTTATTACCGGAAGTATTCAGGGATCGGGTAATGGGCAGATGGTATGCAGCAGGGATTCATACTTTAGGTGATTTATTTCAGGGGAACAAAATAGCTTCTTATCTTTTTTTGCAGAATAAATATAATTTAGTGAGGACAGAATTTTTTTAATATTTACAACTACAAAGTTGTCTGGATTTAAAAAACACGCAAAACCAAATAGCTATCGAAAATGTTGGCCTGTTAGAAGCTCTAAGGGTGCAATCGAAAATTGGCCAAATGGAATTCTATAAAAGGGGATAAATGTAATCGGTGTGGGTTTATTGCGGCAGATGCTGCTCGTATGTTTTTTTACTGTCCAAAACTAACTCAATTCATTTCTGATGTTGAATATTTTTTGAATGGTAGTTTGGGGATACAGGTACAATTATCTGCAGAACTGGTAATTTTAGGTCTACAGTCAAGCCAAGCGTGTAGTAGAACGGAAGCTGAGCAAGGGGTTTTATTTATTTGCATGTCAATATTTCGGGTGTGTATAACATCGCAATGGTTAGATACTGCACCACCAGTATTTAATAATTGGCAATCCAGATTAATGTCGACATTTCATTTAGAGACTGCATTGTATAAAGCAAAGGGAGTTAGAAGAAAGAGATATGGACTGAAACTCTGGTCTCCCTTGTCAAGATGGAGCTGAAGAAAATAATTATTTGTGTTCCCGCTGCTAATGTTTTGTTGTAATATATCGTATGTATTAATTTGATTATACTTTATTTTAATTTGATTATGAAGATGTAAATGGTTGCTTGCTGACATAAAATGATAATAAAAACATAAAAAGAAAAAGGAAAAAACAGAACCAGTCTCAAATTTGCACAAGGGAAAAAAAATGTAAAACAAAAAACTTTATAGTCCCATAATAGTTCAAATTCAATAAATGTAGCCATTTGGGCATAGTGAGGTCAATAGGTCTGGGCCAGAGTAAAACATTTTTTGAGGCTCTATAAAAAATATCCAATGTCCAATTAGCGACCTCAGTCATGGAAGAGAGTGAAGCAATGACACATCTCATTCTAACAATGAATATGCAAACTATGCAGCAACAGCAAGTCATTGTTCTCATCTGAAAATATTTCAGCCATCCAATTTAACAAAGGGAAAGAACATACATGTTCCTCAATTACCGGAGCCTCTAGCACCATCAGAGGACAACTCGGTGGGTTTTCAATGAAGCTGTGTTCCAAGAAATCTTGCGCCGCTGCGAACACATTCCAACGACCCAGAACTCCATGCATCGCTGCAAAGGCCATAATCCCTCCACCAGAACAAAGCAATTCATGAGCAATTACGGGGCTCACAAGCTGATTATAATCAGCATCGGGAGACACTGTATTGCAGAGACACAAATCCAGGGCCCAGTCCAAATCGCAACTCAGGCAATGAAAGACAGGCTGGACACATGTAGAATAGGAAAATCTAAACGATAATCCATAAGCCGCACTCAAAGTAGCAAGAGGCAGCGCTCCATAGTACTCAAGCATTCGGTTGTGAAGCAGCTCCAACCGTGATAGCTCTTCTTGTAACACAGGACGTGCATCCATTTTGAAATAAACAAAACAGTAAAAGAACGCCTGCAGCCAGAGTCAGTAGCAAGGGAAATCCACCAAACAGGCTGGAAAAAATAGAATGAAAAAATGCCGGGAACACACCAAATATAGTTTGAAAAGAAGTCACAAGGCCACTGCTTACAACTTTAAAAAAGTGTGCCAGTCCTGTGGTAGAGGATGCATTAAAGATAGTGTGAATTGACTCACTGAAATGCAAGGACAAATCAGTATTTAATAAAGCATGGACCTCTGTGCGGGTGTTTGCCACGTGAAGGACGAATGTCTCACGAGCAGATGTGAGGGCAACTTCTTTCTGGGGCAATAGAGCTCTTATGCGACTCATCTTGTTGAACTCTGCTTTCAAGGTCGGAATTGTGGGCCAGATGGAAACATCAAGCTTCCCATGCGGAGGAGGATACATTACATTATTACAGCAAACCACACGCTCACTGGCAGTAACAACATAAGCAATTCCCGCTACTAACCCACAACAATCCTCAATATTTAAAAGTAAATAACTCCCGTTTGCCAGTAATGTGAATGTGGGTACGATAGCAGGCACAGGTGTACCTTTCAAAATACAGGCTAAATTCGGCTCATTCTGCTTACAAGAGCCATGTAATTGAATATGTCTACACATCAATGAGTGATCTGGTGTTTCAGTGCAATCTTCACCATTCAAATAAACTTCCTTACCCTCCCTAAGGCACCTATCGGTAAATGGAAGCGACCAAGCTTCATGGAGATAAGTACTGCCGAGAGGCTCATATCTACCAATGGCAAAGTACTTCATACACGCCTCGAACTTGAATAGAGGAAACGGGAGAGTTATTAACCCGTGGATAAGCCACGTTGCTGAATTGGCCTCAGCCACTGAAAATGGTAAAGGTTCTAACTTTTCAATGTGTAACATAGAAAAAGTTGCATCTTTCATTGACATTCAACGTTGCTTATATATAACACAAGAACACAGAGGGTCTGCCACATCTATTATGTGGCTGCACTGTCAAACCGAGTTACCAAAATCTCGAGCGTGTAAATCGCATGAAGACAGCGTGTTACAATAGAGGGTGAACACTATATGTATAGAAAGAACCAACACCATTCGGAGCATTCACATATGGTTGACAAATCCAAAACATGTAGCAATGGGTTACCATCAAATTGACTCAATGATCAGTCCTATCATCTGGCCAAACCCAGGTGTAAATCCGGCTGGTCCCCCTGATCATTGGGACATCTAGCGCCACACCATTTGTTGCTGGTAAAGGATTTGGACCACCACTACAAATGAACCGTCAGTAATGGCTGATCTTTGATGGTCAAGTGAAAAAACAGTGCAACAAAAAATATATAGTGACATTAAAATAGGATGGAGTGTTCTCCTATTGATAACTTTATTCTACGGCCGAACCACACCTCCTAATTAAAAACCAAGAACAGTGCAAAAGAGACAGTCAGCAAATATCTGTCTTATAACGGGCCAACATGTTTCTGCCTACAGGGTATTAAATCCCATGGCATTCGTCAGGGCCTTTGTTCTTTTATTAGTTGCACTAGATAGTAGTGAGAAACAAAAGAAACACCACCTTCACCAGAGTGATTAATCTTAGAAATAGGTTGAATACGGTACAACCTGTAACAACCTGGAAACAATACACCTCCATATCAATTGGGAAATACAATTTCTGATGATGAAAAATATATAAAACATTCATTATAAACATTATTGTTGACAGTACTACCTGGGTGTCTCGGGGTTCCTCCCCCAGACGGGCTTCACCCGGGGTAGTTCCCGCCCAAGTCCGGCCTCCACTGGCTTCTCCCCTCCCCTTGCGCTGCCGCCAATGCTTAGGAGGGCGGGGACGTCACTCCCACCTTTCTTCCCGGTGGCCTCCTTCAGCAGCTTCCGCCTCCCCTCACCGGCACTGTTACGCGGCTTGGTTGCTCCGCCAACTTCGCGCGACACACCTCACCTCTATCACCTGTCGCGTGAAGGTCCGCCACTGCAGCAAAGCCCTGAAGAGTCGCCGAACCACCCACCACTCTGGTAGGTTCTTGGGGTTGGTAGGGCCACCTCAGGCAGAACGCGGCCGCAGGCAAAGTAGTTCTTGCCCCGAAGTCACACAGCGGCTATGTTCCGTTTTACTTGTCGTGAGGGAGGAAGAGGGGGAGGGGTCAAGGAAGTTCAGTCCAGTGATGTCGCGATCACTTCTGGGGGCTCACGCACCCTGGGTGATACCAGGGCTACAGGCTGGTACACTGAGTGGGCTAGATCAGTGGATGTGGTGTAACGTCAGGAAACAGGAAGAGCAGCCCCAAAAGGCAGTCAAGCTTCCCACTCTGCGCTGACCTCCTACTGCCACAGCCTAAACTCCAACTGGCCCCACAATGACAAAATGGCTTCCCAGGTGTTGGCCTTATATACTCCTAGTCCCCTGTGTCCAGAACAAGCCAGAAGGTTCTAGAACCATTACATGAAGGCCTTTACACTTTATCTACACGAGAAAGATGGATGTGCATTGTCAGTTTTAGTACAGACACACGGTGACAAGCAGGGTCCCTGTGCATATTTTTCTGCAGTTCTTGATCCTGTTGCTCGTGCATTGCCTGGTGTTTCCGTTCAGTTGCAGCAACAGCTGTGTCCATACGTCCGAGTGAAGGGATAGTTTTGTCACACAAACTGTTGGTGCTAGTACCCCATGCAGTAGATGCCCTTTTGAATCAGACTAAGACACAGCACTTAACTAGTGCTCATTTGACAGGATGCGAATTGACACTGTTAGCACCTCATATTACCTTGAAGAGGTGCCCGACACTGAACCCAGCCACTTTGTTGCCATATCCTGCGACTCAGTCCCAGTCAAAGGAACCTCACGATTGTATATTCCTTACTGAGCAACAGACAAAGGGTCGCATCAATTTGAAAGATATGCCCCTTCCAGATGTAGATGGGGAACTGTGGGTTGATGGGTCCTGTCTGAAGTTACCAGATGGCACGACTTCAGCTGCTTATGCAATCACCACGCTTGAGACAGTAGTGGAAACAGCTCGCATACCTCAGAAGTCGGCTCAAGCAGCTGAACTAATAGCTTTGACACAAGCGTGTGAACTTAGCACTGACTTGTGTGTGAACATTTACACTGATAGCCTCTATGCTTTTGGAGTGGTTCATGATTTTGGCCTACTCTGGAAGGAAAGAGGCTTTCTTACATCCCACGGGATGCAGATAATGCACAGAGAATTAGTACATAATCTCTTGACTGCACTTACATACCCAAAGAAAGTTGCTATTATGAAGTGTAGCGCACGCAAGAAAATCATTGACAAAATAGGACAAGGCAATGCCTTTGCAGATCGCGTAGCTCGTGAAACTGCGATGCAGTGAAACACTACTTCCATGTACGTGGTGAAGTCTCAAGCTGAGCGTTGGCATGATGCTAGAGAGGAAGTATTGGATATACAGAGATCTGCCTCTGTGAAAGAGCTTGACCAATGGTCTAAAGAAGGAAAGTTAGACGATGAGGGTTGTTGGGGTAACAAAGAAATGAATAAATGGAAATTGCCTGCAGCCTATTTACAACCTATGGTTCAAATGGCACATGGGCTGGCACATGTTGGAGCTCCAGCAATAACTAAGTTGCTTTCACAAGTTTGGGAGCATCCTGAAATTGCCAGCACATCTAAAAGAGTGGTACAGTCCTGTTTGATCTGTTGGCAGTATAATCCTGGAAAAGGGACACAGACTCCTACAGGTGGGTGTGCTACACCAACCGCACTTTTTGAAGTCTTGCAGATGGATTACATCCAATTTGAACAGCTGCAATCATCTAAAATATGTCCTAGTGGTGGTATGTGCCTTCAGTAAATGGATAGAGGCATACCCTACAAAGAATAATACTGCTCTCACCACAGCAAAGGTGCTTCTAAAGGAGTTTTTTCCTAGGTATGGTGTTTGTAAGCTTTTGTGGAGTGACAATGGACCTCATTTTATTGGGCAAGTTGCTTGGCAAGTTGCTGAGCATGTCCTGAAAGGGTTAGGGATCAAACAGAAATTCCATGCAGTCTTCCACCCGCAATCAGCAGGATTGGTGGAAAGGTATAACGCTACTTTAAAATTGAAGCTGGCAAAAATACTGGCTTCCACGTCCCTAAAGTGGCCAGATGCACTACCTTTGGCATTATTATCCATAAGATCGGTGCCACACTCACGATCAGGTCTTACCCCGTATGAGGTGGTATTTGGGACACCGATGAACATTTGGGGAGTTCCTAAAACACGCCCCATACATGATGTTCCTTGTGTTCTGATGATTGATTATTTGGCACAGTTAACCGACAGTTTGATCTCTATTAATCAACAGGTTCGAGAAGCTCTTCCTGACAGATCTACAGGTGAGGCCCATGAACTCCGTCCCGGCGACTATGTGATGGTCAATGTCTTCGACAGATCGAACAGCTTGGAACCGAGGTGGCGAGGTCCGGAGCAGGTGCTCCTGACTACAAGGACAGCAGTTCAAGTGACGAACAAGAAGAACTGGGTCCACAGCACACACTGTAAGCTTGTGTCGCCTGCCTTGGTGGAACCTGCTGTGCTGACTGTCCATCGAGAGATTCTAGAGACAGAGAAAGGTCAAGCTATCTCACCTGACGAATCTGCGGAAGTCTTCCCTGACCACACGATTCCTGGAGCAGCGCGATACCACTTGAGACCGAGGAAAGAATCTGCAGTGTTGAACGAGACTGGTTGAGCTACCGCCCTGGGTTTGTGAAACGGAGAGCCAATGTGGCAAGGGGGGGGATCAGCCCTGCATTAGTGTAGTGACACCCGTCTTGGCCCGTGGTGAAGAAATCAGCGGCTGCCCAAATGGATAAGAGCTCCAACGATTGTTTTCAACAAGTTTCAGAAAGATCAATCATCACTGTTGCTGAAATGAATAACAAAATAATTATTTGTGTTGGAGGGTTTGTTGTTGCCCTGGTGGTTATGGCAATAATCACCTGGTTTGTTGAGAAAGTGGCTCCTGCTCGACAGCTTTTGGTTGTCCCTACTACAGCTCCAGTGGAACACTATTATTATACGCTTCCCTATCATGAGCAGAAGCATCGACAATCCTACCTAAATAACACATTTATCCAGATGTTGCATCATACACACAAAGCCACGAATACTACCAACTGTTGGGTGTGTGGGATGATACCTGCACACCAAAATAAAGGAGGAACACCTGTTATTCCTCTACCGTTTTCCCATAATGGTTCTTGTCAAGCTTGGTATGCTCTTTTGTTTGCTTTCGGAAAGCCCTCAGTAGGTGGAATTATTTTTCGGTTGAATAAAGTATGTTATCAAGATAAAGATGGTTATCCTCAAGCCAAAGGGACTAAATGGGAATGGGAAGAATACCAACCGGACAATATTTCAACACAATATGTCTTCATGAATATGAGGAACATTAAAGACAATGGACCTTTGGTAATTTCTGTGACCAAAGCTAAAGCAGAACTATGTATAAGTAGTGTTGGGAGAATCCCAGTAGGACGGAGTATATGTATTTTGACATTGATTATTGAAGGAGCTAACAACAGTAGTTTTATGTCTTCACACAATTCATATTTTGTATGTGGTAATAAAGGATACAATCAATTACCTGTTGGGTGGTCCGGGTATGTTACATATCATTTTTGTTACCACCTGTGTTCTTGGCCCCTCCATCCTATCATCTGAATTTAAAGTTGTATAATGAGATTTCCAAGAATAGATATAAACGAACAATAAGTGCAGATGAAGTTGACCAGACAGATACCACTTTGCAACAATATGTCGATTTCAATTTGGGTTTGTTCTTCTTTGTGGGTGCTGCATTGAATAGCAGAAAGATAAGGCGATTGACTCGTGTTGTAGAAGCTGTCACCAATCAAACAGCTGTGGCACTTGGGAACATTACAGAGGAACTACAAATTGCAAGGAGTGTAGCACTCCAATATAGGATGGTGCTTGATGTGATTTTGGCTGATCGAGTGGTGCATGTCGCATCATCGGAAGCAGTTGCTGCGTATTTATACCGGATCACTCCCCTTCAGTATATGATGGAATCTCAAAACTGCATAAGATTGCTGCAGAAATTCACACAGAGACTGGTACATGGACATTTTCAAACTGGATATGGACACTCATTGCTACGTGGGGCTGGAAACTACTGACTATTCTATGTATACTACTGGTGATACTATTTACATGCTATACTTGTATACAATGTGGTCCTATGCTTTGCTCCATGTGCATCACTGCTTGTACACTTGCCAAAAGAAATATTGCAGATATAAAAGCACAGCAAATGTTAAATAAAGAAATAGCTGAGATGATGAGCATCAATGTACAGGATGCATATCTAGATTACCCCAGATAAACGAATGTCTTCAGCTAATGCTGAAAGTGTCGTCTGTTGTAATTTAGCAGCGATTAGGTTAAGCATTAGTGGAAGACATCTTGTATTTAGAGACTATCTTGTCCGTTGTGTGGAATCCATTTTGTATTTCTGGCAGCCATTTTGTTTGCCATGTGCTCGCCATGTGCTCTGTCCTACCTCCCTGTTAACTGCTCTTGAAATCTGCCTGGAGACGAGATATATTTAGCCTCTTCTGCTTTGCACATGCTGAGTTGAGCTTACAGCTGTCTCCAACGTGTAACTGTCGGGATGTGTGCACCAGAATTAGCTAACTGTCAGCCCCTCCCACTTGTTGCCAGCACACTCTCCGTATGACCTTGTATGTATTTGAAACCAGCATTCTGTACTTGTACCGCCTTCATTTGAGCCCCTGTGTGGGTATAAAAGGACCAAGCTCCTTCCAGTCCGTGTGCTACCTCATACACTACCGAAGGGTGTTGTGTGAATGTAGTTCCACCTCATGAGGTTTAATAAACTCTGTCTTTTCTATTCCAGCTTCTGTGCCAACTTCTTTCTATTGGTCTGAGGACTCTGTGCAGAGAAGGGAGAACCCCTAGCACTGGTAGGCCTTGCTGAGGCTCACCACCACATTGACTCCATTCAAAACTGGATGTTTACTCATCAACTGATTCTGAATCCCTCTAAAACTGAATTCCTCCTCCTCTCCTCCTCAATTTCTCCTCCCCCTGTTCAATCATGGATGGATCAGATGAATCTTCTTAACAATAAACCCATCATTGTCGACAGCGCAAAATCCCTTGGTGTCATACTTGACACAAAACTCAATCTACTCTCCCACATAAATTCCATTGCAAAGTCTGCTTGATACCAACTGCGCCTTCTTTAGGGGATTTGTCGCTTCTTCCCGGAGCATGACCTCACCCTGGTCCAATCGCTGGTTCTCTCCCGACTGGACTACTGCAACTCTCTTCTTACTGGCCTCCCCAAATCCCACCTGTCCCCCTTAAATCTGCTCTCCATTCAGCAGCTTGTTTCATATATGGGGCCAAAAGAAGCGACCACATCACACTCATTTTATCCACCCTTCGTTGGCTTCCCATCGAGGCAAGATCTATCTACACGACTGCCTGATTCACCCACAAAGCCTTGCACTCCTCCTATCTAGCTGGCAAATAAACTGAAACTCTCTGGAGGCTCTAGACCAGCACGTAATGCGGGAAATCTATTGCCTGAACCTCCCACTTTGAAGAAGGAAAGGTCGATGGCCCAATCCTTTTCAGGCAACGCGGTGAGAATCTGGAACTCACTTCCGCCTCAGCTCTGGACCACCACCTCTTCCCAGGCCTTCAAAACTGACCTCAAAGCTCTCGTCCTTCAAAGACACTTCCAAATGTAATTCACGCTCTCTCTATCATCTGAAGGAAGTCCTTCCATTATAGAAAACTCTGTTCTACATGAAGTGCCTTCCCAATGTGTTCTTGTGGTTTGAGTCTGCCATTTATTGCAGTATTATACTTCTACTTGCATTGTGTACTCCTTTGTAACATGCACACGTCACTTTCCCTCTTGTAATGTATCGTTTGCTACCTCTTGTACTTTGTTTGCTCTTGATACATGCACAACTGCCATCATTGCCTCATGTAAGGTAAGGTTTGTTCTTGTGTTTTGAGTATCTGCCGTTTAGTGCAGTATTATACGGTCTCTATTTTGTACGCTTTTGCAACATACACACGTCACTTTTTCTCCTCTCGGAACGTATCGTTTGCTACTTGTACTTTGTTTGCTCTTGATACATGCACAATTGCCACTATTGCCTTATTTAACGTAACGTTTGCTTTTGTAACATGCTGATTTGCAATTTTTCCTCTTGTTCCACTACTGTTCCTATTGTGAAGCGCTCTGACACCGTCGGGTAAAGTCCGCGCTATATAAAAACGCATAAAATATTATAAAACCACCGCTGAACGTTTACAAAGAAAGCGCAGCCTGCAACGTCCAACCCGCTATCCGGACCAGTGAACACCATGGCCCCGCCCAGCGTTTTACCACTGAATAATAGGGCAGGACTCTCTGACGGGCAACGGTCTCGCTGGACTTGAAGCAACCAATCGCTACCTTTGCTACACCCAAGTCTAGTCCCCAAAAACATGTATCGAGTCTAGGTATTGGTTGATAGTAAGGTCTCTGCAGTACGGTGTCCTCGAAGGGCCAGCGCAATTTTTGAAATTTGGAAGACACCAACCATGCTTATTGCATAAAGGCTTATAACTGCTGCTGTGCCGGCCACGTGCGTTGACAGCGGATTTTATTTTTGGGAGTTGGCGTTTAAAGCGGCGACACTAAATATGAAAAGTGCCATGGGGAGGTATATGTGTAGACTACAAGGTGAGCTTTCTTGGAGTAGAGTTTAATATTGCTTTTGGAGATCCAGTGAGGTCATTTGTCTCTATGCAGAAGGATTTCGCTTGGGGCTGTGCGAATGTTAAAGGGTCTTGGAGGTGCATTGTATGTTCCCTGCCTCCGGACCCTTTTAAGGGATTGCTTGGAGAAATCGCCGACGCAGCAGAGTAGGGTTTCCTGCACGCGGGTGTCCGCGTTATATTTTGTTTTTACCGAACTTAAACGCTTACCTTTCCTTCTTAATTGAGTCTTGTGCATAAACATGGGAGCTGTTAACAAGGTTTTGCAAGCATGCTGCCATATGATCTAACAACAGTGTAACGGTGCTTGAATTCTTATGGGCCAAAGCGATGATTAGTAATGGTGTTTAAAGTGTGAAATGAGATAATTAATATAAATGTTGAGCGAAAGAAGAGTTAATACTCATGCCTAGATTAACAATATATCCTGTCAGATTATCGTGCTTGGTGTATTCACTCGGTGCATATGAGACCAAATAGAATCTAGTTCTGCAGGGCTTAACCGGCGAGTACTTTGGTCCTCAGACGCGTGGGGCAGTCCATCGAGTGCTTAAAAAAAACAAAAAACTGAAATTTCTGTATCATGTAATGGTCCGTATTATAGCTTGTCATTATTCTTTGCAATTACTATCATCTGGTGTGAGTTCTGCCTTGATACTTTTTAATGTGCGAAAATTCGCCCACTGTCTGCTTTTTTGTCTTTATGCACTTGGGTTAAGTCTAGTACGACTGTGTCTTGAAACTAAATGAGCATCTTCAGTAGTAGGCACTCAAAGCTTACTTACTCTGCTGGCAGGTTTAATTGTGATCCTAAAGGTCTATTGTGTATCACAGCCCCAATGCCTTTCTTATGCGTGGTTCGATTGTTAGCAGGGCACGAGTCCTATAAAAAGAAGTGGGGGGACTGACCAAGTAAGACAATAAGCAAATTACCTCATGATGTCCCGACCTAGCGCTATAAAAGAAATAACATAGTGCTATTTAAATTATTTGTGTGTTTGACTAACCCATCTGATAGTCTTGCAGTGCCTGAATTACAGGGACAGAGCCGAGGCAAAAGCGTGCCTCTCAAGAGAAGGCAAGCTGTGTACCCTTGTTTCTCTCTGTGGCATTTACATTTAAATGTAAGGTTCCAGGCAGCCCCCAGTCAGTATATACAAACAAAAGGAGGTAGGATGGCCCCTTGACTTCGGCCCAGCTGGAGGTGAGAAAAGGCTCCCTCGCTGCCTGCACGTTGCTGCTGGTATTGGAAAGCAGGCAACTTTGCTGCTGGTATTGGAAAGCAGGCAATGTGCAGGTGCTGCTGAATATGTACCTGCGTGTACCCCCCCCCCCCCCCCCCCCAACTCGAGCCCTGATTGTTGGTTATAAGCCTGCTGCATGCATTAAACTTGGCTTCGTTTGAATGATTGCTTCTCAAACTGGTGTAGACTGGCATGTACTTTTATTCTTATAGGGCTGCTGTCAAAGACTCCATTACGTGCGCGTGTGTGTGTATACGCGAGTACCTATCGGCGGTCATGTGATCTTTTCACAGTGGGCGTCTGCACTTGTGGGGGAAAATGTGAATTGGTTCTGTGTGAATTCACTGCAGTGAATTCAATCTACCGGATGCTTATGGTATTGGAAAGGAATGCATATGATTTTCAGTTTTTGCCATCTCGGAAAGTACTACTAAATGGCTTAATTCTCTAATCCTTATTTGTGTGAAACAACATACTTATAAAGCATCTTGTAAGTAGAATTCTTCTCCCGTTACATGTTGTGCTGTGAATGTTATCCCCCTCTTTGATGCCCAGTGAAATGCCATGGTCCCTTCCCCCCCCCAGTCAAGGTGATCTTGTCCCATCCTATTTCATAAAATTCCTTTTGGATTAGCACATTAGTTCTGTATAGCTATTGAAAGCAAATCAAGCGGTTCTGAGTTTCAATGTATTCCTGTGCTGATCATTTATCCTGAGGAGTAAATTACCCTATCTGGAAATGCAGCTCTAGTCTTGGTCACCTGGTGTTTTGGTTTTAAGTTCCCCTTTAAATCCCTATGTTAGAAGCATTTGATTTTGTTGTCGTATACCAACCTCGCTCGAGGTCAGTCTGTGATGTCTGATAAAAGGCAATCACCCTTTGCAAAAAGGTGATTCCCTCCTCTTCTCCTTGGGGGTTGTGGGCGGCGGAAGGCAGAGATCTGATTTTATTATCACGTCCTGGAAGAGTTTTTCACTTGATCAATGATGATTATTATTTTTATAAGCTGCAAACTTCAACTGTTGTACAAGGGTTATTTATTTCTTCTTGCCTAAGACACATACAGAACTGTAAATCTTAAAAAATTATTTGCCACTTATCGTTAAGGGGGCATGTCCTACCTATTTCCTCATGTGCTGCTACTACTGATACAGTTCAGTCAGGAGCAATCTTAGAGTACGTTTAATTCAAGATGGTAACATTTTGACCTGATGATGCTTTACACCTAGTGGGAATCTAAGGCAATTCTGATGTATTGGTTTGTGGGATATTGTGCATCTTTCAGTTCGCTGGTTCTGAGGAATTTGATGCTATTGTTGCAGGCATGTCATCCGTGAACTTGATCATTCTGAAGCGCTACACCAATCTACTTGTGTAGCCTCATGTCTAAGGCTTTCCTAATTATTCCATTATTTTTGTTGTTTTTGCAATCAGGAGTATATTGAGAACACCATAACTTCCACTCCTGGAAGGATACTTCCCCTGTCACTTCCCTCTCCATTAAGAGGTGTTGTAATTGTATGTATATAGTACTTACTACCCCATACAATGCATGAAATCGCTTTTCTGCGAGTAGCACACTACTCCGGAACCCAAAAGGATTAGGATAGGGAAATATAAGTTAATCTGAATGGTGGAAATGTGAGTGTTAGTTGGATTGAGTAGGATAATGGAGGGAAGAGTCTAGAAAGAGTTATTTTGGAGATCATAGTTGCAAGATGGTGTTTGGGATGAGTAAAAGGAGAGATGGGAGGATGGAAGAGTCTCTAGAAAGGGATTAGTGAGATCATAGTAGCGAAGTGGGTTTGGGATAAGGCAAAATGAGGATAGATGATGGAAGAATTTAGAAAGGATTGTCTGGGAGGTTATAGTAGTAAACTGTGGTTTGGGGTGAGCCAAGAAGTATGAATGAGGGGAGAATCTAGAAAGTTGTTGTTGGATCATAGTAGTAGAATGAGGTTTGGGATGAGTCTGAGTGGAGGTAGAGAATATGAGAGGTATAGGGTGAGACAGTAGTGTATTGCTTTATTTCCCCCTCTACAGTAGGAATAGAGTGACAAATATATAGATACACGACTACATAGGGTATACATATATATGGCAGATAAGGTTTTAAGATGTATAGTTGTATACAATCAGACTTTGAAGTGTTGCTGTACTTGAAGCTAATTTATTTGTGTATTTTTTTTATATCTCAGGTTAATTTTTTGTATATACCTGTGTGTGTGTGTGTGTGTGTGTATGTATGTATGTGTGTATATATATATATATATATATATATATATATATATATATATATATATGTGTGTGTGTGTATTGAAAAGCAACTGTTTGGAGATCTCCCCATGGATTAGTCCAATTTTAAAACCCATACTAAAACCTCTTCAATAAATGCAGAGGGACCTTCATGCAGCCAGGCAGTGCGCCCTGACAGAAAGCAGGAGTTGCGCACATATTTAGCATAGCATGCCTTATTGCGCATTAATGATCCATTGGTATTCATAAACTGTTTAGACCGTTACACAGCATTAACAAAGATATGAGGACAAAAATATAGTAGACACATGCAATGCGGGGATAGGGAAACAAGAGTTTTAACCATGAGCCATTTGGCGAGCAAGTCAAAAAGTTGCCATTTAACTGTGTGAACTGAGTTGCGGTTTTGCACCATGGTGGGGGAGAGATACTACAGTTTGTAAAGTTTTTACATTGTATTTGTTTAGCCCTGATGATGGTGGGGTGATCCGAATCGCTGAGCCAACATTTATGAAGAGCGTGTAAAATTATGGTTGTAACTTGTAAATTTAATTCATGACTAAACATTGGAGAGCATTGTGATTTTTAATTTTTATTTTTATGTAACGGGTAAACATCGAGTGAGGGAATACAAAACCCATCTCTGGTGTCTGAAATAAGATGCTACCTCTTAGCGTCATCATAGAGGTGGCATAAGTCCCCAAAAGCAACAATAAAGCAGATCAAATCGAACAGATTCAGGCGTACATGTGATCATACTCCAGTTTTCTTTGGTGGGCAATACATCACACCTAACGGCTGCCAAGATGTTTTTAGCACTATGTATGTTAGACAACTCCAATTCAATGGAGTGAAATAGCTGAATACTTTCCAAATGGATCACAAACTGATAGACAATTGCCATTCCCAGTAGTTTCAAAAGGCCAATTGATGTAACACAGCAAATATCTTGGGGCTAAAGCTGTTCAAGAAGGGCAACAAACTAGAAACTTGCTTGAGTAAAAAACATGCCATTCAAGAATAAGGAGCAATATCTGACCGGGTTTGCGCAAAATATTTTGTAAATACTACTTTGTCCCGCTATCATGAAGCTAGACCAAATGTAGGCTTTTAGTAACGGAGACAGAAATTCAAGTGTACCAAGGACTAAGGGGCCGATTATGATGGCGGGCGGACAAAGTCCGCCCGCCATCGTAGCTGCAAAAGGGACCACCCGCCATAGGTGCGGCGGTCCCGCCATACAAATTAGGATGCGCCACAATGTTAAACATGTCGTGATTTTGTAAGTACAAATTTGCAGGGGGTTACCATAGTTTCTGATACGCGCCCCCCCCCCCGTGCAGCACCCATTAACCACCTGTCTTTTTGCGGCCAAAAAAGACAGGCATCCTAATGCCCACGGCGGTGCCTGCACGCCACTGCCGCCATTGTACCTGGTCCCGCAAGGCGGACGGAAAAGGCCCGCCTTGTGGGACCTCGGCGGACGTATTTCCGTCTGCCGCGGTACCTTTCCCATTCCCACCGCCATCCTCAGTTAGCGGTGGGAATATTCAGGGTGATGGCGGGAAGTCCGCTGGGCCGGCAATCCTCAGCGCTGGCGGACTTCCTGCCATCGTAATCGGGCCCCTATGCTTTTAAGTCGGGATTCCCAGTTTTTTGTGAAGCAAAATCTAAAAAGAGCAACACGCGTGCTAATGCCAAATATTCAACTTTATCCTTTTTAGGTCTCGCGCCTAGCGTTGCAGTGCTCGTGCAGCGAGACTTCATGTACGGGCTTTCAGAAAAAGCTTCAGATGCTCGCTGCATGTGTGCTTTTACTTTTGCCCCAAGCTATTGGCCTTCGCGTGCGTCTTTTTAACAAAGACAGCACGCAATTGGCCAAAGGTGGGCGCATTGCTCCGCCCATAGCCTATTGGTGTCGGTTACCCGCGCGGCTGCCATGTGGTTTCAATTATCGTGCCCAGACACAGGCGTGATAATTGAAACCAGATGTCTCGCTTTGGCGCGCGCAGGCTCCACTCGCGGGCTTGTTCATGTTTGTTTTTTAGGTCTCGCCTGTCGATGCGCATGCGCATCGAGCAAGCGAGACTATAGGGGCTCATCTACTCTTTATCTAACTTGCAAGGAATCGTGGCGATTCCTTGCAGTGCCCGTGACTTTTAAGCTCAATGCGCATGTGCATTGAGCTTAAAAGCGCGTGCACAGCCGCCCGCATTCCTCCGACACCTTTGAAGTGAAGCTTAGCTTCACTTCAAAGGCCCGGCTTCTTCACACCCACATGCCGCTCTGCCCCGCTCCGCCCCCTCCCCTGAGTCATCCTGCCTGCCCCTTCCCGCCGTGTCGCATTTCTCCTCCCCCCTCCCCTCTCCCCTCTCTTCCCTCCGTCTTGTTTTCTTTGATGCTGGTATTTCCATATCTGGCAGCTTCCTGCCCTCACCCCACGCACGCTGTTTATTTATTTATATTTAATATGCAGGAGATCTCAGTTTATTTAATTTATAATTAATGATGCCGCCCACGCTGAGGCTCGAACCCTGTTCTCCTTCTCCAAAGTCGGCATCGTTATATGTTGAGCCACCTCTTCGCACCGTTTGTTTGTGCTGACTTTCTTGCTCTGCCGCTGCTGGCAGCGGCATTGCGCTTGGAGGGAACATGTAATTGACCCGTCTCGCTTCTTTTCATTTGAATTTTTTTTACATTGTCTCCTTCCTTCCGCCCCTCGCAGTTTGTTTTCCTTGCACCGTCCCTTCTTACAGTCCCTTTAACCATTTTGGTGTTACTCAGCCCCAACTAGCATGTTATTGTCAAGCCTCCAAATATGCAGCACAAACACGACGTACAAAGAGATTAACGTGTTGCCTGGAGCACATTTCGGGAATAACATTAAATGAAAGCCCAAACCCGCTTTACCGCAACTTGCTTTCACTTGTTGTCTTTGTTTCCAGTGCTATTTTAGAGCTTTGTGCAAACTACACTCTCGTTATTTTGCTGGTAATAACTTTGAGGGAATAGCGTATTTTTGTTTTTTAAATAGCATGCACGAAAACAGTATAATTTCAATTTGCACCACTTATTTCCCATGTTTGTGTCAATGTAAAAATCGACCCTGCACACCCAGCACCAGGGCCGTGTGCCTCAATGATGCAGTACACGCACCAGTAACTGAAATATGACGAAAGACTGAAAGGAGTAGCTACAAGCTGTGCTCTAGTTCTGCTCTCCAAAAAATCAGCAAAGAAACAAGCAATTAAGAACATTTCATTGAAGAAACCATTGAGCAGGAAACAGAAGGAAATCCTACAGAAAGAATCCTAGAGAAAGAAGCTTGAGGTATGTAAACACTTTTATTATGCAAAGGACGTCAATTTCAGGATGCTCAGATGCTCTCATTGGAGTGAAGCGATGGCTTACGTTGAATGAAGAAGCAGCTCTGAGCACTTCAAGAACAGCTGTAGTTTACCACAAGGCACAGAGGCTCTGGCAAGCTTGCATAATGTGGCGGTAGTCCACATCTCGTCATCTAGTGCCCCTCCCTCTGACCACATTATAACACGTTTGTGCCGAGTTGGCTCTATGGTTTATGCAGGAATGAAAAGAAACAAGTAAAATGCATCAGAGATGAGAAAATAAAAAACAGCGAATCTTTCGTACTAAAAAGATGTATGTGAAATAGTTACGAATCTGTTAAAATATGAGCGACAATCCTCAAGTCATCCACAACTTACACTGGTGCTGTTCACTGAAGGGTTCACACTCTGCTTATTCAATTGTTGGCCTCTTGCTGAGATGGTGAATAAAAAGCTATTTAGTGTTCATTTGTATTAGAGCATGAATTACAAGATCAGCGAGTAGTAGTGAGACCACCCAACAATTCTCCATCAGTTGGCAAGTAAGGGGCCATTCTAAAATGGCAACACCCAGATCCTGGACTGCCTAACTCTCGGCCCACCCATAGTATAGTCTGGTAAAGATGATGCTCACGAGTGCCTGTGCAGCAACAAAAAATATCAAAAATGCATAATCTCGCCGGCGCTGAACTATGGATCGATAATTATTTGTCAAATACATTTTTAAAACATAAATGTTCCTCTAAGGCACATGGCAGATGCTATCTGTAGCCTTGAAAGTCCATAGGCCCTGAGAAGTGAAAGGTGATTGGTGAGGGCAAGTTGTGCTAAGACATACTCCTAAGCTTGTGTGCTCACCCTCACCCTCAAACCTTCACCCTCAACCCCTCACTCACCCTCACTCTCACTCACCCTCACTCAGCCTCAACTACTCTCACTCACCCTCAACCCCTCACCCTAACTCACCCTCACCCTCACTCACCCTCACCCTCACTCACCCTCAACACCTCACTCACCCTCACTCACCCTCACCCTCACTCACAACCTCAACCCCTCACCCTCACTCACCCTCACTCACCCTCACTCACCCTCACTCACCCTCACTCACCCTCACTCACCCTCACTCACCCTCACTCACCCTCACTCACCCTCACTCACCCTCACTCACCCTCACTCACCCTCACTCACCCTCACTCACCCTCACTCACCCTCACTCACCCTCACTCACCCTCACTCACCCTCACTCACCCTCACTCACCCTCACTCACCCTCACTCACCCTCACTCACCCTCACTCACCCTCACTCACCCTCACTCACCCTCACTCACCCTCACTCACCCTCACTCACCCTCACTCACCCTCACTCACCCTCACTCACCCTCACTCACCCTCACTCACCCTCACTCACCCTCACTCACCCTCACTCACCCTCACTCACCCTCACTCACCCTCACTCACCCTCACTCACCCTCACTCACCCTCACTCACCCTCACTCACCCTCACTCACCCTCACTCACCCTCACTCACCCTCACTCACCCTCACTCACCCTCACTCACCCTCACTCACCCTCACTCACCCTCACTCACCCTCACTCACCCTCACTCACCCTCACTCACCCTCACTCACCCTCACTCACCCTCACTCACCCTCACTCACCCTCACTCACCCTCACTCACCCTCACTCACCCTCACTCACCCTCACACTCACCCTCACTCACCCTCACACTCACCCTCACACTCACCCTCACACTCACCCTCACACTCACCCTCCCTCACCCTCACCCTCACCCAGTGCAATAGGTCTCAGACCATGATAGAGGGGTGTGTGTGTGCTAGTGAGTGGGGGGAATCCCCTAGTTGGAACTAGAACCCTCACACACCCAGCAAGCTAGGTGTCATGCTTCATCATATGGGCTCTACTCCTCGTCAGACTGGCGCTGCAATGTCTGACGGGCTCCTGAAACGAGGGGAGAAACAATGACCTTCAGGACCTAAATATGCAAACTGCAGCAGGACTGACTAGCCTGCATCTTGGTATTTTTGACTATAATACGGTCATAGACATACCTGCAAGTTTCAACCCTTCACTTTTATGTATATATATTTGTCACTAGCATTTTCACAGTGTGGTACGATCATATTTAGGTCCTGAAGAATTGCCATCAGGCAAGAAACATGTCGACCAATAATTGAGGGTAGCAGTCCAATAGACCCTAATAGTACTGGGGTCATTGTTTCTCCCCTCCCACACCACTTTCATTTGTTTTTAACCAAGGGAGTCTACTACGAGAATAAATTCTTTATGTAGACTGACTCACCTTTTTTAACCTAACACTCACGTCACGACCACACTCCCCAGGCCCTCTCACACACATGCACCATATGGCGGGAACAAAAGATCTCCGATAAAGAGCCCCGGTTTCGGGAGCCCGTCAGACATTGCAGCGCCAGTCTGACGAGGAGTAGAGCCCATATGATGAAGCATGACACCTAGCTTGCTGGGTGTGTGAGGGTTCTAGTTCCAACTAGGGGATTCCCCCCACTCACTAGCACACACACACCCCTCTATCACTCTTCCCGGGGAACTTTTGTACATCCCTCTGTGTCATTAGTCTATAGGACAAGTACACTGGACCCCGTAAAATATTGTCCTAACCTAGTTCCCTTCCTGTATTGATAGGTCTCAGACCATTTCAGTTAGAGCTTTAAGAAATGTTTATGGCTTTTTTTATTTGTAATTCTTTAGCATTGGCTACAGGAAACAAAAATGCTAAACATTTACAAAAAAAACCCATAAACAATTCTAAAAGCACTAACTCTAATGGTGCGAGACCTATTGCATTTCCAATGCTTGTTTTTTTTGGGGGGGATCCCATTCACAGGGAAGCAACTAAATGAAAGAAGGAAAGAGGTTGTGAACCGTTTCTTCTTGTCACGGTTTTCAGTAATTCATTTCGTAGGCACTCTTTGTTCGCCATAGCATTTGTGCAGGTAGTGGGAACAGTTCTTTATTGATTATTTGTTGAGATGTAAGCCAGTGGATGATTTAAATCGCACTACAGCACTTTGAGTATTTTAAAGGGAGTCGCCTCGCTTGTTCCTGCATGGATCACGTTTCTGTAACGTTTTCGGGTTTAGGCTGTTGCTTGTCTTGTGACCCTACTTTTAATTGGTACTGCTCGCTGTCCTTCGGAGCACTCGAACAGGCGCCTTTTTCTATCCGCTTGTCAAGGTTGGGGTCCCTCAGCCGAGTGTATATAATTGGGGTCCTCACTCAGCCAAAATACTTTCTGCGGTCCTCTGAGTGAGCATTTTAGGGGCTGTTGCTTGGGGGGTGGGGTGTAATATCACATAGATCAGTGACTAGTATTATATTGAGTCTCAACCTCCAAGTAGGTACGTTAGGTCCTGTGGGTCGAAATAAGAACACCCTTGGTGCTCTCCTGTGGACGTGCTGGAGGTGCTAGCTACCCATCGGCGAGGTAGGCTGTCTTATTCTTAAGATGGAGCGGCGTCGGTGTAGGAGCGCAGCGTAGCTCCTTGAAGCAGCTTGGTGAACTAAGTATAACATTATGAGGTCACTAGCATAGGCCTCCGGGACCCTACTTAATTTTAACCGGGTGATTCCCTAAATGAAGAATAAACGTTTGTGGAGTTTTAATGTTGTGGTCAAGATATGTTGATATCTAGCGCTACGAGGCGATAACGGGGGTGAGCTATAAATAAAAAATAGTATCTAACCGGCTGTGCAGTACTGGGGTTGGGCAGCAGACTGCGTGATTTGAGGGGGGGAGGATTGGAGATCAAATGTCGTTTTTTTCACTCTTTGGGGCGCGCACACACACACCAAAATTATCTCTGTTCTATGTGTAACATGGAGATGCACTTTTCTGAGAGTGGAGAATGACTTTATACTAAACCCAGGCACTTGTTCTGTATGCAGCGTGGTAGCAAGGCTGGGAATGATGCTGTCCCTGGTCTCCCTTTTTAGGTCTCGCCTGTCGATGCGCATGCGCATCGAGCAAGGCGAGAGTATTGGGACTTATCCGCTCTTTATCCACACTGCAAGGAATCGTGGCGATTCCTTGCAGTGCCCGTGACTTTTAAGCTCAATGCGCATGCGCATTGAGCTTAAAAGCGCGTGCACGTCCGTCTTTGTTTACCCGCTCCGCCCCCTCCCCTTCCCGCCGTCTCGCATTTCCCCTGTCGCACTTCTCCTCCCCCCTCCCCTCTCTTCCCTCCGTCTTGTTTATTGTACCCGCTCCGCCCCCTCCCCTTCCCGCCGTGTCGCATTTCTCCTCCCCCCTCCCCTCTCTTCCCTCCGTCTTGTTTTCATCTTTGTTGTCTTCCTTTGTGACTGTTTTTCTATCTATATCTTCCTCGGTCTTTCTTCGTTTTCTGTCTTTCTCTGTTTAGCTCTGGGTCACCATCGAGTGTGCGGGCCCACCACCACAGGCACAATTTAAACACACCTTAGCTGTTAAGAAAATGTTACTTCCAATTCCGCTAAAAGGCAAATGTATCAGTGGAATAAAAAAAGATTCCTGATTTGTTGTACATTAAAGCACAGCTGCTGTGAACTGCCATGGTTTTCTGTATAATGGAAAATATTGCCGGTAACTTGAAGTTTGGATCAAATCTTTAACAAAATTATGTTACATGTCTGTATGCAGCGTGAAAAAAAATAAGTATTTTGAAATGAAAAAAATGAAAATAAGTGGGCAATTTCCTCAGCTGCTGTATAAATCTAAAGATTTCCAGTTTATTTTTCATGGAATTTTGCACAAGCTCTATTTTCAGTACTTAAAATTACAGCTCTTACCGTCAAACCATTAAGTCGAACCGTTTTTAAAAACATTTTTTATGCTGTTACGGTAGATAGAACACTGCCTAAAGTAGCTGACATCTTTCCGAATGTCCCTGCCTACCATATAGTTTCTAGTTTGCTACAGAGGCGTGGCAGGATCGGCATCTATAGCATGCCTACGAACCCTTACCCTCCCCCTTTTGTTTCAAGTTTGTCTTGCCACTTGCCCCATTCTGCGTGTATTTTGCTTCATTTCCCCATTCTTGGTTGTGTTAATCCTTATCGCTCGCGCATTTATATCTTAAATGACCTGACGATTTTCAAAATCTCCTTTAGCAACACTACCCCCCCTCCCCCCCACCACCACCATATCTCCTCCCTGACTCCCTAATATGCACTTCAAAATTTGACCTAGAGTGTTAGAGAGCTGTTATTATGTGAACCTGCGTGAGATCGAATGAGTGGGTGCCATCCCTTGCATACCACTGTGTATCACCTCGGGTGGTCTTCTAGGCGCCCTGGTCCTGCTTCAGACGTCTGTCGAGTTAGCTCGAGCGGTTTGCATTATAACAAACGCTCATGTGCCGTCCGCTTCGTAATCTTTACCTGCAGAAGAGACTTGAATCATCGAAGATAGATTGAGTTAGCCTGGCAGAATTTCCATGCCTGCTTTAAGTGCGTCACAGCATTCTGCTCTCGCCTGGTCATGCTGTTTTCCCTGGAATGACTGTTTTGCTAAGCAGATCCCTCTGTCATTGTTCCAGCATGCTGCTTCACGGGCTACATTACGGAATGCAGCACTGTCTTAATTATTTGCATTTGGCACGCGACCTTCTAAATCTGCATCCTGTCAGGCAGTTCCATTTTCGGTGCGCCTTGCACCTTTTCCTGGAGTCTCCTGCGTGCATTGAAATGTACTTTATCCGTATTCTCTGAAGTTATCCAAGTTCTGGCAAGCACCATGCAGGAGTCCTGCAACACCGCCGCTGCTGCCGTGAGCAATTCACGGATTTCCGGCTATTTGCGCGTCCACAACACTGTACGCAGAACAAGAACATCTGGGGGCGCCGCCATGCTTTCAATAATCTCCAAATTCTCCACGGACCACCCTCCGGCGTTTTTCACAAAGCTGCTCCTATTTCACACTCCCCAGTCTCACGTGGTACACCCCTCCTACCAGCCTTAGTGGTACTCAACCCATACCAACCCCAGAGATCTTCTTGCCATTCCAGCTTCGCGCGGGTTCTCTGTCCTGCCACTGTCCCAGTGCGTTTCTACCCTGGGAATGCCCCACCGTGCGCCGGTCACAATATCTCACACAGTTCGCACCTTGCTGTCTCGCTGTGGTGCTCTCTCTGCCCTGCAAATCTCTGGCCGTTTTCCCGCTCTATCAACTCCCAGTGGTATTTATGCTATAGCCCCCTCCTGTGGTATTTCTGCCCCCCATAGCTTTGCGGTCCCTCACTCACCCTCAACCCCTCACCCTCACTCACCCTCAACCCCTCACTCACCCTCAACCCCTCACTCACCCTCAACCCCTCACTCACCCTCAACCCCTCACTCACCCTCAACCCCTCACTCACCCTCAACCCCTCACTCACCCTCAACCCCTCACTCACCCTCAACCCCTCACTCACCCTCACTCACCCTCAACCCCTCACCCTCACTCACCCTCACCCTCACTCACCCTCACCCACCCTCAACCCATCACCCTCACTCACCCTCACCCTCACTCACCCTCAACCCCTCACTCACCCTCAACCCCTCACTCACCCTCAACCCCTCACTCACCCTCAACCCCTCACTCACCCTCAACCCCTCACTCACCCTCAACCCCTCACTCACCCTCAACCCCTCACTCACCCTCAACCCCTCACTCACCCTCAACCCCTCACTCACCCTCAACCCCTCACTCACCCTCACCCTCACTCACCCTCAACCCCTCACCCTCACTCACCCTCACTCACCCTCACCCTCACTCACCCTCACCCACCCTCAACCCATCACCCTCACTCACCCTCACCCTCACTCACCCTCAACCCCTCACCCTCAACATCAACCCCTCACCCTCAACATCAAACCCTCACCCTCACTCACCCTCACCCTCACTCACCCTCACCCTCACTCACCCTCACCCTCACTCACCCTCACTCACCCTCACTCACCCTCACCCTCACTCACCCTCACTCACCCTCACTCACTCACCCTCACTCACCCTCACTCACCCTCACTCACCCTCACTCACCCTCACTCACCCTCACTCACCCTCACTCACCCTCACTCACCCTCACTCACCCTCACTCACCCTCACCCTCACTCACCCTTACTCACCCTCACTCACCCTCACCCTCACCCTCACTCACCCTCACTCACCCTCACCCTTACTCACCCTCACTCACCCTCACCCTTACTCACCCTCACTCACCCTCAACCCCTCACCCTCACTCACCCTCACTCACCCTCACTCACCCTCACCCACCCTCACTCACCCTCACCCACCCTCACTCACCCTCACCCACCCTCACTCACCCTCACCCACCCTCAACCCCTCACTCACCCTCAACCCCTCACTCACCCTCAACCCCTCACTCACCCTCAACCCCTCACTCACCCTCAACCCCTCACTCACCCTCAACCCCTCACTCACCCTCAACCCCTCACTCACCCTCAACCCCTCACTCACCCTCAACCCCTCACTCACCCTCAACCCCTCACTCACCCTCACCCTCACCCACCCTCACTCACCCTCACTCACCCTCAACCCCTCACCCTCACACAGTGGAATAGGTCTCGGAGCATTTGAGTTAGAGCTTTTAGAAATGTTTATGGTTTTTTATTTTTAATTCTTTAGCATTGGCTACAGGAAACAAAAATGCTAAAGATTTACAAAAAAACCCATAAACAATTCTAAAAGCACTAACTCTAATGCTGCGAGACCTATTGCATTTCCAATGCTTGTTGTTATTTAGGAGCCCGGAGAGCATAGTTTGGGGGTTAGGTGGACGGGAGAGGTATAATTATGAATGAACATAAGGGGCGGTGAAGTAGTAAATACCGGGTTTGTATGCTGAGGGTGCGCCCCCTTCCAGCACTAGGTTCTAATTTTTTGGGGTACCTGAGCCGGGCGTGCACTGAACACTGTTTTGCTGCTGATCACGCCAGAGGTGATTTATGGTGCCGAGTGGTTGTACGTGACTGGCCCGGTGCAGGCATCTGGTCGCACTGGTACTGCAGGTCTGGGGGAGCAGCATTCCTGCCCTGTGCTACAGTGAGGAATTATCTGTGGACCAGCTGTGGATCTCTGGTGTGGGGGGGTCACGTAACAAGGGAGGGGTGCAAACCAAGGGCCTGACTGGGAACCCCAAAGCAGCCGTGGCACATGGTCAGGCCAGTCCCATACGGTGCACAGCGAGTGCAGTGTGCAAGTCTGACCACTACAGACGGGGTTCGGGGCGCTGTGCCCCCCCCCCTTCCCCAAAATGGGGGGGAGGGGGTGATGGCACAAAATTGTGCATTCTACACCACATACATTTAGTCTATTATACTGACTTTTACAGCATAGTAAATGATAACTTTATAGTGCACCAGGAAACTGCATTCTTTATTAGGGCCCTGCAATGGTTCCTTGCAAACCAGTTGAGGATGTCTGAGCATTTTACATCATAACACTATAAAATGTATGTGAAATGGTGTATATGTTGCAAAAAGACAGGACTCTACAAGGTGTAGAATTCACATGTCACCCACTCACCGTTAGGGTTGAGTTTAATATTAACAAGCATTTGCAATGCAATAGGTCTCGCATTTACTCCAGTTTAAGCTATTGACATTGTAAATGACTGCCTTTTTATTTGTTTCAGAAACCAAAACATAAATAAGACATTGTGATTTACAATGCCAATAGGTCAAACTCGCATAAATGCGAGACCTATTGCATTGCAAATGCTTGTTTCCACTTAGCATGTAAATTTCAGAGCTCAGTTGTATATTTACTTAGTTCTTCTCATACTAGCAGGGTTTAATCTTTCATCACAGTCAGTGTCACGTTCCTAGTTTGGTCTTTTTGGTATCTGGCATTTCGTCCGCTTCACTACAGTATTTATTATATTGCCCTTTATAATAAGATTATTGCCATTTTGAAGCTGTTATCCCAGGTGTTACAATTAAGTAAGCTAACTGCAAGCTAACTGCAATCAAATGATCAACCTCACAAGTGAGAGAGGCTGAGTTGGCCATACAATATTCAGACTCCTAACCAACCGGTCAGACGAGATTCCAGGAGCAAACGTTCAACTCGCTGAGCCATCTACACTGCAGGGAATGTAGCTAGGTCTGCAGTTTGAAGAGGACATTGAGGTCATAATGTCTGTTGAATACATATCTTTCATCAAACTCTGATATCAACAAGTGCTTTCAGAGCAGAAAGATATGGAAAAGTACATTCCTTGAGTGAGACCTGTGAGAAGTTGGCCTGATATGCAGTGCTCACTATTCTAGTGATCACTATGTATCAGTCCAAACAACCCTTATTGATGATTGGTTGTAAGTCAACCTTATAGACCAGCTATCCTAGTAGCATGGATACGAGCAGTCTAAGGCTAAGACTCTAGAGGGCGTGTTAAGCCAGCTGTTTTACCATCACATTACCCCTTTAACACCAAGTGAAAGGACACCACACAAGTTGTTATCAAAAATAAAGTATATTTATTTATAACAAGACTACCCTGGCTCTTTATGAGACAGGGAGCTAAGCACACAACAAAACTCTTAAGAAAATACTTAAAGTCGCACAATTTACACAAATGCCCGAGGGGCACGAAAAACCATATACACAAGAAGTGGAATACGAAATTACTAGCAGGTAAGTACTACTTTTCTAGACTGTAGAAACGCTAGGTCTACAATGCTGAACCCTTGGATTAGAAGCAGGGGGCCTAGGGACGCCGTGTGCAGAGTGGGAACTCTCACGCGTAATGCGGGAACAAGTCTAGGAATACTAGCAATCACAAAGTTACTGTTCTCGGGCGAACCCGACTAGGTGGGTCGAAAACAAGAGTGGATCCGAACACTTAGGGTGTTGGACTATGCTGGAGCACCGGAGTACTCAGTTTACCTAGCCCAGGGGCTGCGGCTGCATAGGGTTCAAGTTGCGTCGGAAACCCTCGTTGAAGAACCAGGAGCCTGAAGAAAGAAGTTGCTGGCAGGCGACCAGTGAAGAAGTTCTTGGGGATCCAAGCCTGGATCGGAGAAGAGGAAGACCTGTAAGCAGAGGGGACCAAGTTCTGAATCACTAGCCAGTGATTTAGGTGGGCACCAGAGTGGCACCGGGCGAAGTCACCTCAACCAGGTGAGTGGGCGCTGCTGGGCTCTGCAGTCTCTCGGACCAGGAGGCGTTGTCGGCGACCAGGATGGAGGTGCGAGCTGTCCCACGAAGATATCTGCTGTCGATGTCGCTGGACCCAGGATTGGGGCAACAAGTCTTGGCAAATGCAAGCCCACGCGGTGGACTTAAAATGGCGTCTGGAGTGGACCAGGAGGGTCCAGGGTGCACCTCTGTTGGAGGGGAGCAAGGGCCAGTCTGGAGCAACCAGACCAGCGGTGTTTGTCGTCGAAGTTCGTCGTCAGAGGGCCACTAGCCAACGGGCAAGCGACCTGGACAACGCGGTGAGCAGCAAAGAGCAGAAAGGCCCCACGCAGATCTCGTGGATGCAGGGGAGCTGAACTTCGGTGCTGGAGCTGCTCAGGGTTGGGGCTTCTCTTACCCCAAAGCACTCGGTCGAGGGTCACTCGGGAGTCGTGCTGGTCAAGCGTCGTGCAGTCTTGGAAGATGGCCGGTCCCTCGAGGTCTCGTCACACCCACGAATCACAGCTGGGCTGATGATGCAGGTAGAGGTCCGAGGTGCCAGGGAAGCCGGTTCTCGTCGTGCTGGGCAGTCTTGATCCGGAGGAGAGACTTGCAGCAGACCGCGATGCTTGGATGGTGCCTGCTGCTGCAGGGTGACTACTCCTTAGTCACAAGGGAGAAATCTTGAGAAGTCTTGAGTTCCTTTCGTGGAAAGTTGGTTCACGATTCAAAGATGATCTAGTTTGGAAGGGGGGCTGCTCCTACCTTTATCCTGCAAAAGGGGGCTGGCACGCGACTAAGTCCTGCCCTATGGGTGGGACTAGGAGGGGGGTGGTTACACCCCTCTCCTTTGGCGGGCTTTCCCCAGATCAGGGGCTGGAGTGCCCCTGGAACTGGTTCAAGCCGGCCTATGCATAGTGAGCACCGGGGTGCCACTTGCAGTCACCTTCCTCTAAAGCCCTGCCTACCTAGGATACACAAAATCCTGTCTGGGACGGTGCTGGCACCGCCCCTGGCAGGAAACCCTTTGTCCATGCCTCCTGTGCTGGGAGGACTCCCAGCAGCAGGAGGGCAGACTTGTGTCTCGGTGGCAGCATCCATCTTGTGGAGCTGAGGCTAAGTCTGACTTTAACCGGGGTTACAGGTTACCAACATGTCGTGTCCCTCTAGAAGGGTGGAATGGCAACCCCGTCGCCAGAATTGGCGAGGGGTTAGTATTCCAATTCGTATGACACCTTACTCGACATGTTTTGATAAAGCGATACCAGAGTTGGCATATAACCGCGAGGATTATAATGCACTTAAGAGTATATGGTATGCGTTATCATGGAACAGCTATTAGGACTTGGTTCCGCAAGCTGCAAACGGGCTCAGCTCATGCCAGAGCACCATTTCACAATATTCCATGCACTCTGCCTTCAGGATTGTTAAGGCCTGCCATAGGAGTGACTGATAGGAATATATGTGTCCATTTTAGGGTTAGATATAGGAATACTATATCTAAAGCAAAGGGTGATTACACCACCTTGCCCCAGCTGTCGTGCAGCCAGTTGTGTCAGATTTGGATGGCCAGCCAGGGGTGGCATAATACATGCTGCAGCCCCTGGTAGGCCCTGGGTACACCTAGGCCCTGGGTACCTAAGGTACACTGTACAGGGACTGATAAGGTGACTCGGTATACAATTAGATATGTACCTAAGGTACATGGAATCCATTTTACAGAGAGAGCAGTAGGCCTGGGGTCCTGAATAGCAGGGCCCCAGGTCAACTAAGTCAGAAAACCAGCAAAACACCAGGCAAAAAGTTGGGGGCAACCATAGTCGGGGATCTACCTTCCTACAAGACCATCCAAACATTTAGGCATTTAGGCGATCATGGCAGTCAATTACTACATGCAACTTCTTCCCAGCCCCTGCTAGCCTCTAAGTAGGCTAGTGTTGCGGGTTGAGTGGTAGCCCTTCACGCAAACTTGAATTAATTGCTCCTGTCTGGCTTGGACTGAGGGGGGGAGGATTTCAGAGGCCCAGGACGGTCCCCTAAAGTTAAGCATGAGAGCCTCGCACAGACTAGGGTACCCACAAGTTTAATATAAGTTGGAGTCGTGGCTACTGTCCGGAATCCATTCTGGCTGACGACTCTAAGTTGGGTTATAAGTATCCCAATATGTATTTTGGTATGTTACACTTGTTTGACTGCAATGAACTAAGCCTTTGGCGCTTGAACGGCTGGACTGATCACAGCTTGTTTGCCTTACCTGAGTAAATAACCAACAGTTAACGTTATCAGTCTTCTTAAAAATTAGTAATATTTACAATTGTAAAAGAAATGAGATCCAGTATATGAACTTGCAATGAACAAAATAGTTCCCCATGAATAAAAGGTTGATGCAAACTGCAAATAAACATTTCACACAATAAGAAAGGCAGAGAGCCAGCATCTAGAAAAGTTACCGTGAACATCTAAAGACGGGGACATGCCAGAGCAAAGATGCTTCTAAGTGGCAGATGGAGTGAATGAAGAGTACGATACAAACTGACCACACTGCCATGCACCAGTCATTTCTTTTGCCAGAGTGCAGCGTTTCCCCTTTCACCACATACCCATGGAGCAAACTGCACAAAGGGGGAGCCAATTGCCACATTCATTACAGGAGTGTACTGCTCTGCATGTCACAGTCCACGCACTGAGTGTTGCCTTGAATGTTTGAGATTGACTGCATGGCAAGAGCTTTATTCTGGCTTGCTGTCTGAGACTTGTTTGGCTGACTATGCTGGAAATGGAACAAGGCTGCTTGGAATTTTTATCAGTTCAAAGTTTAGTGCTCATCCTGCTATCTGCTATTGACGCTCACATGAGAAGTTGATTTCACAGGGTTTTTACTTTAACAGTACATGTTAAATGGGGCATAAAGTTATGGAGGGGCAAGAGTCTACATAATACTGTATTGCATTGTTGATTAATGCATAGGGCACAAACCCCGAACTGTCACTAGACCTTGAGATGGCAAGCTGTTAATATGCACAAATGCGCAATAGAGATAATTACACTCCTAGTTGGTGAAAGGCGAGCGGAGGTAAATTCAAACGCATGGCCATTTTTCACAGTTGGCCCTTTCCGGTTTTCCTAAGCAGTCCGTTGCGCCTCTGGAGTTGGGTGAGGGAGGGGGTGCAGACTTTGATTGGCCCAACTTTTTAGTTCTCCCATTGGATCAAGCGGGCGCCTGCCTGTGAGTCGCACCGGGATTGGTTGGAATGGTAGCAGCTGTAATAGCTGCCCTAGGATACATCGAATTCAGTGAGCCTGGCACCTTAAAAAAAAAAAAAAAAAAAAAAAAAAAAAGGCATTCATAAATGTGCGGACCTTTTAGCACCTGTTGGTCTTATTAGTAACACAGTGGGTACATGAGGGCTCAAATGAATGGGTGTGGCATGCAGATTTTGTTGAAAATATACTTTACGTACCAAGAAGCCGCTGCTTCCAATTACTCAATACAATGTCTAATTATGTTTTGAGTTGCCAAGTTTCCAGACTGCTTTTGCATAACAGTACTATCTTTTAGTGTTTATGAGCAGTGGTCTACTCTACCGCCTCAAAGGAACCAAGCAGAAATAAGTCTGCACCGTGTAGAAACTTGAATTGCGGCGGACGTGAGGAACAGCTGTTTTTGTTTGTTTTTTTTGGTACAAATAAAAGAATTAAGTTCCCAAGCCACATAATACAACGACAGAAGTGGAAGAGGACAAATCCTGTGGGGATACTCCATGGAAGATCACAATTACGAAAAAGGTGGGACAAACATGGAACATTAACCACTTAGAAGCAACGTTATTTAAATAACACTAGCATAAGCCAATCAAAAGCTGTGGGTGGGGTCTAACCCCACAGAGTGAATACAGCATGGCTCGAAGACAGTGCATTCGCGCTGCCTAGGCTTGACCTAGAAAGGTCCACTTGACAACTTGAGTCCCAAATGGCCTTTCCCAAAGATCATGTTCATAACCTGCACCTATATCGCAGGCCTGAAAGCAGACATGGTGCCATTCCAACTTATGACTACCAGACCAGTTGTCCAATTTATTTAAATTTTATTTATAAAGTTGTATTTACTGCGAACATGACCTGTGAGGGTATCTGAGTGCTTTACAGAGTTCGGGACAAAAGAAAATCACAAGAAAGCAAACCACATAATCGAGAGAGGTACAAAACTGTGTACATTTCCCAAATTGAGGAGAGTAAAATCACTAAGACAGGTCAATTAGATAATGTGACCTTGAAGTTGTAGTGCTTGTACTGGGGATCATCCTTCCTGATAAAATATGAGCTCTTCTGACTATTGTGGCGGTAACACTACATGGTTCCTAAAGCTGGCCTCCATATCTTTACACTGATGGTGAAGAAGTGATCAACTACCTGGAGAACTGTTCCTTGAGTTGAATGCCTTGCTGAGCACTAGCCGGTATGGACAGCACTGACAAGTTTCTACTACTAGAAAACTCCCTTCATCTTCGTTTACTTCTTGTGAGACTCCACAATGCTGAAAGCTCTCTGTACAACAGCATTAGAAGTAGAAATCTCACTAAAAGTTAATGCTTTTAGCTTCTAGGAATCAATACGGTTAGAGGTTTGTTTCACCTTGTTGCCATCGCATACATTTTAAAATTGTTAAACCTATTGAATTTTTCACATGTAATCTATTTTGTCTGATGCCCGATGGAGCTACCTGGTTTAGCTATAGGGGAGATGGGCCGTGGATTCCCTCCTTGGTCATCACCTACCCAGTCAGTCTTTAGACAGACTTATTTTTGTCTCTCCTTATTGTCTCTTCCCTTATCATCACTCTCGCACCTTCCCTACCCCCCACTACTTTTCTCTCTCCTTTCTCTCCTCTCCCAATGTATTGCTGATTGTTTGATGTAATGTGTAATTTGTTTATCTTTTTCTGTTATATTGTTAACCACATTGTTCCACTTCCTTTCATCTCTCCAGTCCTCTCCTCCCGCATCCTCCCTCTATTTTATGTCTCTCCTTCTCTCCACACTCAATGTATTGAGACTGAACTATTTTGTCTGGCGCCCGATGGAGCTACCTTGTTTAGCTATAGAGGAGATAGGCCGTGGGTTGCCTCCTTGGTCGTCAGCTACCCAGTCGGTCTGTAGACAGACTTCTTTTCGTCTCTCCTTATTTTCTCTTCCCTTATCCTCCCTTTCTCACCTCCCCTGCTCCCTCCACTACTTCTCTCTGTCCTTTCTCTCCCATCCTAATTGTATTGCTTATTTGTTGATGTACTGTGTAATTTGTTGAATTTGTCTGTTACATTGTTGATTCTCATGTAAAGCGCTCTGATACCTTCGGGTCTAGCCAGCGCTATATGAAACTCTTTAAATAAATTGTGTGTGTGTGTGTGTGTATATGTATATGTATATGTGTATATATATATATATATATATATATATATATATATATATATATATATATATTCACTGAAAAAAACACAGGTTTTACACCAGTTATAGTTAGCTGGGAATTTTACTCTCATAAAACCATTGAAATTCCCTCGTTATAGTTAGTTGGACTCACTATCTTGCGCGTGCAATGCACTGCTGATGACGTCACATATTACATCACTCATGACATGGTCAGTGACATCACTGATGACACCATCCAGTGAATGTGTGTCTTTCTGAAAAATAAATAATAGTGAGTAATGTTTAAATATTTAAATATATGTATTAATGTAACACTTTGTGTATAAGTGGCTGCATGGGTGGGTGTGTAGCTACATGTGTAGGTATATGGGTTATTAGATGTTTTTCTTAGTATCAGTATAAGTGTTTGTATGGTTTGGTGGGAGTATTACTTAGCACATAGATGCATGAATGACTGACTCTCTGTATGTGTTTTCAATACAGCACATGTGCAGGACTGTATGGGTGGATGAGTGTGTATATGTGTATGTTAGTGAGTGAATGACTTTCTCACTAGTGTCTTTATCAGTAACTACATATGTTTTAATGTAGTATATGTGAATATTGATGTATATAAGTGAGTATATGTGAGAGTGAGGGATTGTAAGAGTTCCTTTTTAAATTAGTATATGTTTCTATAGGTGATTGTTTAAGAGAGTAAGTATGTGTAAGTTTCCTTAAAAGTAAAGTGGTAGTGTGTGTATAACTGTATATGCAAATAAATGGATGTTTTTTTTTTTTTTTTTTTTTTTTTTTTTTTTAAACCTTTATTGACAATGAAAGCTCACAAATACTGGCCTACAACCCCACGGGCTGGCCAGAAACAGAATGGTCAAATAACCAGCATACAAAAAGAAGATCTGCACAGGATATAACATCAGGAGCACTGGTGAAACAAGAAAGACCATCGAGCGTCCAGCAAGAGCAGGATAATAAAGGTTAAATTTTCTAGCACGGGGAGGGGACCAAAAGAATAACGGGCCGTATACGAGAATACAAGGGAGGGACCGCGGCAAGCCGCCATTTTATAAACACAACGTATAAAATGAAGCCATATAATCAAATCGAGCAAAGGACAAAAACAGGATCAGACCATCAAATAGCGACAGTGGCAACAATCAATCGCGCACACTCACCTCCGCCCCCACCCAAACAAAGAAGACGTGGTCAAAAAGCCCCATCACAAAGACTAAGCAATACGCACCCCAACGGAATAAGGGCACCTCCATAAAGGAGGAAGGGAAAGAGGGAAAAAAAGACAACAGAAGGAACACCCGCCAGACCATGCATCCTCAGGGGGAAAAACAGGACAATAAAAACCGGCATGCGATGTAACAGCAACATAATACCAGAATAGGCAGCAAACCGCAATCAGCCACACACCGGAAGAAGGATAGAATACCCCCGGGGGAGATACAAGGTGACAGAGTCCCGAAAAAGTGAATACACAAGAGCCATAGAACAAAAAAGGGAAAATAAGGGGGGAAAAAGACCCCCCGACACAGACCCCCCCCACCCACCCCTAAGCCCACCCTGCACCCCTGCAGAAGGCTACGGCCTACCCCCCCGCAGCGTGCCTGTCGCCCTAAGTTGAACCCGAAATTTAGTGGAACAAGAAAAGTTGGAATTAGAAGACAAAAAAAAGGGGGGGGGGGAAAGGGAGGGAAGGAAAGAAGGGAATAAAGACATACAAACATACACACGGGGGAGGGCCAAAGACAGGAGTAAATGCACCCATCCACCCGCCCGGGTTAAGGGTCCAAGTCCTCGGGAAGCCAAAGAGTATCAGGCCAAAGTCCAGGAGCACTAACCAGTTACACAGAACCATATCAGGACACAGAGATCATCCAAACCGTTCACGAACCACCGCATATAGGAGCCAGTTTTCATCAGCCCTGACCCTTTTTATCCAAAGCAGTAAGGGGCCGATCCAACGAGGACCCCGCCAGAAAGAACAGAAGGCAGGCAGCAGGAAAGTGCAACGGCAGTCCAAAGAAGTCACAGGAAGAAAAGCATGGAAGATCCAGGAAAGTCACAGAATGTAGCAAACGATGCAGGCACAGTTCCAAGGATACATCCATAAAAGCCGACCCATCCGGGCCGGTACAGGAGACGTCATCGGGCAGTGGTGATTGAGAGGGACCAGGAGAATCATGAAAGTCCGGCAAAACAAAATCCGGCACCCGGGCCAAGGGCAGAGGAGGCAGCGCAGGAGGAGAAGACGCCATCAGGATGTGCGCCTCCGGGGTGGCAGCCGGGGCCGAGTCCGCCAGGAGAGTACCAGCCACACCCCGCGATATCGATGCCTCATCCGGTCGCGGGGGCCCGGAAGGCCCGTAGTGAGGAACCGTCTCGAAAGCCAGGAGTGGCGCGGCCACCGAGAGCCGCCAGGATAGCAGGATGGTCAGGATCCCCTTAAGTGCAGGAAAACATTCACAGTATCCGACACCCGGGCCTTGTGGCGGGCCCCCAGTGCTCGCCCGGGCCCGGCCCAAACAAATGGGGCTGGTCGCCATCTTGAGAGCCCGAACAGGCCGCGCGGCCAACAACCTCCGCCGGGGCGGCATTAAAGCAGATGAAGTCCCGTCAACAGGCAGAAGAACACCCCGGACAGGAAGGGGGGCCACCAGAAGAAGGGGACTCGCCGGCCCTCCAATGTCGCCAGTCCCGGTCTCCGAGTCCGGGCGGCAAAGAACAAAATGGCCGGACCGGAGAACAAAGGGGGAGGAAGCCGAACACACGAGGAACCCCAATAATGAAGGGCAGCGTCACCATCAAAGGCCGCTGCCACACAGGAGTCTCTCAGCCAGGAACCTCCGGCTCACACGAACAGCGGCCCTCCAATCACCTCCAGCGCGCCCCGAAGGGCAAGCCCGCAGGCTGCATCCGGCCCAGGATCCGGGACGAAGAACCAGGCCAGTCCGCTCTCGAGTCCCGGGAACGATCGGGGACACTGCACCGGACCCACAGCAGCCAGGACAACCGGAACAAGTGGTAAGTGCCTGCAGTGCGTCGTAGTAGTACCACACAGCAAGGAGGGCTTCCCGGGGCAGGATAAATGCAGGATAAATGTGAAAAACGCAGGCGGGCGAACGGAGCCGAGCTAAAGCGCGGCCATCTCGGTCGCGAGCTAGGCTCCTCCCAATAAATGGATGTTTAATAGTTTATTTGCATGTGTGAGTATGTGTGACAGTATCTTTTGGATGACTGTCGGTGTGTAACAGGATGTATAGGTGTATCACTACATATGATGAGTGAGTATATGTATGACTGACTACATAGAACTGTTGGTGAATGAGTGGATGTGTAAATAGATGGTGGAATTACTGAATTGGTTGTTGTAACTGGTATGGGTATCCATTTTTTTGAAAATTTTAGTTTCTATTTTTGAATGTGTTTCGAGGGTTACATTACAGTGAAAGGAGGTCTGTCACTCTGTCACAAGGATGGTGTCATCAGTGATGTCATGAGTGATGTCACTGACCATGTCATGAGTGATGTAATATGTGACGTCATCAGCAGTGCATTGCACGCGCAAGTTATAGTGAGTCCAACTAACTATAACGTGGGAATTTCAATGGTTTTATGCGAGTAAAATTCCCAGCTAACTATAACTGGTGTAAAACCTATGGTTTTTTCAGTGAATTTCATCGGTTTTTTAATAGCAAATCTCTATAGGTATGAAATAATAATTTTTATAATGAATTTTATATTGTATAAATATGTAAATTTATTTATTTTTTTTTTTTTTTTCGCCCGGAGCGCTCCCGGGGCGCGTACCGGTGAGCGTCCTGTTAGCACTATTCCCGCGAACGAAAACATCGTGACGTATCGCGTAGCCGCGTGATATGACTCACTGTGTAAGCGCACCCGGAAGCACGCGATCGCATACGAACGCGCAACGTAAGCACCCCAGGGCGCGTAGCGTAAGCGCGTCAAGCCATGTGACTTTAAAATAACACTTCATTGGTTCAGAACATTTTTTTTTCTCCAAATATTGAGAAACCCACCCATTTCTCTCACTATTGCTTTGTACTTGGAGAGAGCAAGAGGTGTTCCTTGCATTATCTGCTTCTCAAAGTTTCCTGATCTACAGCAATGGCTGCAAGGGAGTCATCAGCAGTGATTCTGATGGTTTTTGTGCCTGAGGACCCTCCTCACCACAAAACAAAGGACCACTTCATTTGGAAATTTTTTGACATCCCTGAAGGAAAAAAAAAGGTTAATGCTGCTAAGGTAACCTGCAAGATATGTGGCAGTATTTTATCCAGAGGCAATCCTAATAAAAAATATAGCTTTGGAAATGCCAATTTAATTAGGCATGTCCAGAGAAAACACCCAAAAAACTATGCCAGGGAGAGTATGATGGACCTGGCACGGAATTTACCAAGAGATGGCAGCAGCACCTCCACTGGTGGAGCAACACCTTCAGGAACACCACGTGGAAGAATGGTCCCTAACGTGCAGCCGGTGTTTGCAGGCATAACATTTCTATGCGTGGACTGTGATGAACTGCTCTGTTATGGGGAGCAGAGCGTTGAACTCATTGCTATAAAGAGACTGGAACACCGCTGCCCTCCCCGTCCCTAATTTTTCACAATTTTTTGCTCCTGTTGAGCAGTTTTGGAATCCCTGTTTTTGTTTTTCCCCTGAAAAAATCCAAAAATAATATAAAATCGTTTTAAAAAAGTATAAAAAAAGAAGAAAAAAAGTTTTTTTCAGAACTACCTCCAATTTATAAAAAATGCTAAATTTTTTTAAAACTGTCCTTTTTTTCTCCATGGTACGCTCCCCGGTACGCGTACCGGGCGCTCCCCCCGTGAAAATCGGAAAAAAAAAAATATGTTTTGTCCCGCGGGACCCTTCTATGGCCCCCACATCAAACCTAGGGGTTCAGGGGGGGTGTACCCTGCCCCCTTTTGGTCATTTCCCCCTTTTGTTTTTAGCCACCTCTTGTGTCTCGGTCCTACCGAGACACAAGATGGCGGCCGCTCCGGACTGTTTCGAATGTTTACAGACACCCGAGAGCCAATCAGCTTCCCGTGCGCAAGTCGCGTGGCGCGCCCGGAGCGCTCCCAGGTGCGCGTACCGGGGCGCGGCTATAGATATATACATTTTTTTAACCTAAATTACTCAATCCTCTGGAGCACATATCTTGAGACATAGCAAAGGCACATCGGGCTACCAGTCCCTACAATTTTGCCAAGTTTGGTGAAAATCCATTCAGCCGTTCGAGCTAAAAGTGCGACAGACCGCCCTGGGGAAAACATGTTTTGGGACCCCCCTTTTATCTCGGCCCCCACTTGACGAATCCCCCCAAATTTTCAGAGAAGGCGCGGAGCGCCGCGAGGCAAAGTTGCTGAAAAATTCAGGCCGATTCCTCAACCGGCGCCAAGGTTATTCCAAATAGAATGTTGCGATTTCCCTATGGAAATCAATCCTAACTATAACTACCTACTGGCGACCGCCAGTAGGTAATTTATATGTATATGTATGTGTGTGTATATATGTGTGTGTGTGTGTGTGTATGTGTATGTATATATGTATGTGTATATATATATATATATATATATGTGTATGTGTGTGTATATATATATATATATATATATATATATATGTGTATGTGTATATATATATATATATATATGTGTATGTGTGTATGTATATATATGTGTATATATGTGTGTATATGTATATATATATATATATATATATATATATATATATATATATATATATATATATATATATATATATATATATATATGTGTATTACCTACTGGCGGTCGCCAGTAGGTATATATAGTTAGGATTTTTTCTCTATGGGTTTTTTGAAAATTCTATGTCTAATAACTTTGGCGTTTGTGGACGGAATTGGCTGAAATTTTCAGGAAAATGGCACATTTTGTTTCTGAGCAGCCCTTGAAAATTTGGGGGGGGTTCGTCCAGTGGGGGCCGAGAAAAAAGGGGGGTCCCAAAACGTGTTTTTAACATTGAGTTTTCCATAGGGCGGTTGGCCTCACTTTTAGCCCGAACGGCTGAATGGATTTGCACGAAACTTGGCAAAATTGTAGGGACTGGTAGCCCGATGTGCCTTTTGTAGGTCTCAATATATGTGCTCCAGTGGATTTTGAGAAATTAACGTTTAAAAAAAGATATATATCTGTAACAGCGGACCAGTTAGCGCACTGGTTCGCGGACTTTTCGCGCAACGGAGCTTTGTGAAGCGAAGCTGATTGGTTCTCTGGCGTCTGTCAACATTCCAAAAAGTCCGTAGCGGCCGCCATCTTGTCTCTCGGTAGGATCGAGAGACAAGAGGAGGCCAAAGCGAAGGGGCAAATGACCATAAGGGGGAATAGTAGATCCTCGCTGACCCCCTAGGTTTGATGTGGAGGTTTTAAAAGGGCCCCGCGGGGCAAAAAAAAAAAATTATAATAATAATCTTACGGCTGAATGGATTTGCACGAAACTTGGCAAAATTGTAGGGACTGGTAGCCCGATGTGCCTTTGCTAGGTCTCAATATATGTGCTTCAGTGGATTTTGAGAAATTAACGTTCAAAAAAAGATATATATCTGTAACAGCGGACCGCTTCGCGTACTTTTCGCGTTACGGAGCTTTGCGAAGCGAAGCTGATTGGCTCTCCGGTGTCTGTAAACATTCCAAACAGTCCGTAGCGGCCGCCATCTTGTCTCTCGGTAGGATCGAGAGACAAGAGGAGGCCAAAGCGAAGGGGCAAATGACCATAAGGGGGCATAGTAGATCCTCGCTGATCCCCTAGGTTTGATGTGGAGGTTTTAAAAGGGCCCCGCGGGGCAAAAAAAATAAATAATAATAATAATCGAACGGCTGAATGGATTTGCACGAAACTTGGTAAAATATTAGGGACTGGTAGCCCGATGTGCCTTTGCTAGGTCTCAATATATGTGCTTCAGTGCATTTTGAGAAATTAACGTTCAAAAACAAGATATATATCTGTAACAGCGCTCCGCTTCGCGGAGATAAAATTATATCTGTATTACGTAGCTGTTGCTAGCACCAGTTAGCGACGGCTAGTAGGAGATAGCGACCATCTTGGGCCCCACTTTGCATGTGAGTGATATTTATCACTAATGACATGCAAAGTGGGCATGCCAAGATGTTAGCGACTGGAAACAGTCGCTAACATCGCTATCTCCTATTATCAACTTTTGGAAATATTCGAGATAAGCGCGAATATCTCCAAAAAGTAACAGCTGCCCTGAGCAGTTGTTAGCCATGTTATCCAATGGGAGGTGGATAACATGGCTAAGAGCATTAGCTCGGTAATGCATGAATATCGCGGAGTTTTCAGCGATATTAATGCATTGCGCTCGTTTTTTATCGTATTTGCGATAAACCTTGATAATAGCAAGGTTTATCTGCGATAATTTCTGACGGTAAAAAAATCTTTGCAATGCATCGTTAGGGATAAATATCGCTTAACTTTGGTAATATGCCCCAACGTCTGTTAACGTTCGATTCGAAGGAAATCAGGAATTGTTGAAAAACATTGTGTGCGCCATCTTGTCTTTTTTCAAATGCCACACTTTTGTCGTGCACGGCAGCCATTTTAGATGCCTTGACCAGATCCACTCTGTGCACGCTGTCGATCCTTAGCATGGCTCCCCACCCTCGCAAGCATCTCCCCCAGGCAGTGGTCACCCCCGCTCTCTGTTTTATGCATGGGTAATAAACCTCCCCCCATCTGCGCTGTTCTTCCCTGAGAATCACACCCTGTGCCCGCCCGACACCTCCCTTTCGCCCTATTCACTACCGCACCCTCTGACACTCCTTTTCCTCTGTGTCCGATTGTCCAGGCCGGTCCTAGGCTATCAGCTAGCCCTGCAGATGTAGTTTATAGCCACAGCTGTAAAGAATCACCCGTCTTCAAAGGAGTTATAGTAGATCAAGGCCCACACTCGATGAGATCCGTCACAGCAGAAGCGTTGCTATTATCTGAAAACCATCCTGTATTGTGATTGGGGAGGGGACCGAGCGTGAAGCGGAAGATTCCAGGGATGACTCTTTGTACATCAAAGTTTTTACAATTATGTGTCACATTAAAAATATATAGCACTCCGACAAAGTAGTAAGATTATAAAACTTTAATAATTTATAAATATATACAAGAAAACAAAAATAGTAATAACATATAAACATTTTTAGAGAAAAACAACGAAGTAGCGGTCGGCTGTGCGAATAGTCCCAACGCAGCACAACGTCCAGATTTCCGGCGTGGGGCGTCGCGGGGGTGGGTGATCAGTAGCAAACTGTTGTGCGAATAGTTCCAAGGCAGCAGAACGCGCCGAAATCTAGATGACACAAAAGTGATGTCTAGTAAGTTGCCACCCAGCAAATAACGGCGTGGGGCGTCGCGGGGGGTGGGTCATCAGTAGCAAACTGTTGTGCGAATAGTTCCAAGGCAGCAGAACGATGGCACCAAGGTGATGTCCAGTAAGTTGCCGCACTGGTTTTGGTATCCTACAATGCTGCTCCGAATAACGGCGTGGAGCGCCCCGGGGGAGGCGGCGTGAACGGGCCTCTCCAGGTGGAGTCTCGTCTGTTGTAGTGGGGCGCCCCTTTACCGTTTCAGTTGCCATTCCGTCCGCTTTTGGTCCACTGTGTCAAAATCCGCCATTCAGCTGAGTTGCGCCCACTCTTGCGGTGCAGCGATAGGCGGCTGTCACAGGACTCTCAAAATGGCGGCAGGCTGTTTCCTTTTTGGGCCTGGTCCACTGAAATGGCCCTGGGACACCTTGGAAATCGGACGCTTGTCTGCTAGGTCTTGGACCCCATTCTCGAAAGCGTCCCCTCCGCCTTGAGAATTCATCAAAAGTTTTGGGGGCCCCGACTCCTGCAGGCTTCTGGTGGGGAGCGGCTGCCATGATTGCTCGCGGAATGACCACGACGGAGCTACGAGATGGTGGTGCTCTCATGGTGACGCCAGCTTCAGTCTGAAACATCCAGAAACAAGGTGGGGCTTTCATCGTTTGGGGGAAAAAAAAAGTTTTCATCCAATGAAAAGTGTTGTTTTTAGGTCATATGATCAAGCCTTCCATCATTAGGAAACCAAAAGTAAAATGAACCAATGAAAAGTTTTATAAACAAGTCACATGACCTGTTATGCGGCTTAGGGTATAAAATGCGGAGAAAATACGTTGGCACGTGAGGCGGCGTCAGTAGCGGACCGATGTGCGAATAGGCCGAAGGCAACACAACGCGCCAAGATCCGGATGGCATCGAGGTGGTGTCATAGTAGAGAGTTCTGAGCAGCGGTTGTAACACTGTCTGAAGCTTATTTGCAGCTGCTGCAGCTTCACTACGCGCCAAGATCCGGATGGCACCGAGGTGGTGTGTAGGAAGTTGCCGCACTGGTGTGGCCATCCTACAATGCTGAAAGTCGGCGTGGGGCGCCCCGTTGGCCTGTGAGTTTGCGTCAGTAGCGGACCGATGTGCGAATAGGCCGAAGGCAGCACAACGCGCCAAGATCCGGATGGCACCGAGGTGGTGTCTAGTAAGTTGTCGCACTTCTGTGGCCATCCTACAATGTTGAAAGTCGGCGTGGGGCGCCCCGTTGGCCTGTGAGATGGTGTCAGTAGCGGACTGATGTGTGAATGGGGCCAAAGGCAGCGCAACAATATTTTCTACTATATTTCCGGTGTAGAAGAGACCACAAGGCGCTGAGATGCCAAGATCCGGATGGCACCGAGGTGGTGTGTAGCAAGTTGCCGCACTGGTGTGGCCATCCTACAATGCTGAAAGTCGGCGTGGGGCGCCCCGTTGGCCTGTGAGATGGCGTCAGTAGCGGACCGATGTGCGAATAGGCCGAAGGCAGCACAACAATATTTTCTGACTGACACCACAAGGCGCTGAGATGCCAAGATCCGGATGGCACCGAGGTGATGTCTAAGTTGCGGACTGATGTGCGAATGGGGCCAAAGGCAGCGTAACAATATTTTTTGTATGGAAGATACCACTAGGCGTTGAGATGCCAAGATTCGGATGGCACTGAGGTGATGTCTAGCAAGTTGGTGTGGTCATCCTACAATGCTGAAACTCGGCGTGGGTCACCCCATTAGCCTGTGAGATGGCGTCAGTAGCGGACCGATGTGCGAATAGGCCGAAGGCAGCACAACGCGCCAAGATCCGGATGTCACCGTGGTGGTTTCATAGTTGAGAGGCACTTCATCTGCAGTGGGGCGCCGAGATCCGGATGGCACCGAGGTGATGTCTAGCAAGTTTCTGTACTGGTGTGGTCATCCTACAATGCTGAAACTCGGCGTGGGTCGCCCCATTAGCCTGTGAGATGGCGTCAGTAGCGGACCGATGTGCGAATAGGCCGAAGGCAGCACAACGCGCCAAGATCCGGATGTCACCGTGGTGGTTTCATAGTTGAGAGGCACTTCATCTGCAGTGGGGCGCCGAGATCCGGATGGCACCGAGGTGATGTCTAGCAAGTTGCTGTACTGGTGTGGTCATCCTACAATGCTGAAACTCGGCGTGGGTCGCCCCATTAGCCTGTGAGATGGCGTCAGTAGCGGACCGATGTGCGAATAGGCCGAAGGCAGCACAACGCGCCAAGATCCGGATGTCACCGTGGTGGTTTCATAGTTGAGAGGCACTTCATCTGCAGTGGGGCGCCGAGATCCGGATGGCACCGAGGTGATGTCTAGCAAGTTGCTGTACTTGTGTGGTCATCCTACAATGCTGAAACTCGGCGTGGGTCGCCCCATTAGCCTGTGAGATGGCGTCAGTAGCGGACCGATGTGCGAATAGGCCGAAGGCAGCACAACGCGCCAAGATCCGGATGTCACCGTGGTGGTTTCATAGTTGAGAGGCACTTCATCTGCAGTGGGGCGCCGAGATCCGGATGGCACCGAGGTGATGTCTAGCAAGTTGCTGTACTGGTGTGGTCATCCTACAATGCTGAAACTCGGCGTGGGTCGCCCCATTAGCCTGTGAGATAGCTGTTCTTTGGATTTGGGCCTGGCTCGTCTGCTGTAGTGGGGCGCCCCTTTACCGTTTCAGTTGCCATTCAGCTGAGTTTCGGCTGCTCTTGATGCTACAGCGACAGGCGGCTGCAACAGGACTCTCAAAATGGCGGCCTGTTCTTTGGATTTGGGCCTGGTCCACTAAAATGGCCCTGGGACACCTTAGAACTCGGACGCTCGATTTTTTTTTTCCTTTCCTGTACATGCAAAAAAAGGTAAATGCCCGGTACGTTACACGCTTCATCTGCCACGATGAACTCTCCAGAGGAACCGAAAAAAAATAGTTGTGGTAACTATACCATGCATCGTCATATGGAGAGGTGGCACCAATTAATTATAGTGCTGCATAAAAGAGAGATTTGGAGGAGAACCCCTGACCTGCTAGTACATTCATCAAAGAAGTGGCACTGAGAGCTTCAGAGGCAAGGGAAACGGTCCCAAATATTTAGAAGAACTTTGGAAAGATTAAAATGACATGTTTAGATTGTGGCAAATTAATTTCATGTGGACAGATGAGTGTTACTCTAATAAATACAGCATATGAACATCATCATAGTCGATGGTTGGTAGAGACATTTTGACTATATCCTGGACCTGCCCGTCCTCGCCCAAAATGGCGCCAGAATAAATGGGAGTCGTAACTCCTTGTTGTGTACTGGTTGCAGAACCTTGAAATCACGAGATACGTATGCAGTTTTGAAGCAAATGGCGGGCGGGGACGAGAATTGATTGAATATTTCGACATCCCTATTGATATTAAGTTCTGATGTGTTATTGATTACTGTACTGTTGAAAGTTCGAATTAACGTCACCCATGGTACTTGCCCGCAAATGTATATCTAGATAATTTTATTGTAACTGGCCCTGTCGTATTTTAATTATAAAATGTACGTCCACCGATTCCGTAACTGTTAGACACCTTAGTTCTTGCAACGTAATGGCCCGCCCGTTACGTTCCTCTACAGTGTAAATGTCTATTCATCATATACGATTACAGTTTGCTCCGTGGCCGGCCCACGTGGTTATAGGCTCGTATTTGTATAATGAAATTTTCACAATAAAGGTTTTTAAAAGAAAACATGGTAGTATATACATTGGTAAAGTTTTTAATAATAGTCACTGTTTTAGAATCATTAAAAGGCAAGTGAAATAAAGCAGACCAATTACATGAAGGGTAAAAGGTATAATACGAAGGAACGCAGTAAAGATAAATGGTCAAGGGCTGTTGTGTTTTCTATTCCTGCAACATAAAGTGATCGATAAGAATCTCATATTCAGGCGTATCGGCGACTAAGACAGCAGGTCGACCCTCTTTTGCTCAACGGCTCCGTCATGGGACGAAGAAACGCTCTTTTTCTCGAAAAAAGAATATATTTTACTTGCAGGACAGTTGTAAAATTTCCGGGAAAGTACATTAGCCTGGAACATTATAACATATATTTAAGAAAAAATAATGTTCGGAAGTAATGAAAAGCGTAATTTTTAGGTCATATGACCAAGCCTTTCATCATTACAATAAGAAAAGTAAAATGAACCAATGAAAAGTTTTATTAAAAGTCACATGACTTGTTATGCTTACGTTACGCGCTGCGCGCCCCGGATGACTTCCGGATGCGCTAACGCGGCGCGTCATATGACGCATTACGCGACAACGCAGGTACAGAATATAGTCAAAATGTCTCCACCAACCAGCGGTCGGAACACAACCCCTTTCAGCAGGCTAAATAGTTCTGTTAAATGACAACAGAAGGGACAGGCAACAAGAACCATCAGTCAAAGAGGGGAGGGCTAGTTCTTCTCTACCGGGTTACATTGGGGCGCTACCGGAACTGATCGAATTGGTAGTCTACAGTGTTTCTGGATGTTTCAGACTGAAGCTGGGGTTAGCATGAGAGCAGCACCATTTCGTAGCTCCGTCGTGGTCATTCCGCAACCAATCATGGCAGCCGTTCTTTATCGTTATTTTGGGCGGGGTGGGTGGCGGAGCCGAGCTGTTTTGCAGCCATCATTGTGTGGAGTTCAGTTCATCTCACTAGTTTTGTATTTGTCATGAGGGGTTGTTCCTAATGTTTCTATTTTAGCGAGGTCAAAAAGAGATCCCATTAGTGGCCTACTGATTTTGCTCGATTCCTTTTCTTTTTTTTTTACACGATTTTTCGTTATCTGCAAAGACTAAACAGAGTATTGCGACTCTGTGTTTGTTTGTAAATAGAGAATGAACCAAAGAGAACTAATTCTAAAACAGTAAATACTTGGATAACAATGAATCAAATGGAGAGAGAAGCAGGCACGACGGATTACAATGGGGGCAAAGACCTGCGTTAACTACCTTTCACTATCTGCAAAGAGAGAGTACTCCTAATAGAAATGAGGGGGGGGGGCACCATTCAAAGCAGATCAGTGTGCATAAACACGAAAATGTTTTCACTTACCACGTACTTGACATTCGACAGCTTATGATATTTGCTATTAAAAAACCATTGAAATTCACTGAAAAAACCATAGGTTATAGACCATATATAGTTAGGAATTAGCATTTACAAAACCTTGAAAATTCACTGAAAAAACCATAGGTTATAGACCATATATAGTTAGGAATTAGCATTTAAAAAAACCTTATTTTACTCACACAAAACCATTGAAATTCCATATATAGTTAGTTGCACTAACTATATATCGCGCACCTGCAATCCACTGCTGATGATGTCACATATTACATCATTCATGACATGGTCAGTGACATCACTGATGACATCACTGATGACATCTCAAATGACATCACTGATGACATCACTGATGACAACATCCAGTGACTGTATGTTTCTGTAAAGTTAAAATGTGTCTTACATATTGAAGAATGAGTGGAAGTATAAGTGTCTGGACAAAGGATTTAGTAGGTGCATGACTGAATGCATGAGTGAGTGATTAAATGTGTCTCACTGAGTGCATGGGTTAGTGACTAAAGTGTCTTAATTTGTGCATCATTATGTCTGTTGTTCTGTAAACTGCTGCATGTTTTGATCAGTAGCTATATGATTAACTATATGGGTTACTGATTGATTGTCCAAGTATTTGTATGGGAGACTGAGTGTGTGTGTGGCTGGCTGGGAGGTGTGTGACTCTGTGCAGATCAATGTGTACTTGTATCAATGATTGTATAACAAGGTAAGTATGTGTTAGTATATGTTTGAAAATGTAAGGTGCTCTATGTTTAACTGTATAGACAAGAAAATGGAAGTGTCATTGATTCTTTACAGGACTGACTAGGTGTGTGAGTAACTCCATGGATGAGTGGCAGACTGTGAGTGTCTGTATAGGTGTATGAGTGCATATGATAGTGTTGTAAAGATGAGTGATTGTATGTATGAATGATAGTATGGGTGAATGAGTGAAGGTGTGTGTAGACGTAGGAATCAGTGAGTGCGTATGTAGTAACTAGTATTGGTGTGTCAATGGTTTCAAAAATTATATTCTGTATTTAACACTGGGTGAAACAGAGGTTATATTAAAATGTGAGGAGATGCATTGTATTGTCACATGAATGATATCATCAGTGATGTGGTCATTGATGTCATTTGAGATGTCATCAGTGATGTCATCAGTGATGTCACTGACCATGTCATGAATGATGTAATATGTGACATCATCAGCAGTGGATTGCAGGTGCGCGATATATAGTTAGTGCAACTAACTATATATGGAATTTCAATGGTTTTGTGTGAGTAAAATAAGGTTTTTTAAATGCTAATTCCTAACTATATATGGTCTATAACCTATGGTTTTTTCAGTGAATATATATATATATATGTGTATGTGTATGTGTGTATATATATATATGTATGTGTATGTGTATGTGTATATATATATGTATGTGTATGTATATATATATATATATATATATGTATGTATATATATGTATGTGTATGTGTGTATATATATGTGTATGTGTATATATATATGTGTATGTGTATATATATGTGTGTATGTGTATGTGTATGTGTGTATATATATATGTGTGTGTGTATATATATGTGTGTATATATATGTGTATGTGTGTATATATATATATATATATAGTGTGTGTGTGTGTGTGTGTGTGTATATATATATATATATATATATATATATATATATATATATATATATATATATCATACACGTACACTGGTGTTAATGTGTAGGTCAACCATACATGTCTAGGTTGAGTATTTATATATTTAATTTTCGATTAATATAGAAATTGGGCTGTCTTGACATGTGATTATGCATTTGTGCCAAAGCTTTGAAAAAGATTTGGACTTTCAACACTGCTATTCCAGAGTACTATTTCGGGGTCTATTCAACCTTAGACCAATGCAGACTTTTCTATACGTGTGCTTTGTTAGGCACCATTGTATAAAGCTGGCTTTCCCTATAGTACATCAAAAGGCTTTCCCTATAGTACATCAAAAAGACCTGCACCATTCAAAGAATCCAGGTACCACCTGAATAGTCGACAGGGTCCTGCTCTAGCAATCCCAAGTGGCCCTTCCAGAGGGCAGTGCGGTTGAGCAGGCCCACCAGAGAGAAGTGCCAGACATCTGCGCAAATACAAAATGGTCAATAAATGATGCATATGACTCAATAAGGAGCTCCACAAAAAACGACATGCATCGATCTCTAAAATCTCTCCATATGACCAAGCAAGTATGCTTTCCAATAGAGACACTTTTGTCCCCAAAAATTCAACACTTAGTGCATTTTTTTACACGCTGGAATGTTATTTCATTTCAAAATAGCTTTATTTGGGCACTGGGCCTTAAAAGCAAAGAATGCAAACCTGCGTAAAACCTATATATATAAGCAATACCAAAAACTAACAAAATTGGCCATACAGTCCCTTTATAAGAACAAGCATTTGCAATGCAATAGGTCTCGCAGCATTAAAGTTTGAGTTACTGGCATTGTAAATGACAATGCTTTGCATTAATTTTTTTTCTTTAATTTGCAATTGGTATATAAACATTGTTTGTGAATGGTTAGCTGTTGCTTATGCTAAGCCACGTTGGCAGTCATATAGAGTGCTAGTCTTGCTTGTTAGAAGCATGCTGATTTAAAGCACTCTGATACCTGCGGGTAAAGTTTGCGCCATATAAAAGTGAAAACTAATAAATAAATAAAAAAAAGCCTACCTGTGCCACGTCCACCAGACCATGAATAACGTGCAAAAAGAAAAGACCATTCACCATCTCCTTCTAGGAATGGGGCTGCCAGGCCATAGACAATAAAATCCATTAACACCCAGGCACAAACGCAATTAACTGTAATTGTTTTATTTGTGGTGGCCCCCGAGTGATGCGGTGGTGCCATCCCCGAGTGATGCGGTGGTGCCATCCCCGAGTGATGCGGTGGTGCCATCCCCGAGTGATGCGGTGGTGCCATCCCCGAGTGATGTGGTGGTGCCCCGGAGTGGTGCCCCTGAGCGCTCTTGACGGCTACAGTGTACCTCTCACACAAGTACTCTTGGCTCAGGATTAGCATACATTAATTCCTGAATGAGGATAGGCAGACTATATTTGTGTATTCTGCTACAGATTTGTTGGTCTGGGGGATTAGGGGCACGGGGCTGGGATCAAATCCTCTTGTATGCTCGTATTAGGATACGGATTTCACTTTTGGAGCGTGGGGCCTTCTGGAGACCACTACCAGCGGGGTTTTTGGCACCAGTCAAAGCTTTAAAAAAAAAAAATAGTGTGCGATCTTGCCTGGACATATCCAGAAGCCTTCTATAGAAACGTTCCTGTCCACCGCCGCAGGCTGCGCACCTCTCCACCCATCTCTTGCCAGCCCATCTCTCTTCCGTGCCCAGCATGCCCACCCCGAATTGACAACCGCCACCACCAGGCCAGCAGTACCCTCCACCCACTTCGTGTCCTTGCTGACTTTAACTCATTGACACCTGCAGAAAGGGATAAACCAGGCACACCGTTGTGCATATTGACAGCACATAGTTAAATAAAATGAAAATGTGAGATTCTCTAATGAAGCTTAAATAGCTGCAAATGTATATGTGTACACGTACTACATACAAAGTAAATGGTTTCACAAAAGTATATTGATATATTGCATATGGCCACGTAGCAAACTAAAAACACTACTGACACAAGTGTACATTTAAAAGTTAAATAAATGTAGAAAGCCACTAATTGCAGCTTATTTTTTTCACCTACCTAAAAATAAATATGTATAAAGTGCAAGAACATGACAAAAAGAAGGCTAAATAGAGATCAAAATATCAAAATACAGAGCCACATCTAAATATCAAAATACAGAGCCACAAACACTGGAGCCCTCAGAGTAATACAACATAGCCATAAACACGTATGTGGTCATTCAGAGGCATTAGGCCTTCTAAGGATTGTGGGTCAGGTTCACGGGTCAGAGAGAGAGGAATTACTTGCTCCATCCCTTACTTCCGATGGGCACTGTGGGTTCTAGGAGTTCCACGTGGCTCGTAAGTGGAAGAGTAGATAATCCCCTGTTGTGAGGTATGTGGAGTTCTTGAGTCGCGGTGGGTGCATTGAGTTTAAGGGATGACTAGACTCTGTGTAGCAGGCAAAGCAGAGGCGAGTTAACCATTTTATTCCGCGTTTCTTTATTACATGTGCTGCTCACACTTGCTCTGTAATCATTGTTTGAATGTTCAAGAGCTTTTGTCATACGTTTAAAGCACTTTACAAGGCGAATCTTGCTGTGGCTCTATGTGTGCTTTGCTCTGAGACAGCCATCCCACCACCCTTTAGAGGCCCTGTCTTGCCTTTGTGGCTCGGTGGCTCCTCCTGTGGGCCGCCTGTGCATCGCCCCTCCCCAGAGCGAGCCGCCCTGGGCCCAGGCCCTCCGAGGCAAAGATGTGTGAAGCTCTCAGAGGTGTGGGTCAGCCTTGCACCATCACCGATCTCCAAACCGCAGACTTGCACGTTGTCAGAAAATGCCCCCGGAATACCGCCGCGGCCGCACCGGAAGTCAGGCAAGGTCGCCTGTGACGGGTGCGGGGCCGCGTCCGGACCGGAAGAGGAGGCAGGCGGAGTCAATGCGGCTCGGGGCTCCTGTGAGCGGTGGAGAGCCCCGGGGCCGCCAGCAGGAGGTTGCGTGCCACGTGTTGAGAGCAGAGTCCCCCGAGATTGGCCAGGTAAGTTCCAAAGGGCTGGGGGGGCTTGGTGCACGTGTGTGTGTGTGTGTGGAGGTGTGGCGCCGCGGCCAGGGCGACTGACGTTGGAATCTGGGGACCACGGTTCGATCCCCGGCGGCAGGTTAGCCCAGCACCATGTGACTGGGCAATAGCTTGCTTAATCTTCCCGACGGCCCCCAGCGCCTAGAGACCCTTACGGGTGATTGTGCGCTTTACAAATGTGCACTTTACGCTTGTGTGTGTTTGTATGTGTGCGGCGGGGGAGGGGGCCTCGGTGCACTTGTGTGTGTGTGTGTGCGCGTGTGAGTATGTGTGGGGGTGTGTGTGTCTCTGTATGTATGTGCGTGGGGGCTTGTGTGTGTGTGTGTGTGTGTGTGTCTGTGTGTATGCGCATGCGTGTGTGGTGTTTTGAGCTTCCCAGGAGACCGCGCCTGGCCACAGCGCGCGTTCGCGTGCCAGTTTCAAATCGCCTCCAAGGCGATGCGCGTGGCCAGGATTGTCTCCTGGGAAGCAGACACGGCCACAATACGTTCTCGGCGAGAACGCGCTTCCGCACGCTTAGCCGAGACCTAAAAAAGCATCACCGCGTGCAAAAAGGTTGTTAAGATGATGTAATCTGAAATTGATCATTTTAACGACTTACTAAAAACGTTCCATAGAGTTATAAATACGATACGGGGGAAAAAGGTCTTGGCTTCTTGGAAATTTGTTCTCGGTTAGGTAGGTAGGTCATTGACATTAGAGAAACACCCCCCCCCCCCCCCCCCCCCCCCCCCCTAATTCAGAGCCATACAAGGCTGAACACAAAGATATTCCAAGACATTGAGGCATATAAAGTAACACCCAAACTGCTGAAGACCCCTGCCATCTCAAGTGGGACGCCATCCAGCATTACTCTACACTTAAACAGACCCTGCCCATGATGTTGCGGCTTTGGGTGGCAAATTTTGAGGCCAGAAAGTCAAATTTGCAGCCCAAAACATCAAAACAAGCTGTATTTTGGCGGGGGTGGAGAGGAGGAGATTGAATGTGCCTGCCACAAAAGTGGTGGCAGCTGTGCCTTGTCACAGCCTGTAACTTTGCGGTCTCCAGCAGCATAGTGCTTTGAACCAGATGGTGTCTTGATGCCAAAGATAAAAGATTAAAATATGATACACTTTTTTTGCATCAGACAACCTGTGTGTGTAGGGCAGCGGGGTAAGATGGGGGTGGGTCATTTTTTTTTTTTTTTTTTAACGAAACGTGGAAGGTTAGGGTTATTCGGAGATGGGCAGGTCCGAGGAGAGGAGACAGGTCGGGAGTGGTAGTTGTGGGAGAATATATGCAAAGCATATACATCGGCTTCCCTTGAGGCAGGCAGACCACTGTCACATCTGCTGACTTTATCTTGCTTACACAGCTGACTCCCGAGGCACAGTTTTATGATTTATTATGGAGCCCCCCTCCTTTTACCGAAACCTGCAGTATTTGTGTGTGGGAGGGGGCACTTCAATGTGCCAGAAACTGGCAGTTCTTCCCCATTAAGGGAGTTTCCTGCAGAAAAAGTATGTCTGGTTAGAGCTTCTGGCTGTACACAAGATTGCTCCCTATTAATACTATGATTGATTGATTTTAATACTTATATAGCGCATACTGTCACCCTACGGGTATCCTGGCGCTTCAGACTAGGAAGAATTGACCAGAATGGAATAGGTCAGAGCAGAAAGACAGGGAGACATGTTAAACCCTAGGAAAGAGCCAGGTTTTTAGACTCTTGTGAAACTCTTGACCCTTCCAGGTAGGTCGCTCCCCCTCCGCACAGCACCGCCTGTGCCTGTTCTCTCCCTTGCTGCCCACGTGTCTCTCTGCCCGGTTTTTCCTTCTGCTCCCATCTCGGCCCGTGTCTCTCTGCCCGTTTTGCCCTCTGTTGCTTAGCTGCCCCTACATTTCTGTGACCTTTCTGCCCTTTCTTGGGACCTTTCTGCCTCTGTGCCACTCGTTTCCCCCCATTTTTTGTGACCTTTCTGCCCCTTCTTGTGAGCTTTCTGCCTCTGTGCTACTCGTTTCCACCCGCTTTTTGTGACCTTTGACCGCCCCCACGCCACTGCTCTTCACCTGACTGCCTGGTTCCTGCCTCCCTGCTGCCTCCTTGTTTCCTGGGTATTTCCACCCCCTCTGCCCTGTGCACCAGTTCCCCCCTGCCCCCCCACCCCCCTGCCGCTCCCCATCCGGCCATTTCCTGCCGCTGCTTCCCTGTGGCCCCGTCCCCCCTGCACACCCATTCGCCTCCCCGCTCCCGCCTCCCAGCTGGTCCTCCCTCCCAAGCCACCTCATATGTAGGCTGAGAAGCGGCCGTGCGCCGCAGGTGCACCGCTGGCGCGCCTAAGCAAGCCCGTCTGCGCCTGGACTGCACCCAGCGCCAGAACCCCTGGACCCCGCGAATGCCACAACACCAGAATCCACTACGACGCCAGCACCCTCCACGCACTCCACGCCAGCCGAAACCACACCTGCTTCCCGGCCGCCCCGAAATGGACCCACAGACCCTTCTCCTGCCACATCTGCAGCTTCACCTGCGACAGAACCTCCAAGGATGGACCCAACCACCTCCGCTGCATACTCCTCAACATCCGCTCCGCACGCAAACTCGCCGTCGAGCTCTGGGATCTGCTCGACACCTCCGCCCCAGACGTGGCCTTCTTGACTGAGACCTGGTGGAACGACTTCTCGGCGCCTGACATCGCCATAGCCATCCCAGACGGCTACAAGATCACCCGCAGGGATCGCGCCAACGGAAACGGAGGAGGAATAGCCATCGTCCACAAGTCCACCCTCAAGGTCGCCACCCACGCAGACGACACACGCAACACTGCCGAACACCTGCACTTCCGGATCCACACCGACCCCTGGCTCAGTTCAGCGACTCCATCGCCGACCTCGCCAGCACCCACGCACTCGCCTCCACTGACTACATCCTCCTCGGGGACCTGAACTTCCACCTCCAGAACAACAATGGCGCCAACTCCGCCACCCTGACGACAACCTCTGCCTCGGACAACTAGTCACCGCACCCACCCACGCCGCCACCGTCTTCTCCACAGGTTCCCACGTCGCCTTCGACCACACCACCGAACTCAACTGGACCGACCACCGTTGCATCCATTTCACCTTCAAGAAACCAACCACGCACCACCGCACCCAACAGCTGCCTCGCCGCTGCTGGAGCAAAGTCACCGAAGACCAGCTGAACACCTCTCTCGCCAAGAACCAACCCAGACTCTGCAGCCCGAAACCTCAGACAGTGAATCGAGGACTGCGCCAACACCCTCGCCCCGCTCAAGAAACCCTCCAACAGCTCACGCCAACAAGAGAGCCACCTGGTTCACCCACGAGCTCCAGACCTCTAAACGCATGCCGGAAACTGGAGAAGACATGGTTCCACTAATGCACACCGGACAACCACGCAGCCCACAAGGACGCCGCCCGCAGACACCACCACCACCTCATTAGATTAGCTAAGAGATCCTCCTTCAAAGACCGCTTGAATAACAACGCACACGACAGCAAAGAGCTCTTCAGCATCGTAAAGGAACTCGCCAACGACATTCCGCCCTCACAAGAACTTTGCGACTCACTAGCCATCTTCTCCCACCGCAAGATCGCTGACATCCACGACCGTTTCAACACCACGACTGCCCCGACTACGCCAGACTCCACCTCCTTTGTGAACAGCGCCAACTGCCTGACCTCCTGGTCCAACATCAACGACGACGAGACACGCAAGGTCATGAACTCCATCCACTCAGGATCTCCGTCTGACCCGTGCCCACACCACATATTCAACAAAGCCGACTCAGCCATCGCACCCCAACTACGGAAGGTCATCAACATCTCCTTCGAAACAGCAACATTCCCGGAAAGCTGGAAGCACACCGAAATCAACGCCCTCCTCAAGAAGCCCAAAGCGGACCCCAAGGACCTCAAGAACTTCTGGCCCATCTCCCTGCTCCCGTTCCCGGCAAAGGTCATCGAGAAAATAGTCAACATGCAACTGGCCCGCCACCTGGAAGACAACATCATCTTGGACCCGTCCCAGTCAGACGAAACCACAGCACCGAGACAGCCCTCATCGCCGCCACAGGCGACATCAGGCACCAACTACACAACGGCGAAACATCAGCCCTCATCCTCCTGGACCTGTTAGCCGCCTTCGACACGGTCTGCCATCGCACTCTAAAGACACGCCTCCTACAAGCTGGAATACAAGCGAAGGCTCTCGACTGAACCACGTCTTTCCTCTCCGGCAGAACCCAGAGCGTCCGCCTCCCACCCTTCCGATCCGAAGCCAATGACTTCATCTGCGGCGTCCCCCAGGGCTTATCCCTCAGCCCAACGCTTTTTAATGTCTACATGGCCCCCCTCGCGCAAGTGGCCTGCCATCACGACCTCAACATCATCTCCTACGCTGACGACACCCAGCTCATTCTCTTCCCTCACCAAGGACCCACACACCGCCAAAACCAACATCCACGAGGGAATGAAGGCTGTCGCCGACTGGATGAGGAGCAGCCGTCTGAAGCTGAACTTGAACAAGACCGAGGGCCTCATCCTCTGACCCACCACCTCAGCCTGGGACGACTCCTGGTGGCCAACCACATTGGGAACAGCACCAACACCCACCGACCATGCACGCTATCTAGGATTCATCCTCGACTCCTCCCTCTCCATGTCTAAGCAGGTCAACGCCGTCTCCTCCTCCTGCTACAACACCCTCCGCATGCGCCGCAGTATCTACAAGTGGATCCCGACCGAAACCAGAACGGTGACACAGGCCCACGTCAGCAGCAGACTCGACTACGGCAACGCACTCTATGCAGGAATCCCAGCCAAACACCTACGACTACTACAACGCATACAAACCGCTTCTGTCCTACTGATCGTCAACGTCTCCCGCCGCAGCCAAATCACACCCCACCTGAGAGACCTACACTGGCTCCCCCTCCACAAGAGGATCACCTTCAAGCTCCTCACCCACGCACACAAAGCACTCGACAACGCCGGACCAGCCTACCTGAACAGAAGACTCCGCTAACGCACTCCCACCCGCCAGCTCCGCTCTGCCAGCCTCTCCCTCGCCGCTGTCCCCTGCATCCAACGAACGACCTCCGGTGGCAGATCCTTCTCCTACCTCACTGCCAAGACCTGGAACACGCTCCCTACCCACATACGGCAGACCCAAGACCTACTCTCCTTCAGAAGACTCCTCAAGACCTGGCTCTTCAAGCAGTAGCAGCACTCCCCTCAGCGCCTTGGGACCCTCACGGGTAAGTAGCGTGCTTTACAAGTACTTTGATTGAACTCTAACAGAGAATCAAGCTCTAGAGAATCTAGTTCTCCATTGCCGTTCCTTGTTAGTAGTGTCATCAAACTACCCTTCCCGGCCAACTTTGTCTCGGGACTTGCATGTCCATTTGGTATAATGCTAAGTTAGGGAATGAGTCATGAGTTTATGGTGTGTGTGTGTGTGTGTGTGTGTGTGTGTGTGTGTGTGTGTGTGTGTGTATGTGTATGTGTGTGTGTGTGTGTGTACCAATTGGCTTTCAGACCTGTGAAGATTAAGCTTGTCTTTTTTTGTAGTGAACTTTCAGTTGAAAATGCAAAACCACCCACATTCACCCAAAAAACACTTTTCAAAGGAAAACTGTGATAAGTTTTGAAAGTACAAAACAACCAGTTGGGAGAAATATTAACAACTGGTGAATTTATTATATTCCCATTCTACAAAACATTAGCTACAGCTAGTTGGCTTCTTTTCACCATATAAAAGACTGCATGATCTTGTTTCAGTGTTTATAACGTTTGAAGACCCATAATGTTGTGTATCTTTCACTTTTATCTGCAATTCAGTGTTTAGAATTAAACCAGTTTCACTTTTTATGGATATGGCGATTGTGGTTACTGTTTATTTAGCGCATTGCAGGCCTTAAGTGTGTCTTCCCTCCATGGCTGAAATCGCATTATTTTCTTCTCACACTGGTCTTTAGAATTGAACACAACCCATGATCTATATGTTGGTGCGATGGTAGTCTCTGAGGGATGAAGATGGGTTAGAGTGCAGGGGTTTGACGGCATTGTGCATTCAGTGGTTCATGAATCTAGGCTACTGCAGCATGCAAACCTAGTTCTTTAATAGCTGGAAAATTAACCTTTACTCGGTACATCATGAGCAGTCTTTTATGTCTTCTGTTTTTATTTCATATTGCAGATCATCCAATCAACGTTAACAGTGGTGATAAAATGCCTTTGCGGGTCCATGCACAGATTGATGATAGGGTGAAGAACAGAAATTCCTGTCTAAAGCGTATTGAAATGTGGCGAAAGATTCCTTTATTGACTTGAGATGTCTGTACTAGAGATTACCTCTGAATTGGAGTGTTTAAGAGACGTGCAAGATGCAGGAGAATCTGAGCTTCTCCTAAAGATGCAAGCAGAATGATACAGTTGCTTCAATATAGAATGCCTGGAGAGGTAAGTTGCTTGTGATTGTTTGTTGTTTTTTTGTTATTTTGCCCGGTGTTTTAAACCTCCTTTTTATGTCCGTCTAGAGATGCTCCATCTATGTGTTGTAGAAATGTGTTTGCATTTTAAAGACATTTATATAAAGCTAGAAGAAATTGTTAGGTATGTCACAACTTTGTCGCTAGAAACAAATGTTTTTCGTCCTTTCTGTTTTTCAAAATTCACCTACTCTTTGCTGCCAATTTCCTTGTGGTTGCTACTGGATGACCTTAGTCTGCTTAATGCTAAAACCTTAGAAAAAATGTATTCCACCACACCCACTCCCCTCCTCGAGATATGCATGATTTCAACATCCCAATTATCATTACTTAAAAAGTCTTTGATAACCAATCAATTCACTTTGCTGTCGCCCCCTGTACAGAATGATTCCAACTCAGCAAAGCTTTTCCCTCATTTCAGACAAACTAAATATTCAGTCCAAATCTCGATATTCTTCACTTCTTATCTAGCACCCTGTTCCACAGGAACAGCTTCATTTTATGTCTTGTACGCCCAAAGCTGTGGGAATCTATTTGTACCTCCTTTAAGAAGTCCTGCTCAATCAAGGAGGCTAAAAATATTAGCACTTTTTTGGCGACTTGTGGGCAGGGGCAGGGTGGTCCCCTTCAGTGATCTCCAATGGTATTACGAATTACATAGCGTAGAAACTACCCCGGGAGGTGGCGATACAATCACGTTTTAAATGTATCCGACTCAAACTTCTTCACTGAGCATGCTACACTAGTTTGGTGCTTGTTAAAATGGGTGCCCTGAGCTCCACTGACTGCACTAGGGGATGTGGTCAAACTGGCACCTGCCTGCATCAGTGGTGGGAATGCCTGATCCTTCAGACATATTGGGGGAAGGTCACATCAGCATTGTCTTTAACCTGTCATAAAACTTTGGAAGTCTCACCCGCTTGTACCTTAATATCTGTGGGGCAACTAAGCTATTGAGAACTCAGTGTGAGTCTCCCTGGGTTGTATGGTTGCGAAACGCAACATAGCTGGAACGTGGAAGGGGGTAGCTAAGCCCAGGATTGGAACAACCATTCTAAAGTAGATATAGAGATTGAACGGGAGACCATCTGTTTCGTGTTCTAGTTGCATCTAAACACTTGGATCGAACTATGGGTTGCTGACCAGAACTAGAAAAGGAGAAATAAAGCGCAAGCCAAGTGCATGCATGTTGGCTGGGAAAGGTACCAGAGATCACCTCGGGTAGTAAGTCAAGCTGAAGATCCATGTGTAGAAGTCTCTAAGCAATCGTGGATGGCGTTCATTTTATAGTTGCCGCACAGCACATTTGCTCATCAAAGAGTTCTCTCAGTTGAAGCTTATTTAAACCAGGGACCTGTTCAATGTGGAGGGAGATGGCGCCAGATTTCAACGTCCTACCACGAGCGCAGCCCATCTATTTGACCTCCTGTTATTTCAGTGTGCCATGAACTGTTTCTCCATTACAGAATTCTTTGTCATTATGAAACTTTTTTTTGGTTAGATTTCTTACTATAACACTTGATTTTTTCCTTATGAAGAGGGAAGTGCTGGATGAACCACTTTGGAAGTTCTTAACCCAGCAAGACCGCGCATGTCGGCATCCTCTCTGTAGATGTAAGGTCCATAATGGTTTTACATAGTCATGCAGTCTTCGGTAAAATCCTACCATGCTGCAGGTAGCCCAGTTCACTGGAGTCAAGATGTTTGTTACAGACAAACTACAGCTAAACTGGTACTGAAGGTTCCTCTTGGTTTTGAAGACCCCTTCGGAAGTTCAATTGCTTCAGATATGTTTGGCCGTTAACTTGAGTTTACTGTCGATGCTAGATAGAAATGCATGTGGAGTGGTAGTCCTTTAACATTTAGAAAACTCACTTTGAATAGGAAGTAAAATAACTTCTTCTTTAATTCGGATTATTACCTGATGTGCGTTATGTGCTAGGTATGATATTTAATTCAAGGTCAGATTTTGCATGTGCAGGAGAACCAGGTGTACATGAGTGAAAGTTTCCTGCGCTGCATGTTTCATAGTCATGGTGACTTGGATGATAGTCTAATATGCCAAACAATCAGCGTATCGGGTAGATAGTGTAGTGCTGTTTTCTTTAGAGATAGTTTAACGATATCTTAACACCTGAACCTTCCACATGAGCTAACTTAAAACATCATGCTTTATATTCGAAACGTTCGATGTCCGTGCTATTTCTTTGATCAGGGTTTTTCTTTATACACCCCTTGGGCATTGCAGACCATATACTCCCAAATGACTATCTTCTGCATCATAATCTCAATCCTTCATTTAGGTTTTTGAAGCTTTTTCAAGTGTGCTTTATCCAGTCCTTGCTCTAAAAATTTGGACTAAATGGGTGTTTGCAAACTATCCAGGAACCCAATTTCAAGAAGTGCCTTTTAATGTTTTACCTGATTTTTAGGGCGACCGCCCTTATAATTCCCTTTCTCGTTTTCTGCCTGTGAATCGGGTTAAATGCCAGAGATACCTCCGTGCAAGACCCATGCTAAATATTGTAAGCCAACATAATATTACTGTCCTTACACCTGGCCTTTCAATTCAAAATGTTGCTGCTGTCCCTGATCATGGCTTGTTGGTGATGTTTGAAACCACTCTCTGAGTTCTCAAGTGTGGTTGCAATTCGAGAGCCTTTATCTTTTTTTCTGGAACATTAACCATTTGCATTTCTGACAGATTACTGAATAGCCGGGGGGTGTTTCTCCAAGAGGGGGTCAGTTTATAGGGAGGGAATAAATATGGAAATGTTAGAGTATATGAATGGCTGGTCCGATAGGTGTACAGAAGAAGCACATTCAGTTCTACACAGATCTATCTTCTTTATGCATCTTCATGCATGATTTCTCTGTAACTAGCAGGATAATTTGGACCATGAGTTACTGTTTAGACCGACCCTTACCATTTTCTAGTGAAAATTCAGGTGTTATATAAAGGATAGCAAGGGTGAAGTTCACTTGATATGGTCTCTTCATAGTCCAGAATAATCAAGGGAGATAAATCGATGCCTTGAAGGGGGAGTGCATTTAAAGGTGATGGCATTGGGAGTCTGCATAAGCTGAGTTCTTAAGCATGCTGTGTGAAGCAGTATCAAAGTGGTAACTGAGGGCAGTAATTTAGAAGCTAGATGGAAGTTTGCTAGAAACATCTTTTAACTGCAGCATGGAGAATATATCCTCTGTTAGGCTGTTGCATGGAGGTGTACCAGAATCTTTGCTTTCTCAAACCGAAATTATATGTGGCTGTGAATAAGATGGACTGTGTTAACCTGTGGTATGAGGAAGCAATGCCAGAAAAAAATGGCAATAATTAGAGACTAACTGGGACGAGTGACACACAAGCTGTGTTTGAGTACTTAGCATATATTGCAACTCTGTATAGTAGAGAACTTGAGCCATGGCAGGATAGCCTTCAACATCTCAGATGGAAAAGAGTTGAACAGAAATGCCTGAGAGGGAAGTGAGACCGGGGGGGGGGGGGGGGGGGGGGGGGGGGGCACATGAACCCAAGAGATCACCTTGAATAGGTTTGCCGTAAAACCCATAGCAAGTGATGGTTACACAGTTACTTTTTCTAATAGACAAGTGTTTTGGCACGGACTACAGCTGAGTTGTAGCATTTAGTCTTGAACAGGGAGATATTTGTCCATATTCAACTAGAGATGCTGATTTCTGCAATCCTGACAGCTGGCTGGGGATTGGTCTGCCCTAGTATGGTATCTTTCAGTCCTATTTTATTGCTGGCCCACTATCCGGTGAGCCTATTCAAAAAGAAAATGTGAGCGTGCCCTGTGATCCATGCTATTCCAATTAAGTATGCTGCACCTTGAAACATAGGATTATTAAAAAGTGGTTCATTTCATTTGATGAAAGAATTGACATTGTAAGGGAAAGGTAGTACCATATGATTAGAGACCCATTTCGGGCATGAAAATGAACAATGATTCAAGTAGCGGGCGTCACATGCATGTTAATGGATAAGCGCTCGTACAGAATTATACAGGCCATATATTTTTTTGGGGCGGGGTTGGTTCCTCTTTCAGTTGATTGATCTATGAAGGTGGACTCCACTTGACTAGGTCCATTATATATACTTTAAAAAAATGTTGCGATAGCGCTTTTGCAGAGGGCTGGCAACATAAGTGAGAAACACACAAAGGAGTCCGCTACATGGATTACTGAGGGAGAAGTACATGGACAACAAGCAGCTATTGGAGGGAGCAAACAGAGTAGGAGACTGGTGATTGTTTGGTGCAGTGTTGGAAACCCAAGATGAAGAGAGCTGGAAAGCACATGCACAGAGATAGTGTGCTTAACCAAAAAGAAGAGTATTTCCTTAAAAGTGAGAGGTGGAAGGGCACAAGTAAATAGGTAAAGAAGATAGTACAGAGACAGTGCGCCAGGGCATGGACAAGAAAACCCCTCAAGCAAGAAGCAAGCATATGAGGGACTAAGTCAAGAAATAATAAACAATTGGCGGTCTGTAAGCCCTTAAAAGTTCTTGGCAAGCCTACAATAGGTCTCTTGTAGCCAGACAGCTTGCACGGTGTGATAGGCTCAACCTAAAAAGAGTCTTGGTGAACTAATGGAAACAAAAACTCTAAAGCACACAACATGTGTGGGAGTGGGGGGGGGGCGAGAGTTCAGCCCCCAAAAAGGAAACTATAATATAAAGACTGTGGTGTTTAAAGAGCTCACTTATTTGGATATCGTTGGAGATGGAATAAATCTCAACAGGCTGAACGCGTTGTAACACATGGTACACAAACTAAATTTTCAGATGTCAGGACTGTATCCTTGATTTGCCCTTTTTCCTCCCACTCACCTTTAGGTTCTTTCATTAGTTGATGCTTGCTTCACCCTGGATTTTGTCTCCTCAGTCTGCGCCCACACCTATATGAATGCTTCTAGGACTTCTAGCCCAGTACATGTATGTCACTGGCAGAAGATTAAAGGCGTAGTCTTGTAGTGCCTTCCCTATTTGGGCCTGCAAACTGCCTATGGTCAGAAATTCTGCACCTTTTAAACTGACCATCGCCTCCCCTTAGTCCTTTCTCTTCTAGTCCCGCCTCTTAATTTTCAGTTAAATTATCACCTTCCGTCTCAAATATCCTCTGCTAAACCACAAAGAATTTGTGTATGCACAGTTTCCAGTTAGATATCTATACTAGATTGCACATGTAAAATATTGCTGGCTGTTAAACCGTTTCCCCTGTAGTGTGATCCTTTTTATATAGTCTTTCACTGGTTGATCAACCTTTCCAACTTGTGTGGACTCTCCTCCAAACCCACCTGGAGCAGTTCTCTCCCTGTCCAGACTTTCAAACACTGAAACACACTCCCATAGAGAATAATAAACTTTTTAAGCCACCTGACTTCAGAATGGCGAGCAAGACGTAGTTGCTCCTAAAATCTGACGCCGTTGTTCTCAAGTCAGTGGTTTGTATTTGCTACCTATGAAGCTATCTTTCTCTCGCCCATTGCTTTCTGCTCCATTTCTAAGAAGTTGATGCTCTGCTGCTCAGTTTGCATAGCACTATCCAGGCCTCGTACACGCCAATGAAACTCCACCCTAATGGATGACACTACAACTAATACCTTTTCCTCAAACATCCAGCTGGAGAGCACTTTGGGACCTTACCAAGCGGAAGGAAAGCAATATCAAAGTAATGGAATGCAGTGCAAAACAGTTTCAAGTTTAGCCACTCTCACATAAACCATTTCTTCAGGAAACCAGCCAGTGACATATTCTGCAGGAAGAACTGAGTAGTCTTGTATTTGACTGTTTTCCGAAGAGCCTACTTACAACTCTAGCATAGTGAACATAGTTGTACTTTTCACTCTGAAGCTTAACGTGGGCTTTGACAAATTAAAGCTTTACGTTATAGGCATCCTGTTTAGTTGGACTGCAAGTTTGCCTCCAATCTTCTTTTAGGCTGCTTTTAATTCCCAAATGTCCTGCTAATAAGCATGTCTAGGTATTTCAAAGCATTCCATATTGCATTCGTGTTTAAAGAGCAGTTGTGGAAGCTGGGGGGCAGGTGGTAACTTGTTTAATGGGTGCCTGTTTACTCCATACTGATGGACACTTTCCTTTCAAATAAACCTAGTCAGCACATCGGGCAGGGCAGCACTTCAGTCAATCCACGGTGTAGCCTGTGAAATCCACGAAGACTTTTCTGCCTGAGGAATTAACTGTTGCTCTGCAGGACTCTGGTTGTTTGCAAGGTAGAGGTAAGGATGCTTTTCCTGTAGCATTCCGTCGGTGCACCCTGTTTTTTCCTCAATTAACCCAGCTCCCCCTCTGATGTAGTTCTTGAGGAACCATAAGAACGGTGACTAAGCTGCAACTCTCGCCATAACCCTTCTAGCTTGCCTCTTCTGTGGCACAGGAGGGTCCTGCTTTTGATCAGATTTGGTCACTCGGCTGGACCGTACAATGCCAACGTACCTTTTTGCTATGGTTACGGAAAGCAGCATCGGTTTGCCATCAATAAGGCAAACACAAGGAGATGATGGTCAGAGCGCTGAAACTTTCAGACCCTTCCCCCAGTCACAGATCTGCGTTGAATTCATCTTAATTCTTTAGCTCACTTCGCCACCTCCGTTCAGACCCAGCTATATGCAACTCAGTCTTGACCCTGTGCCTCATGGGAACAGTCCAGCCCGAACTGCCAAGCAGGTCTTACCTGAACCGGAAACAAGCATCCTGGGACCGGTATCTGGGTATCTCCCCTAATCAGCCAGGCTAACTTGAATCCAGTGTCAAGGTGAGCCAGGGACCCACATCTGGGCATACCCTGCGGACTTGGGGCAAAGAAAGCAAGTACCAGGTGATGATGGACGGAGCGCTGAAACTTTTCAGGCACTCTCCCCAGTCACATCTGGGTTAAATCCATCATAGTTATTTAGCTCACTTCGCCACCTCAGTTCAGACCCAGCTATATGCAACTCAGTCTTGACCCTGTGCCTCATGGGAACAGTCCAGCCTGAACTGCCAAGCCAGGTCTCCTCTGAACCAGAAACGAGAATCCTGGGACCGGTTTCAGGGTAACCTATTAATATGCCACTTTTTTCAATTGTCTGTGGCTCGGTGAAGCATATGGAGGAGTACGCTGTTATTTTATCTGGAGAAAAAAAGAATTACATCAGCATACCCTTACAATTTATGATGTAAATGTTGTTCAGAGGCTATAGGCAATAAGATTCCTACCACCTGCTGCTGTTAATGGAAAAACAAAAACCAGCAGGGAAATCCCGCTGATGTTTGTGCATGCCCTGGTGTATAAAATATCCACCCGCCCAAGGACTGGTAGCTCAAGTTGTCCTGTAATAAATAGAAAACACTTTTCCTATTTGATGCCATGCAATAAGGTGTCAATTTGACTCCATTCCCATTATTTAGTAACTTTTTGATAAGTCTCTCTGATGATGTCAGGGCTGATAGTTTTGTTTATACTACCTTTGACTAAACTGGACTCTGAACCTACCAGGGCTCTGGTTATGTGAAATCTTTGAATAGTCCTAGGCTACGTGTATGTAGGACTCTGAATATACCAGCACTTTAATTATGCTGAAGCACTAATTATAGGAGAGTTCAGGCCTTATACTTTTTCTTATCGTACCATTGTTGCTTTTCATACTTTAGGGAGCAGCCTGTGAAATCTTTTGACAAATTCACAACGAACTATTCGCTCGATTTCACAAAATGTACAGTGATTATTATTTTTGCATTAATCTAATCCCTAGGCTGCCACCTCAGTGTCAGTAAAACTGCTCAGTCTGGCCGTCTCTACTTGACCACACTGTGTAGTTCTTTGGCAAAACACTTCATTCTCTGTTCTAATGTTTTCCATAACTGTGTCAAATACCAAGTCCTTGATTTATAACTGATTTGCATATGTCCGGTAGAAAATGGGTGCTAGGTCTTGTCAGTCTAATGGTAAAGGCTCGATTCTGAACACTATATACAACTGCAGTACGAGTCTAGTTGGTTTTGCAAGAATTAATGGATGTATTTCCGTGAAGATGTTGGTATTCTCAAAACTGCTTGTATGTCATGTAGCAAGGAAGAGATCTGCCTTGTCAGTTTGTGCATTGCTGCACACATACATACATGTTTAAGTATACTCACCAACTTCTCTGCAACCACTTCTCAAAAGGGAAAAGATTGGAATTGCGCTTTTGATAGAGGTAGGAAGAAAACTTTTTCTAGGGTGGTAAGCGACTTTACCTCCTTGCAAAAATTTTTGCTGATGAGCGAGGATATTTTTCATTTGGGGAGGGGTTGGAATATTTTACCCTTAGGAAAAAAGAAAAAACTTTTAACAAGTGAATTTGCACCTTATCGGCAGATTTTTACATGTGCAAATACCTTTGTATATTTGCTCATGCAAAAAAAAAAAGAATTCACATAGGTTTGATAGAAGTGAGGTTCCTAGACATACTTCTGTAAACTTTGAGAAAGCTGTAAATCTGCACTCATACAATGCCGGAGACCCGCGGGTGCACTTCTGTAACTATCATTAAGAAAGCTGTCTTATATTAATATGTTGCCATTGGTCTTTGAAATTGAGAATCCGTATAAAACTAGTCAATCCTCGTTCTTGCTGCCGTTGTTTGGCAAGTATTGCATATGATCAAAGAGCATTCTTGAAGCATTATAAACAGCCACAAATTATTAACGATTGCAAACATATATACGTGTTTCCATATTGGAACCAACATCATTAACGTAAGCCGAGCTTGCAGTTCACTGTACTTCCTTACAGTGGTCATCCGAATAGTGTATGTTTTGGGTTATTGAACCATATCTAAACTTTTGAACATCTCGTACATCTGTAGGTCTATCTTTCCTTAGCCGTAAACCGTTGTCTTTCCCACAACCACACTTAACCAACCAATACTTCTGAAAACTCATGAATCGCATATTAACACAAGTAAATGAGGGCACTGTTCTCTCTTGGAGTAATCTGTTTTACAGCAGTTACTCCTTTGACCAGGATCTAAATCGGTTAGCAGGTAAATGTAACGCTCTTCTCCAGAAAAGCTGTTGCATGTCCAATGCTAAACCAGTTTACTGAAAATTGAATTCAGTCAAACTCAAAAATGTTTTCCAGAGTCAAATGAAGAAACCAGTGGATTTCTTGTCAAAAATCTGATCTAGAGATGCGGCAAATATATAGAAAGGGCTGCTTTCAAATGTTTTCAGATACGCCTATCCCACTTTATTCTGTGCATTAGGGCACATTCGGCATTAGAAAGCCTATTTAAGGTGATGGAGGCTTACTGTAAAGCAAATGTAAAAAATACATACCCCCGAGACAGTTTTGTCATTGTTGTGGATCAAAAACACCAAGTCCACAAATTCAAATTGGATATCCGTCATTTTGGTAGAAGTGGAAATGTGTTCATCATTGGAAGTGCAAGTGGCCAACACCTTAAGCTGCAAATGGCATATTCACACTGCAGTGTCCAGGCTAAGAGGCATGAAATTAGGTCATTTAAACTCAACTTACAAGGAGCATGTCCATTCTCTTTTCAAATTAATATATACAAAAATGGTTCAAACATTTTTAAAATTGGATTAAGTTATGGTCGGAGTGAAAAATAGATACTCCCCAAAATACTTTAAATGCTCTTAACGCAGGACTTGTGTAGAAGTTAGCAAAACCAAGTGGAGACCAGTCCAGCTCATTATGTGAATAAAAAGACCTCTAAATTTAATCTGGTGGGTACGGCTTGTCCCAAAAATCTGAGCTAAGAAGAGATACAGGCAACTAAACACAAAAATCCTACTGGACCTGGCGTCCCTCTAATACAGATTGAAACTAAGCTTTTTTAATTGTTGAAGATTAGACCTTTTCCTGGCGAACAGAAAATGTAGAGGTACAATTGAAAAGAACAGCTCCTGCGGAGGACAGTGTATTTATAAGATAGACCCCTGCCAACAGGTTTTTGAGAAAATGTTGAACACAATTACTTGTTTGCAATGGCAATGTGCTACCACTGCCTAAAAGTCTGATATGGTGTAATTTGTCAGATGATGGCACTTGCCATTTAAGCTATCCAGAACCTCTGTATCACTTACTCTTAAAACTGTCTCCAATACAAAGCACTCCAGGGATAAAGATTTGTGCCTTGGTGGAGATCTGGGGTAAGACCATGCAATGTTGCTGCGTTGTGATCAGTAGCGCTCTTTGATAAGGATGGTTGGACTGAATCAGAAAAGTATCAAGAACAATTAAACTGTTGAGGAGGAATAATGTTATCTGGGCTCTACGTGATTTTAAGCTGTTGATCTCCATTTTTGGCATATGAAATAGATGACCCACCAGCTCCAGATTGGGGAGAAAAGTCCAAAACCTTCTAATCCATGTATACTTTTATTATCTTTGGTATTTCTTAGCTTTTAGTCTTGTCCCTTCAAAGATGTTTACCTTTGTGCTTTTGTAGTGCTTTTATATATTTTTGTACAGAGGTAGTTTGTCAATATCTAATTAAATCAAAATCTTAAATGAAGAGTAGCAATGTGCTTCCAGATTTGAATTTTTCACCTGCCTCACAAATGATTTGAGGGCCGTTTTAATTGCATACTTGACTGATTGCAAAATCTACTGTTATCTCGAAAGGTATACAATTAAGAATGAGCATTCTTCACTTAAAGTAAAATTGTGTAATTTTAGTAGAAACTTTCCTTAAAAATGTGCCTGCAAAGACAACCTGCTCTTCACCAAATGTTTTGCCACTGGGTTGCTCTACTTAATTTCCTCATTAAATATAAACACTGTGTGGTCACAGGAACCATGTCTTTCCACTGAGGTTACTTCATTGCCTGCTAGTCTGTATCATAGCTTTATTTGGTACAAAAGCACCATAAAATAGACTCGTATTAAAAACGTTTGCATACAATGCATTGCTGCAAGTTCAGACCAGCATATCTTTTTTTAAACTAGCTGCGCCATCTTCAAACACAGAATATCTTAACAGAACTTGGTGATTGTGAGCTGACTGGATAGATGAATTGCCGATGAGGTCAAGCTCTTAATTTTCACTGCAGCCAGCAGAAATTTCCAGATCTCATGGCAAATAAGGCAAGAATCCAACATTCTAAGTCAAGGAAAGCGTTTCAAAGACCCTAGAGTGTGTGATTGTCAACTCTATTTGCATGTGGACACTTCATGGAAGCCAAAAACTAAACCACGTGCATATGGTTTGATTAGGCTGTTGATTGCCTAAGTAGAAGTTTAAAGGATCTGTCTGAGACCTACTTCTTGGTAAACTTAGTAAGATGCTTATGATGCCCAGTCTAAGTCTGCTTGAAATATTTTGCTTATACATAGTGTTCAAACACAGAAGGGCATATTTCTAGAAAGATAGATTATAATTGGGAAGTATACTCGAACCAGATTTGCAGTATTTATTCTTTTACCCAATATATAGCCTTTCCTGGGATATGATGGTAAGCAGAGGCAAGTACATTGAAGAATAGCCCAGTTGTTCTAGTTCTAGCTCTAATCTCTATCGTTTTACCGTCTTAGGTTTTGTGCAAAGAGTCCTGTTCGCGTTGGAGAGAGTTGTAAGGAGAGCATCGCTGGTTGTAGTCAGTGTGGTGCAAAGAGCAGGATAGGCATTGTGGGCGGCAGGCTGGAGCTTCGCATTGGAGGTCCTCCGCAGGTGATTGATGCTTGCTGTGCCAAGGCAGCAGCTCGTGCTGAATTTTGATGCAAGTGGTGCAGTTTTGGTGTGAACTGGGCCGGTCAGGAAGAGCCCAGAAGCTTGTTTTTTTTTTTTTTTTTTTTTTTTTTTTTTTTTTGTAAGAGCACAGCCACACCAAGGGTCCAGGACCTGAGGGGCACCATTTTGGGGGGGGGGGGGGGTCAGGAACTGTCTACAGCAGAATCTGTGAGCTGGTAGGGGAGCCCTTTATGTCCCTCTGACCCAGATCAGAAGTCAGCAGACAAGCCCTTGGCGTCACACTGGGGTCCTGGGTTCAGGATGAAGTTGCGGGTCAGGTTCTTCCCCAGGAACTCTACAGCAGAATCCGTGAGCTGGTAGGGGAGCCTTTTATGTCCCTCAGACCCGGATCAGAAGTCAGCAGACAAGCCCTTGGCGTCACACTGGGGTCCTGGGTTCAAGATGAAGTTGCGGGTCCGGTTCTTTCCCAGGCAAGAGGGCAGCAGGTAAGCTGAGCAGGCCAGCAGTTCTTTTAGAGCAGCAGTCTAGCAGAGTGCAAGTCCGTGTAGCAGCACAGCAGTGATTCTTCCTAGCGGAGTATACACAGGTCCAGAAGTGTACTGAAGAGTTATCAAAGGTCCTACTTTTATACACAGTTGTGCCTTTGAAGTTGGGAGAAGCTTCTAGAGGCATGCCTTTGAAGTGCCTCTTCCCCCTCAGCTGAAAGTGGGGAGAACTACCGAACCGCTTTGGAGTGGTCTTCACTAACTCTGGAGAGACAAACATTGGCTTGGTCTGTTCCACTGTGAAGTATATTCCTTATAGAGGGATGGACCACCTCAACAGTTTGGGATTTTCGCCCCTAATCTGCAGTAACCATCTGAGGGAGGCTGTGATCTGTCTGAAACTGGAATTGAGGTCTGAAGGCAAAACATTGGGGGGGAAACCACACCAAGGATGCTAGGTTTAACAACTACCTTCTAATTCCAAGTGAGGAAGATGTACTTCTGCCTTGATCCAGAGTTAGTTGGTTAGCCAAGGGGGAAACACACCATTAGTCTGGTGTGTTTACCACTAGAGGTCAATATATACAGGATGTGCCGCTCCTACCATAGGGTTCCAGTGTAATCTTTATTTACAGGGGGCTAAATTCTAAAAGAGGCGCTGAGTCTGTCTGGGAAGCTGTAATTCTAGTATCTGTAAAACATTGAGATACAAAGATCAAACTCCTCCCGCACCATGTGAAAGTATTTAATGAGGTCTCCTTCATATATATATATATATTCTAACTCTGAGATTCCATGTTCTGAAGCCTTTTAAGGCCATTTAAGTGAGACAGGCATTTGCCTGCTAAAGAAGCGTTGTATGCCTGAGTTTACCAGTGCAGCATGTCAATCTGAGGGGGTTCCACCAATAATCCAGTGTTACCCTAGTAACTTTGGAATGGCGGTGCTATATAGAAAACAGATACAATCTCTCAAGTGTGTTAGATAAATGGTGAAGCATAGAAAATAGTGGTTTATTGCCAAGCTTTGCTGCAAACATAAAAATAACTTTATGGGCACCTATATTGTTACACCCAAAGTTGAGCTAAAAGGTGCTCCCAATTCATTCCAGAATCAACGTCCGTTCCCGGTAACAGATTGCGTCTACATCATTCAGCAAGGGTGGTTCTGGCCTTCACTTTACAAGGACCAATCACCATTGCTTCTTATGTCCAAAGATCTTTGGTGTCCATATGAGCCCAATTTGTCATTCAAATTTTGAAGGGCATTTTTAATCCAGGAGGTAGGGATTGCATTGTTGATGTAGAAGATAATGAAGAAACATTCGTCCTGTCTTGGGAAGAATTTCTATTAGAACCCTTCCTGAAGTATCTTTACATAGTGTGAGAATAAGGGCATAAAACAGCAGTTTATACCTTTCTGAAAAGCAATAGGCGATTACTCTACCCAGATACCCTGTAAAAAATGGAGACCAAAGGGTGGTCAGGCAATGTTTGTAGATTGTTGAAAATCTGATAAAAACTCATGAGTCCCAGACAGGTTCCATAGGTTTGCTCTTAACATTATCAAATGCTGTATGAAGTGCCATTATGATTGGTGTTTTATGTTTCTAGGAGGCTGTGCGAGACTGTTAAAACTGTGCCCTCTTTGGCAGTATGCCAAATTCTAAATAATGTTATAGAACACAAGTCCTATTATCTTGACTGTGAATACGTGATATTGGTTGCTAAAGCTCAAGATCAGGATCACAACTATTTTCCTCCTTGTGGTTGATTTGGATCAGTAACTGGGTAAGACTTGGATAACTATATTAAACTATTGAAAAGTTGTCCCTAAGGGTATAAGCCCCTAATAAACGAATTGAGTGGCATTTGTATCGACTCTCTATGAATTGAGGTATTAACCTTACACTTTGTGTTTCCTAAAATTGTTTCTAATAAATGGCTATTTAAATAGCATTTCCCAGTGTTGAGTTATATACTTCTTCTGGACGAGATATGGTCTTTTGAATTATAATATCAGTATTGGCATTTCTTCTCTGTTGTTGTAAAGGCTCAGCCTTACTGATTAGCCAGCCCTAGTTGTTACTTGTGTTTAAATTCAGCAGCATACATCAGAGTCTGCCACTCTGGTACATTTGGCCCTCTGAGGCATTGTTGATACTCCTGAGGCAGTCCCCACATGTTAATCTATCTCCAAAAAAGGAATTAACAGTTGGCTATTTTGGACTTGAAAATCGCAGGCAGTCACAAGGGTGATTTCTGCATTGTTGCAGCAAGATTTCTGTGCAAATGCGTTTCCAATAAAATCACTAAGCAGAATAATTAATTAAAGTTGCTGAATTGGTAGAGAAGCAGGTGTCATTGAAGCTTACAATAACGAGAATGTCGCACAATTTACAAATAGTTTTTTTGCGTGAGGCATTGTCCTAAGCAACATCAAAGCAGGACAACTGTGCTTGTCCAAACCAGAAGGCTAACAACCCCCCCCCCCCCAACCCAACCGTATGAGCAGGTGAAAGGAAAGCACTCAAGTAGTTTTTGCCAGTTTGCCGAAATATCGGAACGTAATCCCATTTAACGCGTTCTGCATATGACTGCAAACTCACAATATCCGATGGCATTGTTTTAAAAGATCCTTGAGGATTTATTCACAACTGATTCGAAAAGAAAAAATATTTATCTTTTGACTAAAGAAAATAATTCAAATGTCAGTTTGCCTTGTGTATTTGCTGTGCTGTTTTGATTATTCGATCATTAATTTGACGATATTATAACTATGAAATAGTTATGAATAAATCCTCAAGGATCTTTTGTTGTACAATTACACATACCCATTTCCTTGGGGAAGATTCGGTTGCCCTATCCTATAATAGGACAATATTTTAAAGGCAAAGCTTGAAAATATGGTTCGACTTAATTGTTATTCTTGACGTGTTTGAAGGGTTTTGTAAAGAGCAAACAAGCATTGATCATATTGACCTGTGACTGATTTATCAGCCTCATTGTCACCCAAACGCCATTTAATATTTTCAAGCAATGGCTCCTGCTGTGTAGCCTTTTACGTTGTTTGTGGATTGCAGAGCCAACATTGGGATCACATCAAGAACAAGGAACATGTGGATTACCGGACTTAGTTCCACATCTTAACGTTTCTGAAGCTCTTAATCAACAATTGACAAGACTACAACACTCGGTCTAAGGACCTCTCAGAACAGATATTAATTAGAGACGCTCTGAGGCTTTTGTCTTGGAAAAAGCCCCAGGCCTGTGCGCCACCAGGGTTAAAACACATGTTGGCTGTAGACCACGAGGCAATGAACAGAAAAACCCAATAGAGAATAAATAAGCTTTACTTTCTCCTATACTGTATTCATGCTTTTGTAAAAAAATGACATCTTGAAGTCTGAATGTGCACTTATTAATGCTGGCAATTCCAATCTTCGATGTGAGAAGTGCCCCGTGAGGACTATGCCTAGCCATAAGAAAGTCACTTGAGCGCAAATCTGTGATGTCCTGCTTCACTTTCAACGAGTATAAGATTTCGTTCTTAAGTATGCAATGGTGTTATATAACTTGTGCCTCCGGTTAATCTCTCTAGAACTTTGATGGGCTGAAAATAGGAAAGGAGTCAGCAAGTCACTTCGATAGCAATATGGAGAAGTCTTTATCTTCCTGGGTAGTTTTTTTTGTTTTTTAAATTTTTTTTTAAATCCCAAAGCCTACATACAGCACATCGGAAGGAGTTCACTGAACTGGTTGCACTGTCTGATCACTAGTAACGCTTTCCACTTATGAAAATAATTTTGTGCTGACCACGTAGGGGCATGACTGTGGTGCCTTTTTATGATTGGACTTTATGCCTGACTTAAGACGGCCTTCTGGGCGGAGTTAGAAGTTTGAACTCTGCAGGTGTATTTAGGCTTGACAAGATACATATGGACAGTTTTTAATTTGAAGATTTAATCCACAGATTTCCATTCTGTAATTAATGTATCCAGCTCTCACCAATTGGCAGAGAATATTGTGCTCTATGTATTCCCCTCTGCCTTTTTGTAGGCTTCTGCTCAACCTTTACTTGGCTATGTGTTCTACTTTTCCTGGATGAATTTGTTCTGCAGTCTCGTGCATTGCCTGCAGGTGGTTCGATCTGTAATGGGTGTATTTTTTGCACCACAACTGAGGGGCAAAGGGGTGAGGGCTTTCTGCACTTAGAAGCAGCCTGGTCTCCTCTTCTGCACAGGAACACGCAGAATCACGGATTTCTTTGTTTATTGCAGTGAGGTTGGTTATTCCCCCCCATTCTGTACTGGAGGCCACTCCCAGATGCTGCCCACACTAGTGTTCACAAAACAAGTGTCTCGCCTTAAGACTTCATGCTAGCATCATTTTGGTGCGAAGTTCGTGCAAATCCCCAGCAGGCCTTATGGTGTAGTGTAGTTCCTATATTACCAATAGGCTCTGCGCATTGGAATAGTTTATCCTGTAGTTTAGACGTAGGACTGAAGTCAACTAGGTCTCTACCGAATATACTAAACTTAAATGTGTGTGTGCCAGCTAGCTCAGAGGTCACTAGAAGCTTTCTCGAATAAACGAGAAGGGATTAGTTTCTGACAACCGCTTAAAACATGACCACTTTGTTCCCCAAGACTAAGAAATATATCTCTAGAGTCGAGGAAACAATAGATAGTTATTTCACTCAGTCAATCGTGCATGCTTCGTTTCACCAGAGGTGCAGAGAACTAGAGAGACGGGTGTTTTCCATAAAAGGGTATTTATTGAACAGTCTTCTTTCTCAAGCATAAGAAATGAACTGCTGCAATCGTAATGCTTGCTGTAAAGTACAGAGCATATAATACGAAGAGTATTATAAAATACTGTAAAAGCATGATATGGTTTCTAAGCCATAAGATACCTAAAATGCATAAAATACTTAGTGATAAATAATGACTAAAAGTACTCAACTGGTGCTTCTAAAATACGCCTACTCCGGTGTACCTAACTTAGGTCTAGTACAATTGAAGACGTAAGTGAGGTGTAGCCTAGTTTTAGTATTAGTTGCCAAGAATCTATTCCGAGAATTCTTAGGGTCTAATCAGCTCCGTACCTTGGTTTAGAATGTAGGAGGTCTTGTAATCTCTCTCCGGACTCCATTTCCAGTGCTGATGGAAGTGTAAGACAGATGTCTAACACTCATTCTTCTCTGCAAAGCAGGCATCGTAGAACAGGTAAGATGCAATCTTGCCAGATTGGTCTGAATGAAAGGAACCAAGTGGTATTCAGATCTCTTAAACGAGCCAAGCCAAGAATCTGTGTAATTATGTCACGATACCGCATGGCAAGGAGAGCTTGTTCCATGGTAGTCTGGGTATCGTTGGTGACTGGACTTGCCATATCGGAGCAGGAGAAATAAAAATAGAATTCCTAATACGAGTCCCAAAATGAGAGGCAGACCGCCGAACACAGAATGCACGAAATTTGTAAAATGCCAAGCACTGCTTCGAATGGTGTTAACAGTCCCGAAAAGATCGTCTTAAATAAATGTGCGATGCCGCTGGTATCAGACATGTTTAAGATTTGACCTAACATTTCTGCGAAATGTACTGGGCAGTTTGTTGATGATAATGCATGTATCTGTGCAGAAGTCCTTGCAACTTGCAGATCATATGTTTCTCTAGACGAGGTCAGTGGCACAGATTTTGTAAAAGAATGGCTTTCATTCTGCTTAAACTATCAATTCGTATAGAAGAGATATTCAGTGAAGGCCAAAACGCCGTCTCCCTGTCTGTAGTACTCTTTGGATACAATACTTGCATACAACAAGTGTCCCTGGCTGACACTAACCAGATAGGCACTCCCTGGCAACATGCCACAACAGCTGTGATAACGCAGCTCCCATTGGAAAGCTGCCATAACGGCTGCTGGAGTACCGTGCATGTGGCAAGAAAGGTTATTTAAAGAACCTTCGCAGGCTCCATGTAAATTAATACCTTGACATAAAAGTGTACCGCTTAGTGAGTTTTTACAGTTATTTGTACTGAGAAATACCTCCTTTCCCCCACTCCAACATGTGTGTGTGTGTATATGGTAAATTCCAGGTTGACTTAATGTATCCTGTACCCAACTTTTCATACAGGCCTGCTGGTATGTGCTGAAGACAATAATGAAATTGGAAAATCGTCACTGGCATTGAGATGGTGCCATGTATTACCCATTCAACGACCGGTTTCTCAAACTGTCAATGGTAATCTTTCCAGTTTTTCAATGCTCAGCACCGTATAGTCTGCTCCTCTTTGTGCCAAAGAGATTTGTTTATCTGTAAGGTTAAGGACAGTAAACAATGACGTGGTATTGATTAGACGCCATGGCACATAGCCTGAACGGAGATTTTGCAACGTCCAGCCGAGTAGCATTATAGAACGCAATTGAGACTGGCCATGTTGTAACATTAGCAAATCCTGTTCTATTATGTCAATGGCAGATGATGCAATGCTGTCCAAAGAATAACTTCTGGAGGACAGAGTAGTTCACCCATTGTCCACTACAGAGTGCTTTCTCTAAATTAATACGCTCAATTTCTCGTATTTTTCTGCAGTTTCCATTTGCGTTATTTTCCACGCTTCGTTGTACGCAGCGTATATACCAGCGTATATGAAACGTTTTTGTCGTTGTTTGCGAGGCCAGAGTAAGAAGTCTCGCAAGTCAACGCCTTCCTTAAGTAAAGTCAAATGTTTAATTTCTGGGAGTGTGGATTTCTGTAGCCAATCAAGGCATAGTTTTCCTACACTGTATGTGATGACTATCCCTGGATGTTGTCTCTGGCTGTACCTTGGCTCTGGCCTATTCGTTTTGAACCCTTCTGTTCTTTTTGTGAATCTATCTTGACAGTTATTCATGTCTATGAGCCAGATTAACCATTGTTTCCAATCAGGATTGGTTCTGTTGTTTTTCAAAATTGCGATTCTCATATTAACATGTCTAGAGAATCTGGATTTCATTAAAGACACGGAGGCTGACATTATGCAAAGTCTTTTATTGCAGATCCAAGCAGCCGCATACATCATAATAGACAAAGCTCTAAAACAGAACAAAGGCAACACAAAGCCTATGAGACAGCAATAATCTGCCTCTTTTAAATGAACAGTCCAAAAAAAGAACAACTTTGAAAAGTCTTGAGTCCAGGTTAAACTTCAAATGTAGAACGAATGAAGAAAGTGATGGATGACATTGCTGAGTAAATGGATGATGAAAAGAAATCCATTGATGATGATGATGATGATGATGACAAACAGCAATCAAGGATTTTCTGAAAAGAGAATAAAATGAAGTCGCGAAAATAAATTGCAGTAGGCAAAACATTTAGTACAATACAATAGGATGCATTACAATGAAATGTAATAAACAACAATATAATATAGTAATCTAATGCATTTCAGTAAGATATAAAAAATAACAATACTAGTGAAACACCACCACCATAGGGTGGGAGGGAGGGATAATGTCAGCCTCCGTGACTTTAATGAAATCCAAGTTCTCTAGACATGTTAATATGAGAATCACAATTTCATAACCAGACCGGAGGCTACATTATGCATGTTGGTAGCTTTCCAAAACAACATTAGACATGTGTTTAATAGGTTTACAATAATGACGAGCAAAAGTACTAGCATTAGACCAATCATCAGCCTTAAGGATGTCATCCAACTTACCTCCAGACCAGAAAGACTTACTGGCCATAGCGCCTCTTAAAGAATGAGCTTGAAATTTATTTAAGTCAGCTCCAGCAAGACTCATAGCAGTTTTGATCCATCCTGCGAGAAGCGGAGGAAATTCTTTTGTGGGGTTTAACAAATGAAATAAGCAATTGAGTGACACCTTTAGGACGAAGATGAACCATCCTTCGATCATATTTTTTCATACACTCCACAACAGAGTTTAGGACAAAGGTCGAAACGAGGATAAAAGATAGTCAGACATAGTTTTAGTTCTCTTAAAAATATCAAATTTAACGCTAAATACATTGTAAGAACGTCTTGAAATTTCCAGAGCTTTGATGTCAGAAGCTCTTCTGCAAGAGATTAGACACCACAAAGTGGCTAATTTAATAGAAAGGTTTTTTCTGTTCAGAAGTGAATAGGAGGCCAATTATTGAAGAGATCAAGAACCAAATTGACGTCCCAAAGAGTCTCATACCTGGCTTTAGGCGGTCTCCTTAAGCGGATACTTTTCATGACACTACAGATAATAACATTTTTACCAATAGTTTTCCCATTGATGAGCGTATGACTAGCAGATCTATAACAATTAATAGATCTATAACTCAGCCCCCTCTCAAACTGTTCAACCAGGAAGTGGACTATGTCAAAAAAAGGGGCCTCCAAGGGATCCAGGTTCCTTTCCAAGCACCAACGTACCCATACTCTCCAGATACTATTGTATCTCTAGTGTGTGCCAGGTGCCCAAGATTCTCGGAGGAGGGTTGAAGCAGTTTCCGAAAGACCTGAGATTTCATTAGATCTCCTGACACTTTCCAGGCAAAAAGGGATAAACTCTCGTTCAGAATTAGGGGATGAATACGACCGTCTATGTCGGTGAGAAGATCTCCCAGGGAAGGAATTAAGAAGGGGACACTGCATGTCAGTTCCAGAATGGTCGGGAACCAAGCCTGAGAGGTCCAAAAAGGAGTTATCAATATGAGGCAAAATTGTTCTTGTCTCACTTTCTGAAGGACCCTCTGAATCATGGCAAAAGGAGAAAAAGCGTATTCCGGATGTCTTTCCAAGATTGTAGGAAGGCATTGACTGCCATAGCACCCGGGTCGGGCATCCAGCTGAAGTACTTCGCGATTTGAAATGTCAATCTGCTTGCGAAAAATCTACATCTAGAGGACCCCAGATCTTGTTCAGGGTGTTGAAAACAGAAACGTTTAGTTTCCAATCTCTGTAATCAACAAAGAATCTCGAGTTCCAATCCGCCGAGAAGTTTGCCTCTCCTGGAAAATATTCTGATTTGAGGGATATCTTGTGCGCCAGACAAAACATCCAAAGTTTCTTGGCTAGGCTCGATAAGTCTGCGGACTTCGTTCCGCCCAGACGGTTGATATAAGCTACAGCTGACATATTGTCCATCTTCAGAAAGACGGACCTCCCCTGAAGGGAGTGCTTGAAACTCATAAGACGGCTGAAATGCCAGAAACCGGTCCCCAGAAGCTTGTTTCCTTCCCAGTGTAAGAATTGGCTTTTGTAGTCTGGTCTGCCCTGTTCCCATGATGCACTGGGCCAGGGACAGACTAATTTGCATACAGCCAGGTTCTGAAACTGGGATGGTGCAATGAGCTAAAAAACGGTGTTGGATCTAGCCCTGATCTCTTGACTGGGTGAGATACTCTGCTTAATTCAGAGACTCTGTCCATCACCACCTCTTGTTGTAAATAAATATGAAACTCATAAGGGCATAGAGTCCTGCAGTCCAATTCTAAAAAGTTTGTGGTGAAGAGATTCTTCTCGAGACCAAAGACCACCGGTGTTTATTTTTTTTATTTTTATTTTTTTTAAAACCTTTATTGCGCAGAAAGTAAACAATTACGGGCCTACAACCGACTGGCCGGCCTCGACAGAAACGGTGCACAGTAGCAAGCAATATGACAACTCAGTAGCAATGTAAATACAAAGACAGGCAGTCCAGATTCCGCAGAGACATTTGCACTACCGAGAGGCAGGAGAAAGCAAGGTTCAATTTTATAATGTTCATAAGACTAATGAAAATAATAAACATTAGAAAGGATCAAAAGTCACAATACACATCCAGATCAGAGGCGGGCGACGGTAAGCAGGAAAGTAAACGAGCATGAAGACAGGAGCAAAACGGCAGCACAGAAACAACTGAAAAAGGACTGAAAGTCGCATAATAAGCCGTGCGCCGATCGCCACCCACCCCACCCCGACCCACACATTGACCCAAGGAAAAAGAAAAAGAGATAAAAAGAAAAAGGAAAAACAAGGCCCATAGGAACGAAAGACAAAACAAAGACCCCTCTCCCCACCCCCCACCCTGCACACACGTAGAGGCTACGGCCTACCCCCCCCATAACGGCGTGCCTGTCGCCCCTTAAAGAATACCCGAAATGCAGAAAGATAAGAAAGAAAGAAAAAATACACATATGAAACCGGAAGAGGGCCAAATTTACGCAGCTTAAAAGAAACCAACAGGATATTCGCGGCCGCCCAACCCATCAAACCCCAATTAAAACAGATCCAGCGTACAGGTCCCCAGTCTACACATCACAGTCCCAGTAAGCAAACAGCAGTAAACAAAGTGAAAAGGATTGTCAACCTTGTCCCTGACGATCCAGTGTGGCAGCGAGAATCAAAAAGAAAACCGCCCACCAGAGTAACGTGAACCGCTGCAAGTGCCATGGCCGGACAGGGCGTCGTACACGAAGGCCAGTCCAACACAAAGCCATGTGGGCCATCGGCGAACCAAGAAGAGCGGTGCGCAATATCAGTCCTCCATAAGTGAACAGTGGAAGCAGAAGCGGCGCACCCAGGACACCAGAGGAAGAAGCAGCAGCAGGTCCAGAATTAGGTGTAAGACATGGCGCCCAATGCTGACCTCCCCGCAGCTGCGCCAGTCCAGGATTCGCACATCCCTCCACGATGGTTGCAGACAGCGTCGCCGCGGCATTCAATTCTCGCACCTCCAGCGTCTCTATGCACATCAGGATAGATAGCTCACAGCGCTCGGGCTCAGGGTATGGCAAAGTGCTCTGCATGCGTTCTCCATCTCGGATAGTTGAGGATAGCGTAGATAAGATGGAGTCCAAGCGGCCCCCCAGGTCCCGGTTGTGACCAACCCAAGCAGTACGCAAGGCAGCCAGGGCACCCAGAATCGAAGCGATCTGGAGGGGAACCTCCGGAGAGGAGGATAACGCTGCACTATGCAGACGAGGGTCGACAACCAGGGCCAGTCCTCGAGACCACATGCCGGCATCCCCTTCCCGCAGTTCGTCATCCAATGGGCGCCCCGGCAAGAACAGCGAGGTCACAGGGACATGGGCAGCAAGGTCCATACCTATGCGGTACACGGACGTAATGTGCAATCGGCCGAGGTAGACACCCTCAGTAGTTGGTGAAGCCACCCAGCACAATCGCCGAGCACTCGGTACAAAATGGCCCCCCTTCACTGCTCCGTAAAGGGAAGGAACAGGGGATACAAAAGTAGCACCGGCAGCTGTGAGACTAAGCAAGTGCCGAGGTGAAAATGAAGGAGAGCGCGCCGCTGCAGATATTCCAAGCGGCCGCCGCTTCCCGCTGATCGACTCCGCTCCGCCGTCCGTGGCCGTTGTTGTGGTGGCCGGAGCACGTCCGCTCCAAGAACAAAGAGCAGGTCGCCGCCATCAGTAGCAGAAAGAAAACGGGGACGCTCGATCAGTCCTGCCGTAGGGATCACATCGGGAAACACACCGCTGGAATCAGCGCAACTTCCCGGGTCCGATACCGCTTCAAGAAGAACGGATAGGTAACAGGATGTGCAGCGGTACGGAGGGAAGAAGAGCGAGGCGGCGGAGCTGAGGGTTTAGGCGGTCATCATGTTTCCAGGCTAGGCTGCTCCTTCACCACCGGTGTTTTGATTGAGTAAACCAGCTCCCCAGCCACAAAGGCTCGCATCTGATTCTAAAACAAATTCTGGTTTGGGGCCAAAGATTGCTTTGCCATTCCAAGCTTCCAGATTGTTTAGCCTTCAATTCTGAGCGGGCTTCTAGATCCAAACAAACCCGGTCTCCGTACCACAGTCCGGATCTCAGAGCCCTTGCTTTGATTCTTTGAAGGGCCCGATAATTGAGGGGTCCAGGGAAAATGGCCTGGATGGAGGACGATAGAAGACCTAAGAGTCTCGCAAGCTCTCTCCGGGGTAAGTCTTGATGTCTCAAAACATATCTTATCTTTTTTTTTTATTTTGGATATTTTCTTTGAGGGAAGAAGACAGCGTATCGTGTCTACTGTAAAGCCTAAAAACTCTATGGACATTGTGGGAGTCCAAGATGATTTTTCTTTGTTCATGATGAATCCCAGATTTTCCAGAAGATTCATGGCAAAATTCAAATCTCGAATCAATTGATGAGGATCTTGGGACATAATAAGGATGTCGTCGAGGTAAATAATTAGACTAACTCATCTTGATCTTAGATTTGATACGACCGCCCTCATCACCTTGGTGCATGCGGTTAAAAACTTTGCATGTTCTGTTGCGCTTTATCAAGTGCGGTAAATGTGGAAACATATTTCCCAAGAGATTTAATCAGGTCTTCTCCGAATAATAGGCCTTTAGGATTCTTGGAGGGTTCTTTATAAGCCAGAGCCCCTAATTTCTGATTTATTTTCGTAAGGACAACCTACGTCTCTCAGAATTAATGCTAGCATTAGCATTTCCCAGGAGGATAATGGCCCTCTGGCTCCAACCTCTGACCATTTTGGTATCTAATGGAGTACCGTTGATGTGGGATTCCTCGGCCAAGTCCAGGATTCTGGCTAGAGGACCCAGAACATCCAGGAGACGGTCCTGGCATCCTTTGAAAGATTTTTCTACTCCTTTCCTTGGGTCACGCCCAAGTTCAAATAAAAATTTGATAAGTTCTGGGTCTAAATTAGGCGTATAACATACCTTCTCTTTCAAGGAGGGCCTTGAGCATTCAGCTCTCAGAACATTTCATGTTCCTCTGTCAAGGAAGTTTCTAAGCCACTTCTTAATAAACTTGGAGACATGTTCTTGAGGTACCCAGTCCGAACTCCTGGGATGTTTGAGATTTTGTGGCGAAAGCATCTCCTCCCCCAAGGGGTCAAGGATTGCGCTCTTAGATGAGGAAGGGAGATCATCCATAAATTCATCAAAGCCCTCTTTATTATCATTAAGATCAAAGACGTATTCGTCTATAAAATCTGAGGAATCAATTGACTCGTCATCTTCCATGTTAAATTTTGTGCTGCCAAGGGCACCCTGGGTGATAAAGGCACGAAGGCCTCCACTATTAGACTAGGTGCCAAGACATCCCGAGTGGTTATTTTGAAGGTGATTACTCCTCCAGTCTTTTACCCTTAGAGTTTTCGTTAAACTGAGAGTGGGGATGAGTGACGTCCTCCAAAGGGAGTGGACGTTTAGAAGTCATTAATTCAGACAAGCTTTCCATCATGCAGGACTTATCCTCCATGTGGAGCATTGCCTTAAAGGACCCTTTGTCCAGACTTGGGTAGGGGCCGATGCCCCATCAGAATCTAATTCGGACATAATAGGGTAATTGGAAATTGTAAATAAAGGCGTTAGAATCAGGTAAGTAATCAAAAGCATTCTGAAAATATCATAAAAGGTAGGAAGTATTCAAAATCAGGCAAGTAGTAAATGCCAGAGTTAATAAATGTCTCCTTAAACTTGATATTAGATTAGTAAAAGTCCTTTGAATAAAGGGTTAATAATGAGAGCTAGGTCTCTTTAATGAGGGTGATATGTAAGAAATCAAGCCAAATTGAGTATTAAATGCCAAAAACGAGTCAAATGAGGGATATATGCTAGAAATTAGCCCAAATCAATGGTTAATGGTAGAAATGGCCAAAATGCAAAGAGGAAACAGCTGATCGTTTAGGTAAACTGCCCGAGCACGAGTGCGATCAGCTGTTGCCATAGGGACGCCTCTTGTGAGCTAAGGCGTTGAGGAAAGGACCTAGGCAACAATAACACACAGTGCGTGTGTTGCCCATGGTCCTTCCTCTAATTCAATTAGGTCGGGGGAGACGCGGTAAATCAACGGGAGAGCTTGAGGAGTGAGCCGACATACGTCTGCTAATGAGAAGGGCAGAGGAGCTCTCCTGATATTAATGACACGCGCCGGGGGGAGCGCGGAGGGTGTAGTGGGGAGCTTTCCAACGAAAAACCAGGCCCAAATTCGGGATTTCCCTCGCCGATTGAGGCGGTGGGCTAAAGAAAACACCCGTAGTTGGAAGCGGGAGAAAGAAAGGCGCGCTTGAGGCCCGAGTGAGTTTAGTGGGTTTAGTGGGTAAAACTGGCACAAACCGGGCAAGATAATCTGTAAACACTTAATTAAAGTGCGACGGAAATAAGGGGAGTAAATGCGTATTCACACAGATAAAGATAAGAGGTCGAACAAGTGAAAATCTCCGTAAATTGGACATGGAAGGGGTGTGGAAGGGGTGGGGTGCTGGCCACACTACAAACACACCCTGAAAAGAATTTTTTTTAGAAAAAAGAATTTAACTAACAATCTAACAAAGTCAAGGTAAATAAGTTAGAGCCAACTTATCTGCTTGGAGCCGCATTTAAAAGAGGCAGATTATTGCTGTCTCATGGGCTTTGTGTTGCCTTTGTTCTGTTTTAGAGCTTTGTCTATTATGATGTATGCGGTTGCTTGGGTCTGCAATAAAAGACTTTGCATAATGTAGCCTCCGGTCTTGTTATGAAATTTGTTTCACGTCTACCTCCTCATCTGCAGTGCCATTACTGTCAGGTGTGGCCTTGGGTATGGACGGTTTGTTTACATCTTTTATCTTAGCTAAGCCAATACATGATGTTTGTTGAACGGTGTCGTTCAAAAATATGATTTGTTCTGCTACAATGCAGGCTCTGAACAAGGCTTCTGAACCCTGCACCTGCCATTCTTTTGTGCCCCAGACTGTTACAGTCTCATTGTTGTCTTTCCAAAAGTTAAAACCTAATGTAGACAGCTGAGCATAAAAGTTTGCAGAATAAATTTGTTTAGTATTGGTCAACATAGTTTTCATTCCGGTCTTATTCACATTTGTGAAATAAGACGTTTCTGGGTTTGTGACATTAAAACCTGTAAAGTATTGAAATTTGTCATAGAATGTTTTAGAGCTGCCTTTTGGCGGTGTTGGACAATTTTCCCATTGATTATAAGTAAAAACATTTCTAGGATTTACAGATTTGTGCAAATAATGGTGACCAAAATGATTGTAACAATACAGTTCTTCATAACTTGTTGAACCTTCTAAGTGTTCATGTTTTTGAAATTTTGCTGACATTTCTAACTCTGACATCATATTATTAACAGTTTCAAAGTCCCAATCATCTAAAAAGGTGCTTGATGAAGCAAAATAACTTAAAGAAACCTTAAACTGGTGTGGAATCTTCAACAGCTCCACCGGGCCATAAATGTCAGTCAGTTTTGTCCCATACTATACCACCAGGTATAGGAACTGCTGTAATGTTCACAGATGCCAGGTCTCTTTGCTCACGATGAGATGATTTGTAAGGTTGCAGGAGTAAGTTGATCTTGCTTGCTGTGTCCATTGTACTGTATTTTCCATCTATCATTCGTCCCAAACTTAAAACCAGAATGAGCCATAGTAGTAAAAAAAAAGTACATCCTATCCAAAATTCAACCCATGGTGAAACCAGATATGTTTTCTCAAGTTGATGAGCTCTGTTATTTTTTCTTTGAAAGTTTTATTAACTGGCGTTGTTTCAGGTTCACTGGGATCATCAGAAAAGTTATCGAAGTTGATAAAATAGCCAGAGGCAGTTCTGTCAATAGTTGGTATCGCATCCGGATTCTTTGAAATCACTGGAGCTGTTTCCTCTTTTGTCATATTAGTATAGTCAGAGGCTATATCATTGTAGACAGGTGTTTCTTGACAAACTGTTATTTGGGTATCAAGAGGGACGAGTTCCATAGCTTTGTTGCTTAGGCCTTCTTTTCTCACTGTATGTTTATCAAAGGTGATAAGTCTTTCAGTTTGAACCTCTTGAATATTAGCCAGATTTGGTCGTCTGCTACTTCTTGGTAGTCCACTGGGCCTACTACTTATCAGCCACATGATGTGGTTTTACCAGGTCCAGGGGTGTGAATGAATGAATGAAATGGCATTTGTAACGCGCAACTATGCCCAGTGGGCGTCAAGGCGCCTAACGCAAACAACTAGCTGACGGCAGTCAGAAACAGGAGCTTACTGATATGCTTTAGTGAAAAACCAAGTTTTCAACGCTTTCCTGAAGACATCAAGTGAAGGCAGTAATTTGATCTCCAGGGGAAGTGTATTCCAGATCTGGGGTGCCAGGATGGAAAAGGCCTTACTCCCCCATCTAGCCTTCTTAGCTCGCGGAACAACCAGTTGGTTTAGCTCTAGCGAGCGTAAACATCTGCTCGGAACATACCTGGTGAGCAGAGATCCAAGGGCATCAGTTGGGCCTGCCATCAGAGCACTATATGTGAGGCAGAGAAGTTTGAACAGGACTCTGGAAGGAACAGGGAGCCAGTGGAGATTCTTCCTAGCCAAGGTCATAGAGGACAGCCAAGGCAGGGCCAGAACAAAACGCGCCGCCGCATTTTGTACAACCTGCAGGCGCTGCAGAAGGCCCTTGTTGGCCCCGGCGTAAAGTGAATTACAATAGTCGAGCCTTGAGCCAACAAGAGCGATCACAACCTGCTTCCGTGCCTGAGGGGAAAGATAGTGGACAATTCTTTTCAAAGTCCTAATGACACCCCAGCAGGTGGCCACCGTCCTATTGACCTGGAGTTCCATGGAGAGCCGAGTGTCAAAGATGACGCCTAGGTTCCTAGCAGATTGTGTGGGAGTGGGGCAGATGCCTAAAGATGAAGGCCACCACTCACCCGACCACATGCCCTGGTCTTTGCCAAAGACCAGGACCTCTGTCTTGTCACCATTCAGCTTTAGTGAGTTGAGAATCATCCACTCTGCAACAAGTTGCATGCAGGATCTAAAGCTTGACGCGGTGACATTAACAGAGTGGGTCAGGGACACCATAATCTGCGTGTCGTCGGCATACGACACTACCTCCATCCCCTGAGATCTTACTAGTCTTGCAAGGGGGGCCACGTAGACATTGAACAGGGTCGGACTCAATGCCGACCCTTGTGGCACCCCGCATTGCAGAGACTTGACAGGGGAGAGGTACTCTCCTAGCATTACACGCTGCTCTCGTTGGTGAAGAAAGGAGCTCAGGAGACTGAGGGCCGGTCCTGCTACCCCTGCCTCCCTTAACCTAGATGTTAAAGTATCGGGAGACAGGGTGTGGAAATTTTTGCAAAATCTACTTGGCCAGGGGACAAAATGTTACACAAATCTACTTGTCCTGGGAAGGTAACTGCTTGCCCCGCCTACTCCATAAATCACTACGGTAGATCTGCACGAAGAGAACTTGCACTGCAATCGGTGCATCATACTGAGCAATATATATTTTAAGTGCAAGTCCAAATATGCAGTGCATGGTCATGCACTCTCAAATGCAACTGTTGCACTGGGTTGTTGTACAGCATGCATGCAGATGTATCACTGTGCACTGCACCCAATAATCAACTAGTGTGCATGTAACACATTTTCATATGTTGAGAAATAGTGCCTAAAGGCAGATTGCAGACTGGTAATGGTCTAAATTTCTTGAAGTGTTTTTGGCACAGACCAGATTGCATTGAAATATGAAGCTGTAGGACAGAAGGGCGTTCTTCATCATAGGGCCAACTCATATCTGTCCAGCTTAAAAAATACTCAGATGTGCTGCTCTCACAAACTTGTGGATGAGAATGACTGCACTGCTTGGCAGAGCTTATGAACGATTTGTGGTGCAGCAAAATCACATAGCAGATGTGGTTCACTGAGGCAGTACCTACAAATACACAAGAGGCAGTAATGGGCAGTTAAATCAATCTCTCCTTTTACATTTCTGTGTGGTGTGTTTATATTCTTGTGCACTCACTGCTACATCTCCACATTCTTCTTCCACACAAAGAGCATATGCAGCACTGGCAGTAGCAGACTGTATAGGGTTATCTCATGCATATCGTAATGGGAGCAGCAGAGTAAGCTACCCTAACATGAAGAGGTGCAGCTCAACAATTTATGTTCAAGTTTGTCACCCTCAGATATGTAGGACATGTAGCAGCTACATGTGAACATTTTCACAGACACCCAACTGGAAAGCAAGCGAAGGGAAGGAGAGTTAGGTTGAAAAGACAGTAAATATACAAGTGAAGAGCTGAGCATCATTGAGATGGGGGCTAGTGAGTAACTGCAACCACTCAACATTTCATGTCATACCTAGCAAGGACGCCTAAGCTCAGTCATAGTAGAGTTGGAAACACTGTCCTGGCCTCTTGAATAGTCAAATGCTATCTGGCGAATGAAGTTTGTTTATACTTCAGCGGAATTTAAAAATCTAATAATAGCTGAACACCCAAAAGCACCACTAATTCTATGTTCTCTAGTGACATATTGGGTCTGGTGGCTTGGTGGACGAATGCGTCCATTGTAGGGCCCGGTGTTTGACCTCATGGTCACAAGTTCACATCCCACCGGGTGCACTTAGCCTTTCATCCTTCTGAGGTCGATAAAATTAGTACCATTGACTTGGGTAACAAACATCTATTCCGCGCAAAAATACCCCTCTGGATGAATGTATGCTTTACAAATGCAGGTTATGTTATCAAGCAAGGACACAGGCCTAAACACTGAGGCACGTTCCTTGCACCTCTTGCACTGATGGTGGTAGAATCTGAGTTCAAGTTGCAGGATTCTTTCCTTTCACTTTTAAAAATGGGAAAGCTTCAGAGTCTGCTTCATCTGTGAAAGGAAAGCATCATGCTGGTCACATGAGCCTGGTACGGGCGTTTATTTTTTGCAGTTTGTTTATATATCACGATCACGACCAAAAGGTATTGGAGTGCTTCTCATGAGCACCAGTTACATTACACAAGGTCATGTTCACTTTTCGTTTTAAGCCAGAGCAGATTGAGTGATCTGCCCCAAATCACAGGATGTTTAGCAATGCTGAGATTCAAACCTGGTCCCCAAGGTTCAAAGTCAGGCAGCTCTGGTTGTAACAGGGAAGTCAGGAGCGGGGTAGGTAGGTAGGTAGGTAGGTGTGTGTGTTTCCCCCCCCCCCCCCCCCCCCCCCCCCTAGGGATGGTGATTGGTAAAATGTTAGGGCAGCCCCACTCTCTCTTCCTAATAAGGGGACTCTTTGCTCCGTTCACTCAGTCTGGAGTCTGTGACAGGAGGCCCTGGCCATACCTCTTCTCCTGTCCTACTCTCCAAACCCCATGGCAAAAAGTCCTGAATACTGCATTCAAAGGGCAGTGTGAGTGCAGCGGTGGTAGCAGGAACAGCTTGCGAGGCTGGAGAATGTGCTGTCTGCTCAGTGGTTGAATTGCAAAAAAAAAATGTATAGGAACTGTGAGCCTGCACGAAATGGGGGAGGAAGTGTTAGTGAGTCTGGAGGCGGGGTCAAAGCAGTGGCTAAAAAAAAAAATATAGATAGATAGTCTGAGGGCGATAGATAGATAGATATATATGTATGTGTATGTGTATGTGTATGTGTATATATATGTATGTATATTCTAAGTTTTTATGGTCTTTCACCTTCAAGGTAAACTACATGTCACATGGAGAGCTTTAATTGAAACGATTATCAGTGAGACATTATGAAACCTCTATTAGTTCTTGTACTGGCCAACCAGTGAACATTTAGCAAAGCAGGCACGAATCTCTCTGACAAGTCGTCCTAGGCACAGGCACCCACAAGTGCAGACTGCACATGCATCCCTGTGCACAGGTGACTGTGCACGTTTTGCTGCATATTTCTGATGCTAGCCACAGGCAGCCGTCCTGCAGGCCACTGAACTCCACCAGAGACAACATCAAACTGTCAAAAGAGCCGGGCCAGCCTTTGAGTGGCTCGGGTTGAGGTGGAAGCTGTGAGATGCCACTGGGTCTCTGCTGAAGGAGGTTCTGGTCCCCAGAGGTGGAAGGGGGCAATGAAACAGCTCTGTATACGTGGCTCCATACAGCACTCTGGGTCCTCAAAAGCCAAGCAGTTATTTTAAAATGTGATTACACAGGCACATGGTCCCGGAAAATAGCAGGAAAGAGAGAATGAAATGTTGGTGGATGAGAGAAAAATAATGCGAAGGAGAGAGAACGAGACAGATCCTGTTAACTCATGTCACATTGAGTGAAATGTGAGGCGCACACTCTATTAGCCCCCCCAATGAATGAGTGTGTGCGCTATGTGACTGATTCGGGACACTGGCATTTCAACATCTCTTCATCTTTACACATATTATATAACCGCATACAGAGGCTCCCTGTTCACCATCACAATTATTTTCCGGGCAAAAAGTAGTCGACTTCAATCAGGCGCTGTGCAGGTAACTGATTGCAACTTCTGTCCCTAAAGGAAATGAATGCATATCACCCATCCACCCCACTAGTTTCACAATCCGCCAGCTGTCAAGGACAATACGAGGTAAAACTATTAATTTCCTCTAATGCTACAACGTGGTATTGCTGAGATACTAAGCGCGGGAATTTTATATGTTTACGAACCGGTACAATTCTTTAATGGCAAATTTAGTATAAAATGTGTAGTTACATTGCAGAGCTCCACTTAAAAAACAGTCCGGTCCAAACCCCATGTTAGCGCGCTCTGTTTTCTCGAGTTGACTCGGAACTGGACACTAGCGTAATACCGTTATTTTGACTGCGATCAGTTGAGCTCTCAGCAGGATGTTTGCGTTTCTTTTTTCCTTTGCAAGCAGAGAGGATAAAGTTAACTGCATTCCTATAGCCCTGATGCCGCAAGTTGACTTTGCATTAGCCTAGTAACATTAATGCTACACTTCTTGCTTACCTCGGTCTCAGGTCGCACCCCAGCAGCGAGCTATTTGTGCTGCCCTCTAGTGATAAAATGGAGACAGCTTCCTCATGGTTCTGCACGTCCACCCCATTGAGATTTAGAAAGAGACACCAGAATACGTACACTGCCGCTTGTTGAGACTGACGTTTCAGTCCCCCAGCCAATCACTGGGTAGAAACAGTCATGGGCTGCTAGCCAATCAGAGGCCTCAAAAGCGTCTCCGGCCTTTCTGATTGGTTGTGAGTCCCAGAGTGCACAAAGCCTGTCTTTTTTTACACAATTTTTTTACGCGATTTAATGTCTACTTGTCCATCAGACAAAATAGACATTAAATCTTCTTGCCCGTGGTAAAAATCAACATGGGTCGGGCGATATGATTCCCCCACCCCTGCAGGTCAATTGATACTGTTCTGTTCTCCCTTTTACCAGCAAGCGGCGGTAGTAACACTGATCGTGTTCCAAGAATTGCTAAGACAGGTACTGCTTTTCTATAAGAAGGCCCAAATTCCTTATTCACCGCGATCTTTTCCCTGACTAGATCCCCAAACTTTGGAATCCAGACAGGTCTTGCTGGGACAGGTGGTTTTTCTTCAGTGGTCATTGGCTTTTGTGTTGTGTTACTCAGACTTCTTGTTTCATATAAGTCCTGTAAAACAGCCAAACGGTCTTTGATATCAAAAGGTTTCTGTTCCACCACTGAAGTTTGACAATCAAGGTCCTGGATAAGCATTCTAGTACCAAATAATTCATGTGGAGTGATTTCCCCCCCCCCCCCCCCCCCCCCCAGAGAATTTCTTGGCAGATTATTAAGACTTCTTTGGACACTATTTAGATGTTTGACCCACCCGTCACCCGAACCTAATACCTTAGCTGTTATAGATTGCTTTATGTCAGTTTTTTGATTCCACTACCGCATTTCCCTCAGGATGGAAGGGACTCGAAAACCGCAATGCAACGCCCAAGCTGGCCATGGCCTCCTTGTAAGCTCGAGAGCTAAACGCAGGAACCTGGTCAGAATGTAGCGTGCCGATTGCGTATGTGCCGATAAAGACTCGCAAATCTTTTATAACCGTTCTGGCGTCAGCCGAGCGCTGGGGCCACATCCAAATGAATCTTGTGCAGGAATTCACTGCGACCAGGATATATTTATAGTTGCCATCCCTCTGTAAGGGACCACAGTGGTCCAGGTAAACGCATGCAAATGGTTTATCTGAAATTAGAAGGGGCGTCTGCGCAGGTCATTTCACTGTAGAAACTTTCATTTTTTGGCAGATTTCACATTCTAACACACAGTTTCTAGTTTGTTTCCTCGTGTGTGGCCACCAGTATCTCTGTTTTAACAATGATACTGTGGCGGAAATTCCTGCGTGTGCAGAGGCGAGCCCTTCATGTGCTGCTAAGATTAGTCCTAACCTATGTTCCATGTTTGGGATTGCCCTATCCCCCACTCCAGGGATTCGAGCAAAAGGAACATTGTTTGCATCAGTTATATATGAATACTTTACTGGAAAGACTTTCGGGAGTGTCTTACCACTGTCTTTTACTGTAGCAGTGACCGCTTGCATTATTTTGCTGTTTTTTTTTGTTTTTGAACGAGTGATTGCAGCTACGGAAGCCGTTTGCGCAGCTGCCTTTGCGTCTTCGTCAGCCAATGAATTCCCTGCAACTTGAAAGCCATCACGCTGATGACTCAGTGTATGAATCACGTGAGTGTTTTGTAGTTCTTTTTGCAAAATAACTACTTGTTCCCATAGCAGTTTATGATTAATTGTCCCGCCTTTAGCGTCTTTGAAACCGTTTTGAACCCAGTTCTGCAAATTTTCATTGTAAGATTGGACGCAGTAATATGAATCGCACACTATGAGTGTGGGGAATTCGCGATCTGTATTTTCAAGCGCCATCTTGAAAGCCTGTAGTTCAGCTCGCTGAGCTGTACAGTCTCCGAGTGATTGAGTTTTAGTGACCATTGGTCTAAATTTACCTTCGCGCCAGCGACCTTTAACAATCTCGCACGCAGCACTATAAGCCTGTTTACCCCCAATTGCGGGTTATGCTGATCCGTCTGTATATATTATACAGCCGTAATGTTCAAGTGGCAGAATTTCAGTCGGCAGAGGACATTCTAATTCGTATTGTAGGAATACTTTTGTTTTTAAATAAGGGTCAAAAAAGTATTCAACGTCTGTTGCAGCAAGAGAATTAACCCCATTCTAATTCGTATTGTAGGAATACTTTTGTTTTTAAATAGGGGTCAAAAAAGTATTCAACGTCTGTTGCAGCAAGAGAATTAACCCATTGTATCCATCTCGGATGTAGAGCTTTAGCATTTGGAAAGCGTGTATCCATCTCGGATGTAGAGCTTTAGCATTTGGAAAGCTTGCCTTTGTCACTGCCTCTAAGGCAGGTACAGGTGTAACGATTTGTATGCGTTTACCCTGTGCGAGGGCTCTTTCTTTTGCTTCTGCAGTCTGAACCGCTGTCAGTATCTTTTCTGTTGAAGTGAATTTCATTTCAGCTTGTGTGTACAAGTGACTTGTATGCTATTGGTACCGTCTCACCTTCGTTAAAGGTTAGGTATGTGAATCCGCATCTCCCTGGGATGATTCGGATCACTAGGTTACTCACGTTGTCGCGTGTTTGTAACTGTGTTTTTGATAACATGTCTGTTTGCACTGAAAGCAAAATTTCTGTGTGTTTTTGTGTACAATTAGTAGGTTTGAAATCAGGTTTTTTAGTTCGTAGAGAGGTTTAACCCTTTCGCGTAATTGAGAACATAAGTTCTTCCAAAATTCAGGAAACCTAGAATTGACTACGTTTAACTTTTTGGAGGTTGGAGCAGCGCACATTTCTCTAATAAGTTTGCTGCCAGGCTTTTGCCTTCACTTGATAACTCCTATCCCAAAAATAGGACGCTGAGATGGGCAATTCGTGAGTTCTTGAAATTGAATTTATACCCTTCAGAAGCAAACCCAAGTATTATGGTGTTCACTCTTTTCAAGTGTACGTCCAAATCGTCATCTGTAAGATAGATGTCATCGACATAGGACAATGTCTCATCATCGTGCATTTGTAGTAACTCTGTCACTCTGGCTGAAAATAACCCTGGACTATTCTTGAATCCCTGGGGAAGACTGCAAAATTGTCTCTGTGCCCCCATTATGGAGAAAGCGGTCAAATACATGCTTTCAGATGCAATGTTTTGACAAAAGAAACCATCTGAGACATCTAATGTAGTTATATATTTTATGTGCACAATGTTATTCATCAGTGCTGCACTATGTGCGTTTTGTACTTCAAAAGTTTTGCAACAGGAATTTAGATGTCTGTAATCCAAAACTAGATGATATAAATTGTCTGGTTTGGAGACTGGAAACAAAGGATTGTTCATTTAGGTGCATGTTTCAATCACCCCTTGGTATTCAAGTTGATTTAAAATCTCCCTGACCTGTTTTTTAGATTTCTGTTTTACAGGATATTGCCTTTGCATTGTTGGTTGAGTTTTCAACTGGATTTTATGGTGAGGGGAATCCTCATCCTTTCCTACATAATTTTTGTATAGTGCTGGGGCCTGGGCCACAGCCCATTTCCTAGCATATGTGTATTTTTTATGAATTGGAATGTGATTTGAGAAGGCTGGCATAATTCTATCTTCGCCATGTGAGCACTCCCTGACAAATTGAGGTGGCCAGTCTTGTTCAGCTAGTAGGTCTCCCAAAAGAGTGCTCTGATTTTCCTTGGTTTGTCACCCTCCATCCGGAGTGTTACTTCATATAACTTATGTGGTACACTAACCCTGCTATCTGCAGTTTCAGCTTGGATGCTTTCATTCAAGTCCACTGTCTCCAGAGGATCCTTCAGGATCTTGCGAGCTATGGTTACCTCTGCTGCGCGGTCTAGCATTGTTTGGGCCCACTCCCCGTTCTTGAGCTGTGTCCTCAAGATCCTCTGCATGTCTGATCTTTAGACTTGATACCTTCTTTTTTGGAAATTGGCTTTTCTTATATTTTGGAACGTGCTGTTCGTCTTTGGACTTCACTCGTTCTTTTTGTTCTGAACGTCCTCTTCTTTCGGATATCTGCGAGGAAGTCTGAAAGGTACAAGAGGAACGTGTATCATTATCTTGATATCTATCAGGTTTTCTCAAATTATCCCCATTTCTAAGGTTGTACCTTTTTTCGGAGGGCTCCAGCTGAGGAGACCTTCCTCTGGACTGGAAACGCTTCTCTTTAGGAAGTGTCTGTTTAGTGATTTCCCACTTCTTTTTAGGAGTAGTGAGATTATTTTTAATAAACTTTTTCAGGATTTTCAGTTAGTTGGGGTTTTACTGGTTTCCCACCCAAACTATCTCTACCTAGTTCTTCATAGGATTTTTCAATAATTCTGTCAAGCTCGTACGGTTGCTCCAGTAATATCTGTTTCTTTTAGTTTTTGACGGATCGCCACTGATGCTGCATCACCTTTAATGTTGGCTAATAGTATATCAGAGACCTGTTTGAAATCCTTCAGTAATGTCATACCCAGATTCAAGGCAGGCTCTGGACCGTATTCATTTTGAATCTGTTTTAGAACGTCTGGTATTACCGCCATAGACGGAACACAATGTGTTTTTGTGTAGATTGAAGCAAAGACTGTACCCCAAGTGTCGTAATCCTCTACGTGTGGTGCAATCCCCATTGGTAAACAGAATGTCAGAATCCTGTGTTTCTCATGAGGAGTACTATCAGTGAACACAACCTCTGTTTGAGTAATTTTTTTGTGCTAACTAGAACTAAATTTGTTCTCGTTTTGCGGGCAATTTACCAATGACTGACTGTATAGTCTGGTGTAATTTTGTTTGTGTTCCCTTGATAAGGGATGTGCTGTGGAATTCTTACAGCTGGTTGGACTGTTAAAGTCCTCCTGACATATTGAATCAACTGCCTGTGTATTTTAATCGGCTGTTTTAGCTGGGCTAATAGTTCAGGACCTGTCATTGTTTCAATGTCCGGATGTGGTGTATAGCTCGCTAGTACCGGCCATGTTGTAAATGTAGTGCATATATAGCGAACAAATCACCCCCGAAGGGGTCTAAAGGCGCTGTACACATACCACTGTGGAACCCTTCCTGGCCTTTCCCTGTGAAGTGCCCACTCCTGGGCACCCCCAAGGTGAAGCCAGGCATCCTAGTGCTGTTGGGGGCGTTGTTGAGATTAAGCAAGCTATTGCCCAAAGTTGCAGAGTGGGACCCAAGATTAGAATAGGCACCGAGGCGAGAGTTATCCGGTCCGGGGAAATTGAGCCCAAGACCCGCCGAGGCGGTAATTGAACCCTGTTCCGGGTCAGACCTCTGCATCAGGGTCTGCCACTCTAACCATTGAGCCACACTTGCTCCTGGTCTACCTAGTGGACCGAGCCTGGTAATGTGATTTTGATGTTGTAGGGCGCCTTTAAACCAGAGCTGATGCTCTTGATAAGTTAGTGGAATTTCAACGTCCTCGAAAGGAACGTATTCCGCTGGAGGTTCCTCTTCTTTGTAGTAGTGGAACATGTGGTGTTGGATTTGCTTATGGAAAGATAATACATGAATAGAATACCTCTGTCTGACGATATTCATGTGCGTCTGACAAATATAACTCTACCACCTCTGGGTGATAGACCATTTTCTATAAGTTTTATAGCTATGGTTTTTCTTAAGTTTTACGGGATGATTATAGCATCATCGTCCTCTTCATTAAACCCTGTAATGTCTACACCCGGCTGGGTTGCATTTACTGCAGCTCCACCAGTTGCGTTATTGTCGCCGTTATCCGGCATTGTTTAATGAAAGTTTGCAGAGCAAGTTTTCAAGGAAACAAAGTGTAGGTGCACAATATTTTGGAACACTGTATCCTTCAACTTTGAACAAACTAAAAACTAATACATAGGATTTTTTGGTCCTACTCAGTTTAAAGCGGATATTTTATCCATTAACCCACTCCAGACGTCTATTGGAGTATTTTACGGGAAAAAGGGGTCTGTGTGAAAAGCACGACTGAGTTACTCTAGTATCTAGCATTAAATTATCGCCTTACCAAACGTTGGGTGCCATGTAGTGTAGTTGCTATATTCCCAATAGGCTCTGCGCATTGGAATAGTGTATCCTGTAGTTTAGACGTAGGACTGGTCTCTACCGATATACTAAACTTAATTGTGTGTGCCAGCTAGCTCGGTGGACACCAGAAACTTTCTTGAATAAACAAGAAGGGATTTGTTTCTGACAACCAATTAAAACATGACCACTGTGTTCCCAAGAATAAGAAATGGATCTCTAGAGACGCGGAAACAATAGATGGTTATTTCACTCAATCGTGCATGCTTCGTTTCACCAGAGGTGCAGAGAAATAGAGATGGGCGTTTTCAATAAAAGGGTATTTATTGAACAGTCTTCTTTCTGAAGCATAAGAAATGAACTGCTGCAATCGTAATACTTGCTGTAAAGTACAGAGCAAATAAAACGAAGAGTATCATAAAATAATACTGTAAAAGCATGATATGGTTTCTAAGCCATAATATACCTAAAATGCATAAAATACATACAGTGATAGATAATGACAAAGTACTCAACTGGTGCTTATAAAATACGCCTACCCCGGTGTCCCTAACCTAGGTCTAGTACAAGGGAAGAAGTAAGTGAGGTGTAGCCTAGTTTTAGTATTAGTTGCCAAGAATCTATTCCAAGAATTCTCTTGGTCTAATCCGCTCCGTACCTTGGTTTAGAATGTAGGAGGTCTTGTATCTCTCTCTCAGGACTCGATATCCCAGCCACCCGCAAGGGTAGCCTGGAAACACTGGAGCTGGATTTTTCGGCTGGAGAAAGTTCAGCGTCTCTCAGTGCGTCAGCTGGAGGGTCTGCTTCCTTTGGCACTTGCTGCAGCAGGGCACGTTGGGCAAGTAGATAGTCTAACTGATCCAAACCACCGTGTGTTTTTTGGACAAGTGTGGGCATATTTATACCTTGAAGCTGCCGAGTTTGACGTAAGATTGGACATAATAACGTCATCAGAGACTTAATTCTCTGAAAACTCCCATGATTTCTTGGATAACTTAATATTCATGCAGGGGGAAGTCCCTGACTGCTGAAGACTGGTTTTTCCAAGAAATCGTTGTAGATTTTCGGAACTGGTGGAAATAGCCAAGCCTTATTAGGACTACTTGAGCTATGTCTTAATATGGTTATGCTTTCTATGCCTATATAAGGATACAGTATTTTATATCTATATAAGGGCATGAATCTGGAAAATTACACTAGGGTCTTAAAACGCTATACAACAATGGCTTGTAAGTGGGTTACCCAACCTGATTGCTAGCAATCTCTGGAGGACCAGGGTATATCTTGGTGAGCGTGGTTCGCCTGAGGCGGAGGGCCTACGACTTCACTTTTTTCCCATGATTACATTTTGGTTGTCTAAGAGGTCGGATGTCCTCAACCGTGTGCTGCAGCAATTGGTAAGTGTTGGCTTCCTGGGCACAATGAACCAGGGCAACAGTCTTGACTCATGGTGGGCCTTGCCCATTCCTGGTCACAAGGGGGAGGTAGAGTACTCTATTTGGCGGCAGTCTTGTCAGTGGCTCCCTGTTGCTGGTGACACTTGGGGTCACTGAAATTGGTGCCTACATGGGTGTTCCCACACACCTTCGAGCCTTGGGCTGCTCGACTCATGCTACCACTGATGGTGAAGTGCTGAAAAAGTTGGTACCTTGACCAACTATTCAGAATGTGTAACTCCGGCCGTATAGCAGGGCAGGCCCTATCCTTTTGAAATAGAGTAGTCCTTAATATAAATTAAACAATATTTCAGTGGTAAATCTGTAATTTAATATTTCCTGTCTATTCATCCGTGCAAATGCTTTGGAGCTTATTCTCTTAAGTTCTACTGTAACATTGTTGTTCACCTTCTTTGCTGTAAATGTGTGTTGCCGACACTTAAACAAATCGGGTTTTTTGTTGTTAAAAACAGATGTTATTGAATCTTTCTGTTGCATAATATAATTGAAGTAAAAGCTGTTGCAGTTTACATTTCTTCGAAATTCGGGCGTCACATGATGCATAATGCTCGTTTTTGTTGAGCAGTATATTTCTGCTAGACTGTTAGACCCATGACTTGGCGGTTTTCCAGATTCATGTTGCTGTCTGTGGTATTGGTGTGCATCTGAGGTCCTCTAGCCGTTCACCTTTAGGGCAAGTTAGAGTTCACTCCTGGCGACCCCAGATCTTTTCCGTTTCTTCAGCCCAACGTTTGAATGAACTCTTCGCAAATTAAATATTTCTTGGTTTAACAAAATCTCAAAGATCAATCAAAAATGGAATGTACATTTGAAACTCCAGTTTTGGTGGGTGTGTGGCTGAGCATTGCACGGCATGTGTATTTCCACACTGCCTGCGCTTTGACAGAAACAAGCCCTCCTTGTTCTCATTACCTCGTTGGAGTCTTGTTCTTGGCACCAGACTGGTCTAAAAAAAATTCAGTAGCCGCAGGTCAAAGTTGAAGATTAAACATCAGTTAGTAGATGAAATAATGCACCTTTTTAAAATTGCGAGTGTCTTCCAGACGGCTTAGTTGTGTACCTGCCACAAAGACTCTCGTGTGTTGGGAGGAGATGGGCCCGATTTTGTATTTGAGGGCCCCTTGATTTGTATTCTTAAAGGATGCACTAACATTTCATTTATCACCGGTATACAGTTGTCCAAATACCAAAATTGGCAACTTTTTAAAATATTTTTTTATTAAATACTACAATATTTTGGTGAACAGCGGTTGGGACTGGTACTCACAACCACTGTTCACCAAAACATTGTATAATCTTTGGTATATACTTAAACAGCCAGTTGGTATTCAGCAGGTATTCCATTTCATTTTATTAACCAGGTTCATTAATGTCTTTTCAGAAATAGCCTGTAGCTCTTAGTTTGTATCTGGTTAATGTGTTGGCTGGGGTGTTTTACTTGGGAGTGAGACAATTTAAGGTACACTGCAAAGTTTATCAAAGTTTTTAATGAATTTGTGTTGCTGTTTTGATATGGACTCCTCCCTTCAGATCATTAGAAACACTGATTCCATATATGGACTTTCTTGTGATAGACTAATTCATTTTGGGTGGTGTAGACTAGTTTTGCTTTCATTGCACTAAGTAGACTAGCTGACCAGAAAACAATGACTTGAACTTAAAGTTCAGGAGCTGAGACAGTGTCCTTGGTGACCTAGAGTGAGGTTGTCACCCTAGTTTAATTTGTTGTAGAGTTTACTAGAGGTTAATAGAGGCCAGCCCAGCTGTTACACGCAATTAATAACCGTTAAAATGAAGCATTATAAAATGTCAGAGTAATTTGACTTGTCCTCTGACCTGTGCCTTTTTTTTCCAGGAAAAATGTTTTTTTTTAATTGCTTTTCCTATGACCTCCGCTTACATTTGTACCATTGGTTACATTGTGACATACAGCCTACACCCCATAGTCAAAGAGATTGTGATAGTTTTATTGATAAAGCAGTTTCTGTAGTAGGGGATCTCTGTATATAGTCATAATCTAGTAAATAGTCCCGCTCATGTGCGGGGACCCCGGAGCAATCAAAAATCTCTTAAGCTGTCTTTATGTGCAGTCCTGCATAGACACTTAAGAGAGAATTTAAAGACAAATAATTCAGCCTATACATATCGGGCTACACTGTCCAGTACTTCAACTAGATATTCCACCAAACTTCAATTCAGCACAGCCTGCCAAGTTTCTCTCATAGAAAAACTTTCCCTTTTACCAAGAAAGCCTCTGGAAGATAGAGAGGAAGGGGTCGACAGACAAGCCCCCATAGGCTGCCATTATGTAAAGGGATACTGTGCCTTTAAGGAAACCTTTTAGAACTCTCAGTATCCCAGAATGCACAGCAGGTCCCCATCTCTTTCAGTTCCTTTTTCCGGCTCCTGCTAGCAGGACCCTGGGGCATTGAGCTCTCCCTTTTAGGGTTTATTTCAATTCTTTTGCACTTTTAAAGTGCTAGAGTGTGTTCACTCTACGTGTTTTTGAGCCTTCCTTAATTACTGGTGTTTTTTTGGTAATTCTGAGCCTTCATTTATCAAATATGCCTGCCTTATTTGATAAATGCCCTGAATGCTCTAGGAAGAAGGCCAAGTCCGATCCACACGAGGTGTGTATCCTGTGTCTCCCTTCTGCACATGTTCCTGAGGAGTGTGAGATTTGCCAGACTTTCACCTCCAGGACCCTGAAGGACAGACAGAAGATCAGGCTGCAAGGATTGGAGCAGAGAAAACATCAAGGTCAAGGTGGATCTGAGCATGCTGGATCTGCTTCATCTGCCCGTGCTGAGGCCTCTGGGGGGGGCTCCCCAGTGAGAAGGCCAGAAAACTCCTCCCCTCTTTTCTTTGGTATATCTTTTCTGGTCATATTTTGCATTGTATTATGTTTTGAGAAATGTAAATGTTTATGATGAGCATTGGCTGTATGATATATATATATATATATATATATATATATATATATATATATATATATATATATATATATATATATATATATATATATATATATATATATATATATATATATATATATATATAAATTTTTTTTTTTTTTTTTTTGCCCAAGCAATTCGAAGGACGCACTCACAGCCAATGCGAACCAAGGTTCATAAACAAGGAATCAACCAGCAATGATATTTCCATGCCACATGTTCCTAGCTGCCTGATGAGAGGCGGGTGCCTCGAAACGCGTCGCAGCATTACAAATCATCGACAATAAATCCTGGAAATATAATTGCCGGTTGATTCCTTGTTTATGAACCTGGGTTCGCATTGGCTGTGAGTGCGTCCTTCGAATTGCTTGGGCGTTTGGTGGAAAATAAACAACACGGCAGTCCTGCCGTGGGAGGATGCACCACTTTCAAACTGTGAGAAGGGCTGCGCAGTAACAGAACTGTCATAACTGCGGTCAGCACAGCTTTTGCATGAAATATATCAACTTGCTGATACGAGGGGCCTACTTAAGGTACATTGTATAAATATGATGATTAAATATAAAGATGTGGCATGGAACCTACTAAAAGGGATATCAATTTTTCCAACAGAACACTATATCCCAGAATGCATGGGGACGCATCCATGGAAATCCATGCCACATGTTCCTAGCTGCCTGATGAGAGGCGGGTGCCTCGAAACGCGTCGCAGCATTACAAATCATCGACAATAAATCCTGGAAATATCATTGCCGGTTGATTCCTTGTTTATGAACCTGGGTTTGCATTGGCTGTGAGTGCGTCCTTCGAATTGCTTGGGCGTTTGGTGGAAAATAAACAACACGGCAGTCCTGCCGTGGGAGGATGCACCACTTTCAAACTGTGAGAAGGGCTGCGCAGTAACAGAACTGTCATAACTGCGGTCAGCACAGCTTTTGCATGAAATATATCAACTTGCTGATACGAGGGGCCTACTTAAGGTACATTGTATAAATATGATGATTAAATATAAAGATGTGGCATGGAACCTACTAAAAGGGATATCAATTTTTCCAACAGAACACTATATCCCAGAATGCATGGGGACGCATCCATGGAAATCCATGCCACATGTTCCTAGCTGCCTGATGAGAGGCGGGTGCCTCGAAACGCGTCGCAGCATTACAAATCATCGACAATAAATCCTGGAAATATCATTGCCGGTTGATTCCTTGTTTATGAACCTGGGTTCGCATTGGCTGTGAGTGCGTCCTTCGAATTGCTTGGGCGTTTGGTGGAATATATATATATATATATATATATATATATATATATATATATATATATATATATATTACCTACTGGCGGTCGCCAGTAGGTATATATAGTTAGGATTTTTTCTCTATGGGTTTTTTGAAAATTCTATGTCTAATAACTTTGGCGTTTGTGGACGGAATCGGCTGAAATTTTCAGGAAAATGGCACATTTTGTTTCTGAGCAGCCCTTGAAAATTTGGGGGGGGTTCGTCCAGTGGGGGCCGAGAAAAAAGGGGGGTTCCAAAACGTGTTTTTAACATTGAGTTTTCCATAGGGCGGTTGGCCTCACTTTTAGCCCGAACGGCTGAATGGATTTGCACGAAACTTGGCAAAATTGTAGGGACTGGTAGCCCGATGTGCCTTTTGTAGGTCTCAATATATGTGCTCCAGTGGATTTTGAGAAATTAACGTTTAAAAAAAGATATATATCTGTAACAGCGGACCGGTTAGCGCTCTGGTTCGCGGACTTTTCGCGCAACGGAGCTTTGTGAAGCGAAGCTGATTGGTTCTCCGGCGTCTGTCAACATTCCAAACAGTCCGTAGCGGCCGCCATCTTGTCTCTCGGTAGGATCGAGAGACAAGAGGAGGTCAAAACAAAGGGGGAAATAACTATAAGGGGGCATAGTAGATCCTCGCTGACCCCCTAGGTTTGATGTGGAGGTTTTAAAAGGGCCCCGCGGGGCAAAAAAAAACCAAAATAATAATAATCGAACGGCTGAATGGATTTGCACGAAACTTGGCAAAATATTAGGGACTGGTAGCCCGATGTGCCTTTGCTAGGTCTCAATATATGTGCTCCAGTGGATTTTGAGAAATTAACGTTGAAAAAAAGATATATATCTGTAACAGCGCTCCGCTTCGCGTACTTTTCGCGTTACGGAGCTTTGCGAAGCTGATTGGTTCTCCGGCGTCTGTCAACATTCCAAACAGTCCGTAGCGGCCGCCATCTTGTCCCTCGGTAGGATTGAGAGACAAGAGGAGGCCAAAGCGAAGGGGGAAATGACCATAAGGGGGCATAGTAGATCCTTCCTGACCTCTTAGGTTTGATGTACCATTTTACCAAGTTTGGTGTAATTCCGTTCAGCCATTCAGGCTGTAGACGTATGTAAATGTCCTATGGAAAATTGCATGGGGAAAACACATTTGAAAGTGTTGAAATTTAGAACCAATTAAAATGTTACTTTGGTTTTGTATTTGTGTGTGATGAAAGTTAATTGGTTATGTATATATGTCAAATGAGAGGAAACCACAGCCATTTTGTGATACTACTGTCTGAGGTACATTTGTGAGGAATTTTTGGTGGTGAATTTCTGGTGTTTGATTTACACAGTACTAACACTTCTGCTACTTTTAAAAAGGTGAGTTGTTAATTTGTAAGGGGAACTATGTTGTACACTTGAAGATAATTTGAAAAATGTTTTCTGTTATTTATTTGCTGTCCTTCTGTTATACTAAATACTTGATGAAGTTAGTTTTATATTATGTATTACTAAAAACGATAAATGAAAGTGATTATTTTTTTCTGCAATTTACAGCAAGCAATTTCAAAATAAAATGGCTCACAATGAAGAGACCGTGGCAATTTCTTTTGAATTGTCCACTACATTGATTGAAATTGAGAGCACCAATAATGAAATATTGTCACAAGGAGGACATGACTTGTATGATTCCATTAGATTGATTGAAATGGACAGCACCAAGAATGAAATATTGTCACAAGGAGATGACTTGAATGATTCCACTACATTGATTGAAATTGAGAGCACCAATAATGAAATATTGTCACAAGGAGGAGATGGCTTGTATGATTCCATTAGATTGATTGAAATGGACAGCACCAATAATGAAATATTGTCACAAGGAGGAGATGACTTGAATGATTCCACTACATTGATTGAAATTGAGAGCACCAATAATGAAATATTGTCACGAGGAGATGACTTGAATGATTCCACTACATTGATTGAAATTGACAGCACCAATAATGAAATATTGTCAGAAGGAGGAGATGACTTGAATGATTTTTTTGATCAATCTCTTGATGGCGAATTTATCGAGTGTTTGGAGACCATAGAGTTACAAGAATCATCATTGCAGACTTTTAATGAGGAGATTCCAGATGAGATGATTGAAGAGGAAATTACTGATGAGGACATGTTAGTAGTTGTTTCAAATTTAGAAAATTCTGAAGAATAAATTTATATTTAGAAATCAAAAATTGTTTGAGACATTATTTATTTTTATTTTTAATTTATGAGGTTGTAGCGAAGTGATTGTAGTATAAAATGAGACTTATAGTATAGAGTGCAACATTTTTATGTTACATGGTAAGTTTACTCATATTTACTTCCCTTCTGCCACTATATTATCTCCAATGTGTATTTGACATGTCTTCTTCATCTCCGGCCTCCTTTCTCTCACTGTGTGTCTCCGATGCATCTTATCGCTGGTATTTTGTGTAATTACAGAAGAGAGTAAAATAAAATAGTTCGGAACGTGAAAAGGGGGCAAAGTAGAGTACTCCTCACCCCCTAGGCCTTTTTAGGCGGTCCCAAAAGGATCAGTTTCTGCTTTCCTGAGAGATTATGGTATGAGTTCCATATACCACAATAACTTGCATTACAACATGCAAGATATCTATCTCCTATTACCAACTTTTGGAGATATTCGCGCTAAGCGCGAATATCTCCAAAAAGTAACACCTGCCCTGAGCAGTTCTTAGCCATGTTATCCAATGGGAGGTGGATAACATGGCTAAGAGTATTAGCTCGGTAATGCATGAATATCGCTGAGTTTTTAGCGATATTCATGCATTGCGGCCGTTTATTATCGCATTTGCGATAAACCTTGATAATAGTAAGGTTTATCTTCGATAATTTCTGACGATGCTTAGTGGTAAAAAATTGGTTGGTAAGCATCGTTAGCGATAAATATCGCTTAACTTTGGTAATATGCCCCAACGTCTGTTAACGTTCGATTCGAAGGAAATGAGGAAGTGTTGAAAAACATTGTCTGCGCCATCTTGCCTTTTTTGAAATGCCACACTTTTGTCGTGCACGGCAGCCATTTTAGATGTCTTGACCAGACCCACTCTCTGCACGCTGTCGATTCGTAGCATGGCTCCTCACCCTCGTAAGCATCTCCCCCAGGCACTGGTCACCACCGCTCTCTGTCTTATGCATGGGCAATAAACCTTCCCCCATCTGCGCTGCTCTTCCCTGAGAATCACACTCTGTGCCCGCCCGACACCTCCCTTTCGCCCTATTCACTACCGCACCCTCTGACACTCCTCTTCCTCTGTGTCCGAATGTCCAGGCCGGTCCTAGGCTATCAGCTAGCCCTGCAGATGTAGTTTATGGCCCCAGCTGTAAAGAATCACCCCTCTTCAAAGGAGTTATAGTAGATCAAGGCCCACACCCGATGTGATCCGTCACAGCACACGCGTTCCTACTATCTGAAAACCATCCTGTATTGTGATTGGGGAGAGGACCGAGCCTGAAGCGGAAGATTCCAGGAATGACTCTTTGTACATCAAAGTTTTTACAATTATGTGTCACATTAAAAATATATAGCACTCCAACAAAGTAGTAGGAATATAAAACTTTAATAACATATAAATATATACAACAAAACAAAAACAGTAAAAACATTTAAACAACGAAGAGACCGTGGCAATTTCTTTTTAATTATCCAATAGATTTATTGAAATTGACAGCACCAATAATGAAATATTCTTGTCAGTAGCGGTCTGTTGTGCGAATAGTTCCAAGGCAGCAGAACGCGCTGAAATCTAGATGGCACGAAAGTGATGTCTAGCAAGTTGCCGCCCAGCAAATAACGGCGTGGGGCGCCGCGGGGGTGAGTGAGTCCAGTAGGCACCACAGCTATTCTTACCGGCATTGCAGAATTACTGCTGGGGACAATGCCTGTGCTGTAGCAGGGTCACAGCAGAAACAAAAAGGATTCTGTTGAAGATGTTGTTGGTTTTCAATTTGAAAACAGTTCTGGTGTCAACTGCTATGCTAATGTAGTGGTTAATGTTTTGTTTTCTCTAGAAAATGTAAAAGAGGGGGAGGCAGTCCAAAGTTCCGTTAAAAGGGCAAAGGAAAGGATCGGTGGTTTGAACTATCAGTCAAAAAGGGGAGGGGGTGCAATAATTTTTCCTACCGGGTCACACTGTGCTTTCACCGGAAGTGAGGTCTGCAGGATTGTAGTAATTCAAAGTGAGGCTGGCGCCAGCATGGGAGCGCCGACGTCCCGCGGATACAGTTTCGTCACTCCACGGGCGATCATGGCAGTCATTCCCCATCGGGGGTCGGAGACTCCCGCGGCTCCTCTAGAATCTTCAAGGTCGTGGAGGACTACGGTGGTGGAGTCAACCAGTGACCGGGCCATTTCTTTATGTTGGGCCCGCTCTTGCCAGGTCGACCGCCATTTTGAGAGTTCGGCAGCTACCGGCGATCGCGGGGTCACATGAGCGGACGGGCTCCACCCTGCCGGGCGAGACGTTGCAGCATGGCCACAGTGGAAGAACCGTTATCTAGGTCGTTCCGAAACTGTGCAGCACTGGAGTTGTTAGGATGCCACCGCCTGGAGCGCTGAGGGTGCAGCTGGGAAGCCTCCACCTGGGGAGGCGGGAGAGGCCTGTTCGCACCGTCTCTCCCTCCCAGTGCACCCCACGGCGTCTCGCTTGAGATTTGTTATGGCCGGACCAGGCGATGAGGACGAGGGGGGGTCGGAGGCATGTGCAAGACATCCCCCTCCAGTGTTGTCGCAGCCATTATAAAAGAAAGAAGTGTCCCGTCCGTCTTCGGGCCGGGCTTCCGGTGGATGTCGGCCGGACGCCCCTGGCTCTGGCCCCATGAACGGGTTTCTTGGTTTATCGGCTGCAGCCGGATCCCGTCGGCCTCGGCCCCCTGACCGTTGGTGGCCGGACCGGAAGAGCATGTGGCGGGACTACCTGAAACTCTCAAGGGCCACCGCGGCCGGACTGGGAGAGAGAGGGGAGGGTCGAGGAGACATTCCCCCCCCCTGCAACTGTTCAGCGTTGTAAAGGCAATCCCCTGGCCGGGTCCCGCTGGTCTCGGCCTCTCCTCCGGCTACACCCTACGTTAGGATCTCCTGGCCGAGGCGTGGCAGCAGAACCTGCCTTATATGGGCTGCTCCCGGCTGGGCGTAGCCGGAACCCTGCCCCACCTTGGAAGTTTCCAGAGTGGGGGTGGATGTTCTACTGACTTGCATTTTCCCTAGTCTATCGATTTTTTTGGCGTGGCAGGCGGTGGGACAGCGAGGGGTGATTTGGTTTCTCTTACTGTTTTTCTGGTCTCTCACCACTGGCATATTTTAACGTTTTCTTGTTTCTAGGACATTAATAGGTTTTATCATTACGTTATGTTATCGTTTCTTTGTTCGTTGTTTAATAAAAGTTCATGTTCATCAGTGGCCTACTGATTTTCGTTTTCCTATTTTTTTCTTTCCAGGTTGTTTCATGGTAAAGTTTCTGTTAACAGGATACAGTGATCACTTCGTTATTATTGCATATGTCCTTTTCACTAGGGGTGCTCTCTGGTCGGGCCAGATGACGTATCTCTAGTAAATGGTCCGGGTGAAAAAGGTGCATCAATCAGTGGGGAGTAGATAGGCATGACAGATTACAACGGGGGAGAACGGTCCGCATTACGTACCCTTTCACTACTTGCAAAGATTTTCCTACGTTTATTTGCAAACAGGGAATACCTCCAAAAAGAACTAATTCCCAAACAGTCAATGTTCGGACAATCAATCAATCAATGAGGAATGAAATAGGTACGACGTGTTAAAGGCTTGCGTTACCTACCCTTCACTATCTGCAAAGGGAGATAGAATATTCCTATTCTTCCTCGTTTGCAGGTAGAGAAGATCGTTAAGAGAATTAACTTCGAACAATTCAATGCTCGATTGAAACAATCAACAAGGGGTACTGTGAACACAAATGAACGCCGCTTATATACATACGCATTGCTATTTTCAACAGGTTGTTCCTAATGTTTCTATTTTAGCGAGGTCAAAAGAGATCCCATTAGTGGCCTACTGATTTTGCTCGATTCCTTTTGTTTTTTTACACGATTTTTCGCTATCTGCAAAGACTAAACAGAGTATTGCGACTCTGTGCTTGTTTGTAAATAGAGAATGAACCAAAGAGAACAATCAATCAAATGGAGAGAGAAGCAGGCACGACGGATTACAAAGGGGGAAAGGGCTGCATTAACTACCCTTCACTATCTGCAAAGAGAGAGTACTCCTAATAGAAATGAGGGGTGGGGGGCAGCAATCAAAGCAGATCAGTGTGCATAAACACGAAAAAAAAAATTCTTACCACGTACTTGACATTCGACAGCTTATGATATTTGCTATTAAAAAACCATTGAAATTCACTGAAAAAACCATAGGTTATAGACCATATATAGTTAGGAATTAGCATTTACAAAACCTTGAAAATTCACTGAAAAAACCATAGGTTATAGACCATATATAGTTAGGAATTAGCATTTAAAAAACCTTATTTTACTCACACAAAACCATTGAAATTCCATATATAGTTAGTTGCACTAACTATATATTGCGCACCCGCAATCCACTGCTGATGATGTCACATATTACATCATTCATGGCATGGTCAGTGACATCACTGATGACATCACTGATGACATCTCAAATGACATCACTGATGACATCACTGATGACATCTCATTTGACATCAATGACCACATCACTGATGATATCATTCATGTGACAATACAATGCATCTCCTCACATTTTAATATAACCTCTGTTTCACCCAGTGTTAAAAACAGAGTATAATTTTTGAAACCATTGACACACCAATACTAGTTACTACATACGTACTCACTGATTCCTACGTCTACACACACATTCACTCATTCACCCATACAATCATTCATACATACAATCACTCATGTTTACAACACAATCATATGCACTCATACACCTATACAGACACTCACACTCTGCCACTCATCCATGGAGTTACTCACACACCTAGTCAGTCCTGTAAAGAATCAATCACACTTCCATTTTCTACTCTATACAGTTAAACATAGAGCACCTTACGTTTTCAACCATATACTAACACATACTTACTCTCTTATACAATCATTGATACAAGTACACATTGATCTGTACAGAGTCACACACCTCCCATCCAGCCACACACACACTCAGTCTCCCATGCAAATATTTGGGCAATCAATCAATAACCCATATAGTTACTCATATAGCTACTGATCAACACATGCAGCAGTTTACAGAACAACAGACATAATGATGCACAAATTAAGACAGTTTAGTCACTAACCCATGCACTCAGTGAGACACATTTAATCACTCACTCATACATTCAGTCATGCACCTACTAAATCCTTCGTCCAGACACTTATACATCCACTCATTCTTCAATATGTAAGACATATTTTAACTTTACAGAAACATAGTCACTGGATGTTGTCATCAGTGATGTCATCAGTGATGTCATTTGAGATGTCATCAGTGATGTCATCAGTGATGTCACTGACCATGTCATGAATGATGTAATATGTGACATCATCAGCAGTGGATTGCGGGTGCGCAATATATAGTTAGTGCAACTAACTATATATGGAATTTCAATGGTTTTGTGTGAGTAAAATAAGGTTTTTTAAATGCTAATTCCTAACTATATATGGTCTATAACCTATGGTTTTTTCAGTGAATATATATATATATATATATATATATATATATATATATATATATATATATATATATATATATATATATATAGTTAGAACTGTATTATCTGATGATGAATAATAAAAAAAATTCCCCCCCAAAAATTGGAGAAGGCCAGAAAACGCCACCGGTCTCAGTCGACGTCTGCGTCGAGGAATGACCACGGTCTGTTCCCTGTCTCCCCCGGGCTCGGGGTTGAAGCGGCTTCGACGTCGAGGGGACTGACATAGAGTCCTCGACGTCGAGAGAAGTCGCGCCGGCACTCGCCGTCGAGGCGACACCGCCGTTCACCTTCGACGTCGAAGAGGAGATCGTCGACGTTGCGAAGATCATCGACGTCGAGACACCGTTTGTCGACGCCGAAGAGGCGCTCGGCGGCTAAGAGGAAGGCTTCGTCCTCCAGGAGACGTTCTGACACCAGAAGTTCCTCCAGATCATCTGGGGCACGGCGGCGACGTCGTTCACCGACAGGGGGCACAGCCTCTTGGTCTCCCCAGTCGGGTCTGGCTAAAAAGAAGAGGAGAGAGAAGTCTCTGGGCTCTGTGTACTGTGGTATACTCGCCCCCTAAACCGAGGTCGCTTTCACCACCGCCTCCGTTCCCAAAGGATCCGCCCCCTAGGATTCCGACACCGCCTTTGCCACCGCAGCCGCCTCCTCCTCAGCCTCGTCCTCCTCAGCGTCCTCCGCCGCCGCCTTGTGGGCTACCACCGAATCCACTGCCGCCTCCTCAGCGGCGTCCACCGGCTCCACCGAGGTCTACCTCGTTGCCGCGCTTTCCGACTCCGCCTGCAGGGCCTCTTCTTCCGAGTTTTCCGGTCAGGCCGCCACAACTTCCGCCGCTGAGACCTGAGGAACGACCAAGCCGAGGAGGTCTAGGGCCCGCTCCAGACGGAGAGGGAGATCCAGGAGTCACCATCGTTCGTTTACCAGATCTAGACGGCGCCTCAGGAGGGGCAGGTCTAGATCTCGTACGGATTCGTCCAGTGCCAGGGGCTACTCTCCTACCCGGTCAGGGTCCCCTCGGACGAGGGTGTCGCCTGTGGACGACATTATATCCTTCCAGGATGTACTGCTGAGAGGGGCGAAAAGCTGGGCATCACGCTCACTGTGCCCTCGTCGACGACCTCAGTCATTTTTGAGACTCTTCATGAGAAGCAACTGTCTCGACCTCTGTTGCCGTTAGTCCCGGGTTTGGAGGAGCCCGCCATGGAGTTGTTCCTCACTCCCGCGACTACGAAGTCAGCCCCCTCCAGGCTCCAAAAGAAGTACAGGCTCCTGACTCGGACCCAGCATTTCTCAGGGTGGATCCAGCTCCGGATTCGGTGATAGTGACGGCGGCGCGGAAACATGCCACCACCCAGTCATCTACAGTGCCTCCAGACAAGGAGAGCTGCTGGATGGATTCGGCAGGCAGGAAGATCTGCGGGACGTCCGCCACCTCCATGAAGGCCGCGAGTGCCTCGGCGTTGTTGGGGAGGTACGATCGGGCTCTGTGGGAGTCCCTCCAACAGTTCGCTGACCTCCTGCCCAAAGAGAAGAGTGAGGATTTCATGAAGATCCTGAACGAGGGGCTGCTGGTCTCTAATCAACTGTTCAGCGCAGCTGCGGATTCATCGCTCCTGGCAGGTACTGCCATAGAGTCAACCAGAGACATCATGCCTGGCTGCGGCTTACGTCCTTGAAACCTGAGGCCCAACAGAGGGTGGCCAACTTACCATTTCGGGCGAGAATCTCTTTGGAAAGCACGCTGACAATGAAATGGCCAGGATGAAGGCAGAGGCTGAAACCCTGACGGCTGTCTGGTTGGAGAAGCCCAAGGAACAAAAGAAGACCTACCGCCCGTTCCAGAGACGGTATGGGGTGCAGGGCAGGAGGAGAGGCCAGTAAACTGGACCGCAACAACAGCAGTGAGGAGGCCCTTCCAAAAATGTCAGAAGGGCCGGGGTGGGCAGCAATCTGCCACCGCGACCAAGGGCCCGGCTGGGTCTAGGCCCTGAGCTGTTACTTCCCCGTCCTCCGTTACCCACTCCGGTGGGGGGAAGTGACCAATACTACCTGGCAGAGTGGAGAAAAATGAGTCTGCGCAACTGGGTGCTGAATATTGTTTGCAATGGATACAGTCTTCGGTTCATCAGCCCGCCTCCATCAATTCCACCAGTTTGCTCGCAGTTTCAGCTGCGCGAGCTCCAGGCGGAGGCCGATACCCTGTTAAGAAAAAGGGCGATAGAAGACGTCCCTCTGTCTCAAAGGGGGAAGAGGTCTTTACTCGCGGTTCTTTCTGGTACGCAAGAAAGACCAGAACAAGTTCAGGCCCATTCTGGATTGACTGGGTGTGAGTGTTTGATTGGTTCAGATGCTCCATCCATCACCACCCTCTTTTGTACCGCTTTGTTCGCAATAAGTTGGCGGGGTATGCTCAGACGTGAGTCCCTTGCTCACTTTGCCACTGGATTCAGGCAAGCCGGGCTGAAGACGGCTGAAATGCCAGAAACCGGTCCTCGGAAGCTTGTTTCCGGTCCAAGGAAGGCATGGCTTGGCAGTTCAGGCTGGACTGTTCCCATGAGGCACAGGGTCAGACTGATTTGCATATGGCCATGTCTGAACTGGGGTGGCAGAGTGGGCTAAAGAACGGTGATGGATTAAACCCAGATCTGTTGACTTGGTGTGAGTGTTTGATTGGTTCAGATGCTCCGTCCATCACCACCCTCTTTTGTACCGCATTCTGGATTTGCGGAAGGCAAACCAATGGATTCGCAGGGAAAAGTTTTGCATGCTGTCTTTGCACCAGATTTACCCTCAACTGCAAAGGGGAAACTGGCTGTGCGCGATAAACCTACAGGATGCGTACTTCCATGTGCCCATTGCACAGAAACACCGGAAGTTCCTGCGATTCCAAGTCGGCGCCAATCACTATCAATACACAGTACTACCGTTCGGGCTGAAGTCTGCCCCCAGGACCTTTTCAAAATGCATGCCAGTGGTAGCGGCACACCTGAGAAAGAACAAGGTGTTTGTCTACCCGTACCTGGACGATTGGTTGATCAATAAGGACCCCCTGTTTAGGATTGATAAATCACGGGACAGGGAATTAGACAGCGTGTATAGTATATCAACAATTCTAGCTAGCAGAGGTAAGATACGGGACAGAAAATTGGTTGATCAAGGCATCCTCCTTCGCGGAAGCTCAATCGCACTTCCAGAAGACGTCCATTCTCCTGAAGAAGCTGGGGTTGCACATCAACATGGCCAAGTCTGTTCCGACTCCGGGCCAGTGTCTCCAGTACTTAGAAGCATCCATCAATACGCTGTCAGCAAGCGTGTGTCCTTCGGAGGAGAGATGTTTATCACTCTTTCGGAAGGCTCAGGCTCTTTGACCGTTCCATCTACAACAGCGAGGACGGTGTCTTCTCTACTGGGGTCGATGGCCTCCTGTATCTTCCTCACGCCACACTCACGACTGCACATGAGACCGTTGCAGGAGTGTCTGGAGGATCAGTGGGACCAGAGGCGAGGAAACTGGGACGACCGGATATGACTGTCTCTGCATGCTCTACAGTCTCTGAAATGGTGGTGTTTAGCGGAGAACCTCCTCAAAGGGGTTCCCTTCCACAAGGACATTCCCACTCAGACCATCGTGACGGATGCTTCTCCACGGCTGGGGAGCGCATTCCGGAGAGTTACAGATACATGGAACGTGGTCCCCGACGGAGTCCACGTATCATATCAAATTCCTGGCACTCAGAGCGGTTCACTTGGCACTGAAGGCCTTTCATCCGTCCTTTCAGACCAACTCGCTGCTTGTACAGACTGACAATACGACCACGATGTATTACCTCAACAAGTAGGGGGGGTTCGAGATCGCGCACTCTGTCGCAGGAGATCTGGCATTGGCTGCTGGCCAGAGGACTGACGATAACTGCTTCCCATCTGCCAGGTGTACAAAATGTTCAGGCTTACGCGCTGAGCAGACTGATTCAGGAAAACCACGAATGGGTCATAAACGACGAAGTACTCGGACGTCTTCGCCAGGTGGGGCACTCCAGACGTAGATCTGTTCGCCACTGCCGAAAACAGCAAATGCCGAGACTTCGCGTCCAGGTATTACCAGCAGGGGACGCTGGGGAATGCGCTATGGCTCAACTGGTCGAACAGCTTTCTGTACGCTTTTCCACCCATTCCCCTGATTCCGGCGGTGCTCATCAAACTGTCCCAGTCCAGGGCGAGGATGATCCTAATTGCCCCGGAATGGCCCAGACAGTGGTGGTTCACGGACCTGATTCACCTGTCTCTTCTTCCTCCCATACGGCTGCCGTGCCGGCCGGACCTTCTCACGAAGTTCGGGGGACAGATGGTACACCCCAACCTCTCATCTTTGAGTTTGGCGGCATGGCTCCTGAGAGCGTGCAATATAGCCATTTGAATCTCCCTGCGGATTGTATGAACATACTGAAGGAGGCTAAGAAACCTTCCACTAGGACTTCTTATGCTTACAAGTGGAAGAGATTCTGCATCTGGTGCAAGTCCGAGAGCGATGATCCGAGGACATGTAAGGAAGATGCCATCCTTCCATACCTTTTGCATTTGGCGCAGTCTGGCCTTAACTTCCATTCCATTAAGGTACATCTAGCCGCGCTGACTGCCTACAGGAAATGCCCTTCACAGACTTCTTTTTTCCAAATTCCTGTGATAAAGGATTTTTTGGAAGGCTTGAAAGTGTTTCCTCCTGTTCGTCTTCCTTCGCCTTCATGGGAATTGAATATGGTGCTGTCTAGATTGATGAAGGAACCTTTTGAACCTATTCATAATGCTTCGCTACAGCACCTGTCCTGGAAGGCGGCGTTCCTCGTGGCCATTACATCGGCCCGAAGGGTGAGTGAAATTCAGGCGTTGTGTTGCCAAGAACCTTATACTGTATTTCATGCTCCTAAGTTTGTAATTCATACTCACCCTAAGTTTCTTCCTAAGGTTATTTCTGATTTCCATATTAACCAGACTATATTGTTACCTACATTTTTTCAGAATCCCTCCACTCCAGCGGAAAGATCTCTTCTTTCCCTGGATGTCAGAAGGGTGTAAAAATGTTATCTGGATAAAACCAAGGATATTCGTAGGTCAGACCAATTGTTTATCAACTATGGGTCAGTCAGGACTGGTCTTGCTACCTCTAAACAGTCCATCTCGAGGTGGATTGTGTCCTGTATACAATTTATGTTATCAAAAGGCTAATAAGACCTTGGGGGGTAAGCCTAAGGCTCAATTCACCAGGGGCAAAGTGGCCACGACAGCTTTGCTCCGTAATGTTCCCATTGCAGAGATCTGCAGGGCTACCACTTGGAAGTCGGTCCATACCTTTACTAAGCATTACTGTCTGGACTCTGATGCCAAGGCAGATGCTCAGATTGGGTAGGCTTCACTGCGAAATCTGTTCGCACAGTAGTGGTGTATTTCTTCTTCTCCACCGCCGCTTTGGTGTTGGGATGGGCTTGCCATTCTATTCACTAGATTATGACTATACACAGAGATCCCCTACTACAGAAGGAGTAGTTTCTTACCTATAACTCCAGTTCTGTCGTAGGGGTATCTCTGTTATAGTCATAAGCTCCCGCCCTCCTCCACAGTGGAGAAAGATGTTCATGTACTGAATGCTACAGGTCTAGCTTTATAAGCCTCCAAAAAGAACAAAGTGGAGGGGACCACTGTGCATTCTGGGATTCTGAGAGTTCTAGAAAGTTTCCTTAAAGGCACAGAATCCCTTTTTGAGCCACATAATGGCAGCCTATGGGGCTTGTCTGTCCACCCCTTCCTCTATCTTCCAGAGGCTTTCTTGGTAAAAGGGGAAGTTTTTCTATGAGAGAAACTTGGCAGGCTGTGCTGAATTGAAGTTTGGTGGAATATCTAGTTGAACTACTGGACAGTGTAGCCTGATATGTATAGGCTGCATTATTTGTCTTTAAATTCTCTCTTAAGTGTCTATGCAGGACTACACATAAAGACAGCTTAAGAGATTATTTTTGATTGCTCCGGGGTCCCTGCACATGAGCGGGACTATTCACTAGATTATGACTATAACAGAGATACCCCTACTACAGAACTAGAGTTACAGGTAAGAAACTACTCCTTCTCCCCCATTCCCTTCTCCACCCCCCAAATCCTCCCTACCTCCTCACCCTAGCTCTCGTCCTATAGGTTTTCTGTAAGAATTTATTTTCCTTCTAAGCTCTTAAGCGCATTACTTTCTCACGCCAGTGTCTATCTGATAGTAATTGTTTCATCGCTACGTGATGGTTCAAACTTGCATAGTACCTGCAGGGGCTTTAGACATCGGAGTCCCCTTTAGTTTTAGGCTGTTACCAGTAGGCCCCACATCTGTTTGTGTTTTTCTCTTTGGTGTAAATACCATACTCTTGCCCATAAGGATTCCAGTCAGTGTTTCTGGCCTTCCCCAGCGTACTGATCATTCTTGTTTTGCTGCTGAAAGTAATTTTGCTATTAGTCTACCTTTTTTCATAATTGAGTAGATCTCCTTTGACAGTTATTTATTTACTTAAAGGTTTTATATCGCGCTGGGTAGACCCGGAGGTATCGGAGTGCTTTACATGAGTATCCGACAATAATTGCAGGTTACATCTTTACAAAGGTTACACAGTTATTAGAGCATGGTAACCTAGTGACAAGTAAGGTTGAGACCAACAAAAATAAACCTATAGGTAAGGGAAAAAGCAGTCATGGGGAGATATTCCGGGGAGTGGGGGGGGGGGTTGGAGCAGGGGGAAGTAGACTGAGAGTGGAGGAGGGAAAGAGGGGAGGGTTAGAGGCATGGCAAGAGGAGGGGGAGGGTGACTGGGACACAAACCGGTAGACGAGTCAAAGCTGCGCCCAAAGTCCAGTAAGCTGTGATCCCAGGGGGAGTGGTATCATTTCCCCATCTCTGTTGCGAGAGGCTCCCTAGGAGCAGTGCACTCTCTCAGAAGGGTCTCTGAGACTCTAAGGCCTACTTACTGGATCCTTCCCCAAAAAGGGGAGAGGGAGGCTTTGGCAAGGGGTGCCATACCATACCTCAATTGTGAGTGGTTCCCTTGGCGCTGTGGACTCTCAGCGGGTACGCTGAGACTCCAGCGTATATATCTTGGTTCTTTCCCAAACAAGGGGAGGAGTGCTTAGTCAAAGGGCGCAAAAGGACAGGGAGCTAGGCGGTGTAGCAGGCAAGGGGAAAGATTCAGGTGAGAGAGGATAGGAGCAGAGGAAGTAGACAAAGAACAAAATGATGCTGAATGGGAACAGATAGATAGGAGACAAGGAAAAAGCAGCGCAACAAAGACGTGGAGAAAAACTGTGCCCAAAGTCCGGCTGGGTAGGTAACGGCAGGGGATGAACCAAGGCCGATCTCTTTTAATTAATTTATTTATTTTTTTATTATATTTTTTATTTTCCAGCATATACACACTTCTACTTAATACATTTTAGCATGAATAATTCATGTTATTTCGATAAATCATAACTATTATCCATATACAGTATACTTTAAAAAAACAAACAAAAAAAAAACAAGAGATGGGATATATTAAGCTTTTACACATCTTATACCAAGAACCCAACAAGTTCAATGATTGCCCAATCCTTCTTTCCACTTTTTCACTGGTTCCCAAATTAAGCCCAGGGTCCTTTTCCTCCTACCCTTCCGGGCATAAATATTTTTCTCCAAGTTGTATGCGGATAGCAGATTAGCTAGCCAGGTGTGCATTCCCGGGGGATTTTTGTCGAGCCACCCCCTAGCTATGGTTGATCTGTATACCGCCATTGCTACAAACAAAAATTCCCGCGGTACCGCATCCCCCCCCCCCCCCTACACCGACCCCCTTAGGAGAATCCAGGGAGGGGTGAGCCTTATTTGAATTCCCAGTGCCTTAACCAAAAAAAACTCTATGTCCCTAAGGAGTGTATGCAATTGAGGGCAGGTGGCGAAAATGTGGAGACTGTGTGCTTCCAAGGAATTACATCGAGGACAGGAGATACCCGTAGTGCCGCCCCATTTTGCAATCCTGGCTGGCGTAAAATATAGTGAGAATAAGGTTTTGTAGTGTTGTGATTGTAGGGGTGAATGACACAGAACCGATCGACCTAGTTCTAGGGATTCCTGAAACCAGGTCTGCTCACCACCCAATTTCTCCACCCACGTGTTAGTGTTTTTCCATGTCATCCTTTTTCCCTTTTACCAAAGTTGCATAAAAAGATCGTATCGTACAATCCCCGGAGAGCTTAATTTTCTCAAGAATCTCATTCCTACTAAACCCGGCAGCCCCACCCTGCCTATTGCCTAGAAAGCTTCTAATCTGGAGATACTTAAAAAAGCCTTTGTTATCTCAACCATATTTATTCCTCATATCACTAAACTGCATCATCCCATCAGTATTAACAAGATCACCAATTTGTGCGATTCCCCTTGCCTGCCACTCTGCCATTGTTGTATCTGAAAATATAGCTGGAGGAAATGACCTATTTTTATACAACCTCACATATCTATTGTATCTCCCCATTCTTGACTTTTTCAGAAAAGCACTCCAGATATTCACAGCGGCGGCTAATGTCTTAAACCTTGTTCTTTTAAAGTATCCAAAGTCGATACTATTTAACAGTTTCCTTCTTCTACCATGAGAACTATTGAATACACCTCCGTGGAAAAACTGGCAACCCTTCGGTCAGTGTTCGCCCCACCAATTAACCCCTGCATGTGTTGTAAGGAAGCCGCCATATAATACAATCTAAAATCCGGTGCTCCCCACCCCCCTTTCTCTCTCGGCAGGGAGATGTACCTGTAGGCCCTCTGAAGTCTTTCCCTGCGCCCAAATAAATCTATTCAGCATCCCCTCTAGTGCATTAAACCAACTTGCTTCAAATAATAACGGAATGGATCTAAAAAGGAACAGAAACTTAGGAAGAATCAACGTCTTCATTATGTTGGTGCAGCCCACTAATGACAAATGTAGGTTATTTAATCTATCTAAATCTGTTTTTACCCGAGACATTAAGGGAGTCATATTATTTCCTACTACATCCTCTAGTTTTGCTGAGATTATGAATCCCAAGTAGATTGCTGAGCCAACTACCCTACCATCATTGCAACCAACATACCTATTTTCTACTATCTGTGTTTTTAGATTATTCAAGCTGTATCCCGATACCCGACCAAAATGTTGGGCTTCCTGTTCCACCTCCCTTATAGCCTCTGCCGGCTTGGGTGTGAGGATGGCCACGTCGCCGGCGTAGGCCAAAGTTTTAACCAAGCAGCCATTTATCAGCATTGCTGGAAACTCTGGGTTCTGTTCTAATCGGCGTAGAAACGGATCTAAATAAAGCGCAAATAACAGGGGAGAAGAGGGACAACCCTGCCTGGTCCCCCTCTTGATCTTGACCCATGCTGAATGCCCCCTATTAACCCTAATCTTAGCTTTCGGGTCTTTATACAGGGTTTGTGTAGCCTTTATGAATCCCTCCCCTATGCCGCTCCATCTCATGACAGACCATAGATAACACCAGGAGACCCTGTCAAATGCTTTTTCTGCATCTAAAAACAGTGCTGCCATAGGGTCTCCCAGGGTACCTGCTGCGTCGAACATTGTAATTACTTGCCTGACATGCTGAGTTGTACCTTTTCCTGGGATAAACCCATGCTGAGAGGGGCTAACCAGAGTCTCGATTACCTTTGATAATCTTTTGGCGAGTAGACTTTTACATCTGCGTTCATTAGTGTGATGGGTCGATACGAGCCTGGAGCTGTTGGTGGTTTACCTTTTTTGCTATCACTATGATGTCAGCAGCTCCCCAGGAATCAGGTATCGAGTTCCCCTTCTGAGCCAATAACATAATGTTAAACATATCAGCTGCTAACACCGTATGGAATGCTTTGTAAAATTCCACTGGGATCTGGTCTGGGCCCGCTGCCTTCCCTGAAGGGAGGCTTCCAAGAGCCATAGCAAATTCTTCTGCACAAAATGTGGCTTCTAATTCCTATTTTTCGTCCATCTCAAGCACAGGAGGGCGAATATCCCTCAAATACCCTTCTACCTCCTCCATACTCTCTACAATGTCAGAGGAATAAAGTTCTGTATAGAATTGTCGAAAGACTTCCCGCACCTGATTTGCCTCTGTAAAGGAGTTACCCTGTGCATCAACAATCTCGTTAACATCCGATATTGCTGCTCTCTGCCTACTCCGAACTGCTAGAATATGGCCCACCCTCTCGGTGAGTTCGTATGCCTTCTCCCTTTGAGTCAAATATTTCTATGCTACTTTTTTGGTCATACCTTCAATGGCATCTACTCTAGTTGCGGTTATCCTAAGCAATAACTGGTCAATTGGAGAGTTCTGAGTTAACGCTACTGCTAAGTCTGCTTCTAGTTTCAAGAGTTTATCTCGCAGTGCTTCTGTCCTTAATCTCTCCTTTTTCTGTTTAGATAGTACAAAACTGAGTGTCTCCCCCTAACTCACGCTTTGAATGAATCCCATACAACACCCGGCGGCGCTGTCCCTCTATTTATACTCCAGAAATCCTTTATCCATATGGCCATATACTCATGATATGTCTGATCTTGTAATAGTGAGCGTTCAAAAGTCCACGATACCTCTCTCCTTTGAACCCTTCCCAGCTTCAGTGTTAAAACTAATGGGCTATGATCTGAGATCATTCGGGGGTGCCTTTCGATTTTTGAGTCAATAATCAAGCTATTCGAGATTAAAAAATAATCCAAACGAACCAATACCTGGGGGGGGCTGAAAAAAATGTACTGCCATCTAAGTGCGGATGCCACTTAATCCAAGGATCTTCCAGGGAGTTATGCGCCACCATGTCTGACAATGCTCTGTATACCTTCTTTTTCCTCCCTGCATACTGTCTCCCAGATTGAGCAAATGAGCTAGTAAGATCATGCAAATTGAAATCACCGCAGCAAACGATTGGTTCGGGCCATTGTGCTAGTTCGATATCCAGAAACTGAAAAACATCAGGGTCATCCTCTGTTGACCCATATATCGTGACCAACGTGATAGTATCCCCCTTAACAGTCAATTCCAGTATTACCCACCTCCCCCACTGATCTTCCTTCTTCCTTTTCACTATTATATCTCCGCCTCTCCCTAGAACCGCCACCCCCCTAGTCTTGGTCCCTTGTTTGGAATTTGCTAATACTGAGAAACCCAATTGCGCCAAGAGGTGACCTTTAACACCCTCAATGTGGGTCTCCTGCAAACCTACAAGATCAAGACGCTGTGCTTTAAGGAATGCCGCAACCCTGAGTCTCTTTTTTAGCTCATTGAGCCCACAGACTTTAATCGAGGCAATTCTACACGCCATACAAATACCTCCATTTTCCTACCAGTAAAACTCCTGCATCATTAAGTAAGATCTGCCTCTGCTGATTCCATACAATCCTGTTCACATACTGTACATATTCCATTACATTCCATTACATTGCAGTCCCCATTTTGTAAACATTCAAATACATTTTCCCCCCACAAGTGTGCTTTGCCAACATAAGAAAAGTACCAAACCCTCGTGCCCCTTTTTCCCCCCTCTCCCTCCCTGTAGCCCCATGTCCCCTCCCCCTTACAGGCAAATAGGTCAGGAGACCTATATGTGCCCACCTTAAATTGTGCCAAACGCATCCCTCTCCCCCTTTTGTTTTGCTGTGCTACCCCAATTTCTTATGCCTATACTCAGTGGACTATGTTATATACGACAATTTATGTCCAGCCCCTTTACCCCCCTTTCTGCTTCCTCAATTCCTCCAAGAATATCCGAGCTTTGATCTCGGACGAGAACAATGAGACCTTTCCCCTTACACCTACCTTAAGTCTAGCAGGATAGAGAAGGTATGCTTCACAACTCAGGGCCTGGAAAGGGGCAATCATTTGTCTCAGCTTCCATCTCCTCTCAACTGTGACGTGACAGAAGTCCGGCCTGGCAAAAAAAGTGATACCTTTGAATGCCCTCCTGTTGTCTGGCCTTGCCTTACCAATGATCTCTTCTCTCAGCAAGTAGTTCCCGATATTAACCAAAATTTCCCCGGGCAGGTTTCCCTGGCCCTCGCCTCTTGCAGCCCCCATACCTCTAGCTTTCTTTATTGTGAAGGGGAACCTATGTGCCCTCTGAACCTCCCTCTCCCACTGGGACTCCGGAAAGGCCCCCTTTAACAGATAAACCACAAACTGTCTAATGTCTTGCCCTTCTGCCCCTTCCGCCACACCCAAGAGTCTAACATTGTTCCGTCTCTGTCTGTTTTCAAAGTCCTCCATTTTCCAATTCATATCTTCTGCCAGCTTCTCTTGCTCGGTCTTGAATGCCTGCCAGTTCCCCATGTCGTACTCCAATTTGCCTGTGCGCTCCTCTACTTCTGTCACTCTGGTCTCTACTTCCTTATACAGTTTATTTACTTTCCTCAATGAGCCCTGGATCTTCTTCGAAGCCTGCCTTGCTCTACAACTTTCTGCTCTTGCCTCTGATCGCATCTCCTTTAGAGTGCTAAATAGGGTCACGTCGTGGTGCAGTCTCCGAAGTAGGGCCCCCATTATTGCCATAGTCCTGCAGGTCCTGATAAACCTGGGATGTGGCCGAATAGTCCCATAGCAACCGCCTGTCATGATGGGTAGGAGACCCCAGGTTGCACCCTCTAGAGTTAGGAGGCCTTTTCTTTTGTGTTGACTCTTTGCCAGAAGTACTAGACCCTGAGTCTGAATCCTCCTCGTCTTTGTCTTCTTCCAAGCTACCTTCCGACGATATTACTGAATCTGAGTCCTCATTTATCGAGTAGAAGCACTCCCCTTCAATTGATCCACCCTCTAGCTTTGTGTGTTTGTTCTTGTCCCTTTCCTGCCAGCCATTACCTACTAGGCTTCCCATACTGCCTCAGGTATTTGTCTGATTTTGGGGGTTTATCGCACCTCTCATCTCTGCTTCCACTAGTCTCGGAGCCCCCAACATATCGGCACTCCCCAGGGAGGTATCTGCCTGTCTCTCCATACCTCTGTCTGCCGTCTTTTCCATCGACCTTAGAGCAGCTTCTACAGGTTCTGCGTCTTGAATCGTTGTAATGTCCATCGCCCTTGTGCTTTGACTGGATTGCATCGGCAAGAGAACAGGGCCTACCGCCGCCGCCGCGCTGGTCTCTGCTGTCCCTTTCGCACTCTGACTCCGTTGCCCGGCAACCAGATTCCTTGCGGCGTCTGCTGCTCCCGCGGCGTCCTCGTGGACGTTGTTTCCTGACTCCAACATCCTCGCTGGATCATCTGACTACTGGGCTTCGCGTGGCAAAAACCTCCGTCAAGGTAGGCTGCCTCATCCCAATTTCTTTGCCTTTTCCCGCATCGCCTCCTTTCAGTGTTAAATCCTCTGTTTGAACTCTGTCAGATTGTGCGGCTATCAGAGACACTTTTTAAGGGCACAGCAGTCTTTCCCCGCGGCTCCGTCTTTCTTTTGACCGGCAATGCAGGCACCTTATGTATTGCTCAAAGGTTTTTTCCTGCAGTCGCCTCCCCAGTCCCCGCTCCTTTTGTCGCTGTGTCTGCGACTTTCTCATGCCGGGGTGGTCGGGGGGGCATCTCTATTGCCGAGTTCACCAGGGTTATCAGGATCGCCTTGCCACTTATCACTCTCTGAAGTCTGGAGATTCTCGGCTTTAACCAATACCAAATCGGACCGCTCACTCGGTACTGTTTCTTGATTTGGCTAAACACCTTCAGTCCACCTTTCCACCATGAATCATAGGCCATCAGGGGAAACACAGCATTCTATTCTGAGACATCCGTATTCAGCAGGAGAGGAATGAGATGCGACCTCTCAGCAAAACTCCTCAGCGGCCATCTTGCCCCATCGAACCAAGGCCGATCTCAATAGCTGAACAGAACTGCTCCACCGGGCGTCGGACATAGTGCTCGGACTCCGATGTCGGGATGAAAATCAGGAGTATGCTTGTCATTGTGTGTTGATTAGGTGGTGGTCACTTCCACCCCTCGTTCACCTCTGCTCCATTGCTGCCTCTTTGGTCTGTTTACTCTGCTCCAGGGTCCCAACAGGCGCTCCGGTCCCAGGCACATTCTCTACCTAGTGGCAGTAGCAGCGAAGAATTGCAAGACCTTGTTATTTTTTGGCTATTTTGGGTGGCATAAGGTGAGCTCCATCCAGTCAGCCACCGGCCGCTCTTCGTTCTTCGTGTATTGTACACGCTTTCTCATCTGCAGATCCCCAGAGGGGCAAATTAGGAGGAGGAGGGAGGAAAGGACATGAAGTAGTCTACCTTGCCGCTCCGATCGACATCTTATGATGCGGGGAAGGGCACAAGCTTGGTTTAATGAGTGGCAGCAGCAGTGGATCGGCTGGGGTCAATTTGAACTGCTTGTAGTCAAATAGTACTTTACTTTGCATTTTCTACCTCTGGCCCAGACACAAGCCTTACAGTATCGAAGCCACACGGCTCAGACGTGGGTGGGGGTAGCTGGTCAAATCTCTTTGACCCCCATGAATGTTCAATGCTCGAGCCACTTTGTTCACATGGGTGAGGACCGTGGGGCAACATCCAGCTGCCTTTCTCTCCTTGTGAATACAGGGTCTTAGCGCACCACCTTGCACCAGTGTGAGGGCGCCTGGCTCTTCCATCTTTATGGCCTGAGGGTGGTGCGGTGTCTAAGCCACACAATGATGTTCTTTTTGTGAGGGGCTGCACACGCTGCAGGTGCTCTTTTCTCATTGTCTCTACAACTTTTGCCAGGCCCAGGTAGTCTGTCCAGATATTGAACGCCATTTGACCTCTATAATTGGCGTCCTTGCAGTCACTAGGGTCATGATTTCAATGGTGCAGCAGGTGCAGTGACACCGGGGCTCAAAGCTCTAGGAACCCGGTGTCCCAGTAACAGAAGTAGATCAACTTTGAGGATGTATACCGGATGGTGCTGTTTGAAGAAATGCCTCGACTGCTTGCTTTTCCGTGTTTTAGTAACAGAAGTAGATCAGCTCACTATGTATACTGGATCGCCATATTGTTACCATAAAATACACCTCACTAAGAGGCATCGGGTATTGACTATTTTGAAACATCCAATGTAGGGAGTTTTGGACATATCTGTGAAGTGGAGAGGACGCGACTTGTTCGGAGGCCTAGAGGAGGTGAGCAGCGTTTGCAGATGGTAAGAGTGGAGTGCTGGCACATTCAGGGGCCTATTATGATGGCGTGCAGACACCGCAATGGAGCACGGGACCGACCGCCGAAGTTGCGGCAGTCTGTCTTCGACACTGCCCAGTATCCACAGGGGTGTGAAATTTATTAAAATATCTACTTGTCCATGGGGCAGGTTGCCTCATAAATCTACTTGTCCTGTAACAAAATCCTCTTGTCCCTTTGGTGCCATGTTGTGCGGCGACAAATTATGGCAGCAATCTCATTATAAAAGAGCTCTTATATAGCCTCTCTGATTATGCCAGGGCTCATACCATAGTAGTGTTTGAATACTAGTAATCCCTTTATGTCACTACGTTTCCGCAGATCTACATACTGGGACTAAAGGAAGTGGTAAACAATTGTTCCAAGGTTGGAATGTCCTTTTGAGTCTGTGCAAACTTACTAACTTGCATGTTTTAAAGGTTTTCAACAACTCTTCTCTAATCTTTTCCAATACTGAGAAATGTTGGAAATTTACTCCTGACAATGGCAGACGTAAACCTTCTTCCAGAGTTGGGAAAAAGTGATTGGAGGGAAAATAAACTTGCAAACACTCAGGTTTTCACATGAGCAAATCTACACATGCATATTTGCTCATTCTAAAATGCAGTTCACAAATATTTTCTAGGAGTACTATTTCTTCCCCTACTGCTGTAAATTCTTGTGAATTCACGAAAGCCATATAGCTGCCCTTAATGCAAAGACCTAAACCAAGGGTGCAGTTTTGAAACTTTCTTTAATAATTGGGCCCCTAATTTGGTCTGGTGTTAACCATGAACTTTAGTTTTTATTAAAATTCTCTCTCTGTATCGGCTGGCTTCACGTGAGTGACAGCATTCTGCTCTTTCATAACTCTTTCATAAGGGGCTTATCGGCACACAAAGTAGTTTTGTTCAGTGCCAATAACTAATGTGGCAGTGTGTGCTTTTTTGAGACCAAAAACAATTTTTGCTTTTACCATTGTTTGTTATAATGGTGAGGGTCCGGCAGCTCCTACATCAATAAGGTTTTACAAAAACCTAACCCACAACAAGTCACGCATTGCCAAAACGAAAAAGCTGACCACCATTTCAGACCTACTGGCTTTGCCAATACTTGTTAATTTTTATGTTTCCCAAAATCTTATTGAAACTGGTTACACTGATTTTCTAATATGAATATTTTGGGGAAATACTAGCATGCATCAACACATTTTACTAAATGCGGCAAAGAAATGGAACCTGAAATTTTACAGTAGTTTAACAAAAAAAATGTTTTCCTACTTTCATTTTTAGGGACATTTTATATTTAAAGCAGAGAATCCTTATTCTTGCTTTCAAGCTTCTGCAAATATTTGCATCTAATCAGAGAGCATTCGGGCAGTCCCGACCACCACTGCATCTCCACCATGGATTTGCAGTCTGATGGACTTCCCAATGCTTAATCAGGCCCTTAATCCTCCCCACCACTCCTTGTCATGCAACTGGTGCTCATATAAAGCACTCCCAATACCTGGGGGTCAAATTTGCGATATATAAAACTTCCCACAAAAAACGGATGCTGTTTTTCATGTGCTTTTCTTATCTGACATCGACATGGCGGCAAAACAGTTGCTCCCATTTTTTTTCTTCACTCAACTGATCTAGAAATTGCTGTACAAAGAAAATTAGACCAGGAAGGTGTTTCTTAGACAATGTTTTACTTCGTATGCATGTGTCTGAAGAACGTAAAGTTAGTGGGGAGAAACCGAGAACCCCTAACTTTACCGTAAGCGGTGTTACACATGCTGCTGTACAGCATGGCTAAAAGACCTTGGCAAAGCCGTTAGCCCTCACACAGGCGAGTCCTATTGGCTTTGCCAATGCTAGATGCTAAATTGTGATTTAGCATGCACTGCCACTTTGTCTCTCCCTTTATCTATTTCTGTCAAGTAACGAAGTTGTTATGCCCAGTGATGTGTTGCTAATGGGAATACACAAGCCCCCCCCCCCCTTTCATCCTCCCCTCTCTTTCTTGGTGTATGGAACTCGGGGCCCTGCACATTCTCTGCCACCTGACATCTATGAAACCGCCCATTTAGTGTGTCATTATGATTGCGGGTGTTTACTCTCATCCTTCGTTACAGCTACCCGATCCAGCCGGAGCATACAAACGAACCCTATTTTAACCCTAATACATATTTACGCCCCCCCCTCCACCCCAAAAAAAATTCCAGTAATTTTAACACCAGCTGTCAAATGCTCCTAAACCTCTAACGGAGAGATCTGAAATATCCCAGTCGTTTAACACGTGCTACAGTTGCCATAAAGAACGAGCTCACGCCACACAGCATTTGAAGCCAGCATTGGCCACGAAAGTCATCACGATTGCTGTGAAAGCGAAAGTGATCGCGATGACGCAAACACGCAAGGGATGCGCGAGTTTTAGCAAGCTGGTCGCCGCTTTGGGAACACTCCCCAAAGCAGCTACTAAATGTCTCTCCGAGCAACGCATGCGAGCTGACATAAAAAACAAATACTTGTAAGACCAATTCGGGCATTTTCTTTGATAAATTAACCCAAAGATATTTCAATCTTACATATAATTTCTGCGTGCAACCTAATGCCAACGAATTACTTCCGTGATAAGAAGTCTAGTGACAAGTCTAAAACCTACACATTCATCAAATATTAATTTTAAGCTGTATTGTCATCAATAAAGTGCATAATCTTAGCCTCTGTCTTTAATAAAATTCAAATGTTCTGCCCACCAGGCTGTGGAAGATCTACCTTTACTCCCTTCACCACCCCTAAAAATATAATCCTCCATAAATTTAGTCCCTGCAAGTCCTCCTTGGTCCTGCAATGGTGATGCATGGAAAATGCATAGTAGTTGGGATTCCCCTGAGCTAATCTGACTCTGAGTAAGGGGAAACAAATTACAGGGTGAATATTAGACTGTAGGTGACGGGCCAGAGTATGGGTTAATGGATGTAGTAATTTGGATCATTTAGTGCTTGCTATGCAAATAACTCAAGATATTTTGGAAGCTTGCCAGTTTTGTAGTTGGACCTTGATATACAGTGCAATGTAGTTTTGCTGTGTGAATCTTTTCTGGATGGGTCCGAAAAAGTCTACCTTTTTCATGTGTGATGTCTCTCACCCATGTTCCATTTATGTGACCTTTTTTTTTCTTCTTCCTCCTCCTTCCTCCTTCTTGGCGCCTAGGGATCCAGGTATACAGTATTCAGAAGTGGGGACTAGGGGCAAACTTGCCTCGTACCCCTGGCGATTCGAAGTTGTCTTGCTATGTCTATTGACACCTACACTGGCCTATGGTGACCCATAATATCCTCCCTGTAAATATTTCCCTAAAATCCATCAAATCCGGAGTCGCTCTAATAAAGTAACAATCCACCCTCCCAAAGGCTCTTTTGGCATCGAGAGGCATTAATACCAGTTGTTTGTTTCTTGGCTTCATCAATCCGAGGAACTTTTATTTGGTGGTATTGTTGGGTTGTGCCCCCTTTTTAAATCCCGCCTGATCTGGATGGATAAGTTTGCTGATTATATTTTCTATTGGGTTGCAAATTTCCCAGTGAACAACTTATAAATATTCAGGAAGTAAACCTATGTTCTGTGGGGACTGGAGACTTATCCTTAACAAGCGCCTAGAAGAAAAGCCGCAATTAGCTTTGATATTGAAATCCCGGGACTGAGTTGGTAAGCTATAGATCCTGATTGCCATGGAGAAACTAACATAGGGCTCCCTGATATGGGCTACAAGTTTGACAGAGTAACAAAACCTGGTGAATTACATAGCGGACAAGGGAGCTGGTGTGGGTTGTCATAAGTCCTATGAACTTTCCAAATAATGACTTAATGTCTCCCTCTTATTTTAGAAGCGAAATACGATGTAACGTAACCGCACTGATTTCTGTTGCATTGGATGTTCACTTTGTCTGAGCAACCATTAAGCTGAGGGGATCTGGGAGGGGGGGGGGGGATTTCTTATTGAAAAAAACAAAATATTTTGCTTGCCTGTTAATCCATTGTATGTGTGCATATTATTCCAAACCGGCGGCTCTTTTGATTGTGTTGCTTTGTGGTAACTCAAAGTATCTTTAAGGGGAAAAAATCGCCTTGCCTCATGCCCATTAAAGTTAGGTGACTCTTGAAAGTGTTCTAGAAATAGGGTCACGGTTCTAAAACATTTGGGAAGCACTGTTGTAGATTGCAAGAACCTTTGGTTAGACTTCTTTCAAACGATTGCTAAAAGACTTGTACCTCTCTGCCACCTTGAGTGGTAAGTTCTTCCTGATTGGTATTGCAACCCTTATTACACCAGCAATTAAAATTGCCCTGAACGGATGCACGTTCACTGAAGCTACAATTTGCACTCTGTGAGAACTAAGAGTTTCCTTAGAGATGCCACATCGAAGCTGATGACTCCTCCAAACAGGGGTGTCCTCTTGGAAGTGATCTCGGGATAGTCAGGAACACAATGACCGGTCACTGCAGCAAATGAGACCACTGGACCAGTGTCCAAGGAGTTGGTGGAGTTGTTGAAAGGTCAGATCGACAGGTGGTTGGCATTTACCCCCCGAAACAAGAAGTTACCTATTTAATTCTGCAGACCTAAACTAGGTTTGATTATTTTGGGGACTCTGCATATTCTTTTCAGGGCAGAGATCAGTGTTTCTGCTTGGTTATATCACTGACTTTTTTTCCACTGACAACATTTTACCCAATAAAACGATCACGGCACAAGCATTGCTACACTATGGGACAAACTCGAGGTTGTGATGAGGTAAGTGATTATAACTATTCTGCCAAAATCTAAGAAGGAGAAAGCAAAGGTAGAACGGGAGAATCTGGTGATGGTTTAGAAGCAATTCATAAAAGCCCAGCACGTTTCTAAATCCGCTTTTGTTTTTTAGATTGTAGTAGATCTGTTCATGTATCCGTGCATATTCATCTTTTTCCATATCTAGCACTTTTAGCTTCAAAGTCCGTGAACGATTGGCATAAACTTCGAGCAAAGAGTCCTGGAGATTTGTAAGCAAAGAGATGGGAATGTGAGAGTGGATAAAGATATTGCTGAAGTATTTGGGTAATTCTATAGGGAGCTCCTACACAACTGAAAATACTCTTTATTGGTGTTAGATCAGACAACAGAACAGTTTGGAGAGGTAAGGGTACAGTGCGTTATATTTGTGTTCAGGAATTTAGAGTTAACATACCCCTAAATATGTATGGGAACTCAGAGTAGTGGAATCCAGGGAAAAGTATTGAAATATGCATAATCATGAGGTAGAACATGTAATCTTTGGGCAATGCTACAGGTGGAATTAGCCCACGCTGAGACAGACGTCTCTTATTCAGACCTATAAATCAATATCATATTAGCAGAATGATAAACTATAGAATTGCATAAAGGAGTTGTCTATCACAAAGTGTGGGGGTTTGTTAAAGTTGGGGTAAGTTTCTTATTTTTTTTTTAACCTCTTTCATGAATACCTCACTGGCCTTAGTATGTAGGTGGGCACATTTGTACAATCAAAGAAAATAAGTTGAACCATGAAATACAGAATCCGTTTTGGTGCAGTTCCTTTTCACATTTCATTTTTTGGCTGCAGGTCAGACAGACATTGTATAAGGTGATGGCTCTTTCAACTGATAGTGATGAGGCTGGCTTTAATTGGGAGTAACAAAACAACAAAATAGGGAGTATAGAGGTAATGGATAGAATCCGCCTCCAGTACAACGTTTATAAACACAGATTCTATCCTTAGATATTTTTTAAATACTCTTGTTATGTGCACAAAGGTGGGGATTGTTACTCCGGGAGATGTCTAGGAGGAACACTATGTGTTTTTAAAATACCCCTCACACACTGAGTCCCATAGTGTCATGCTTCATCGTGGGGGTCTTCCCGTCCCTCTGCGGGGCGGGGCGTGCTGCGACCCACGACTACGTGGGTGCACTATATTTTGTGATAGACTACGTGTGGTGTGGGTAATGGGAGTGGTAGGGAGTGTGGTGACTAGAAATATAAACTTTAAAAATGTCCTGGCCAGTAGAAAAATATCTTTTATTCGCTTCTCCAGCTGAAAATATTAAAAAGGGGTTAGGTCGGGTGTCTTTAATATGCCCTCCCTGGTCGACATGGTTCGTAAGCAGTCCCCCTGCTATACTGATCAGGACCATAAGTGATCCCTACTACACTCATAAAAATCTAAATATATGTAATATGCCTATTTTCCTAAAAACAGATTGCAACAATAGGCTAATCTGTTTTGAAAAAGGGGGGAATTCACCCTTTACAAAAAATTGGCCATTTGGCCATCTGAAATGTAAAAGCAGAAAACATTTTTTATTGCTTATGTTTGTCAACACATCACCATTAACGTGGAACATTAGTTTCACAGACACATGAACAGTGATATATGTTTTGGTTATATATTTATGTGATATGTTTTTCTGTGATATATTTCTAGCGAAATTTCTACTCAGAAAGAAGTTCTCTTTAAGCAAGGTGCTGCTCCAATATGGCGTTTCCTTGCTTTTACTCCTATGTTAAATGCACATCTCTTATATAGTGAATAAGAAAAATACAAACGCAAAAACTTGCATTCTGTTGAAATGTGGCGTTGGAAGGCAATGACCCACACCCACTCACTTGTATCAAAACACACGTCAGACTGCATAGAAGGTTAGAAACATTGTATATATATCTCAGCGTAAAGTTACGTCTATTGTAAAGCATTTTGTTTTACAGAAAGTGTATATATATAATGTGATACATACATAGTTCCTCAATTAAACAGGCCCCATGAGCTCGCCACGGAGGGGAGGTTGTCTTCAATAGTAAACACTGTGGGGGGGGGGGGGGGAGAACCAGAGAACAAAAAAGTTCTTTTTTGAAAACACACTAACATCGCTATTGAAATACTGTTGTAAAACCGGTCTGGGACTCTAGAAGGTTGGTTATCGGTGAGACTAAAATGTAGGCGTTCTGAATATCTGACCTGTATCAGAAAAGAATAGCTGGATGTGGATAGTAGCTGCTTAAGTACATAGGTATTACTGGGAAAATATAGGTCGAGGACCTTTTGAGATCGATTATCGTTAGTGCCAGAATGCGGGCGTACTCTGGTTACCGCCTTGGTCTATGAATAGCCGATTGTTAAAGACCCTGGCTTGGGTCTATTACTCACATGACCTGAGATACGTCCTCTCCTTCCCACTGGCCTCCGTGCTGCTCCGGTGGTTGGGGAGAGTGTGGTAGCTGGGCTTATTTATGTGCCCGATGATTGGATAACGAGTGTGCAGATACGCAACAGCTGCTCTGTTGGGGCCGGCAAGAATTCAAAAGTTCTTGCCGCTTCCTTCCTGTGTAGCACGAAAGAAAGAAAAGCTAGAGCGCTAACAAAAATGGCCGACACTTTTCCTGCCGGTGTCTACAGTCGGATACTCACTTCCTGTTGCATATTTCGGCTAAACAGATGACGGAAAATAGCTAGAGAAAAACGTGGGTAGTGTTATTTAGAGAAAAACGTCATTTGCAATTCATTAGAAGGGGCTAGCCACTATCAAATGCGGGGTTCCCAATTTAGAGTTTGAGCAAAGCAATATAATAAGTCAGTTAATTGACTGTAAATTCGGGGGGGGGGGGGGTGTTTGTGTCCAAAGTTCTCTATTCTGTTACATGAAAAAAAAAACTTCTCTCTTACTCCCCCAGATACACATGGTGTGTGCGGGGTTTGCAGATGGCACGATGTTAGATGTTGGTATTTGACAGGTGCCTTGGATTTATAACTGCTGGGGGTGCTACATATTTTCACTGTGATGTTCAGAGTTAATGGGACGCCATGATTAAAGTTGGCCCCATGGTATTTCATCCTTTAGCCCATTCCTATTCGTTTTGAGACGAAAAACCCATCTCTGTTCCTTTTCAAATAAATATCTCTCGTTTGTACCTGTTCAATCCCAGTCCAAGAGATATCATCCACATTGTGTCCTTTCTCTAGAAAATGGGATGCCATTTTTGTGGTTGATTTCTTGCACTTTATGTTGCTCATGTATTCCCCAATTCTTGTTTTGACAGGTCTTGTTGTCATGCCAACATATTCCAAATGGCATGGGCGGTTATTAGGTATACCACGTTGGCGCTGTTGCATGTGGTGAATTTCCTCTGTGGTGCTATTTTGGAATGTGATGTCTTTGCTTTTCTTCGTGAGGTGGCACACCTTACATTTTCCACAAGGCCGGTGACCTTGTATGTTGGCCAGAGTGGACGTTGGGTCCTGTGTTGTCACTTTTTCTGGTCTTGTATGGACAATAGTGTCCCGTATGTTCCCTCTTCTGTGCGAAAACATAGGTTTAGGGATGTTTAGACCAGCGCTGTTTAGAATCCTCCAATGTGTGTTGACAATTTTAGTAACCTGGTTTGAATTGGTATTGTAGGTTGTGATACAGAAAGGTCTACTATTTTCAGTTCTCACAATAGGAACTTCAAGGAGGCTTTCTCTGCAATTGTTGCGTACCCTTTTGTACGCTTTACTGATTATTTTTTGCAGATATTTTCATGTTTCTAGTTTCTTTTTTAGTTCTTCCGATTGAATTTTGAAGTTTGAGATTTCAGTACAGTTTCGTCTTAAACGTAGAAATTGCCTGTAGGGGAGGTTGTCCCTCAGATGTCGTGGATGGAAACTTTGGTACATTAGTAGGCAATTCTTGGATGTTGTCTTGAAATGAGTGGTCGTCATTAGTCTCCCTTCTTTGGGAAAAATGTTCAGATCTAAAAAGACCAGTTGTTCATTTGAGATGGTGCTGGTAAAGTTCAAGAAATCATCTTGGTAATTCAACCAGGTGATAAAGCGGTTAGCAGTTGTTTCATCACCATCCAAGATGTTCAGAATATCGTCTATGTACCTCTTCCAGGTTTTGATGTGCTTGTGGTAAGGGTTTTTGGGATGCAGTATTTTCGTTGTTTCTAGGTGGTACACCTAGAGACCAGCTATGTGTGGTATATAAATAAATAATACCGGATCTAGGTTTTACTGGACATAGCAATAACAGATAGCTCAATAAATAAGAGTCAAGATTCGAGGTAGTAGGAGTTTGCAGGTTTTAATACAGCATAAAGGACAGGAACAGGACAACCTGCACGGGAACGGGATGGCAGCGCTGCCGGGGGCAGGATCAGAATCGGCGTAACATTTAATAACATTGCACAAATATATATACTAAAACAGTTACATTACAATGAATTACAGTAGGCGGAGCAGTGGGTGTGGTCAATAGCAGTCGCGAAAGATAAGGGTGAAAATGGGTGTAACAGGGGCGTATACATAGACATGTGATGTAAACGTAACAGAATATGTCATAAATGGGGCGGAAACATGGAGGGGGCTACCTAAGGAGCCGGGACCTCTAACCTAGTGGTGCGCGCAAACTGACAATGACGTGTTACTAGGAGAAGCTGGGGGCTATGAACTCTGTGCTAGGAGCAGAGACTGAAGTCTGGAGAGTCAGGGCGACATGTACCTAAACAGTATCTAGTATCTGATGTTTAGAGAACATGTTGATAGAATCCAAAAGTTATCGGGGTAAAGGCTAACAGACTCTAAGAATGGTGCATGCATTATTCTACATGTAGTGCGTGTTGAGGAATATTAAATGACCATTAAATGCAGTATTTTCTCTTACATGGAGACGTAAAGGCTAGACAATGACGGAAACTATTGATGCGATTCAGTAGCTTAGGAATGCAGAGAAGGAGGGCTGGACTGATAACTAGAATCATAACATACTCTTGGCAGACTCAGAGGCAGAGCCAGGCCGAGCCGGGCACTGCGAGGCAGGAAGTAAGTGAAGGGTCGAGGATTACAGGTGGGGGCTGTATCGCTCCTCAGCGAGGACTCAGAAGACAGGAGCTGAATCTGGTGTCCGGGCCCTTTTGAGGCCTAGAAACGGGGACTTTACAATGAAATAACGTGCACACTGAGAAACGTGGCAACGTGACTTTACATAGGCCTGATACTCGTAGCTTTCACGAGAACTGGAAACTGGCATACTAGTGATGGACACAACTGTAATTGCGTCTTTAATCAAACATGGGGATACATATGCATATTTAATCATGCACACATAACATAAGATGGAGGACACGTAGGGACACAGAACATGGCAAAATTTACTTTTCCACATTCCCTCCTTGTCACTACGTTTCCATCAGGAAACATCAATATTCATGATACCATCTATCATTTCATACAGTATCATTTGCTCGTCTCGAATTTTCTTGGAACGGGATTTAGGACGAGACTTGGGACTAGGAATACAAGATGTAGCACAAATGCCGCAAATCGCAGGGCCACATTGTAAACAGAGGCAGCAACTGAATATGATCGCTACTGCAATACCCAGAAATGACAATACTTTCCATCCCCAGGCGGAAATCATATTCCAGAACCAACCGGACCATGTCCAGGTGCCTGGATCTTGGTGTAACATATGGGCAATTTTATGGAGTCTGGTAATAGCTGAATAAACAGACGGTGCGTTATTAGGAATGAAAATGCAGCACCTAGATCCGATGACTCTACATGCCCCGCCCCTATCGGCCAGTATGACGTCAAGGACGAGACGATTCTGGAGCACGACAATTCTCATAAAGGATTGTTCTTCGGTTAAGTTACCTAGAGCAGAAGTAGTCTCGATCACTACTGCTTCAAGTGTTCTGGTTAATCTACGTATCAGTTTACTATTTACAACAGTACCTAAGTAGGGGAAGACACCTTTATTGATATCTATGTATTGTTCTAGAGCAGTTTCAGTATAATCGACAATCGGGAGATTTCTCTTGTGTCTAGTATGTACTAGGTGGGAATTCCTATGATAGTCAGGTGGGGCTAGGAAAACTGGTGGCAGTAGGAAGGCAATGTAACATGTTCCCTCCCAATCGAGGGGCAGACGAACATATGCGGTCTGACCACAAACAAAATAAGAATGACGTGAAGCTTTGAAAATAGATTTCCTACTGTCACTATACTTGACAATAGTAGTACAATCACTATGGCCTACATGTACGGAACCATTATTTCGGACACATAATTCACCTTTGACTGGTAGTACTGAAATAGCAGGTAAGTCTGGAGTAGAATCAGACTGAACATTCAGGACCATGAAATTCGAAGAATAATTACCCAAATTATAAACTTCATTTTCTAGATCTAACCCTGTTCTGTGGGGAAGACCTTGCTTGTCTGGGAAACATGTACTGTTCAGAAAAGACATATCTGTTGAGGATGACGTTAACGTGGACCATGCTCCACACGAACCGTTATGTGAGAATGGATAAGGAAAGAGTGGCAGAACTCCCTTCGGTGTCTGGAAAGGGGGGAGTCGACCACACACCCAACAATTAGTGGCATTGCTGGTCTGGTGTGAATAATGTAACATGCGGATAAAGGAGTTATTACGCATAGCAAGACGATAAGAAAGTTCATGAGGAGGCAGATCACTAAACGTGTGCTCTACTGTAACATTAACAGACTTATTTACATGAGAAACTGAAAAACACAAATAAAATGCATAACTGGTGCAGGAAATCATAATGCTGAAATATAGCAGAAAACATAAAATAATAGTGCAACTTCTAGAGTTCTCACTAACTCTCTCTCAATGGGGGTCTATTATATACATGTCAGAAACCGGTCTAACCGTTTCACCTAGGGGAGGACTTAGACAATCAAACTGGCTGACTTATTTTACTAGACCTTAGTTTAAGCTTATACTCCTGCTGCGGAGTTTTCTCTAACAGGGAAGGGTTCGTAGCAATGTCTTTTGCGGGACAGTCCTTAAGAATAGTACTTTGGCAGTCTTTAAGATCTTCGGAAATGTTCTTTGAAACAGGTTTCAGTCCAAAAAATCTTTTCACATGTGACAGGTGGACCCAGCCCTTCCTGCCTTCCAGCTTGACGGCAGTACGGGTGGCCAGGAGGACCTGTCGGGGTTCCTTCCAGCGAGGCTCCAGCGGACTTGAACGATCAAAATTCCGGACAAGAACCATGGATCCGGGAACGATTTCATGCGGTGCCACCTCGGTATTGTCTGGAAATGCGGCAGCAACCTGTGAACGACAAGAGTTGAGGGCAGACATCAAGGAAGCTAGGTAATCTGTCAGCATATTACTTGAAACATCGGTAATACTTCGAGGTCTAGGTGTACCCCACATGTTAGGGGGGCGGCCGAATACGACCTCGTACGGGGACAGACCTGATCTGGAATGTGCGACCATGCGCATATAAAACAAGGCAACTGGCAGAGCTACCAGCCAGTCCACACCTTTCTCTTTACATACTTTTGCAATTCAGATTTTCAGGGTCTGATTATGTCTCTCTACGAGACCGGCTGCTTCTGGATGGCGTACACAATGGAACTTCCACTGGTACCCTAACAACAGGGAAATATGTTTCATAAGCTCGGATGAGAATGGCTGGCCGTTGTCAGAATATACGACCCTAGGGAGTCCGTAGCGGGGGAAGAATTCACGAACCAACTGCTTGGCAGTGGTCGCGGCTGTGTAATCTGGGACTGGATATGCTTCTGTCCACCTGGACAAAGCGCATACAACTACGAGGACATACTTGAAACCTCGACATCGCTCCATCTGAATATAATCCATCTGGAGGACTTCAAAAGGGTGGTCAGGGGGCTGGAATCCACCTTGTTCCACCGGAACACTTTTACCTGGATTAAACTGACAACATATCATACAGGTACGGACTTTCTGCTTGGCTGCAGCTCGTAAATGCTTGTTGAACCAAATGTTCTGGATACTATCTAACATAGCTTTTTCTCCTAAATGTGCTGGACTATGTGCGGTATTGATAATGACTTGAACCATAGAGTCGGGGAGAAACCATGTGGCTTTACCCTTCGTTACCCATCCCTGATCTGTCTGGACCCCTCCTTGTTCGGACCATTTCTTGATTTCCTCGGGAGTAGCATGTAACTGGATATCTATGACATCTTGAGTAGGGTCCTTAACTGTCATACAGGTAGTCGGATCTGGAGTGTATGTCGGTGTCTTATTAACTGGAATGTCTGGCGTCTGTGCTGTAAGCTTGGCTGTGCGATCTGCTAGATCATTACCTTGAGAAATAGTGTCAGTAACTTTCGTATGTGCTTTGCATTTCATGATAGCAATAGATGTCGGTAAGTGTATGGCATCTAACAGAGCTTGAATAAGGAGACCATGCTGAATCTTGAGTCCATGAGAAGTCATGAAACCTCTCTCCTGCCAGAGCACTCCGAAGTCGTGTACGACTCCAAATGCGTAACGTGAATCTGTGTAAACATTAACTTTCAGGTTCCTGGCACGTATGCAGGCTTGTGTCAGAGCAACTAGCTCTGCTGCTTGAGCAGACAGGGTGTCAATACGGTGTGTTTCAATAACTTCAGTGTCAGTAGTCACTGCATACGCGGCTACTAGTTCTCCTGTACTTGTTCTCATACATGAACCATCCACATAAAGTGTCAGGTCGGGATCTGGTAATGGAATATCTGTCAGATCTTGTCTTGGCTTAGTCATAATGTTAACTACTTCCACACAGTCATGTGTGGCAGGATTTGAAGTAACTGACGGTAACAGTGTAGCAGGATTTAAAACGTTGCAGCGTCGGATTTCTATGTGTGGCTGGAACAGTGTCAATTCATAACCTGTTAAACGTGCAATTGTCAAGTGCTGAGTCTGTGTTCGGTTTAAAAGAACTTCCACGGAGTGTGGGACTTGTACTGTCAAGGAATGTCCTAATACTATGGAATCACTTTGTCTGATAGCTAGTGCTGTGGCTGCAACTGACTTGAGGCACGCAGGCAGAGCCTGGGCTACAGGATCTAATGTGCTCGAAAAATAAGCACAGGGCTTGTATTGTCCGGCTTGATCTTGTGTGAGAACAGATAATGCTGTACCTTCACGTTCAGTGACAAAGTGTAAAAGGCTTACTGTAGTTCGGTGTAGCTAGAACTGGAGCTTGGCATAGAGCTTTCTTTAATTCATTAAAACTAAGTGTATGTTCAGATGTCCAAGGGAGGACAGTCGATACGGCTGCCTCCTGTGTCGTTAACTGTATCAGTGGTTTAGCTAGAAATGCATACTGAGGAATCCATTGTCTGCAGTAAGAAGTGAGGCCGATAAAAGCACGTACCTCCTTCTGGGTCTTGGGCTGAGGAAGACTCGCTATTAACTGGATACGGTCAGGTGTCAACTGCCTACCCCTCTTGGACAGTAAGTGGCCTAAATAGATCACTTGCTGGACACAGAATTGAAGCTTAGAAGGGGACACCTTGTGCCCCATCTCGGCAAGGAAATACAAGACTGTAAGAGATGCTCGCTCGCAAGCACGTTCAGAACGGGCTGTGATCAGTAGGTCATCGACATACTGGAGCAGGGCAGTGTCAGTTGGCATGTGAATGTTGTCTAGTTGTCTCTTAAGTGCTTGACTGTAAATACTAGGACTTTCTGTGAAACCTTGAGGAGCTCGTGTGAACATATAGCTCCTTCCATTTAAACAAAATCCGAAAAGGAACTGGCTGTCTGGATGAATGGGGACACTAAAAAATGCATTCTTGAGGTCTATGACTGAAAAAAATGAGGCTTCAGAATCAATGGCTGTCAATAGGGAAGAGATATCTGGGACAACTGGGTACTGGGGAATAATACATTTGTTAAGCTCTCGGAGGTCAATCACTAATCGATATACAGGGGGTGTATTTGGATCAGTACGTTTCATGACTGGAATGATCGGAGAATTACATACATTGGAGTCATTTTCTACAACTACTCCTTGAGCCATGAGCTCGTCAATAATTTTGGATAAGGCTGCTACAGCCTCAGGTGGCAATCTGTACTGTCTGATTCGTGGTAACACTACACCTGGCTTGAGAGTCACACGATGGGGTGTGATTTGCATGAAGCCAACATCAGTTGGACCTTGTGCCCATAGATGCTGCGGAACATTAGACAATCTCGGATCAAAATCTCGTAATACATAGTGACCCTTGAAGTCACGTAGGAACAATCGTATTCCCTCGGGGGAGCAGCAAATAACTGCACCTAATTCTTTCAGTGTCTTAATGCCTAACGGATTTTCTGGACATGACTTCGTAAGTAACAGATCAGTAGTGCGGGACAATGGACCTACTTCTAGAGTAACTGGCTTAGATATCTCGTTTACAATAGGCTTTCCTGAAAATCCAAGGGAAACATTTCTAGAGCCTGAGAGCGGAGCCCCTGGAACTTCGGCGTGACTGATGGTGGTCCTACTTGCCCCTGTATCAATCAAAAACTTTCTGTCTTTCCCTAATACTTGACTATGAACATAGGGACCCTCTTGATCTACAGGTATCTCGATGAGAGGCAAGCCTACCTCCCTCTCTAGGCTGTTTCATGAATATGGCTGATACTCTGGATACTCAGACTGCGCATACTGGTACATCTGCTGTGTAACATGCTGTGTTGCAGCAATAGGCTGCGGTGCTGGAACTGTCTGTTGTGCATTCTGTGGCTGAGAAGTCTGTGAAACTTGTTCTTGTCTAGGCGGACGTGGTCTTTCTTTAATCTTACCAGTAGCTATGTTGTGTTTCAGAACTGCACACTCGTTTATAAAATGACCTGGCTGTTTACAATAATTGCAGGTCCCTTTAACGGGAACTGCAGGATGACTGGCTTGATTCGTACCCCTCTTCTGACTGTCTTGAGGAACAGATTGTGCAACTAGTACTTTCATTTTCGTGTCTTTCATACGTTTCCTTTCATGATCTTGTTCTTCTCTGATTCTATTCTGGTGGTATTGAAGCATCTGTAACATCTGGGATGGGGTATTAGCTTGCCAGGTACTTTCGACCTTCAAAACTCGATTCTTAACTTGTGGACTTGAATTCTCGACTAATTTAGTAACAAAAAGATGAGGGTATGACTCGCTACTTGTCTTGAGGCCACTGTTGATACTAAAGCATTTCTCGAATCTAGAATAAAAATCACTAGTGTCTTCGTCTTGTTTCTGTTTACAGGCTGAGATTGCATCCCAGTCTTCCTTTTTAGTGGCTAATAACCTGGGCAAAACTTGTATTAACAGTTCTGGTAATTCTTTACATTTCTCTCCTAGACCGGTACCTGGTACTCGTATCTTATCTTCAGCTTCTAGAACTGCCCAATTGATCTTTTTCTCTCCCACCTCCCAATCTTTTTCCTTGAGTTTTTCATATACCCCTGCGGGCAACAGGACTTTTAACATTTTAATTATATCTGGATACGTGTATTCTCCCATACGGAGCATGTCTTTTAATTCTCGGTGGAACCCTGCTGGATCTTTGTCATGACAGGGAATTAATTTCTTCATCTCTAAGAGTTCCATCTTTGTAATCGGAGTGTAAACAAACACTCGTTGCATTTCACCATCTGTTGTCCTAACTGGGTGTACTTCTCGTAACGGATTCTGTCTGTCTATGTAAAACGGTTTACTTTCTGGAGGTGAGACATGAACAAAATGCGGGTTCAAAAACGTTCTATATTTGTGGCGCTGTTCTAGAATGACACTAATTAAATCGGTACCTAAACCTTTCCATCTATACTGGAGTAACTCGTTCAGGACATCGTGTAAAGGACCTGGATCAGAATGTTGACCCTCATACAGAGTAATGAGGTGCTGGATCATATACATACCCACCAGTCGTTGCTCGGCTGGGGGCAATTTCAGAAACATTTGTGCCACTATTTCGTCTGGAAAAGTGGTAGAATCAGTAATCCATCGGACTGCTGATCGGGCTAGTTCTTGTTCATGCATAGTACTTAACTCACTGTAACCGATTCGTGATTTCAGAATGTGATCGGTAGCTTGAAATACTTGTTCCAGAGAACCTTGTTCTGGTGCTGGATGATGTAAAACTGACTTGTGTTCTAGGCGCAAATGGCGATCTGGAAATCTAGATTTTCCTACATATGCTATTCTAGTGGGATTCTCGTCTACCTCTTCGGTAGAGTCATTTTCTTTCTCGCTTACTTGTGCTGCTTTACGTTGTTCGTGTAACTTTAGTATTTCCTTACGAATTTTCTTGTACATACTCTCTATACTACTTATAGTCTTGTGTTTACCCTCGGCTATATTATCACTCCACCTTGTCAGAATTTTCATTTCGGCCGGATCTTTAGTCGGGGAATCTTGTTCTCTTATTAGACAATTAATCAGAAACTTTATTATCATGAGTTGGATCTCAGCTTTCCTTTGAGACATGGCTTCGCCAATACTTTCTGGATCATCCCCTGTACGGATGAAACGATATATTCGGTCTAGATCTCCTTTCATATCTGGTAGGGTGTCTAAATACCCGGTCACCCGTCTTACACGGATGGAATATATTACTGTACTATCATCACCTGCAACTGGATCATAGCGGCATTCAGTGAGAGCTCGTCGGATGTCTGCAACGGACTTATATTTGGGCGTGCGCTGTAACGCACATTCATGTAACTCGGCCAACGTTCTACGTTGGTGTGGTGGCGGGGTACCAGGAGGACCTCCTCCTGCGGCCCCTAAACTGGAATCGTCGACTGATACTCTTCGTACTAGCGCGGCGGGAAATTGTAATGTAGGCTGGACCGGGGGTACCGTAGCGGGTACTCCGGTGACTGGAGGAGCAGGATTTACATTATTTACAGGAGCTGGCGGAACAGGATTTGCATATTCTGGGACTGTCGTCCAAATAGGACGAGATGAAAATATCAGCTGCGGTCGGTTTGTGACGTAGCTTAGTCGGAACTAGTGGTGGCGGAAAATTACTGGATGCCTCCGGGGTCGCTTTTGGCAAGAAGAGGATACATACCCTTAATAAGGGCATGCCTCTGTCTGTCTGACTGTTCTGTTTTAACTCGTTCACCTATCTCGATTAGTTCCCTTTCTTGGGCTCGTTCTAAGGATTCTCTACTTAGTTCTGACTTTCTGATTTCTTTTTCGGTTCTTTTATGAGATTCTTTGCGCCATAACTCGATGGCATCCTTCTGTGACTGTCTGGCTTTCTTTTTCCATAATGCTTCTTCTACTCTCATGATGCACTCGGCATCCCATGTGCCTGATACAGGCCATCTATACTTTTCCTCTAACTGTTTGGTATACTCTACCCATAAGTCTAGATATAATATGGCACTTATACCATGCTTCTGATACATAAAATGACCTGGACTGTCCCTAGGCGGGACAGGAACTGCTGCTTCTAGCAGACCTTTTCTGGTTTTTAGCTGACGTAATTTAGAGAATAAGGGCATAACTGAACTGTAATCTAGACACAATACAATACACAATGAACACGATAATTACTCCACATTCATACCACGACATTAAAATACGTGCAGAACATTTAAAATAACAGTTCGAACAGAATACTACCTGGAATACTGAAAACAGAATACATGAATTTTCTCGAGAACAGGACTGACTAGAACAGAAACTAGATGCACTGCTGAAACAGTACGAAACTTACCGGTCTCATAAAGAGACTCGTCAGGACCCGCATCCACCGAAGTGGACACTTCGTTTTGGGTCTGTGTACCACCAACCCACGGACCAGAGTCAATTAGATTGACCCTGTCTAGATACTACACCAGCAATGGTACTCACCGGGCAGCAAGAACGGAAGGCCTCGGACTGGACTGGACTGCTTCGACGCCGGACGGACGAACTTCCGACTTCTGTTACGGGTGGGCCTCCGGATACCTCGGACCTTGGACTCTCGGCTTGGGCTCTGGTCGGGACTCGCCGCGTTCCTCCACCGCCTCGTCTGGATGCTGGACCGCCACCTCCGTCTCCTCCGTGGGCCTGAGGGATACTTGAAGCAGAAATATCTGCACGTGCACGGTATGGTTCCGTCACGGCTGCAGAGGGTCAGGGGGCCGGCGTGGCTTCACCGGCGCGTGGGGAAAGGGCAAGTCCCTATTCGGGCGCCATTATGTGGTATATAAATAAATAATACCGGATCTAGGTTTTACTGGACATAGCAATAACAGATAGCTCAATAAATAAGAGTCAAGATTCGAGGTAGTAGGAGTTTGCAGGTTTTAATACAGCATAAAGGACAGGAACAGGACAACCTGCACGGGAACGGGATGGCAGCGCTGCCGGGGGCAGGATCAGAATCGGCGTAACATTTAATAACATTGCACAAATATATATACTAAAACAGTTACATTACAATGAATTACAGTAGGCGGAGCAGTGGGTGTGGTCAATAGCAGTCGCGAAAGATAAGGGTGAAAATGGGTGTAACAGGGGCGTATACATAGACATGTGATGTAAACGTAACAGAATATGTCATAAATGGGGCGGAAACATGGAGGGGGCTACCTAAGGAGCCGGGACCTCTAACCTAGTGGTGCGCGCAAACTGACAATGACGTGTTACTAGGAGAAGCTGGGGGCTATGAACTCTGTGCTAGGAGCAGAGACTGAAGTCTGGAGAGTCAGGGCGACATGTACCTAAACAGTATCTAGTATCTGATGTTTAGAGAACATGTTGATAGAATCCAAAAGTTATCAGGGTAAAGGCTAACAGACTCTAAGAATGGTGCATGCATTATTCTACATGTAGTGCGTGTTGAGGAATATTAAATGACCATTAAATGCAGTATTTTCTCTTACATGGAGACGTAAAGGCTAGACAATGACGGAAACTATTGATGCGATTCAGTAGCTTAGGAATGCAGAGAAGGAGGGCTGGACTGATAACTAGAATCATAACATACTCTTGGCAGACTCAGAGGCAGAGCCAGGCCGAGCCGGGCACTGCGAGGCAGGAAGTAAGTGAAGGGTCGAGGATTACAGGTGGGGGCTGTATCGCTCCTCAGCGAGGACTCAGAAGACAGGAGCTGAATCTGGTGTCCGGGCCCTTTTGAGGCCTAGAAACGGGGACTTTACAATGAAATAACGTGCACACTGAGAAACGTGGCAACGTGACTTTACATAGGCCTGATACTCGTAGCTTTCACGAGAACTGGAAACTGGCATACTAGTGATGGACACAACTGTAATTGCGTCTTTAATCAAACATGGGGATACATATGCATATTTAATCATGCACACATAACATAAGATGGAGGACACGTAGGGACACAGAACATGGCAAAATTTACTTTTCCACATATGCTGGGAGCAAAGGTGCTCCCCATGCTGGTCCCATGTTTTTGGAGGTACAAGGTGTTCTCGTACTAGGAAAAAATGTCTTTAAAGGATAAATGGCAGCATTCCATCACGATGTTCCTTGGTGTCTGATACTTCCAGACGGTGTCAAACAAAACTTCTTCAATGATATTTAATGTAGCATCGTGCGGGAGACTCGTGTAGAGGCTCTCCAAGTCGCAGCTGATTAGTAGTTTGTTGTCAAAAGTGAGGTTTTCAAGGAGGATCAAGACCTCTTTTGTATCTTTCAAGTATGTTGATGTACGTTGCACCATAGGTTTTAGATATGCATCCGCGAATCTAGAGACTGGCTCAAGGATCGATCCTATTGCTGACACGATAGGGCGGCTTGGAGGGTTGTCTAGGTTTTTGTGGATTTTAGGGATGGTGTATAAGTAAGGTGTCGCGGGATGCTCTTGGATGAGAAACTCTCCTTCCTTCTTGGTGATCCACCCGTGTGAGGTCGCTTCTTCCACCATGGTCATTATTTTGGTTCTGATTTGGTCTGTGGGGTCTTCAGAGAGAATTTCATAGTTTCTCTGATCTTAAAGTAATCGTCTGCATTCTTGGTAATATTTCAATGTTGTCTGTATTACTATGGCTCCCCCTTTATCTGCTGGTTTTATTACAAACTGAAACATATGTTTGTTGTCAAGGTCTTCTAGGTCTTTCAGTACTGCTTTTTCAAACGTAAGAAGTTCGATGGGGAGAGTGCAGTCCAAAGGTGTGAATTTGGATTTAGATTTCAGGCCAGTGTCTCCTTGTTGAGTTTCATCATTCTTTTTGTTTGAAAAAAAGACTTGGAGTTTCAGTCTTCTTATAAACTCCTGCATTTCTTTACATAGCAGGAATTTATCCATTTGATTGGTTGGCACATATCCTAATGCTTTTTCCAGAACAGTGATCTGGGCATTGTTGAGTCACATCTGTCAGGTTCACTACCAGGCTCATTTTCTGTTTGTTGTGGCTTTGGTCATGCTCCGGGTTGATACCCTGGCTTGTTCCTCTGCTCTCGTTGTCCAGTGAACGTTGTTCCCTCCGATTTCTGCCTCTGTTACTTACCTGGCCTTGCCCTAAAAAAATGGGTCTGATCATACTGAGGGAAAACTTGTGGTGAGTAAGCCCAAGGTGGAAAATGACCTTGTGGATGTTGGAAAGGGGGTGGGCCATAATTTTGCGGGGCGGTACATCGGTGGTCCCTGGAAATTACCCCATCCTCTAGGGCCGTGTTGATACGGCCGTCTGTAGTTGTTGCGTGTGTCCTGATACCTAGTGTTCCTGCTGCGACTAGAGCCCGAGCAGTTAGATCCCGTGTCTGATGAGTCATCGTCAGTTGTTTCATCACGGTTCGGCCTGTAGTCATCCTTGATACATGGGTAAACTCTCTCGTGACTGAAACGGCTAGTATCCTTTTTCAGCCTATTGTATTTGCTTTGTTTTAGTGTGGTTTCAAAATCATTGTGTTTTGTTGAGTTCTTCAAGATGTTTCTTCATACTACTTGGTGTTTCGTAGCTGCGAAGGCGTACCTCAATAGCCTGGATTTCGATCTCTAATTCCTATGCTAGTCTACTTGCAGTTTTTATGATCAGTACGATCCAGTCCCTCGTGCAGTGCCACGATATCTGTGACCAATCTTTTTTTAAACTTTTGTCGTGTTGGAAAATATAGGGTTCATTGCGGACTATCAGCCCTTGTGGTGCTGTATTTACCTTTAGGTATTAGGACATTAGTAGCCCATGTAAGGCGGTCTTTATCTGAGTACGTCTTAGTTCTTCCATCTCGTCCCAGTCATTGCTGCTGACTGAGGGCTCTGCTGTTTTAAGTCCTTCGAAGGTTCCCAGGGATGCCATAATTGTCAATTTTTTCTTCTGTGAAGGTCAAACCTGTGTTGTCTGCCATGGTGTGTGTAGTAATTACTAGTCTCTAAAAGGGGTGTGTGCTTTCTTTACAGAGGAGTTCCAAAGAGCAGGGAAAATAAACTCCCACAGCTGTACGCTGTCTATAATAATAAAACAACAAAATAGGGAGTATAGAGGTAATGGATAGAATCCGCCTCCAGTACAAAGTTTATAAACACAGATTCTATCCTTAGATATATATATATTTTTTTTTAAATACTCACGTTATGTGCACAAAGGTGGGGATTGTTACTCCGGGAGATGTCCAGGAGGAGCACTGTTTTTAGAATATTTTAATATTTCCAGCTGGAGAAGCGAATAAAATATACTTTTTCTACTAGCCAGGAAATGTTTAAAGTTTATTTTTCTAGTCACCACACTCCCTACCACTCCCATTACCCACACCACATATAGCCTATCACAAAATATAGTGCTCCCATGTAGTAGTCGGTCGCAGCGCGCCCCGCCGAGGGACGGGAAGACCCCCATGATGAAGCATGACACTATGGAACTCAGTGTGTGAGGGGTGTTTTAAAAACAGTGTTCCACCTGGACATCTCCCGGAGTAACAATCCCCACCTTTGTGCACATAACGTGAGTATTTAAAAAATATATAAAAATATCTAAGGATAGAATCTGTGTTTTTAATTGGGAGTACCCATAACAAAAGCACAAGAGGTATGAATCTTTTGCCTAATGGCATTGCTTATGAAGGGCTAATTTAGCCCTTCATAAGCAATGCCAGCCTAATTGGCAAAAGCCTGCTGAAAAAGTTAACACAGAATTTCTAAAGGCCGCCATGTCTCTCTTTTTTTTTTTTTTCAGAGTTTTATATAGCGCGAACTAGAACCGAACTGAATCAGTTATCAGAGCGCTTTACATAGCACCAGTTACGTTACATGAGGACACACTTTCATTTTAGGCACGGGGAGATTAAGTGATTTGCCCAGAATCACAGGGGGTTTTTTGGCGTCGTTACCGAGACTCTAACCCAGATCCCCAGGTCCGAGGTCGAGCGCCTTAGCCGTTAGGCCAACCCCTCTCCCCACTTCAGTGCCCGGGGCTACTCCCCGGCTCAGGAATGCAGGCAGTCCACTTCCACTGCTTGTGTAAGCTGTAGCACAACTTCCATCTTGTGCCTAGTCAATCCAGGGGGCAAACCTATGTGGATCCTACTGGCTTTAGCTTTCAAGCACTCCCACAAGGAGTCCTAACATTCAAAATGGAGGAATATCAGTGGAGAGATTTTTACACGAGTTGGCCTGTATGAATTGTTCTATCACTTTGAACAGGTAAAAAGGCCTGTCCAACCCTATAGATCAAAACATGTTATGCTGCCACCACCGCAACAACTGACACAGAAGGTAGTCGTGTTTCCACTAGAAAATTGGCACCCCTGCTGACCTCCGATCCAGGCCCTGGATCTTGTGGACCACTTCTCCAGAGACAACTACTCTCTTTTGACTCTGTGGCAGGGTTTCTGCTCATCACACCGACGGCCTGTAGGGCTGGTCGCCCCCTTTTCCCTTCGGACCTAGCCCTCCGTGCACGCAAAAGCTGCTTCAAAACAATATAGGTACCAATTTAATATGAAGTTGGGTTACTCCGAAGAGACATGCACATCAATTTATCATGCAGGGGACTTGCTACCATTTGTAATAAACCACTTAATGCTGTTGAGGATGCTTTTGGTTAATTTCTCTGGAAACTACCTCCGTACTATTGGCAGTACCGTCCCCTGTAAATAACTTAGTATTTATCTTTTAAATGTATTTTGTTCAAATTCTGGCAGTTAGGCGGTATGTAATCACCAGAACCCCATGATTTCTTATTCTCCTGGTCTTTTAGGTCTTGGGACTTCGGGCCCTTAACTTTATATCTTTTATTGGTACTGGTAACATGGCTATGTGAATCAGAATTTTAAAGAAAATGTGTACTTTAGGTGTGACTGTACCTGTTGAAGCCACAGAATAGTTGGCTTTGGTGGTGGTGACGTGTAAAAAAACAAAAAAACGGTCTATGTAATTTTATATATAGATCTTTGTGAATTGGATAGATGCTTGCTGTTGGACAGACTTCTACTCCCAAATTTTGGAGAAATGTTGCAGTGTGTAATGAGTGATGGGAGGGGAAGAGAAATAAACAAAATCACGGGAACTAGAGTTTGAGCTGGGATTACAGTGTCCAATGTTACCAGCAGGTAGCCTATTAAAGGTAAAAATTCCAGTGGGAAAGAATTGGTGGCCTATTTTTACCTATTTTGTTAAGTTGATCAAACTGTTTAAAAACAAAAAATGCCATGAGGACAGCCATGGAAATCGCTTTTTTTTTATTGGATACGTGCTAGAATTGCTCTAAAAGTATACACCGTATTTTAAAGGGAGACCTGGTCCTTTGTGAAAGGTGGTGGACAGGAAGGTGTGCACTTGAAAAGAAAAAAAATAATACAGCTTTAGAGTTAGACCGATAGTTACAGAATCCATCTGTCTGTAGACTCATACTTTCATTTTAAACGAAAATTCGTTTCGTGTTGAAGCTTACCGGAGTTCCCCCATTATAAACTTAAAATGCCAAATGAGATTGAATCGCGCTAAGCGAAGCCTGTGAGACTGCCTGCACATAAGAAATGCAGACTGCCTGTTTTTACACCGTCAAGTCTCGACGATTCCAAACCTCAAATTGTTTTGCCCTGGAATATACATCGAGGTGGAGATGTTTTGGAAACTAGCAGGGACACGTTTCTGCGTAGTCGGTACTGTTACGAACAGTTTTCAACCAGGAACTAATGTACTTTTATTTAAAATAAAAAAAGTGGCTGAAGTGTTCTCGGCTGCGACATTCATGTTTGTTTTATCACGCTAGGTGTTTTGTGAGGGTCGCCTACTCGCTCATCGTATTTTACTTTTTCTTAGATGGGTTTGAATCGTGTTTACCCGCTTTCGTGCTGAATGTTTTTCATAATAAACGCTAGTTCGGCCTAAATTTGTAGTTCAAATGTCTAACAGAAGATGCACATTTTGGAAGGTTGCAAGTGAAAACCAGTCTGCCTCAACAAAGATTGTACACTGGTAGTAGTCCTTTGAGGGTTGTGGCAATGTGTGAAAGTTGAGCATCAGCCAGAAGGTGAGGCAGGAACTGGAAGTCCATTAGCCACCACTTGTTGCCAGGCAGAGTCCTCCGCCCCCTCTCTCCAAGATGGCTGCGGACTCTATCCCGCCTCCTCGCTGGCTTCTGTTTGTGTGCATAAGTGCAGCTGGCACAAGGGGCCTTTGTGACGTAGTGAGCGGGGAGCGCGCGCCGATTGGCTACCGCTCGGCTGTGACGCCGCTGCCTGTGTTTACCAGCATCGGTTGTTGGGAGGGAGGCGGGGGACTCAGCGTGCGTTGCCTTATCAGAGAAGGGAAAGCCGAGGCAGGCGACGGAGGTATCCGCGGGCGGCAGAGAAAAAACTCCCTCCCCGGACCGGGAACTAACGTCCCCTCCGCCTCGCACGGGTCACTTCCTCCTCCTCTCTGCTGCCCTCGGCCTCTGTGCAAGGGTAAGACTGACCGCGAAGTCTAAGCGAGACGCGCAGGCCCCCGTGACAAGACAAAGGGAGGCTGCGGAAGGACACAAAGTCCCGAGGGGAAGTGCGCACTGACCGAAAGAAGACCGCGAAGTTTGTGGCTCTCACCTGGGCCTTACTGTGCAGCTGGTGGGCCGCGGACCACGAACGGTGCTACTCACCCCACCAGGGGAGGGCAGGACGTATATCTTTTGAATATAGAGATTATATAATTTTTTTTCTCCTCGCGGCCCGTGAGCCAATTTTAATTATCCCAACCCAAAATCATCCAAGATATTTGGAGCGACTGTGACCCGCCAGAAAGCCATGAAGACGGAAATCTCGACAGCTGTGGGCTTCATCACAAAGTTGCTAAAAACAACTGGCCTGCTCGCCGAGGACCAGATATCCCAGTTCAGTGACAGTCTTCAGGGCTCCCTCAGAGGTAAAACAGACGCCCCTTCAGCAATTGCGGCCGGGCTGCGCTCTGCGTCTTTGTCCCTCCTGGATGAGTGGGATGATTAAATCGAGACCGAGGCAGGGTGTTACTGTTTTCGTACAGCAAGTGTTTGGGCAGGGGTATAGTAGGTCACTTCTGGCAAACGCGTTGGTGGTGGTGGTGGTGGGGGGACAGGCAGGCATCTTTTAGATCTCGGTTATTTCAAGTCTGTGGAACATTCGGAATGATGAGATGGTTAAAGTAATTTAAAAGTGGGCGGCATCTCTAAGAGCGAAGTGAGAGGTGTGCAGCTAGTGGGTTTAACGGTGAGGGGGGGGGGGGGGGTCAGAATTGCACAGTGATGGAGACGTTTACGCGAAGGGGGAGGGGGCGCCCCCGGCTGCAGACATGATGCGCTTCAACTGAAATTGGTGCGGAAAAGCAATCTACGATGTCATTCTTTGGAATTACTGACGTGGAGAAACTAGTTACCACATGAAAGGTTGGCGAGTTGGTAATGATGGTACAGGTGGAGTAGACGTGCGGCGGCGACTCTTGAGTTGGAGTGTTGGCAGCGTTTGATTGTGGCTCAATTTCTCTCCTGAAGGGTAGCAGACTTGTGTCGGTGAAAAATGAAAATTCACCAGTAGGTAGGCCTTTGGTCTATGTGGCAGTCATGGCCATTGCTACTTAATGTGGTGGAGGAAGTGTGGTGGAGGAAGCAATAGTTTATTCAGGCAGAAAGTTGGCAGAATAGTGTACTGTAGAATTCTCAAAGGCAAGGTTCCTCGAGTTCGGAGGAGAGGGGGTGGGGGGTTTGATCCCTGACCGCGGGGCGCACTTTTTAACATTTTAATGTTTTGAAAAAGCATATTTTTAGGTTTTTGTTTTATGCATACTTTCACAAAGACCATACTCGTATCGGATGGAATCAGCGCAGTGTCTTATGTATACATTTGCAATGTTGGTATCTTGTTTGGGTATTATAACTTTTTTCTTTTGTTTTTCAGATCATTACCAGCATCATTGGTTCCCTCAAATGCCCTGCAAAGGCTCAGCATATCGGTGCATTCGGATTAACCATAAAATGGATCCCTTGATAGGCAAGGCAGCCGGCTTCATCGGACTGAGCCATCGACAGCTCTTCGCGCTCTTACCCAGCGAATTAACTCTTTGGGTCGATCCGTTTGAAGTGTCCTATCGAATAGGAGAAGACGGCTCCATTTGTGTGCTCTACGAGAGCTCTCCCCCAAGTGGTAAAATAACCATAGCATTGGAAAACAACCCAACCAGCTGTAAAGAGGAGCTGCGAATTGGCAGATCCAGCCCCTCCAAGAATTACATGATGACAGTGTCTAGCTAAAGCTCCACATTCATTTGTTGTACAATTATGTATGTATTGCCCCACTTTCATAAATGAAGTTAGATAATGTAATGAATTGTTGATCTTCACCCCATAGCCATTAAAGTTGTAGTAGTACTGCCAAGCTCTTCTTTGTTGTGGCCAAGGGCTCTTGTATAAAGCAGTTTCTTAGACTGCATGTAATTTTACCTGGATTGTATATTGTAAATGAGATGTCCAGTCAAGTGATTGTTTTACAGAGTTATATTTTGAAAGAATCCTTGACTCTTTGTAATAAAACAAATGAATCTAACTTCTTTTAAAACTATATTTGGGTCCTATTGATCATCAAGCCTGTGTTTGAGGGGTTTTACAAAAAAGACTACCAATAGTATGGCCGGATTGGGGCATTTTTTATGTGAACATAGACGGCTTTGGGTGGAGCGCACGGTGTCAACTCAGATGTTCATAATTTGCTACAAAATACTGCAGCAAGTCCTTCATTTTTGCAAGCGCTTCATCTTGTGCGTTAATTCATTTCTAGGAGGTGGTAATTTGTGTCAACGAGGATGCCCCGACTTTAGTGCTTCATAGTTGCGAGATGTTGCTTTTGATACATGCCGTCGCAGATGTTGTGCCGTAAATAGGTTGTTGCGCAGTAAAAAAAAATGGTCGCGATGTTACACCTTTCGTTAAAGAGGCCAATCTAACCTAGATTGCTGGTTCACTCTGGAAGGAATCATTCCCTTTCCTAATAATTATATCGGTCACAAACCGTGCTTTCGAGGGCCACAGTAGTAACCAGAAAACATGCTGTGTATTTTATCTACTACATGTTATAAGGCATTGGCACTAAACACAAGTATATCACGGTTTATACTTTGTAGGCAGATTGATTAGCCTTATGTTCGATTTGGTGATATTTTTCCCCAAATGGCAAATAGTTAAGGATGAGACCTCAAAATACTTCACCTAATCAGGATTTGTTTTAGTACCGTTTCCAGACCAGGATTTCTTATTGTTTCATGAGCTTGGCGCGCTTACTTCACCTCATCTAAAAGTAAACAAATGTGAACACGCTGTTTATGTTTTGAAAACCGTGCAAAAAACCTTACAAAGACATGGTTCCGTACACCTCCGAATAGAATGTGTTTCCAAGAAGTGTGTGTAATAGGAAATGTTTAAAATGTATCTTCTGTTCGTCGTTACTTCCGTTCTATTGCTTTGCAGTAATGCGAAGCATCTTCCGTGATACACGGTTCTCGTACAGCCAGTGCTGCTTTGGCTCAACCCACCAGCCCTGCTCTTGGGAGTACTTTCCGCCCCCTCCCAATGCTCTCTGCATGTGAGAGGTGACGTAATTGCCAATGTGTCATCAGAGGAAGAAAATACCAGAGGTTTCGTGCTGTCGTACACATTAAGCCAATGCTATAACTTAACGTACCCATGCAAACCAACGTAAGTATATTTTACCAGAGCCCAAGGGAGATTCTCTTGTGATAAATGCCGATTGATTACTGTTAGCTTACATTCGAAGTAAGTCTGCTCTTCAAAGCGAAACTGTGAAAACGTCCAGAGGCTATTTACAGTGCGAGCTGTGGGCTAGTATTAGCTGGGCACCAAAGGAAACCGTTGTGTGCATACTTTGGATTGCATCTGGTCTCCAGAACACTACAATCGGATGTCTTTCTAAATGTACCAACCCAAAATGCGCTCTGTAAAATGTTTAAATCGTTGGGTGGTTTATACCTAATATACATATTAAAAGATCAAACCAATGATGTCGCAGTACAGGCGTCGTGGTTCTTGGTTTTTGGGATGGGGAGTAGGCTATATAATTCCAGGATTTGTTTTTGTGCGGAAGAAAAAACTTTACACTACTGAAAAGGGTGTGTGAAATAGCTCTGCGGATTGGACGAAAACAACCATGTTGTCCGGCCCGTTTTACCTCGTGATTCGTCATTCATATGCTGCAAGAACAGAGCGTTACCAGACTATGGGTCCTTGGATCAATCATGTTACAGTAACATTTCCGATTCAGTGTCCTTGAATCTATTTGCATTTTTATGCTGCAGACAAAAGACAATGATTCCTCGTTCCCTCCCAGTCATTTGAAACCGGGATAGGGACCTCTGCAAATCTAGCTAACGAAGCGGTACTACAGCTAGCTCAATTTATTTGTAGGGCATCTTTTAATTCCTTTTTGTACTGGATTAAACCTGATCTTTTGCTGTGGTAGGAGATGTAGTTTGTTTTTAAAGTTTCCTGAATTCTGCGTATCTCATTTCCATACTCGTTTTTTTTTCTCATACAAGAAGGTAGAGGGGACGATTGTGAGCTCCCACCAAGCCGAAAGATTGCTATGCACACCTGCTAATGATCCAATCTTTTTTTTTATCGAGGAAAAAAATGCACTCTTTTTTTAGTTTTTGGGGAGTTGTTGCACTACGTACTGTTAGATATTTGTCTCGTGAGCAGTCTTCCATCGCAACGAACAGCCACCAAAAGTTGTTTAATTCTTTGGCTGTTAAATAAGCAATTATGGAGAGGGGTCGGCTTTCGTCTGTAATATATAAGAATACTATTGATTTCTGGGAGGTTTAAAACAACCAGGGTTCAAAACGTGATGACGATACGAGTTAAGTAGCGATGTATTGTTTTTTTTTGTTTTTTTTTTTAAATAGGCTGGCCGGTGTTATATATATTTGGGACGTATTGTAGCACGTGCAAATCACCAAAGGCATCCTGGCACTAGAACAAGGTTTGTTTAGACAGGTAAATGAGCAAGTCGAGATGAATGTGAGGGAGCTATGTAACCAGGCATTGATCTTTTTTGGATATGTAAAAATATCTGGTATGTATCTGATGGAGACAGGAAGATTGAAAGTTTTGGCTACACAATAAGAGAAAGAGCTACCCCCTTGTCTGCTACGATGGATTTTGGACCCAGTGGCCAAAACGTTATAACAGAGCGAAGATGACGGAGTGTACCAACGCAGTTTTTCGACAGATGTAGGGTAGGGCCACAACCATAAAGGGTTCTATTTGGAGATGCAGCGGTTTCTGAAAATGTAGCGTTCTGAATTGGTAGCCAGTGCGGTGCTGGCAGACTGTTTGATAGGTTCGCAAGCTGGTAGGTGGGTCAGTACTCTGGCTTCAGCCTTTTGCTCTTGCTGAAACCGGTTAGATACGAATTGAATATTAGTCAGTTGGCATAATCAAGATGGGGGAAGACTAGAGCCTGAAGCTCAGTTTATGCAATGAAAAAGGGAGCAGAGGAAGAAATTAGCAGACCAGCTAGACTCATTCAGAAGCTGGTTGCTAACTTTTTCATGCTGCATGTGAAGAAGCCTGCTTTTGTACGAATGACTACGAGGTTCCTAGCTGAATTAACAGGTATTTAGTCTTCTCTACTTTGGAAAGTCAGTAGGCTGCAGACCAACCAGAAGGTTGGAACCGTTGGTGAAAACAAGAACCTCTATCTTATAACCATTTAGTTTGAGATGGTTATGCCACATCCAATTGGCACCAGAGTTCCTTCTGCTGTTGGAGTTCAACTGCGTGGTGGCCCTGTCTTTGATGTATATGATGATCTGGGAGTCCACATAGGAAGTGATACAGAAACCATGCAATTTCACCAACCCTTGCAGAGGGGCCATATAGATGGTAACTAAAGTTGGGCTTAAAGAGGCGCCCTGCACTATGGAAAATTCAGAAGATTGAAAAGCTGGGCAGTTCAGTACTTGGTTTTTTGTTGCTAAGAAAGAAGCAGAACCACTTTAAGGCCGCATTTCCTTTGCCAAACCCTTCTGCATTAGTTGATACCTTTTAATATGGCTTCTGAGCTACTCACAGCACCAAAACCACCCTGGTCGCTGCCACCAACTAAATTGGGACCCTCCCTGACCGAGGAGAGAAGGCAGATCTGATCCTCTGCTACCTCTCATCAGCGTTTGCAACAGTTTCCCGCCACACCCTCCTCAAGAGACTCCGCCATATCGGCATTGATGGAGACACGCTCAAATGGATTGCGTTCTTCCTTACAGGACGAACCCAGAGAATCTGTTTACCACCCTTCACTTCGAAATCCAAGAGCATAATCTGTGGCGTCCCTCAAAGCTCATCCCTCTTCAACAGGTATATGAAGCCCAACTTCATCAAATCCCATAGCCTTGAGATCATATCCTACGCAGATGACACCCAGCTCAACCTCTCGCTCTCAGAATGCCCCCCACCACGAGGACCAACTTCCACAACTGCGTGACCAGCATCAGCGACTGGATGAAGGCTAACTGCCTGAAGCTCAACACAAGATGGAGTGCTGATTTTTGGGGAATGCCACCTCCTTGAGGAACGACACCTGGTGACCCTCTGAGCTCAGAACCACACGGACCGGCCATGCCTGCAACAGTGGCATCATCCTGGACTGCAAACTTGCCATGAAACTTCAGATCAACGCAGTCATTTCTGCCTGCTTCCACACACAATTGCTCTGAAAGATCTTCAGATGGCTCCCTGCCAACACCAAGACAGCAGTCACTTGAATTCTAGTAACCAGCCAACTGGACTGTGGCTAAACACTATGCTAGACTCGCCACTAAACTCCCTAAAAAGACTCCAGGGGATACAGAACTCAACAGCCAGATACAGCTTCCCCAAATGGACCCCCAATTTCAGGAACCTCCACTGCCTTCACCATCCAGAAGAGTCAAGTAAAGAGGTGCCTATTCAAGATGCTGACACGTGCCTACAAGGCCCTCCAAAGACCAACGTACATAAACCACCGCCTGACCCTCCACTAACCCTCCAGACACCTACTCTCTGCCTCCCATGCCCACACTACAGAAGTAACAGTGGAGGGTGCTCATTCTACTTCCTCGTTGCCAAGTCATGAACAACCTTCCTTTGCACCTCCAAATAACTTCCTCTCTGAATTCAGAAAGGCTTTCAAGACCTGGCTCTTTGACTGATCCCATCATGAACCTGGTGTCCGGGTACTCTTGTGGGTGATTAGCTATGCTCCACAAATCCAAGTTGATCAATACAAGTTAATTGTTTTTCCAGGAGGGTGGCGATGGACATAATGTTTGGATGCCTTGCAGATGTTACCCATTACCACTTCTCATGTGGCCCGGGTATCCGATTGAAGCTACACCGTGTGGTTGGAAGCGTGTATTTTAATATTTGTTTTGAGCCTGTGTGGGAAGTGTTTTCATTTCTGAGCAGGAAGACAACTGAGGTGCAGTTATGGGAAACAGTGCCTGGAGTTGTGGTGGGCGAGGGAATGTGCTTGATAGATGTGCAAATTGTAAATATACTAAGTCTAACCAGTTTAGCTACGTAGGCAGCAGGATGTGGCGTGCCTGAATGGGAAGGGGGGTGGGGGGGTAGTAATTGGGGATGTGCAGTAATCCACACTGCAACATACAGAGATACTGTTAAATGAGGGGAAGGATACCAAAAGGTAAAGTATGGAAGTTGGTAATTGGTGACCTGGGGGACACATCTACAGAACAAGATCCTCCCATGGTGAAAGGATGCAAAAGAGCAGTCAAGACTGGCAACCTGAGCTCACATCCAAAATCCCCTCCATGGCAGATGGGCTCAGCTGGGTGAAGCGAGCCCTTGTGAGACTAGCTTTGACTCCCAGCTAGCTGGTCACTCTGCACATGCAATGGTGAAGGAAGAAGCACCTGGTTGCTGCCCTGGCTAAAGAGCATATCTGTTTGCCTTGTGTTACCCTGTTGACCCCACCCCTGCATTGTTCGGCCAGCACATTTCTTGGATCCCAGAAGCCCATGTTCTTTTAATTTTACATAAACAGGCATCTTCCTAATCTAGAATTTACTCCTAGAGTGACTGCTGCTTTTAATATTGGCATTGAAAGACATTTCAGGATATAAAGCCAATGTGGTGAAAGGAGACTTATCCAACGCCCATTATTTCGGCTGGGGAAGCAGCATGGCACCGATCTGTTCTCAATTTATCAATCTCAGCAAAACTCTTTCTTTCTTTTGGACAGGTTTAGAGTATTATGTGCTCCTTTGCTGAGGCCTTGGGAATCATGCATAATACATGTAGTTTTTCCATGGCTGGGCCTTAGTCATTGGGTGGTTGTGTTTTTGTTCATGGTACTATGGTTTGCCAGGTTCCTATAAGAGTGCTGTGCTTGCTTTTGTGTATTGGATCGAGACAGATACTTTTGCTCTTTCTGTGCTTTCTCCAGGCATTTTTCAGAAAGTGTGATTGATTTGTTTTGCAGTTTGCTTCTTGAGACATTCAGGTTGTCAGTGAGGCGTGCTCATGCAGTTATCTTTTGCAGTGACTTTGATGCAGAGACACTAGAGTCTCCTTTCTTAGCATGACTGCTGATGGGGTATGGGGTGCTGTCGGCTGATGCTGCACCCACTTGGCTTCACTGCGGGCAGACCTTATGCTCTGCTGGTTCTGGGTAATTTGTCATCTGGTGCATCTGCTAGATGTGGACCCGTCATCTTGGAGAGTCCATGTTTCAAAGCATGGTGGGGAGAATGGCCAGGGAAATAGGTATGCATGACAAGGTAGTAGAGTGCTGCAGCAGGATCTCCCCTAAAGCACTTTGCATTCCGAAGTAAGCACTGGGGAACATGGCCACATGCATTTTTTTGCAGGCCTAAGTGTACAGCCAAGCTTCAGCTCTGCCCGCTTAAGATACTAGGTGAAGTCTGTATCATGTGCTTCAGCTGTCGCGTGAAGCTCTGGTGTTTGAGTCTGGATAGTTTCTTTCCAACCATGTCCTTGTTTTGTCCACCAGTTTTGTGGTAATGGTATGCAATCACAAAGTATGTCTTTTTGGTACCCAGCGTCTGTATCTGCCAGAAGTGTAATTCCATGTTTTGTTCTGTGCGCAGTCAAATATCACTATAACATTGTCTTTGACACTTAACATTCACAGTAAAAGTTGCACCGTCATTCTAGTAAAAATAAGTGAAACCTTCGCACAGAGGTTTAAAAAAACAGATGGTATCTACCTAATTTTAAAAGGGGCTAACAAGCCTACGTTTTATTTTCTGCCATTATGTTGCATATATACACACCATGTTTACCTTGGATACACTTCTATTGACGGAACTCCCTTCTGCTTTTCAATTATAGCCCAATCAAACTGATCACTGTAATACCCCAACCCCCTTCTTCCAAATGAGCGATCACAGCTCTCCAAGATAAAGCCCCTATCTCCTCTTGGATTTCAGACCACCAAATAACTAACTTTTAAGTTTGCTGTTTCCAATCTTCACTCTTGAATCATCCTTTGAGCTCTGCAATTTACCTGCATAGTTTCAAACCTGCAGTTATCCAAGTTTTACGAAATACAAACTTAGAGCTGATTAACCGTGTCATGTCTTGCGTCGTCCTCTCCTATAGTCTTGTTAGAAAGTGTTTTCATATGCCTCACTACACTTCTTAAGACCAAGATCCCAAATTACTGCCATCAAGCAGTCTTCAAGCTCTTCACTCCATACTGCACGCTCCTGTTCCAAGCGTCATGTCTGCCCATCTCAACTCCTATAATATTGTACCTCTCTGCATTATTTGACACTTTATGATTCTACTTACCACCCTCACTGCAGTAAACCTCTCCAAATTAAGCACTTGATTGGTTGTCCTATGGATCTCTCTTGGATCTTTAATTGTGCTCATCACACACCACCATTAATTCTGCTACTGTTGACATTGCCTATGAATCGGCTCCACACCCTCTTTTCTCCTTTTACATCATGGGACATGTTTCTTCTTTTGCCTCCCTCACAATGCTGATAACCAATTATTTCCTTCCATCCACATTTCTTGGCTTCCGCCCGAAATCTCAGGCTGCTTCCCCTCACAGCTACTTGTCCCTGGATCATCCATGCTTGGTCATGTTGAATTGATCCGAGCAGAAAATTAGTATATTTTTGACAGCTTGTTCCCTCTACATCTACTTATCCCCATAATAATTTCCCATGCTCTCCCAGCCAGTAATTTCTTGGTACATTAAATCCACCATACACCTAGAATCTATCAATGCAACAGCTAGATGCAAATACCTTAACTTCTTTAAAAATGATTATTTATCCTCTTACACACGGCCGCTGTATAAGCCTAAAGGTCTTACTAGGTCTTCTCTCTGCCTAGCTTCACCTTTCTGTAATCTCTCCAACCTGTTGACACTGGGGGCAAATTAAATTGTCCGCAGAAAACGGATGATTATACAAACTATTAACCTTTTGTATTTAAAGCTTTACATTTTATTCCTCCAAACTAGCTATCTCAAATGGTTGATAAGTACATGCCGTCCCACAACCGTAGGTCTATAAAAGTAAACTGTCATCCTGATGCCTCCATATGCTACCTCGTTCTTACCTTGAATCTATTCTTACCCCACAACTGGAATCGGCCCCCACTTTAGTTTCACTCTATGTTCTGTATCTGCCAATGACTCAGCATACTTTGTATGCTTTTATCATTGGTCCCTTTATCGTCTCAATTTTTTCTTTCTACTGTTCCACCAAAACTTTTATGTATTGGGCCCATGGTGCTATTTATAGCTTTTCTTGTTGGTATTGGTTTCTTCAATAAATATTACTCCTTTTCATTACTCAAAAGTTAAGATGTGCCTACAGTTATTATCTGGGTATGACCTATTCGCTGGTCACTTGTAGTAAGTGTCTTTTTCAAATAAACATTTTTTTTAATTTTAATTAGGCAGCATAAAGTGGACTTGAAGATGAAGAAAAAAGCAATGAAGTCGTTTTCCTTGCGATACCTTAAAGTATATCCCTGTCAGCACTGCAGTCCTCCTGGCCCCTTGCTGAGGAGGTAATCTTTTTGCGCTGCGTTAAGTCAGAAATCTGAATAAACAGGTTAGTGTTAGATTACTTACCTTAGAATATCCCCAGGCGTCAGACTGGATCCGGAAAGTTTTGCGTAGCAGTACCCTTGCGTGTCGGTAGGTGTTTTTGGCGCCGTGATGACGTCGTCTGAGTACTTAGATGCCGCCCTCGCGCGCTGACGTCAGTTTTTCTTTTTTCCGCGCCAGCAAGCGCAGATCCTGGATGGCCATGGGGTCTCTCCTCCGTCGGGTTCCGCGGCGCCTTCGGGCCCCATGGTCCCGGCTGGGAGACCAAGCGGGTCGGGTGCTTTGGCGATTTCGGTCCCGGCGCCGCAGGGCCTTGCTGAATCCGGATCCGGCGCTGTCCCTGATTCTTCCCTCGGTCCGGATCCGGCGCCGCTCGATGCCGGCAGAAGAGCAATTCTTCTATGATCCAGCTTCATCCTTTGCACCTGATTTTCAGGAGATGGAGGGCGATGGTGACTGGGAGGTGTCTGAGGACCCTCTGGCACGGGAGTGTCAGTCATTTCAAGACTGGACAGACGAGCTAGGGGAAGCCAGTGGTCTCAACACTTACCTGACACTGGCTTTGTCTCCCCTCCTACCGTGACTACGGAGGAGGGGGCTGCCTGTAGTGTGGTGCTGACGAGGGCGGCCTTGGCTCTTGAGCTCCCCGTCGCTACTGTGAGGTCTAACATCCTCACTGAGGTCCTTAAAGGAGCCTCTACTGCTGTTTAATGAGGCTCTCACGGATGTTCCGTTGGGCACCTGGTCCAGGCCCGCTACAGTTTCCCCTGTAGATAGGAACGTCGCCAGGCGCCTCCGCCCGGCTTCGGGCGACAATGGTTTTCCGTCCATCCACCCCACCCCGAGAGCCTGGTCATCCAGGCCTCTACTTCCCAGTCCGCATTCCCGACTGCACCTCCAGATCGGGAATCCAAAAGGTATGAACAGTTTGGCAAGAAACTGTTCTCCTCCCTCAGTTTGGGGTTGCGGCCAGTCAACTCGCTTGCCTTTTGGGCCGTTACACCCACTCTCTGTGGGATACGGTTGCGGCCGTGCTGCCAGAGGGGGCCCGGGCAAAGCTCGCTCAAGCCCTTGCGGAGGGACGAGACACAGCGTGGTATTCCATTCGATGTGGGCTGGATACCACGGACTCGCTGGGCAGGGCGATGTCAACGACGGTGGCGGTTCGCTGCCACGCCTGGCTGAGGTCTGCCAACTTCTCGGCTGATGTCCAGAACACCCTCATGGACATGCCGTTCGATGGCAGCCACCTCTTTGGTGGCAAGGCAGCTCATGCTCTTGAGCGCTTCAAGGAATCCAGGGCTACGGCCAAGTCCTTGGGGCCTGTTGGGCGAGCGCCCGCCATCTTCTTCCTTTCGTGGCCAAGGAAGGGGCGCCCCTTCACGTCCTGCCAGCCATGGGCCGCAGTCTAACATCCAGCGCGGCGGTGGACGTGGTAACCGCTGTGACGGTGCCAGGGGACAACGGCGAGGCCAGTCCACATCCACCCCCGCAGC